>NC_071389.1:26267107-26876571 GCF_022682495.2 Desmodus rotundus
GATGAATCAGAGAAGCACCGAGAAAGCAAAGACAGTGTTTTTAATTCAGTTTTGTTCATGATTAATAAAATTCTGACTATGGAGAGACTCCATGGTTATAATATGAACACACGTCATATTGGGAAAAATCATGTAAATGCAAGAAAAATATTATATAAATGCAAATCATATGGGAAGAGTTTGCAACCTACTTTAGGCTTACTTAATTATCACAGATATTATAATGGAGAACACTCTTATGAATGCAAGGACTGTGGGAAAGCCTTCAAAAAGAAGTTTCATTTAATTAGACATGAAAAAAATCACACAAGAAAAAAACCCTTTGAATGCAGTGACTGTGGGAAAGCCTATAGCAGGAAGGCTCACCTTGCCACTCATCAGAAAGTTCATAATGGAGAGAGACCCTTTGTGTGCAGTGACTGCGGGAAAGCCTTTGTGCATAAAGCACAGCTCGTGGTGCACCAGAGACTTCACACTGGAGAGAAACCCTATGAATGCAGTCAGTGTGGGAAATCGTTCACGTGGAACTCCTCCTTTACTCAGCATGTGAAATCTCATACACTGGAGAACTCATTTGAGTGTAAGGAATGTGGGAAAACCTTCAGGTATAGTTCATCCCTTTATAAACATTCTAGATTTCATACAGGAGAGAAACCATACCAATGTATCATATGTGGCAAAGCCTTTGGCAACACATCCGTGCTTGTTACGCACCAAAGAATTCACACGGGAGAAAAGCCTTATGGATGTATCGAATGTGGCAAAGCCTTCATCAAGAAGTCTCATCTCCTTAGACATCAGATAACCCATACCGGAGAGAAGCCCTATGAATGCAACAGTTGTGGGAAAGCATTTTCCCAGAAGTCAAATCTTATTGTTCATCAAAGAATTCATATGTAGTGTTCACTTTATGAATATGAGAAAGCCTTAGATATTAAATAAATCTTATTTAATAGCAGAGATGTCATGGTGAGGAGAAATTGAAGAATTAGAATGAATTTGGAAGAAGTAAGTTTCCATAAAAAGATAATCCATTCCAATCATGTTCTGGAAGTGATAATAAAGCTTTTACAGAAAAGATCACAGAAAACATTGAATTATAATTAATAGAGCTTGGAAAGTAAGCATAAATTAAATAATCAAGGAATCAGTGAAGACTTCATTTACCATCCCTGATTTTTTTAATTTTTATAACAAATTCTACAATTATGTAACTGTGAGAATAAAATATATTTATTCATAATATTAAATTATATCTATTGAATTTCTGCACTAAATATCACCATTTTTTTTTCTATTCCTAACCATAACACGTAAGGGAGAAAATGTGGTTTAATACGTAGTATGAAATTCAGTAATATTTTTATCCATTTGCTGGCACTTTTTAAAAATAATTTTTTTTAAAGATTTTATTTATTTTTAGAGAGAGGGGAAGGGAGGGAGAAAGAGAGGGAGAGAAACATCAATGTGTGGTTGCCTCTTGTGTGCCCCCTACTGGGGACCTGGCCCACAACCCAGGCATGTGCCCTGACTGGGAATCGAACTGGTGATCTTTTGGTTTGAAGGCCAGCACTCAATCCACTGAGCCATACCAGCCAGGGCTAAAAATAATTTTTTAAAAGATTTTGTTTTTTAGAGAGGGGAAAAGAGAGAGAAAAAGAGGGAGAGAAACATCAATGTGTGGTTGCCTCTAGCGCACCCCCCACTGGGGACCCAGCCCACAACACAGGCATGTGCCCTGACTGGGAATAGAACCTGTGATGTTTTTGTTTCACAGTCCGGCACTCAACCACTGAGCCATACCAGCCAGAGTCATTTGCTGGCACTTTTAATGGACATAGTAGTATGACTGAATCCCAGAGTCTCCTCTTTATTTACAAAATTTGTTATAAAGGCGTTTTCTTATATGAACACCACAACAAAAATTTAACAAGATAACAATTGATAGGGGGAAAAGCAATTGTATTCTGTATTACGATAAGCATTTCATTGAGGAAAATAAGTATTTAAATAATATGTAAATAAAACATTTCCACTCAAATATTCTTTTATTCATTGGTGTATCTACATAAGATATAACATAGCTCAAGTAATATTTAGCTGTGTTATCTGTATTTGATTTTAGTTAAGTAGGGTGACATGATAGCTTACAGCTTTCTAGGAGCTAGTTTTTAGGTCTAAGATTTTATATATATTTTATATATATATATATATATGAAGTTGATATCTCATAGGAGTGCCTGGAATTTTCTATATGACAGCATAAGCAGCATTAACCAAGTTCAAAAGAGCAAGTGTTTCTGCCTATCAACATTTCTTTGGGATGTGACATTTTGTTAGTACCACATATCCCCTTAAAAGGATGAACCACCCATTATTTAAGCTAAAGTTTTTATTGCTGTCCACAATATTCCTTGGTAATATCAGAAGCCCTTTATGCCTTTTCTTGAGTGTTGCTATAACAGCTTGAACTTAAATTCAGAAATCATACCTCTTCCTTTCAAGTTTAAGCTCAGTTACAACCATGATGCACTGTTTCTTTCATTAGCTGTTTTTTGAAAAGTAATGTTGAATAATGATTATAAATGAATGATAGTGCTTTTTTGCATAAGCATGCTAGAACTTAAGGATCTAAATGATATCCTGTCTGCTGTCAAAGACTTTTATTTGACAGATTTTTCTTTTTTATTGAATTTATTGGGGTGACATTGGTAACAAAATTATGTAGGTTTCAGGTGTACAATTCTATAATACACCATCTATATATTGTATTGTGTGTTCACCACCCCAAGTCAAGTCTCCCCCCATCACCATTTATGCATTCTGTACCCTCTTCTACCTCCCCCTCCCCCTTCCCTTCTAGTAATCACCACACTGTTGTTTGTGTCTTTGAGTTTGTTTGTTTTGCTTAGCCCCTTCACCTTTTTCACCCAGCCCCGCAACTGCCCTTCCCTCTCACAGCTGTCAGTCTGTTCCTTATCTAGGTATCTCTTTCTGTGTTGTTTCTTCATTTATTTTATTCATTGGATTCCACATACTAGTGAAATCATATGGTATTTTTGTTTTTCTCTGACTGGCTCATTTCACTTAGCATAATGCTCTCCAGATCAATCCATGCTTTTGCAAAGGGTAAGGTTTCCCTTTTTATGGCTGAGTAGTATTCCATTGTGCAAATATTCCACAACTTTTTTATCTACTCATCTACTGGTGGGCACTTGGTCCTCTTCCATATCTTGGCAATTGTAAGTAGCACTGCAATGAATATAACGATGCATATATCCTTTTGAATTAGTGTTTTGGGTTTCTCCAGAAGTAGAATCGCTGGGTCATAAGACAGTTTTAATTTTAATTTTTTGAGATAATTCCATACTGCTTTCCACAGCACCTGCACCACTCTTCATTCTCACCAACAATACACAGAAGGGTTCCCTTTTCTTCACATCCTTGCCAGCATTTGTATGTTGATTTATTGGTGATAGCCATTCTGACAGGTATAAAGTGATATCTCATTGTGGTTTTAATTTGCATTCCCCTGATGATTAGTGACATTGATAATCTTTTCATGTCTATTGGCCATCTGTATGTTCTCTTTGGGGAAGTATCTATTCAGGTCCTTCACCCATTTTTAAATGGATTGTTTGGGTTTTTTTGTGTGTGTTTTATAAATTCTTTTTTTAAAAAAGATTTTATTTATCTTTAGAAAGAGGAGAAGGGAGTGAGAAAGAGAGGGAGAGAAATATCAATGTGTGGTTGCCTCTCATGCACCCCCTACTGGGGACCTGGCCTGCAACCCAGGCATGTGCCCTGACTGGGAATCGAACTGGTGACCCTTTGGTTCACAGGCTGGCACTCAATCCACTGAGCCACACCAGCCATGGCAGTGTTTTATAGGTTCTTTATAAATTTTTGGATATTAACCCCTTATCAGATGTATCATTGGCAATTATGTTCTCCCATTCATTCTTTTTCATTTTGTTGATGGTCTCCTTTGCTATGCAAGACCTTTTTAGTTTGATGTAGTCCCATTTGTTTATTTTTTCATTTCTCTCATCAAAAGCAATATATCAATAAATATTGCTATGAGAAATGTCAGATATTTTACTGTTTTTCTTCTAGGGTTTTTATGGTTTTGAGTCTAACATTTAAGTCTTTAATCCACTTTGAGTTTATCCTTGTGTATGGTATAAGAAGGTGGTCATCTTTTTTTTTTTTTTGCACGCATCTGTCCAATTTTCCCAACACCATTCATTAAATAGACTGTCTTTACCCATTGTATATTTTTTACTCCTTTGTCAAATATTAATTGACCATAAAGGTGTGGGTTTATTTCTGGGTTCTTATTCTGTTGTATTGATCTATATGTCTGTTTTTATGCCAGTACTATGCTGTTTTGATTACTATGGCCTTGTAGTATAGTTTGATATCAGGTGGTGTGATTCCTCCAAATTTCTTCTTTTTCAAGATTGCTATGGCCATTTGGGGTCTTCTGTGGTTCCATATACATTTTTGGAATATTTGTTCTAGTTCTGTGAAGTCTGCCATTGGTCTCTTGATGGAAATTGCGTTGAGTCTACAGATTGGTTTGGGTAGTATGGACATATTAATGATATTAATTCTTCCTATCCATGAACACAGTATATGCTTCCACTTATTTGTATCTTCTTCAGTTTCTTTCTTCAGTGTCTTATAATTTTCCAAGTAAAGGTCTTTTACATCCTTGGTTAAATTTATTGCTCGGTATTTTTTTTTTTGAAGCAATTGTGAATGGGATTGTTTTCTTAGTTTTCCTTAATTATTGGTGTATGAAAATGCAACTGATTTCTGGATACTTGTTTTGTATCCTGCTATTTTACTGACTTCATTTACTGGTTCTAGTAGTTTTTGGTGGAATCTTTAGAGTTCTCTATATGCAGTTTCATACCATCTGCAAACACTGACAGTTTTACTTCTTCCTCTCCAATTTGGATGCCTGTTATGTCCACTTCTTGTCTGATAGCTAGGACTTCCAGTACTATGTTGAATAAGAGAGGTGAAAGCAGACATCTTGTCTTGTTCCTGGTTTTAAGGGAAATGCTTTTAGTTTGCCCATTGAGTATGATGTTGGCTGCGGGTTTCTAATATATGGCCTTTATTACATTGAGTTATATTCCCTCTATTCCAACTTTGCTAAGAGTTTTTATCATAAATCAGGGCTGGGTTTTATTAAATGCTTTTTCTTCATCTATTGATATGATTGTGTGGTTTTTATACTTCATTTTGTTAATGCGGTGTATCATGTTGATTGATTTGTAGGCATTGTACCAACCTTGCATCCCTGGCATATATCCCACTTGATCAGGGTGTATGATATTTTTATTGTACTGCTGGATCCAGTTTGCTAATATTTTATTGAGAATTTTAGCATCTATGTTCTTCAGGGATGTTGGCCTATAATTTTCTTTCTTTGTAGTGTCTTTTTCTGGTTTTGGAATTAGAACAATGCTGGCCTCATAAAAATGAGCTTGGGAGTCTTCCCTTCTCAAATTTTTTTGGAATAGTTTGAGAAGGATAGGTGTTAGTTCTTCTTTGAATGTTTGGTAAAATTAACTTGATTAGCCATCCAGATGAGGACTTTTTTTTTATTGTAATTGACAAAGATTCTTTGACCAAACTTTAGTCAGGCTCCTGAACCCTCTCCTAGGCCCGTTGTGCACTTCCTTGTAAAATTCAGTTTTAGCAAGAACCCTGCTAAGTCAGTTTAACCAGAACCCCCTACTCTTGATATCTGATCAGTTCTTCATCCTCTACCATCCTTTTAGGTGATGTCTGATCACCCTGGCCTGTCTTCAGCAAGAATCCTGTAGATAGATTTAGCCAGAACCAACCCTCCCCGTACCGCTGGTGTTTCCTCTTATTAATTTTCCATCCACTGACTGCTGCTCTGCTCCTTGGGCTATAGATTCCCACTTGTCTCTTCTGTATCGAAGTTGAGCTTAATCTTTTGTCCTCCACTAAAATCCCATTGTAGCAGTGCCTATACTTATGTAAGAGCCCCAAATAAAGTCTGCCTTGCATGTATTCTTTAACAAGTGCCATAAATATCTTTTTTTTCCTTTAACGCTTTCCAAGTTACTTAGGAGGCTATAGGCTAGTTTCACTTTTGCAATCATTTCAAAAACTTCTTAAACCTGTTTTTGGACTTGTCTTCAGAATCAGTTTGCCAGCCATACAGGAAATTCTTTTCTTTTTAGTCACAGGATTTTCCTTTTTTCCAGCTCAACAGTTTTCTTATTCCCTATATGAAATCCTCATTTTGCTCTACTTAGTGCTTCCCATTCCCATCCTATTTCCCCTTCCCATGTCCATGTAAACAACTAGAACAGGAACAGAAGCACAGAAATGGAGATCACATGGAGTGTTATCAGCAGGGAGGGGAGGGCGGAGAATGGGGGAAAATGTACAGAGAATAAGTAGCATAAATGGTAGATACAAATAGACAGGGGGAGGGTAAGAATAGTATAGGAAATGTAGAAGCCAAAGAACTTATATGTACGACCCATGGACATGAACTAAGGGGGTGGGGGATGCTGGTGGGAGGGATGTGCAGGGTGGAGGGGAATAAAGGAAAGAAAAAAATGGGACAACTGTGATAGCATAACCAATAAAATATACTTTTTAAAAAAGACTAAAGGAAGAGGATACACTTTAGGGGAGAGTAGGGGGCTCTGCTGTTGCCAGCGTGATGTTCCACCCCCTTGAGAGAGCAGCTGTGCGGGCCAAGCTGACGAGAAGTGTGCAATGGTCTGCTGTGGGAATAAGGAATAAAATAAGAATTTTCATTGTAATATATCAGGAAGCATGTAGGCTAATTCCATGAATTAATTTGCTCCCTTCCATAAGGATAAGAAGGAATACTATAGAATAAGTTAAAATGTATTTCCAGTGCTGGAAGAGCATATGCTGTCACCTAGAATGCCTTTGTCACTGACCTCATTGTCTTAGGCTGTACAAAATTTTGGCAAGAAGAATACCAAAACCATCCTCAGCTCTATCCAAACAGGAGCTAACTCAACATGTTTTGGCTGAATGAATATGAGATATATGCTTACAATAGGCCTCACAGCATACACACATGTTTTAAGAGGTGGGGTGGGAGGCGGGAAAAGGTCTGAAGAAACTTGTAAAAGAGAAATTGTTCCAAATCTGCCCTGGAAAAATTTGTTTGCATGCTATAATTCATGACTTCCTTTTGGAAAAATTACCATTGATGATAAGCAATTTTTTAATGACTTTAATGGGATTAAGACTTGTTTTAGAAACTAGTCCACCTACCCTGATGCCTGTCAGATAGTTTCCTTTTATTGTGGTAGCTAGCAAACAACGATTATGTAACCCTTCTCTTTTCCTACATAAAGTCTTTTTCCCTGAACAAAAGTTGAAATTGGCCTCTTGCTGTTGCCTTACAACACGATTGTAAAAAACCTTTGAAACATAACTAGGCTGTCTGAAACAAAGATCCTTTTTGACAGGCTCTAATACATTAGTTTATATAATCTACATATTTAAATTACTTGCAGTTAAGATATACTTGTTATTCTGTTACTAAAGTTTAATTCATTTTTAAAAAGAACATGGAAGGAGAGACCATACTTGGTCTACTTCCCTCCTGGTTTCTATGTGCCACGTCTTATGGCGCAGGTCCTCTACACTTCATGTCTATACTGAGTGAAATCGACGTACACCTTTCTCTTCAATACGACCAGAGTTCTCCCTGAAGCTCAAGAGAGACGAAACTGGAAACCTACACTAGATGAGCAGGAAGCACCTCGTACCCTCGGGACCCGAGCTCCACCAGCCTTGTGGGAAATGTAGTCCTCGATGAGTTTCTGCAGCGGACCCTGGGAAATCTGGCTGAATCACTGCTTCCATAGGCGTGCACAGGGCTGGTCAGGCTGTGTTCTGAGTGCTTTGGCTGGTTTGGTGCCAGCGTCCTGTGACGGTTGAAAAGCAAAGACCAGCTTATTGGTTCATATGGAGGAAGTAAAACTGTAGGTATTCCCTGTGCGCGGGGGCATTTGGCTCAGAGCTAGCCCGGGAAGGGAAGGCATCTGCTGTCCCTGCCCAAGCGTGGAGCCCAGGGTCTGGAGGGCCTGTGGCGGGTCAGTGGCGGCTCAGTGGCGGGTCAGTCTGCATTGCTCTGTTGCAGGTAGCCTGTGCAACTAGCTACCTGTAGGGAACGCCAGTGAGTTGAACTGTGCCTCACCCCTTTTAGGAGCCTTTTGGCTCGCAGAGAGCAGTAAAGCCCTTACGGCGGTGGGGAAGACAACCAATACATCCAGTGTCAGACACTTAAGCACTTTTAAGAGTGGTATTTATTTATCACCGTTACTCTATGATGTAACTGTGTGAAGAAGTTACTGACTTAAAATTGCACAGTTAGTAAGTGGAGGAGATAGTTTTCAAACTCCTTGCGATTTTACCTGAAATTTGATTTTTTTCCAGCATGGTATTTTACTTTACCTAGAACAAAAGGTTGGTTTATATTGTTCTTTCTGAGTGAAATTTCAACTTGTGGTCATTATTTTTTTGAGAGAGCTCTTGGTGTCTGCAGGAAGACTCTGTAATTCAACTTGTGGGTCCCTCTTGCATATTCCTGCCTGTCTCAGGTTCCAGCAGCCCTGGTTAAACTTCTACACCATGGCCCATGTGGCTCGGTTGGAGCATCATCTGGTAGACTGAAGAATTGTGGGTATCATTCCCAGTCAGGGCATAAATTCAGGTTGTGGGTTCAGTTCCTGGTTGGGTGTGTAGGAGAAGGCAACCAATCAATGTTTCTCTCTCTCCCTCTAAAAACAATGGGAAAATGTCCTCCGGTGAGGATTAAAAAGCAAACAAACAAACACACAAACAACTACAACAGGCCAAGGGCTACAGGTGATGGTGCATTCACAGAATACGTGTTGAAGAATGTTGCTTTCTTGTCATTCAGTCCATGTTTTCTAGGAAAAGGGGAAAGATAAAGAGATTAATCCTCGGGAGAGATTCTTCTGACCTGTGACTTTTATCCCCATTTCAGGAGAGATAGGAATCAACTTTTGTCTCCCATCTGGAGTTTGAGTCGTGGCATTACATGTAGGTGCCATCAAGGACTTTGTCCATGGAGGTGTTGTTCCAGATGTTTGAGGAGAGAGGTGAGAATTACAGAAGAATGGAGAGTGTGGGTTTAGGGGGTCAGGCTCCACAGGAAATGGAAACTCAGGAGGAGAATGATGATATATGAGGTCTGTCTGGAAAAAGTCTGGCCATTGTTAATATAACGAGAATGGTTTGCCCAAAATCGATGTAACCTGGCAGTCAAGGAGAGTGGACTGGAATGCACATGCGTGAACAATGATGACTTCACTGTACTGGTCCATAGGGGATGTAGACCCTGCTGAGTGAGCATGTGTGCTGTGGCCAATGCATTCAAAATGACTGAGCCAGCAGAGCAACAAATCTGCATCCAATATTGCATTAAGCTTGAACATTCCTCAGAGGAGAGATGCGTGAAAATGGCTACAGGCAACTGGTGATTGGCAGCTTCATCACGACAATGCGCCCGCTCATGCACCACATCTTGTGCAGAGTTTTTTGGCGAAACATCAAATCACCTAGGTGACTCAGCCCCCCTACAGCCCAGATTTGGCCCCCTGTGACTTCTGGCTTTTCCTAAAACTAAAATCACCTTTGAAAAGGAAGAGATTTCAGGCTGTCGATGAGATTTCAGGGAAATACAACAGGGCAGCTGTTGGCCATTCCAGCAAAGGATTTGCAGGTGTTTTGAACAGTGGAAGAGACAGGGGGAGAACTGTGTGAGGTACCAAGGCATGTACTTTGAAGGGGGCTGAGGTGTCATTGTTCTATGGACAGTGTTTCTTGTATCTTCTTCAGTAAATGTCTCTCGTTTTCATAGTGTGTGGCTGGATACTTTCTGGACAGGCCTCGTATATTCTCTAACGGTAGGTGCCAACTTCTGTAAGTGTCCATAAGATCTCACTTGTTCAAAATTTCTGTATACTTACTGATATATCTGTGTTTGCTTGACCCATCAGCAATTGAGAAAATACGTGTGGGATCTCTTACAGTGATAGATATTGGCATACCTTGGAGCTACTGCAGGTTTGGATCCAGACCACTGCAGTGAAGTGAATATCACAATAGAGGGTGTCATGTGAATTACCTGGCTCCCCAGTGCATATAAAAATTATGCTTACACTATACCGTAGTCTGTTAAGTGTACAATAATATTATGTTTAAAAAACAATGTACGTACCTTAATTAAAAATGGTTACCATCATCTAAGCCTTTGGCAAGTTGTGATCTTTTTGCTGGTGGAGGGTCTTGCCACAGGTTGATGGCTGCCGATGGATCAGGGTGGTCGGTGGTTCCTGAAGGTTGGGGTGGCTGTTGCAGTCTCTTAAAATGAGATCACAATGAAGTTTGCCTTATCAGGGACTGACTTCCTTTCATGAATGATTTTTCTGTAGCATGCGATGCTGTTTTATAACATTTTACCCACAGTAGAACTTCTTTCAAAATTCGAGTCCTCTCAAATCCTGCTGCTGTATCAACTGAGTTTATGTAATATTCTAACTTCACTATTATCATTTCAACAATCTTCACAGAATCTTTACCAGGAGTCAATTCCATCTCAAGAGGCCACTTTCTTTGATCATCCATAAGAAGCAACTCTTTACCTGTTAAAGTTTTATAACGAGATTTCAGCAATTCCGTCACATCTTCAGGCTCTACTTCTGATTCTGGTTCTCTTGCTGTTTCCACATCTGCAGTCAGTTCCTCCACTGAAGCCTCGAACCCCTCAAAGTCACCCATGATTTAGTGACGGGTGAGGAGAGTCAGGGATGGGGGAGAAGTCAGGCGTGACCCGTTTTCCTGACATGGACATCTGAGTGGTTGAAGTGTGGTTTCCTGAGGTTGGGAACGGTGGGAAAGAAGCAGGTTGGGAAGGGGGATAAAGTCAGAATCGAGCAAGCTGAGTTAGGTGCCTTTGAGATATCCGAGTGGATACTTATTTCACTTGGTAGGTATCTGTTGATTGCCTGCTATAGATGAGGCACTGTGCTTCACACCAGGTGTTCAAGTAGATTTTGGGGTTTGGTGCTCTAGGTCTGGCTAGAGGACTTGGCTGTTGGTGTACATTTTAGAGTTATCAGCCTTCAGATGGCATTTGAAGCTATGAGAATAGCCGAGATCACATTGGGGGAGAGAAGAGGGCCAGGGAACCCCAACATTGATAAGCTCAGTAGAGAAGGAGATTAACAAAGAGTGATCAGAGAGGTAGGAGAAGACCAGGTTACTATGGTATCCAGACTCTAAGAGGAGAGTTTTGAAGAAGACCAGGTGGGCAACAGGGCCAAATAATGCCAGGGAGTCAAGCATAAAAAGGATTGAAAACTTTCCACTGAATTTACCAGCAAGGAAGTTATTAGTTATCTTAATGAGGATGAATTTCTAGAACTGGAATTGCTGGATCAAAGGCTGTGTTTGATAAATACTGCCAAATTATTCTCCCAGAAAGTTTGTACCGATTCATACTTCTTCTGACAGTGCGTGAGGGTACCCGTTTCCTTACACTCTTACTAGTCATGGGTATTATAAGTCCTAATCTTTGCCCAATGAATAGGGGAAAATAATGTCTCATTGTTACCGGAATGACCATTTCTTTGCTAATTTGTGAGGCAGCCTTTCTTTCATGTGTTTATTGGCCATTTGTTTTTCTTCTAGGAATTACTCATTCAGATCATTTTTCTTTTTGGGAGGGGATCATTTTTCCTTTGCCCATTTTTAACCAGAGCATTTTATCTTTTTTAATTTGATTTTTAAGAGATCATATTATTAGCATTGGTGAACCTCTATATAAGATATATGTATTTTTAATTTTTTTTATTGTTCTTTTAGTTATTCTTATGTCTTGGGCAGAAATCTGAAGTGTCTTTTATTCTGTCTACCTTTCTCAGTGTTGCCAAGTTTACCCTTTGTACCACAAACGTTGGCATAGATGCTTGCTTACTGAAGAGGAATTACTGTTCATTGGTGTTTCAGGAACCTCTTATGTTCAAGGATGTGGCCGTGGACTTAACCAAGGAGGAGTGGGGGCAACTGGACCCTGTGCGGAGGGCCTTGCACAAAGAGGTGAGCTTGGAGGTCTATGGCGACCTGGTGCTCGTGGGCGGGGACACGTACTCTGGAGAATTTTTGTTTCCTTGGTTAAAAGGAAACTTTGTTAAAAGCTGTGGACTCTAAAAGTATTACTAAGGAAAGGCTTGAGATTCAAATTACGGAGTTTCTCAATCGTTACTGAAGAAAGAAAAATGTTGCTGCCTAATAAAAATCTGTTTCCCCTCCCCCATTTGTATTTCTTTTTTTTCTTTTGAGATAAAATTCACATAATGTACAATCAGCCATTTTAACTTGTACAATTCAGTGGCATTTAATACATCAAAGGATTGCATAATTACCTTCTCTATCAGGTTCCAAAACATTTTCGTCACCCCAAAAGAAGATACTGCAGTTTTGCTTCCAGACCACCGTAATAAAGCGAGTGTAACAGTAAAGTGAGTCATAATCTTGTCGTCGGTGGAGGGCGTTCCTTCGGCTTGTAAACACTGCAGCACCTGTCGAGTGCAGTAAAGCAGTGCAACAAGATGGGGTATGCCCGTGTTTGTTTTGTACCTATGTGTGTATTCATGTTCATTTTACAGAAGTGAGCTCTGCAGCTTCCTTTCGGTTGTTACGTGTCTTTACATCTCAAAATTTTTAGACCCATTTCAATCTTTTTTTCGTTATTTAGAGCCACTCCAGTCTTGGTAGTGGCTGCATCACATTCCATTGTGTGATGCATTGATGTGCTGAAATGAATTTTTTAGCGAGCACTTTATTGATGGATATTTAAGATACCAGTTTTTCTCTATTACAAATAAGCTGAAATAACTGTCCTTATGCTTGTAATTTTGGATATTTTTAGTTCCAACATTTCTATAGGAAACATTTAGAGAAGAGGAATTGGTGGATCAGAGATTATGTACTTACTGTTAGATCGCCCCCCTGAGAAGTTTCAGTTTACTTTTTATCATGAGAATTCCAATTCTTCACAGTCTTTCTGCTCCTAATATATTTTCATTGGCCTATCTAAAAAGCAGGAATTACCACCTTTTGATTTTCCCTCTTTCCCTTCCAGACCTGATTTTCCTCTAGTCCTCTCTTCCTCTCAGTAAAATGGAAATTCCACTCTTCAAGTTGCTTAGGCCAAAAGCCTTGGACTCACCCCTGCCTCTTTTTTCTCTCACCCCCAAATCAACCTATCAGCTAATATTTCATCTCTACTTTCAAATCATATCCAGGATCCAATCACTCTTTACCTCCATTATTGTTACACTAGTGTAATCAACTATCCCTGCTCTCATTGAATAGCCTAAACACTAAGTCGAGTTAGAACCTTCCCATATCAATGTCCTTCAGTCGGTGAAAGCTTAAACAGTGGTTCCTCCATGCTATGGAGTACTATTCAGCAATTAAAAAGGAACAAACAATTGATTCACATAGAAGCTTGGATCTGAAAGGAATTGTCTTAAGTGGAAAAAAGTCATTCTCAAAAGATTACAAACTGTATTACTTCATTTATATGACATTCTTGAAAAGTCAACAGAGCCCTCATATCAAGATTCGATAAAGGGTACAGGAAAACTACAGACCAATATCTCCCATGAACACAGATGCAAAAATTCCTTAATAAAATATTAGCTAATCAAATTCAGCAATATATAAAAAGATAATACATGAGAACCAAATGGTGTTTATCCCAGGAATTCAAAACTAGTCCAATGCTTGAAAATCAAGGCAATTGTCTACATGAATATACTTAACAAGAAAAGCCACGTGATGATATCAATAGGTGCAGAAAAAGCACTCGACGAAATCTGATATATGTGCATAATGAAAGTTCAGCACACTGGGAGTAGAAGGGAACTTCTTCAGTCCAGTGAAGGTCATCATCAAGAAAGCACAGCGAGTAACATTCTTGATGGTGGGGGACGGAATGCTTTCCTCCTCAGACTGGAACCTGAGGAGGAGTGTCTACTGTCGCTGCTCCTAGTGGACATTGCTCTGAAGACTCAGCAAACGCAATGAGGCTAAAGAAAAGTAAAAGGCCTTCTGGTTGAAAAGGAAGATGAAAAAGTATTCACAGGTGATATAAATGGTCTGTGTAGAGAACCCCAAAGAATCTATTTTAAAATCGATTGAAAATGCTCCTAGAACTAGCAAGTTTAGCAAGGTTGGAGTACAAGATCAATATACTAAATCTACTGTATTTTTATACACATCAGCAATGAAGACTTGGGGGCCAACATTTAAAAAACAGTACCATTTATAACAGCGCCAAAAAAGAAAGAGAAATAAAGTATAACTAACAAAATATGTGCAGGTTTAAGAACTACAAAGTGCTAATGAAAGAGGTGAGAGAACTCCCCGAATGAAGAGACATGCTGTGCTCGTGAATTGAAAGACTCGATGTAGTTAGTTCTGCCCAAATTGATATCCAGATTTTAATGCAATTCCAAACTAAAAATGTATATATAAAGATAAGGGGACCAGACTAGCCAAGATAATTTTTAGAAAAAGAAAACAGGGAGAATTCATATCCAATTTAAGGTAATCTACAGTAGACAAGACTGTCATACAGGCAGAAGGCTAGCAGAGAAGAGTGGAATGGGATGGAAAATCAAGGTGTTGGGTGGGGTGGCAGTCTCAAATGAAGGCTCGCCTGGGGAAGATCCACTTCCAAGTATGATTATTCGCAGGATTCAGTCACCTGAGGGCTGCTGGGCTCTGGGCCTCAGCCCCCTACATGCTGTCAGCTGGAAGCTCTCAGATCTCTTCCAGGCAGCTCTCTGCATTAGGGCAAGCTTGCAAGAACTGCTGGAAAGAGAAGACCAGAAAAATAGAAGTCATGGTCTTTTGTAACCTAATTATAGAAGTAACACAATCTCACTGTTGCCATAATCATTTCGGTTTAAGAAAATGAAAATCAAATCAGTATTGTTGGTATTTCTTAACTCTAGTTGTTAGAAGTAAGTCGTTTGGTCCAGCCCAAACTCAAGAGGATTATCCAAAGGTGTGGTTACCTGGAGGCATGAAAATCATGGAAGGCCATGTCAGAAGCTTCCTACCACATGTCCTTTATAGACAAGCTAAAATTTCTGAATGCTGACCATACCACGTGTTAGCAAGGGTGCAAAGCAACAGGACCTCACATACACTGCTGGTGCGAATGCAAAATGTTACAGCCATTCTAGAAAACAGTTTGGCAGTTAAAAAGTTAACTGCAGGCAGTTAAAACAGTTCTTGAAAAGTTAAACATCCACCATTTGACCCAGCAATTCCACTTCTAGATATTTATCCTAGAAAAATGAAGACTTACAATCACACACAAACCTGTACACAAATGTTTATAGCAGCATTATTCATAATTACCCAACTCTGGAACCAACCCGAATGTCCTTCGGTGGGTAAATGGATAAACAAATCGCATCCACCAAAAGGAATAAAAGGGAACGAATGACCGATGCATGCAACAGCGTGAATGAATCTCAAATGTATTATGCTCAGTGAAAGAACTCCGTCTCCAAAGGTTACATTCTATTTGATTCCATTTATATGACATTCTGGAGAAGGCAAAAATGCAGAAATAGAGAACAGACCAGTGGTTTCCAGGGTTCAAAGGTAAGGAGAGGGTCTGACTATGGATTAGCCAGGAACAGTGTGCATTTGACAAAAGCACAGAACAGAAATGGTTACTTATCCTGAAGAGGAAGAGATGGTGCTTGGACACCAAGAGGAATCTTCATGGGCACTGACCAGAGAGTAAGCAAATACACCTCTACCCATTCTGAATCTCCACCAATATATCTCTATGCGGTACATGTTTGAATACGGCGAGGGCTTCATCCAGAGTATGAATCTTTGAGTTCATCAGACAATCCACACAGGAGAAAATTATAAATGAGTGTGATATGGGCCAGTTAGAAGGAAGTGCCCACTTTTAGTAGAGTCTACACAGTAAAGAAACCCTATGGGACCAACGTGGTCCTGAGGACGCCAGGACTGCAGGTTACAGACATGCAGAAGAGAGGCCTACTGTAAATGTAACGAATGTGGGGGAGGGGGGGGTCCACCCAGAACTTCAAAACCCGTAACAAAATCACACATAATAAGTAAACCATACCAACAGCCTTAATGACATTTAAATGAAACTATTTGCCATGGTTTAATGTTATAAGACAAAGGAGGTACCCTGAAGTTCTGCGTGTGAAGGAACGATAAAAGGAGTGGAAAAGAATGATCCCTGTGAAACACCCAGGACCGTGATGAGACTAGAAAACCACATCAGGAGCAGGGTTTGTACCGTGACTCATCCAGTGGTGCAAGGTTCTGCCAAGCATGCAAGTGACCGTGGAGGTAGGTCCACGATGCTACTTTTCCTGGGTGAGGGTGTTCCATGCATTGTGTGAAATCTTGTCTTGGGATGCGTGACAGTTACCACTTCAACATCTCTGACATGGGCATTCTTTTTTAAAGATTTTATTTATTTATCCTTAGAGAGAGGGGAAGGGAAGGAGAAAGAGAGGGAGAGACACATCAATGTGTGGTTTTCTCTTACACACCCCCTGCTGGGGACCTGGCCCACAACTCAGGCATGTCCCCTGACTGGGAACCGAACCAGCAACCCTTTGGTTCTCAGGCCTGCACTCAATCCACTGAACCATACCAGTCAGGGCCTTAAAAATTTTTTTTAATTTGTTTATTCTATAGAGATGGGAATGGAGGGAGAAAGAGAGGGAGAGAAACACTGATGTGCGAAAGATACATCAACCTGGCCCCAAACCCAGGCATGTGCCCTGACTGGGAATTGAATCTGTGACATTTTGGTTCGCAGGCCAGCACTCAATCCACTGAACCACAGCAGCCAGGGCTTACGTGGCTATTCTTGTTTCTCAAAGTGTGGTTTGCAGACCACCTATATCAGAATTACTCAAAGTGAGTACTAGAATGTAAATAATACTTCAGTATTTAGTGCACAGAAATTTCAGTGCACATTATTCTTTGGAGGTATTTGTAAAAATGCAGATTTCTGGGCTCATGCCATATCTTAAATTTAGTCTGTAAGTGTGGGGATGAGGAATTTGCACTTGTAAATGCTCCTCCGCCCGCTTTTAGGCGATTACTATGTATGCTAGAGTTGGAGAGTTACCGCTCTATGGGATGTGTGTGTACGGTTAAGAAAAAGAAACAAAATTTTAGGCGGCACTTTTGCTACCTCAAAGTGTGCTGCATCCACGGAATACAGATAGTTTTACAAATTGATTGAAGTAGGAAGTAAAATTCAGGAGACTTGAAAATGAGCATCAACTGGCCCAAGGAAAGATTAATAAATGGCTGTCTGACATCATGATGAGATGTTTGATGCCCACAAACGAAAACTAATAGGAACAAGCAGTCACAGCTGGGCTTCTTAAGTGATGTTATTTCTAAAGCTTCAAACAAGCATTAAACATGGTTTGGCATGGGAATATACAAGTTGGTGAAGGGCATCTGGTATGAGTCTGTTATGCAGTATATGGAAAATAAAAAACATTGAGAAATTCCTGCATTAGAGTAGAATAATTGTTAAATCATCCTACTGCAACAGTGGTTAAATTAGAAATATCAGAATAAATTGAATCCGTCCCTGAAATAGTCTTCGCTGTATCCAGTATCAGCATGCATACTTGGTTGTATGGAACGGCAAAAACAGGCAATTTATACCCTAATCTGAATCTGTATCAGTGGTTCTCAAGCATGGCTGGGCATCAGAAGCAACTCTACAGCTTGTTAAAAATACAGCTATTTTGGGTTCCACCTTGGGGGGCTGTGATTCAGCATTTCTGTGAGACTAAGCATCGAAGTTCCAGGTTTCAGAATTGCTGCTTTGTAAGTCTTTTTAAAACAGAACCCGGGGTTCCTAGGGGCTGGCTCATTTGGAACCTTGGCCATGGCAATTGAGAGGGGCCCTGGAACATCCTGTTTAAGTACTGATGCTTATGGAATTTCCTGGGGCACCAATTAAGGGAAGCAAGGGAACCAGACCGGAAGAGAACTTTGTGCTTCCGAGAAGGGCCAGGCAGGGACAGGTGGGGTTGTTAAGCACCCTCTCATCATCCTGCCTTTAGGCTGATGAATATGTGCCACAAATTCTCTTTAGAGATATAAAAACAGTTGTGCCCTTGTCAGCAATTCCTCACTGAAAAATGTTTCTGGTACTGGAACATTTTGCTCCATAAGTAAGAAGAGGCTCTTGGTCTTGTGATTAATAAGCCCCCCTCATTTTTTTTTTTTTTTTTGTCGTGAGTGAACCAACAGGATCCAAGCACCCACTCCCAGCCTCTCTGTGGGGATGTAAGACAGAGCTCTGATGCTTGTTCGAAGTCAGTGGAGTTCAGTAGAAGCAGGTGTCTGCTTCTGCAAACAGGCTGTGGAAGGGCGGAGAGACCAGAAAGACTGAGCAGTGGTCAAGGGCAGGGCCACTGTGGTGCCCACCCTTTTCTGAGGATGCTCTCAGACATCTAACACCTTGGCTTCCCTGAAGCCCATAAACGACGAAGGGTGAGGCCCCTGCAGTGGACGGCCATGGTTAGGAGCAGCCTCCCCCTTGCCCATCCACTTACGTGGGACTAAAGGTGGGAAATTTGAGGTTGGGGGATAGAGGGAAACTACACCCCAACAAATATGCCTTTATCTTAGCAATCTACAATTAAGCAACTAATTTGGTCAGCCCACAGGGGTAGGTTATGGAGCATAAGGACATACTGTTCCCCATACCCTCTGATTCCTCCAGCTAACCTGGGCCACCGGGAACACCAAGGCAGGCTTCCAGATTCATCCATAATCAGCTCGAGCAATTTATCAAGCCTTGCTCCCAACTTAACATTTCCTCTTCAATAGGAAACAATTATTTCGGTTATTTTTGAAATCTTCATTTGGGTTAAACCTTGCCAAATTAATGCCTAAGCCCCAGATGGCTGCCAGGCCTCCTCTCCCTCTCTCCCTATCTCCTGAATCTTGGAATGTCACCCTCAGGTAACTAAGACATCATCTTCACTTCTGGCCCATTTCTCATCTGCCCCATTGCCTGCCCACTGCTCTCCAGAATTGGATATGAGTAGCATCTGGCAGACCAGGGCCGCCTTGCTTCTGAGTCAGCCCCAAGGGGTAGCTCCTGGTAATCCTTGATCCGTTTCTTATGTTTGGTCCCTTCGCCGTCCAGGATTCTGACTGTAATTTTTTCTCCCAGACATCAAGGAAAACCATGGCTTATTTCAAAGACTCTAAGTGGAAAAAATGATAAATAAGTATGGAGTAAGTTCCTTTTTTAAATGGTATGTGTTGAGGGAAGTAGTACATAGGAGGTAGTGCTGGTGATGCAGCTAGCTGGCCCTCTCTCAGCCATTCCATCTCTTCCTCCATCAGTTCTGGATATAATCGTTAGCCCCTCTCTACATTGGGGACACAGAGCCAAACTCTGCTTAGTTTAGTCATAGTGTTCTAGTTAAGTGACCTGCAGCCCTCAAAATGAATTTGCTTAATCCTGATAGTCATTTCATTCCAAATATTGTTAACCTTCCAGCCATGAAGTCCTTGGAGCCGCTTCACTCACTTGCTCTTAAGATTTCCAGGGCTTCACTTGCCCGTTAAAACGGACTTGAATTCCACCATGAACTGTCCTCAACAGTCTAATTAGATGGATATATTTAGTAAATGCTCCTGCGTTTAGCCATTCATTCATCTGAAAAGCGTTTGCGAGCGCCGGTCCTGTGCCAGGCAGTCTGCTGTGTGAAGCTGGCCCGCCTGCTCCTTCCTCCTCCGAGTGCCAGGGCCATACATGCACTCGGAGTTTTCTGGGCTTCCAGCGAGGATTATTATTTGGGGGGGTATTGATGAGATCCCTTAGATCACAATTCCCTTTGTTCCTCTTCTGTGAATAATTGGAACTCAGATTTCATATGAGGTGCTTGCTTGTATGTCTCCTGCACTGGGCTGTAAGCATATGAAGGTAGAGTTTGTGGCTGTAGGGGTTTAATAATTTTATTTACTTACTTTTTTGAAGGAAACAAATTGGTTTGTTCCCTGTGAATAAATTGAGTGGATGGAGGGTACTGCTGGGGGGGGGGGAGGGGCTGAAAGCTGGGTGGGGGCCCATCTGCTCTCTCCTCTCCCCCACCCAGTACTCAGGAACCCTGCTATCTTCCATAACCACAGGGAAACAGCTGGGCACAGAATAAGAGGTACTCCGGGTTGGGGCCCTGCCCTTCCTGCCATTCGGGCCCATACACTGGAGATTGGCTGAGACCCAGGTGCATTGTCCTCTACCCCAACTGTTAGCAGAGGTGTGAGGCCCCCAGGGTTAGTGGGTTCCAGGCCTATATTTTAGGCTGGAGGCCATCTGCCAATGACTTGCAGGCAGAGTAAGCCTGCTCCCAGCACCGACAGCTCCCGGTGGAGCAACCCTCCCCGCCACCCCCCACAACTTCATATAATCTTGGACCTAAGTGGAGAAAACTTCCAATTCATTTTAGTTCAAATCCATTCAAACCAGAAGGTGCTGAGAAACTGTTTCTTAAGATAACCTCTCTGGACACCTTCTCACGCCTAAGGCAAAGAGCAATTCTGTGCATAGTGAGCATAATTTTACAAAAAGAAGTGGGGAGGGAGGGCCCTTCCTCCAGGCTGAGACTCAAGAGCAGGCTGAAAGCTGCGCTGGGCACTTGGCAGAGAGTGCTGTCCCCACTGAACAAGGGCTCCCAGCCTCCCAAGGCTGCCTGTCCCTGAAAGTAGGGACACACACGCGGCTCGGCACTGCTCTATTTATTGCCACCTCTAGGGCGTTCCTTGATTGGATTTGGTTACAGTACCCTGACTCAATTATAGATGTCTCCCAGGTCTCCTAAAGTGTACCCATGAGGGTGGGTAGCTTAGTGGATTCTTTCAACCACTGAGCAAATTTTCCTTAACTTACCAGCGCAGGATGGGTTCAAGTGCTAAGCAGCTTACCTCAGCTCCCCTCAGAAAGGTGACAAGATACGGGTACTCTGCAGATTTATTAGACATGCCAGTCCTAGCCCCCGACCAACCATACACTGAAATTGCTCTCACCATTCTCTGGTTAAACGCAAAAAGCCTCTTGCAAACACTTCTCTGATTGCTCCCTTTATCTTCCCACCCTCTCTTCCCTAGGGTTCAGTGACTCCCGGGCTGCTGGGTTTCCTCCAGCCTCTAGGGCTGCTCATTTCCTTCCAGTCTGCTTTGTGGGTACCTCAGTCTACCTTAGCCATAAATGCTATTCCTTGTTCCTAGCTGCCGTCCCTTTACACTCTAAACACTTTTTTTAAAACAAAGATTTTATTTATTTATTTTTAGAGGAGAAGGGAGGGAAAAAGAGAGGGAGAGAAACATTGATGTGTGAGAGATACATCAACCAGTTGCCTCTCACACAGCCCTAACTGGGGACCTGGCCCACAACCCAGGCATGTGCCCTGACTGGGAAATGAACCGGCGACCCTTAGATCTGCAGGCTGGCACTCAGTCCACTGAGCTATACCAGCCAGGGCTTATTTTCCCTCCAGTTCTTATTTTCCCTCTCTCAGTGAGCTTGGAAGCAATGTGTCCCTTAGGACATGGGTTCAAGATGTTCCTACATCGCTGCTCAGAGAACAAACACCCAGGACAGTGACCAGACCCTTATCCAAACAGGACGTGAATGTAAATAAGCCTTTATTATATACAAAGCCACTGAGATTTCAGGGCTTGCTAACTAAAGCAGCACACCCTGCCCACTGAAAAATATGCCTCTCTGCCTACAGGCTCTGCTGTTGAAGGGCCTCAGGGCAGATGCTGGAGGTGGGGAGCAAGTAGACACGGGACCAAGATAGGGCCCGGAAGATGGTATGTTAACAGTGAGATTCTGTCGACTAAAAATACTCCAGGCTGAAGGATTGGTTATGGCTTCTGTCATTACACCCACGTCCCCTTCTATTGCCACCCCATTTTCCAATGTAGTCATTTTGTGGAAAGAGCGCAGAACCAGGTGCTGGAAATTCTGGTCCTGGTATTATTTCTCCAAGGCTGTCTGGCCCTGGGCAAGTGTCTACCCCCATCTGGGCATAGTTTCTTTTTCCTTAGAATGGAGGTAACATCCTTGTCTTGTGGGATGCCTGGCCCATCCCAGAACTCCTGAGAATTTGGTAGCCTGCATCCTGGTGGCTTGGTGGGCTTGGGAGACTCTGGATGATGACCACCAGGCATGTGGCCTGGGGGGACGCCTCCCTCAGGTTAGGGCCTCTTTCTCAAGATGGGGTTCTCGGCCACCCCCACATCTTGGTTACCTTGTTGCCTGAGTTTAGGGTATGATTCCACTCCCATTTCTTCCACCAAAGATAAATGGAGACTTATTTTTACAAAAAAAGAAAAGAGAGAGAGAGAGACTCCGTGGGGAGTAAAGCTGAGGGCAAATTGCAAGTGGACTCTGAATTCTGATTACCTCTATGCATGTCACCACTTCCGTGCTGGACGCTGAGGCACACACAGACACACGCCGTCCTGCGCCAGCAGTCTCGGTCACTGTCACCCTGGGCAGAGACCAGCCTGTGAGTGCGAGACGGCTTTGGCCTGATGATGGTGTGTGACTGGAATGTTCCTGAGACGTTCTGCTTTTCCCAGCCCTTTCATGCAATCCAAAAAACACGGTTTGGATATCTCGGTTTGCCTTTACAAAATGTTGATCGGTTGAGGTCCATTTGTCCATTTATCTTGGGATGGAGACGTTTTTTTTTCTGTTTTTAACCTCAGGAGCAGAGGACTGAGTTAATATTTCTTCTCAGTTCACAACATGCTTTATCATGGGCCTGTGCAAGGCCCCAGTCTTGTTCTATTAGGTGATTCTTTTATGCCCATTTTTCATTTCTACTCCCCTCATTAAAAAAAAACCTCTCAAGATAACTTGATTTATATATATATATATGCACTCTTGCAAAATATGTAGTGTTACTTAGTGGACCATATTTTAAATTTTCATACATATCATGTATTAGATTTGATTCTATTCATTCCTTTCAACCAGCACTCTATTTTTAAGACCTATCTATGTGCATGTATGTCATCTGTGCTTCTAACTTCTCACTCGATCCTGCCGAGAGTCTCCTCCATATGACACTCATCCATCTTGCAGTGACAGACACACACCCAGATTCCTTCTAACTCCCCACCTCTGCGGACAATTCTGAACTGACCATCCTTCTCCATGCCCGCTTTTGATACCATGTGAGAGCCCCTTGGGGTAGGTCCCTGGCACTGGGAGTGCTGAGTTAAAGGGTGCTTCAGCCTAACCTTCCAGTGCTCACGTACAGGTGTTCTCGTTGGAAGGAGAAATCGTTCATACATGTATTCGTATGGTGAATTCTGTAAGCTCCCTCTGGGCCATTGATATGCCTGAGACCTAGGAGGTGAAATAAATGTTCAAACCTACAAGATATCTTTTAGTTTTGCTGAGGTGAAGACTTTCATAACCAGCCTATAGTTTACAGATTTTCCTGGATCTTAGTCAATGTTCTTTATCACTCTCTGGGCTTTTGAGGCAAGTAAACACATATAAATCAAGACTAGAGACTCCCCTCTCAACCACCAGCACCAGCAAACATTAGCTCATGGGTCAGTGCCCGTCATTAAACTTTGTTCATGAAGGAGCTGCCCGTCGGGCTTCTTCCCCACCTTCTTTCCAAGTTGTTCTTGTAATTACTAGAATTATTAATTACAGTTGTCACTGTTCTATGTCAATCCATAATGCCTCACACTTTCAGAAGCTGTCTGGTCTTTAGAGAGCTCCTCTTCCTTCAGCAGGTTGCTCCTCGTGCATCCCTTATCCCGCCTGGTTGGTTGGCCAGTCCTGAAGGGCAGCTCCCTTTGTGATTGTCCCCTACACCGCTTGGGCCTATGGCCAAACCATGGAAGATGCAGAACTAATGATGGCTGAGCTAGAGAAAGATGCAGGGGCCTACCCTCTGAGAGACCCTCTGAGCTGAGTTTCCTGAGTGACTTTCTTCCAGGCACACCATCTCATCTGTATCTCAGGTATAATCCAGAATAAAGACGGAAGTTTTCCAATGTTTCTGTCAAACCCGTGCCCTCTCAACTGGCCATTGCCCCGGCACTTACAAGGGACCAGGGCTTGGCAGATGGTGGTAGTCCAGATCCTACACACTCACAGTCGTCTCATTTACAGACGATGTTTGAAAAATAGACGTTACTGAGGTATTAGTTACATAAAGTGCATCTATTTTAAGGATGCATTTTGATGTATTTTGATAAATGTATACACTAATGTAATTACTACAACAAGCCAGATACGGAATATTTCCATCATTCTCCCAAAGTCCTTTGTGATCTTTTGCAATCGGTACTACCCACCCCAAATCCTCAGGCAGCACCGATTGACATTTCAGCCCCTGTACACTAGTCTTGTGTATTCTAGAATTTCATATTACGGTATTTACCGTGCTATGTCCGGTTTCTCTCAGCACGCTGTTTTTGCAATCCATCTGCGTTGTTGCATATATCAGTCGTTCGTTCTATTTAGTGCTGAGCGGTGTCCCATTATACTAACATACCACAGATCGTTCTCCCATTGTACCTATTGATCGATGTGACAGTTTTCCACTTGTTGCCTCTCAACCTCCCAATCTACCCTTCGTTACCTGCTCTGCCATAGTGGGATAGGTGCTTTAAACATGCCTTTGCAGTGAGAACAGTATTAAGTTTGTCAGTAGATGGCGCTGGAGTGACACTGCGGGCGAAGAAACTTCGCGATGCAGAGCGCTTCTGCTTTACTTCTCGTTTTCCCTCAGCCCTGCTGCCAGGCCCACGTGCGTGGGGCCACCCATCAGCGTTCTGCCCCTGCTGTGCGTCCCCCAGCCAGCGATGCCTGTGAGCTCGCAGCCCCAGCCCCCCTAGCGCCCACCTCACTCCCATCGTGGACTCTGAGCACCTCAGGCTCGCGCCAGCCTGCTGGGGAGTAGGGTCCTGACACTGACTCCCCTGGGCGCCCACCTGCCAGCTTGGTTGCTCGCTTGGGCCCCGCACCTCACCGGAGGCGGGTTTCCTGCTGACCTGGAGCCTGGACTGCACCGGGCCGGGCCTGGCCTGGCGTAGGCTCCCAGCACACTTCACATCACGTTACGCGTATTTCAACAAGGTTTGACTCCAGCTTAAAGGGGTCCAGTTTGTTCCTTCCTTGAACGTTCTCTAGTCCTCTTTACACCTTCGTAGTATCCCCCTGCCAGTGTTAATAATTTTTAACGTTACAGTTTCCTTGTTTAATTACTGCGTGGTTTCTGTATTCTGGTGAAGCCTGTCAGACACGTTAGACATTTGTGTTGTTTCTACTTCGGTGTAATTATGAATAAAGCTGCCGTGAGCATTCTTGTCTTTGGATGAACCTATGTTTTCAGTTTTTCCTAATTAACACCTAGGAGTGGAATTGCTGGACCACGTGGTAAATGTATAAGAAATTTATTAGAAATTGACTGAGTGGTTGTACCATTAAAAAAAAAGACTTTATTTATTTATTTTTAGAGAGAGGGGAAGGGAGGGAGGAAGACAGGGAGAAAAACGTATGATACAAGAGAGAAATATCAATCAGTTGCCTCTGGTAAGCAAGCACCCCGCAACCTAGGCATGTGCCCTGACCAGGAATTGAACCGGCGGCACTTTGCTTTGCAAAACTACGCCCAAACGACTGAGCCATACTGGTCAGGGCTGTACTGTTTTATATTTCCATTTAAAAAATGCACGAAAATCCACCAACACTTGATTGCCAGTATGTGATTTTAGGCATTCTAGTGGTTATGCATTTCCCTAATAAATAAGGGTGATGAGCATTTTTCATGTGCTTATTGGCAATTGTGTATCTCCTTTTGTGACATCTGTTCAAATCTTTTACTTGGGTTGTCTTATTAAGTTGTCATCTTATTATGAGTGTTAATGGTGTCATTGAAAGAGAGGAAAATTTTAAATGTATTTTATTGATTATGCTATTACAGTTGTCCCATTTTCCCCCTCCTCTCTGTTCCCCCCTCCCACCATCATTCCCTTACCTTAGTTCATGTCCATGGGTCGTACATATAAGTTCTTTGGCTTCTCCCTTTCCTACACTATTCTTAACCTCCTCATCTATTTTGTACTGACCATTTATGCTACTTATTCCCTGTACCTTTTTTCCCATTCTCCCTCCTTCTCCTCCCCACTGATAACTCTCCATGTGATCTCTATTTCTGTGAGTCTGTTCCTGTTTTTGTTTCCTTAGTTCATTTTTTTTTTAGGTTTGGTTGTTGGTAGTTGTGAGTTTGTTATTTTACTGTTTGTATTTTTGATCTTCTTCTTTTTCTTAGATGAGTCCCTTTAACATTTCATACAATAAGGGCTTGGTGGTGATGAACTCCGTGAACTTGACCTTATCTGGGAAGCACTTTGTCTGCCCTTCCATTCTAAATGATAGCTTTACTGGAAAGAGCAATCTTGGATGTAGGTCCTTGCCTTTCATAACTTTGAATATTTCTTTCCAGCCTCTTCTTGCCTACAAGGTTTCTTTTCAGAAATCAGCTGACAATCTTATGGGCACTCCTTTGTAGGTAACTGTCTCCTTTTCTCTTGCTGCTTTTAAGATTCTCTCCTTATCTTTAATCTTGGTTAATGTAATTATGATGTGCCTTGGTTTGTGCTTCCTTGGGTCCAACTTCTTTGGGACGCCCTGAGCTTCCTGGACTTCCTGGAAGTCTATTTCCTTTGCCAGATTAGGGGAGTTCTCCTTCATTATGTTTTCAAATAAGTTTTCAATTTCTTGTTCTTCCTCTCCTCCTGCTGGCACCCCTATGATTCAGATGTCGGAACGTTTAAAGTTGTCCTGGAGGTTCCTAAGCCTCTCCTCATTTTTTTGAATTCTTGTTTTTTCATTCTGTTCTGGTTGAATGTTTATTTCTTCCTCCTGGTCCAAACCATTGATTTGAGTCCCAGTTTCCTTCCCTTGACTCTTGGTTCCCTGTACATTTTCCTTTATTTCACTTTTCAGAGCCTTCACTTTTTCCTCTATTTTGTGACCACACTCAACCAATTCTGTGAGCATCCTGATTACCAGTGTTTTGATCTGTGCATCTAATAGGTTGGCTATCTCTTCATTGCTTAGTTGTATTTTTTCTGGAGCTTTGATCTGTTCTTTCACTGGGGCTATATTTCATTGTCTCGGCGCACCTGTTACGTAGTGAGGGGCGGAGCCTTAGGTATTTGCCCGGGCGTGGCAGCCCACACCATTGCATCCTGGCACTGTCTGTTGGGGAGGGGTCCGAGAGGGAATGGTGCCGCTTGCTCAGCTGTCACTGGCTTTCAGTCACTTACCCCGCTACCCACAAGCAAATTGAGCCCTTCTGGCACTGCTTCCCAGGTAGGTGGCTTTGTGTACGTTCTAGGGTACACAAAGAGAGACCTGTGGTCTCTCCAACAAACTCTCCCATGAGGCTGGGAGTTTCTCCCGCTGGTGCCTCAACCCCCACAGGTGTTTTCAGTCAGAGGTTTTGAGGCTTTATTTCCCCCGCACTGGAGCCCTGGGTTGCGCCGTCTGTCTCCAGGTTTATCTGCATGCAAATGTGAGACAGCCCGTTCCCCCAGCTGCTGCGTTGCTGTGTGTCCTCTCCACCTCGGCTGCCCATCTCCGCCCCTCCTACCGGTCTGGATGAATGTTTCTTCTTTATCTCCTTGGTTGGTGGACTTCCATACAGTTCGATTTTCTGTCAGTTCTGGTTGTATATATTTTTAAAATTTGTTGTTATCCTTCTTCTGGTTGTGCAAGGAGGCACAGTGTGTCCACCTGTGCCTCCATCTTCGCCAGTTTTGAATTCTTGTTTCTTCATTCTGTTCTGGTTGACTGTTTCTTTCTTCCTTCTGGTCCAAACTGTTAATTTGAGTCCTGGTCACTGTTGGTTCCCTGTACATTTTCCTTTATTTCACTTAGCATAGCTTGCACGTTTTCCTCTAATTTGCGACCATACTCAACCAGTTCTGTGAGCTTCCTGATTACCAGTGTTTTGAACTATACATCTGATAGGTTGGCTATGTCTCCATTGCTTAGTTGTATTTTTTCTGGAGCTTTAATCTGTTCTTTCATTTGGGCCATATTTCATTGTCGCCTGTTACATAGTGAGGGGCGGAGCCTTAGGTGTTCACCAGGGCGGGGCCACCCATGTCACTGGTTGTGGGGGAGGGGTCTGAGAGGGAACAGTGCCGTTTCCTCAGCTTGCAGCCAGTTTTCAGTCACTCCCTCCACTACCCACAATCAAATTGGGCCCTTCTGGTGTTGATTCCTGGGTGGGTGGGTTGTGTATGTTCTAGGCCCCTGTGGGTCTCTCTAATGAACTTTCCTGTGAGGCTGGAAGTTTCTCCCACTGCTTCCCCAACCCCCACAGGTGTTTGGAGTCAGAGGTTTGAGGCTTTATTTCCCTGGGCTGGGTTGTGTGGTTGTGTGGTCTGTCTCGCTCCCCAGTTGTTCCTCCTGATTTATCCATATGTGGATGTGGGACCCTAGGTCCACCAGCCGCCGCCTTACTGCGAGTCCTCTCCGCCGGGCTGCCCGTCTCAGCCCCTCCTACTGGTCTGGATGAATGTTTCTTCTTTAACTCCTCAGTTGTTGGACTTCTGTACAGTTCCATTTTCTGGCAGTTCTGGTTGTTTTTTGTTTTTAAATTTGTTGTTGTCCTTTTGGTTGTGTGAGGAGGCACAGTGTGTCTACCTATGCCTCCATCTTGGCTGGAAGTTCCCAAAGAGAGGAAATTTTAATTTGGATGAAATCCAATTTATCTTTTTATTTTTATTTTAGAGTTAGTGTTTTCTATTGAGGGATAATTGACATACAACATTATACTAGTTTCAGTCATACAATGTAAAGACTCAATATTTGTATGCACTGTGAAATGACCACCACAATAAGTCTGGTTAACACCCAACTATATACAGTTACAGAAAAATATTTTTTTCTTGTGATGAGGACTTTTAAGATTTACTATCTTAGCACCTTTCAAATATGCAATATAGCATTATTAATTACAGTCACTGTGCTATACGTTATTTCCCTATGATTATTTATTTTATAATGAATTTTTGACCCCCTTCACCCATTTTTCCTACCCCACACTCCCTGACTTCCACCGCAACCCCTCTGACAACCACCAATTTCTTCTCTGTATCTATGGGCTTGGTTTTTGTCTTTTGTTTGTTTGTTTTGTTTTTTTAGATTCCACATATAAGCGAGATCATATGGTATTTGACTTTCTTTATCTGAATATTTCACTTAACATAATGTCCTCAAGCTCCATCCATGTTATCACAAATGGCAAGATTCCATTCTTTTTTATGGCTGAATAGTATTCCATTGTATACACTATGTATAACATCTTCTTTGTCCATTCACCCATCAGTGGACACTTAGGTTGTTTCCGTACGTATCTTGGCTTTTGTAAATAATGCTGCAATGGACATGGAGAGGGTGCATATATCCTTTCAAATTATTTTTTGGTTTCTTCAGATAAATACCCAGGAGTGGGACTGCTGGATCATATAGTAGTTCTATTTTTTATTTTCTTGAGGAATCTCCATAATGCTTTCCATAGGGGGTGTACTAATTTACATCCCTGCAGCAGAGCACAGGGTCTGCATATAATTGGACTAGGTAACATCAGGTTGACCTGCACACTGGCTGCACCAACTGTATCTCCGGGTCCCTGCCATCATTTAGCATCATTCAGTTTTCTAAGTTTTGCCAATCTAGTATAGGCATAAAGTGATATCTCATTATTATATTGTTTTAATTTGCATTTCTCTGATGATAATGATTCTGAAGCTATTTTCACATGCTTATTAGCTTTTGAAGTTTGCTCGTTCATTTCCTTTGCCCATTTTCCCATGAAAATTGTTGTCTTTTTATGGTTGCTTTGCAGGGCTTCCTTGTATATTGTGGCTGTTAATCTCTTGCCATTTTTTGACCTTGTAAATTACTATTCTGTAATCTGTTTATTAACTTTTGTCCATGATGCCATTCATTAAATATAAATCCTTTTAATGTAGTCACATTACACAATTTCTAATGTATGATTTGTGCTTTTGAAATATTAAAAGTTTTTTCTTGCCCTTAGTTCACAAAAATATTTCTCTTACATTCTCTTGTATTAATTTTACATTTTGCCTTTCCTTTTGAGTATATTAAACCATCTAGGACTTATCTTTATATTTTCAACTATATAGGGATTTTCTTTTGCCCAGATAATGAACCAATTTTCCTAATACGTATTTTAGGAAAACAATCCATTTCCCCCATTGTTTTAAGGTGCCCCCTTTGTCACATATTAATTTCTAACATATACACGTGTCAGTCAGCAAGTCTGCTCATCTTTTGTTTCAACAGAAGTTGATTTAACCATTAGTGGACTTATATTGTTGCATATAAGTTACAGAGCAAGTTTAGTAGAGTTCTTAACATACAAATTGAAATTTTATTCAGTTTACATTGAGTTTATAGATTAACTTGGGGGGAGTTAATATCTTTATATTAAACTGTCTGACCCGAGAATGGGGAATGTCTCTTCCTTTATTCAGATCATCAACTCTGTTATTAGAGTGAAAATTATCTCCATAGAGATTATATATGTTCTCAAACAATCCCTACTTAATAACTTAAATTGCTATTACATATATCTGTTTATTGTGTATTAGTTGTAGCTGTTATAGAAAAATCCAACTGATTTGTATAAGGTGATCTTGTATACATTAACCTTGCTGTTTTTTAAAAATTAGGTAATGATCAAATTATCTATAAATTATAGTTTTATCTCTTCTCTTTCAGTTCTTACACCTCTTCTTTTCCCCTTTATGGCTCTGTGCAGGAATCCTAGAACTATGCTAAGTGGTAGTGATGATAGTGGGCTTCCTTGATCTTAATTTTAAAGAGAATGTCTACAGTGTCTACATAATGTTTGCTGTAGATTTTTTGGTATATGACCTTCATCAAATTAAGAAAGTTACCTTCTATTTGCTAAGTGTTTTCATTACAAGTAGGATTAAACCTTATTGAAAGCCCTTCTACATCAGGATAATAATAAATTTTCTCCTTTAGTCTATTAATGTGGTGAATTACAGCGATACATTTTTGTGATAATAATGACCCGTCCTTGCATTCCTGAGATAAATACCGCTTGATTATCATGTTTTTGTAACACGTTGTTGGACTTCACAGCTTGTATATAGGATCTTTGCATCTACTAGAGTCTTATCTTTTCAGTATTCACTCTAGATTTTAGAATGGATATTGAAGGAAGATTGGGGTTATTCAATGCCTTTATTCTCCTCGAGAACATTCCAAGGACCAACTTCTATGCTATTACTGTGTAATATTTTAGTTCATGCTTATATTTTTTAATGTCACAAATCCAGCGGTAGTTTTACCGTATGTTAGTATTTGTAATTTAAAAAACCTACTTCCTTCCTCACTTTTCCTCTGTGCGTCTCAGCCGTCCCATCTAGGATCATTTTCCTAAATAACAGCAAAGAGTGTTTCCCGTGTGCCAGGCACTGTTCTGAGCACTCCAACACATTCTCGCTTTAATCCCCCAATGGCCCTGTGAGTACACACTATATTCCTTCTGTCTAAGGAAAATCCTTTAAATGTTTTTCTCTGGATTCGTTTTTGTTGTCTGACCTCCTTTCCCTTTTGGGGGGGCTGGTGAGGAACGTTGCTGTCTAGAAGCTTGGAAGCTCTTAAACACATGAGCGTGTGGAGAATATCTCAGGGAGAAAGCAAACGTGGAAAAGACTCAACCTTGGGGCGCATCAGAGCTCATATACTGGTCTCGCGAGCCTTCCCTCGAGATGGTGCCCTCTGGAACTGCAAAGCCAAGGGCCAGAGCCACTGTGGTGCAAGCCAGCTGGAGGGCTCTTGGGCTGGAGAATGCCAGCCTTTTCCTAGCACACAAGAGCTCTGACTGCTATACTTCCTTTACCCATCTCCTATACCCCTAGACCCAACCGGTGGAGGAAATGGCACTGCCCAGAAGTGGCTAAATATTAACATACCTTTCTGTCCCTCCCTGAAGCACGGGTGCTGCCGGGATCAATGATGGATGCAGTTCGCAGCACTGGAGGTCAGCTGCTTTGTTTACCACTTGTATCAGGTGTAAACAAAGCGAGACAGACCCAGTCACAAGCCTGAGCAGCGCTGCTAGACAAGGAGCTCAGAAAGGACTGAACAGTGGGAGTGGGTCATAAGCAGGGGCCTTAGCTCCATCTCACCTTTACCTCTATTTGGCTCTGGGCATCCCGTGTGCCATCTGTGGGACGAGAAGGTTTCAAGGGCCTATAAACAGGGACCCTTGGAGGCAGGGCCTGGGAGCTGCTCACACCAGTCAGATTCCATGGCCCCAGGACGTCACTGCGGCAGCAGAGTTCCGAAGCTGGAGTCGGAAGCCCAGGTTGTACATTTTCTGGCCTTTTTCCTGAGAAGCACTGCTCTCTCCTGCCTCTCAGTCAAGGCACCCCCCCTCCTTGTGTTAGTCACCTGGGGCCCTGTGTTCTCCCTCCTAGCGTTAAGGACTGTCTTCAGAAAGCAACACACGAAACTGTTTTCAAACTAACTTTAATCATTTTTTTGCTGCTCAAATACTGTACATGCAGAAGCCATGTGAAGAATTTTCTCCTTAAGGGAATTGGCAAGAATGTCATACGAACGGCTGGCAAGTCCTTCCCAGCTGTCCACCTGCCACCCAGGAGCCACGACCAGTTTGGAAAGATGCTGCACATAGAAAATGTATAGAGCACAGATATAAAAAGCTAATTGCTTCTTACCTAAACAGTGTGCTTGTCAGTCCCTATCAGCTATCTCTTTCTTTGCAGGGTGCATTTGGATATTCTAAAAAAAAGGGCTCCTGCCTCCTGTGAATTTATATTCTAAAGGAGTGGATAGAACAATCAGGCCAACTTTTGCTACGGAAGCAGCCACTCTGCCTGCTGAGATGTCGTCTGGGAAAAGGCATTCTGGAGAGAGGAGTGGTTTTTAGAAGCAAAATACTTTAACTGGAAATAAATTCCCTCCCTCCATGCATCAGAGAGCATTTCCTTTAAAAGTCTCCAATGTTCAACTCTCCCACCGATGTCATTCTAGAAGCAGCAACGAGGACCGGCCCAGCCTCGTCTGCTGGTGGGGATACTGACCTACACAGGATGCAGCTGAGGTTGTGACACCACATCAGCACCTTGAAAATTGTCCATTGTAGACACCTCTTAATTATTTCTCTTCAGTACACAAGAATAAGAGAATAAACCACAAAGAGCTGGGAGCATTTGTTAGGATTCCGAGAATTCTTGTCAGAAGTAGCACTGGGTGTGGACAGATGAGGACCTGCACCCAGCGTGGGCACCTAGGGCTGGAAGAAACCAGCCTGTGGAACCAGGTGCCAGGTGCGCCAGGCTCACAACCCTCATCAGCTCCAGATCAGACTTTTAAAACCTGGAGGGAACCATGGAACCGCTAGCAAATGCGCTGACTTTGCAGCTGAGAAAGCGGAGGCAGAAGAGTGAGGAGTCTTGCACATGTTTCTGGCAAAGTTTATGTAACAGCCTTTGATGGTCCATCGCCAGCTGTCCAGGCTATGGACCAAGGGGGTGGCTGCTCTGTTGCCCTTGGGATTCCCAGGGCTCATTTCTGTTAGCCAAGCTCTCTGGAACCCTGTCCCAGGGGCCCTTCCTGGCACTGGGGTGAGCTCCTCGGGAGGCCCACGACCCCGTCCTCACTGGCCAAGTTGCCAACCAGAGCGCTGCGAGGTTTTGCCCAAGCAGTTAGGCTTTTCAGTGAGCACTCACCCTGGCCTGTCTAGGCCCCTGAGAGAATGCCAGTGTCTCTCTCTGGTGTGGTTTCCCTCACAGGCACAGCCACGCTGGGCCGACAAAAGCCCGAGCTCAGGGTTGGGGGGAGGGAGAATTGCTTTGCTACATGGAAAGATTAAGCCCTTTGTCAGAGAACAAGGCCCTACCCTCAGGCAGGCCCACACGGAGCCGGTGCCTAGGGAGGCCAAGTTGCTCTCTTTGGCATCACTGACATTGCTCTGAGATGCTCAGGCACGCTTTCCGAGTGACCCTTTCCCAGCCAGACCAGGTCAATCCGGCCCCCATCAGGCCTTGCCTGACAGGGAGGCACTCCCCTGCCCTTGAATCGTGATTGCTTTGTTCTTCCCCAATCTCTTCCAACCTGAGTGAAAGCAGACAGAGGGCGAAAGCCGGGGGACAATAGTCCACATTCCCACCTCCTCCCTGATCATCAGTGGAAGATAACGCGGTACGTACAGGAAGCAGCACGTTAAAGACTCTCTGTACGTGTCAAGGTAGTGGAGAAAACACCGAGGAGAGGAAGAAAAAGGTAGGGGTCGGCAGGGCAGTAGGCCTCTTCTTTTCCGTCTCCTTGCAGCCGCTGCAGAAATACTGCAGGACCACCCCCTGGTCTTGAATGACGCGCCATCTCTCTCCACCCAGCTGAAGGACAACTCATTACAATATCAAACAAAGGCAGCGATTTTTTTGCAGAATTTACACAGTGCGGGGAGCAATCAGAGAAAGAGAACAGCAGTCTTCCTGAAGCCCTGCTACTTTCTGGGCAGAGGAAAATGGGGGATCAGAGGTATTAGAAGCTCTGGAGGCCCAGGTCGGGGGGCAGAGTGGGGAGCACAGGTCTCCTGGGCAGCGGGGCAAAGAGTAAGAACCCTGGTTGGGTGTCAGGGTTCCTATAACACAGTCTGAGATTGTGCTACATTTTATTTCCAAAGAAGTACTCTTGGAGTGTCCTGTCATCTTTAAAAGGGGGTGCTTCTGCTCTCCTCAAGGCTGGCAGTGAAGAAGAGCTCAGGTGTGTCTGCCCCGGTGGGCGTCATGCCCCTGGGAGAAGGGGCTGGACCTCAGCGCTGTAAGGGGCAGTGATCCCACGAGTCATGAGGTACACAGGTGCCCCCTCTCTGGAGCTCCTAGGTTCTGCCTCAGCCAGTCCTGGCCACATACCGAGAGCCTCAAAGTGTTCCTTCCCTAGGAGAGCTGGGGGGTGGAGGAGACTGCACGGGGAGCAGTTCTGGAGATGGTTCTTCCCTGAAGGATCACATCCCCCTTGTCAAACCAAGACCTGGCCCATCTAGTGGAGCCTGATTCACACTGAAGGCCCATCACAGACTTCCCTGTAGGGAAGCAGTCTACGAAGGAAGTGGGACAGATTGAACAGAGAAGAAACGTGAAGACAGATGCTCTGAATCATTGTCACGGGGCCTGCCCACAGCCCGGCATTGCCGCAGGGCCATTTCTATCTCTGCCACATCTTCCACGAGTCCTGCCGGAGCAGAGGAAGATGGAATGACAGAGCCCCAGTCTGTAATCAGCTCCGGGTTTCACCTGGGCTAAGGGGGCGTTTGGACCAGATACTATCCCTGGCAGTGAGTTGGGTCCCAGGTTAGGGAGAACTCTGGGAAGTCAGTTCCTTCCTCCCCGACCATCCCCTCCTCAAAGGAGAGATGCTCTCCACCCCAGGGATGGCCAGGAGTCACACTTGAGCTCCCTCCTCTTCTGGGACAAGCTAACGCCAGAGAGGCTTCTCAGACAGGCCCCCTGCATCCAGGATGCTGAGGAACAGACCTTTACATCCAGCCAGTCACCATCACACACATCAGCCTCACACAACTTCACCCTGGGAGGGGGGGGGAGGGGCGCAGAATCCAGTGGGGATTAGTCACCTATTTGGTGCAAAGGGTTAAATAGACTAATTCCCAAGGTCAATTTGCAGGGAAATTACTTCCCATTAGAGGTGGAATTGTGGAGTAGCCCAACCCCTGGGCAGTTTTGGCAGCTGGGGACTGTAGGCAGCTCAGACTCAGTTAGCAACCCATGATGCCCTGCCTCTGGCTGGAACTTCCCCGTGCTAACCAACCTCCCACATCCCCCAGACAAGGGGCACTGGCCTCCAGCTACCCAGCAGCAGCCTCTCTGCGGGCAGCTCCCAACTTCTCTCATGGTCTTTCTGGGCCACCTTGAGGAATGAGGGTGATATTCCCCCAGCCCCCGGGTGTGGTTGCGTGTATCTCCATTCGGTGCTACATCAGCTGATGTCTGCACTATCACTAATAATCCCACCACCCCGGGTGTATTTTCACACCTCCCGAGGGTAGCTTCTCTGGAGGTAGACGCATCACAGGACATAAAAATGCCCTTCTGTGAGCAAGGTGCCTCCTCCTCCCACCCTCAGACCTAAGAGCACGGGGCCCTTTGCTTCACTTGAGAAGCACAAGAGACACAGGCACCATCCGGTCGCAGCAATGGGGGGTTTCTACAGAAAGAGAAAAGGGCCCCATGGCCTCCTCCCTCTCTTCCACGCACACAGTGCTTCTCGGCTTTGATACACGAGTGGAGGCTCGGGCAGGAGACAGAAGCCCAGGAGCTCATTGCATCACCTATTCTGTCTGTGGGCAGACTGGCAGGGTCCGGGATTCTGCTCCTTGTGTTCGGAGGAAAGGCACTGGGCTCCGGCTTCAGCCTAATGTTGATTCCGCCCCAAAAGGAGGCCCTTTGGCTGCAATGCTGTGGTTCCAGAGAGCCTCCGCTTCCATCCCCCAGCCCACCGCCCGCCCACAATCCACCTCCAGGCCTGTCCCGCTTTGGTCACAGATGGCTCAAGCACTCAGGCTCCGAGACTGCGCTGTCCCTGGGTAGAGTCACTGCAGCACTGGGGATGACGCCTGGGGAAGAGACAGAGAGAGCTTGCCCCCCCACCACATGGACCCAAGGGCTGCTATGTCCACCTCCTGGGCAACCTCTCACCGTTCAGCCTAGACCTGAGGGGGGAAAGGGACAGACTTAAGCATTCCTGAGCCACAGTCCAGGGTTCCCAGCAGACATCTCACAAGGTCCAGTCCAGGCACTGGTCCCCACCCACAGGGTCCAGATGTTAGAACAAGTCAGAGTCTGAGCGGCTTCAGGATGCTCCAACTGGATGGGCGGGATGAAAGCAGAGGCGGGGCAGGTGCCTAGGCCACTCTCCAGAGGGCAGCTGCAGAGTGCAAGGCGGCAGGGAGGCGTAGAGGGGGGAGTATTGCTTGTACAGAGCTGGTGACAGTGGCAGTCTAGAGTCCAGGGCCAGCCTGTCTGTGGAGCCAGGATGCTAGGGCCCACATGAGTCTCCCAGACAGCAACCCTGGTCTAGACATGAACAAAAAGTAGAGCCCCAAATAATTAACTTCAGGCAGCTAATCCCCACATGTCAAACAGGATTCTCAACAGTGGTTCAGAACCAGTCAGCCCCCACCCTTCTTATCCCAGCACCCAGCCCCTCAGCACCCCCTCACGGGCCAGGCTCCACCTGGACAAGCCCTGCTAAGAACAGGGCCACCCTCACAGCCTGGGGAGGACCATCTGCTTCGGCAGATTACATCCCCTCTGAGGTCCGCCTCCTGGATGTCAAGATGCTCCACCCACACCTCCCGGGGTCCACTGGGAGAGCTCCTTTGGCATGTCAGAGGTGAGCTGGCATGGAGGGAGATAAGAAGTGAAGGGCAGTACTAAGGGAGGTAGCGGAACTTCCCTCTAAGGTATCCGGCCAGCAACCCTGGGAACTAAGACCTCCTCCTGTTTTGCTTGTAGGAAGGAGGTGGCTCCTGCCCAAGGGAGGAAGCACTCTCCAAGCCCCCAGCTCCCCCGGCATCTTTGCTCCCCGGGCCCTGGCCAGGGCACTAGATGAGCATGCCACATGCTGCAGGTGCATTCGGTGGGAAAAGCTGCCTGAGCGCTGGGTGGGAGGAGGGAGTGTCACGGTTCCCAGAGGGGCCTCTGTGTGGCCAGCTGCAGTGGATGCTACATTCCTCAAAAAAAGCAGCAGTGCTGGGAGAGGCAAAGGTGGGACAAAGAACGAGACAGGAAACTCAGCAAGGACCACCAAGAGGCACAGGCGGGCTTTGCCCAGGCATAGGACAGGCAGGGCGGACCAATGGCCACATCCCCCTCTTCCGTCCCTGGCCTGAGAGGGAATTGTGTCCACACAACACTCACTTGGGTTTCTTATCAACGAGACACAGAGGGACATGGATTTCAGCCCATGTGGTCACCAAGACTGACTGTACCCAGACAAATGAACGGATATAACATGGTCACACACGGACACACACACGAACACACACACACAGACCACACTCTCCACTGCCAGCTGGGACGGGCCCAGTAGCCAACAGGCATGCAGCAGGACGAGGGGCCAGAAAGACGTGAAGACTATGTACAGGGGAGGAAGAGGAGGAGGGCGCCAGCAGGCACCCCTTCCCACACCGCACCCCAGCCTCTTCCTGAGGTCCTTAGGAGCATGAGGGGCTGGTGGCACTCTCCAGGGAGGACTGGGAGAGGCGCCTGGTGAGGGATCCGAGTGTGGAGTCTGCCACAGAGGACGTGGGGAAGAGTTTGTACCAGCCGGTGACGGCGGCACTCAGGTCCAGCTCGTCCAGCATGATCTGGGCCATGCCCATGAAGCACTTGTGGTCCATGCGGCCGTAGTCTCCCCAGACGATCACCTACCAGCAGGGAGGAAGAGAGAGGAGCTGAGCCACCTCCCCTACTCCTGCCCTGGGCAGTGGGCCCAGGAACCTGCACGTTTCACCAGGGTGCGGATGGGACAGAGAGCTGCAGCTCACTGATTTCAAGCAACAGCTGACTGCGCACTTAAGGAGTGCCGGGCTCCAACCTACGGACTTTATACGTATCATCTCGGTTGTTGAAACTGTTCGGGTAGAGGTACTGTGTATTATTTCCACAAGGAGGAAACTGCTGCTCACAGAGGTTACTTAACGAGCCCAAAGATACACAGTAATTGGAGGCAGAGCTGGGAATGTACCCTGGGTCTGACTTCTGGAGCCTCCCAGCATCCCAGGTGACAGCCTTCTCCAGGAACGGGCAGACTGAGACTCCAGGACCTGGGTCACAGTTCCCGCTCTGCCCCTGCCTCACAGTGGGGTCTGGGCAAGCCCCTGGCCCTCACTGGACCTCAAGATTCCCATCCATCCATAAAACTGGGAGAGGGGAATAGATTAGCTCAGAGATTTTTGAAGTGTTTTTATTGGTGAATTCGTTTTTCAAAATGGAATCCCAATATATATAAAAAAACAAAACATGACCAAACTTCCCCCACAAAACCCTGGGGTTCATCTGTTCCTCCTGTTTGCACTCCAAGCGCCCCTGCTGAAGAACCACCTCAGCCCAGAGAAACAGCCCTAGACGAGAAGCCCCACAGCCCAGACAGCCCCGGGTGCAAGCCTCCCCTTGCCACCTACCTGGCCTCAGGCAAGTCTGACAGCTCCCCCCCCACACACACACACATACCACTGCTGTTGAGAGTGAGTGAGCAGCTGTCTGTGCCAGGCACTGTGGGAGGCCCTCTACAGGCATCTCTCATTTTATCTTCACATCATACTACAGCTAGTAAGTGATCAAGCCAGAACTTGACCTCAGGACTAAACCCAGGACTGTGCTCTACCCCCATGTAATCTCCTGCTGCCTGGGTCACTTCATCTATGAAATAGGCTTGATGATCCCTTCCTCCCAGGACTGTGGTGAAGGGTTTGTCACTCACGTAGTTGGAGTGAGAGTCGTTCATTACCCTGACCTGGGCTTGCCCCTAGGTCCCTAGCTGAAACCTCACGCAAGGCACTTCATCTTTCTGTTTCCTCATTTGTAAAATGGGGAGAATCACACCAGCTTCACAGGATCATCTCGAAGCTGAAGTGAGGTCACAGTTGGAAAGCAGCTACCACTGAGCCTGGTGTGCAGCCGACATGCAATGAACACCAGCACCAGGTGGAAGCCGGGGACAATCGAGTTACCTTCCAAACCTTGGTGTCCTTAGGAATCAACCAGGGGCAATAACACCTTACTGGGTTGTGAAAATAAACGGCCAATGCATATCAAGGCACCTGGCACAGGGTGAGTCAGAAGTGGAACACATTTCAAACTGTGACTTGCTGTCTTTGAGAGCTGCCCTGACACACTCACCTGCAGCACCTTGCCCTGCGGCCCCTCGTCAAAGAGCAGAGCCTGCTGGTACCGGGGGTCACAGGTCTTCTTGGCCACCTTTGTCTTCTTCTTGGCCAAGCAGGCCCCATTCTCAAGCAGGTAAACCTTGATATAGGTGGCTGAGGATGGGAGAAAACATGATGGGGAGGGGTCCAGGAGAGACTGCTATGCCCCGCCCCATCCCCAACCTCCAGGTGGCCCTGGAGGTGATCAGGGAAAGTAGGCAAGCTGACCAGTGGGCGGAAGGTCGAAGAGACTGACTCAAACACTGACTCCTCCGTCCTCTTCTACCCCCGCCCCTACTCACTGGCCTTCCTGGCGAGCTGTGGCTCCAGAGTCCGGAAGATCAATTTAGGCCAACCGGAAGCTGAGGACTCATTAGACCTAGAGCTCAGCCTTATACCCCTCCCTGGCAGGACCCCATTTCCAAAATCCTTCTCCCAGCTGCCCAGCCTCACCTGGGAGGGATTTGGAACCAGGTTTGGGAGTCAGGCCCCGAGCCTCGATCACTTCCACCTCCAGCTGGCCACTCCGGTCCATGATGGCAACATGCACGTCCCCTGCAAGGGAGAAGAGGGACAGTCCAGGCAGAGCCAGACCAGGGCAGAGCAGCCAGCGCTATGCAGAATGCTGGTCTGCAGAGGGCGCTACAACCCTGACAGGGCAGGAGGTGAAGGAAACTGTATGTGTGAGAACTGCCCTTCAGAGGCCACTTTAAAGTGGCTGAGGAAGGCTCTGAGTCTAAAAGGTCCCTCGGGGTGGGCAGGCGGGGGCATGACCCTCAAGGGACATGCTTGGGGGCCAAAAATGGCTGCCAAACCCCCATCTAAGTCCGGTTAACCAAGGGGCTTCTGTTTTGCTGAGCAGAATAGGCAAGCTTCCTGTGTCAGGAAAACAGAGGGAAGCCGTGGGCTCGGAGGCTCTCATTCACCTTTTCCGCAGCAGCCCTCAGCCACTCCCCTAAATACAAGCCAAACAAATAAACAAAGAACATCAGCTTGAAGAAATGCTGCGATATGAGCCTGCCCAGGACACGAGGCGCTCCCTGGGAACGAGGGCCTGCTTGCATCCTTGCCAAAGGAGGAGGGGAAGGCCAGCGGGTTTCCCAGGAGCTGAGGGCTAAGAACTCCTCGCTGTGCTCCACAAAACGAATTATCCAGCCGCGGCAAGTTCTATGGTGGAGTCTTGTCAGTTATCTGATTTCCAGAACTCTTGGCTCTGTTCAAGTTCCGCTGGAATTTGAAATTATGCAGTAGTCACCTGGAACAGCCTTCAAAGGAGTGCAGACTCATACGCCTGGTGCAGGAAAATTAAAATAGGCCAGACTGTGGGTTTGGCCACTGATTTTAGATTCTCTGAGCCATTATGCTATTGTTTGTTTTTGGATACTTGGGAAGATGCAAATACAAACAAAGACATTCTTGAGTTCATCCCCATCTGTCCAACTACCCCCGACCTCCCACAGGGAAGTGGGAGGGGATGTTTCAGGAATTGATCTCCTCCCTGCCTCTAACATCCCCAAGTTGGGCGAATGCAAAACTGTCACTTCCAGTTTGGGACACCAGAGGGCACCACACACACACAGTTCTAGACTGTGATGGCGCATTTGGCTTTTGGAAGCGATTGACTCCTCTCACTGCCTCGGCGGTGGGCTGGGAAAAGCAGACTCCCCAGGCCCTTAAGAGTCTGAAAGCAAGGGCTGACAATTAGCCAGGTCTCACCCCTGAGCCAGATGAGAGCTGATGCTCACCCTCTGAGGGTGTCCATGGACCCCTCCTCCAGCAGACAGAGGCCCCTGTGTGAGCACATGGAGGAAGACAGGACAGTGCAGTGGGAAGAGTCCTGGCCTGGAATGAAACCCAGGCTCACAGTGGGTGCTGTCTGCACTCAGCTTCCTCATTTGCTGTGAGGTCAGTGCAGATGTCTGTGTCAGACACTGCTTAACTCAGACTGATGGGAAAGAGGGTGGAAGCGAGGCAGCAACTCTGGGGAAGCTGGGCCTGGGAGGGGCTGCTTGAAGCCAACGCATCCAATATCTAAGGGAGAGAGAGGAGGGAGCCTGAACTGCAGCTAAGACGCCCAAGTGCAGACTGCAGGAAGTCCTTCCTAGCACCAGGAAAGGGGATGAGAAAATTACTAGAAGACTCTAGGTGCCAGACACTGTTAAGAGGAGCAAGTCAACTGAGACACAGCTCCTAAGGAGTCAGTGAAATACTTCGTGCAAAGCATCAAAACAAACAAAACTCTATAAATAGATTGCAGAAAGAAGGCAGGTATCTTTATTCCCATTTTACAGATGAGGAAATAGGCTCAAAGAAGGGAGCTCCCCAAGGCCACCAGGGAACTGGTGACAGAACAGACCCCATGAAAGTCAATGTCACGATGGTTTCCTTTCACCATTTTACGTCCTGCATGTGGCGGTGCTGGCACCAGAGTGTGTGGTGGAGTGAGGGAGGGAATGTGCTGGCAAGGCTGCAGCGGGGGGGCCTTCCCCTGAGGAGGGAGGGGTGCACGAGTGCTGGGCTCACTCCTCAGAAGCCTGAGTGAGGGCTCCTTTCTGCTGCTTGGGTCACGCCAGGCCCCACTGAGCTCACCCTTTCTGCTCTGTGGCTGCCATCACCCCACTCGCCCCACCCTCAAAAGACTCACCCATTGGTGGAGTTGCCAGCGTCTGTCGCCCCACAATCTGGGCTGGTCCCAGTCCATCCAGGAAATCGCTGAACTGGCTCTCGGCCCCGAGCCGGGTGGTGGGGAAGATGAACCTGGGGAAGAAGGCAGAGGCTCACACGAGGGCATCTGGCTGGTGGGATGCAGCGGCTCTGCCTTGAGGCACTGGGCACTCTCCTCTGTGCCTCAATTTCCCCTCTACATAGGGTGGGTGTACTACTTTGGGGAGCACTGTTCAGCTCTACACATTAAAGAAAATACTTTAATATTACTTGAGAATAGAGACTAATGAACCTAACATAATAATAGGTGACTGTTTTTAAAAAAAGATTTTATTTATTTACTTTTAGAGAGAGGGAAAGGGAGAAAAAGAGGGAGAGGAACACTGATGTGAGAGAGAAACCTCGATTAGCAGATCAGTTGCCTGTCACATGTGCCCCGACAGGGGACTGATGACCAGGAATCCAACCGGACACATTTCGTTTTGCAGGATGACGCCCAACCTTCTGAGCCACACCGGTCAGGGCTCTAAGGCGACTCTTAAAAGGCAGGCCTTGCTGAACACCTGTGTCCTCCCTCACCAGGGGATGTGAATGCCAGGGACCAGAGACATAGGACAGAAATGTGATGCCTGAAGCAAGTTTCAAGACCTGAGGTTGAGTTGACCCTAAGTTTGAAATCAAGTGAATAACATAAGGTGGTGGTGAAAACAGCAACTGAGTCCAAAATAACACAACCAGTGATGACTAATGGTGCGCCATGCTTGCAGGGGGCTGGGAAATAGCAACAAGGAAAGCTGACAGTCCTTGAAAGGTGGCCAGGTGCCAATAGCGCACTAACTGCCCCACATGCATCGTGCAGTTTAACCCTCACGATGACTCTGCGTGGCAGGAACTATTATCTAGTTTTGCAGATGAGAGAACAGGGGGCTCACGGCGCTAGAGACTTGCCCACAAAACCAAGGTGGCGTCCAACTCAGCCAGCTTTACGGTGAGAATTAGGACAGAGGGTGCGTGAAAAGTTTCAGACAAACAAAACAACACATGGTAGTTATCGTTGCCATTGTTATCCGGGAGGGAAAGTGCTCCCTGTTCGTGTCCTCCAACCTAGGTGTTCTGGGTGTGCCGGCAGAGAAAGGGCAGACAAGGCAGGGCTGGCCCAGGTCTACTCATGGGCTGCAATGGACCAGAGAAAGCCCTAAGATCTGAAACCGCTCAGGCTGCTGGCTAGAGATCAAAGGTCATCCCAGAACAAATCTCCTATTGGACAGCTTGGCCTTGAGTGCCCCTGGGCCAGTGACAGGCATGGGGGGCAGGGGGCGGGCAGGCTGCATATGCCTGTCAGAGAGGGCCTGTGTGTCTCTCCCCCACTCCCCAGGAAGAGGCTTTGAGGGGTCACCTACTCCTAATGGCCATAGTCAGCGATGGCCTAATGTCGCATCCTGAGGACAACAGGCTCTGAGAAGGTTAAAGAAAGAAATCTACTCTGGAGGTCACAGAACTTCAGGAGCTTGGTAGAGAGAGTGTAGGGAGTGTGGACAAAGCTCATAAAGTCAAATCCTGAATTCAAATCCTGACTCCATCACCACTGAATAGCTGTGACCTTGGGCCGGGCGGGTACCTCACCCTCCTCGGCTGTCTCAGTTTTATAGGGAGTACAGACACCCCTCGGATTGTTGTGAGTGTTAAGTGAGACCGTTTTGGTCTGAGAGTGGTTAGCAGACGCCCGGATAGAACGCACTGACCCGAAGCGCCGGTGACACCCTGCGAATAAGACAAAGTAAACGCCGGCGCCACTCGCACTCACGGGTGTAGGCGCAGCAGTGAGACGCGCGATCACAGACTCTTAAACAACAGAGCGAAGGAGCCCCGAAGTCACTGCACCCTAATGAGGCCCAATCAGGAAACCTTAGTGGGGTAACCACAGTTTCATGATTTAGAAGAGATCTGAGGGACTTTCAAATTTTTGACTGCAACCTACATGCAAATGGAAGAAATACATGTCATAGACCTATGGGCATCCATACATTAAAAAAAAACCCAACTAACTAAAACACAAGTTCACAAGGTAATTCATCCTTGCTTCTTAAGACACAATGAAATTTGTTTCTTTTTCTAATGCTGGTTTTACCCCACAAAACTAAGTTCACGTCCTGCCTGTGCATCACCATCGAGTTTGAGAAACACAGCTGCAGCCAGATCTCCTTCCCTAAGCCCCAAGCAAGGCCACTTGTGAGAACTCCATTTACCTGAGCCACAACAATGGTTTCAGATTTAAAGGATTTTCGAATCACATTTTCCTTTTGAACCCTCTCCCCTGGAGTGAGACAGTGTGCAGGTGCTGGGAGGCAGAGGCATGAAAATAAACAGAAGGGATGAAAACCAGCAGCCTGGAGTGCGCGATAGGAAGATGGGGCCCAGGCAGCTGACATGGGGGAGGGGAATGGAGGAAGGCAGGGACAGAGGATCCCAGACATCTGGCCTGAAAACCCAACTGGAGATTTTCCCCGCTCTGCCCCGGGCACTGTGACTGGAGCTCCAGGGAGGATGGGGAGGACCGCAGTGGGGCAGGCTGCACGCACGTGCCGTCGGAGCTGTTGCTGTTGGTGCTCCCATCCGTGGACTCCCGGCTGCCCTGGCGTGTGACCCGACTCCGCATCTCCACAGCGATGCCTGTCTCTGTGCTTCTCCGGATGTTGCTGCGCAGCTTCTTGGTGGCGCCTTCTGTGACCCCCGTGAAGCACAGAAAGGGACCAAGGTCAGATCAGGAATGAGGCTTCTCTGAGAGCACACCCAAAGTCACCCTGCTTGGGAGGTGGCATGCTGGGCAGGGCTGCTACTGGAGGCAGGGGCATTGCTGAGATGACCTCCAGAGCTGGTTTGCAGCCTGACGCCGGCCCTGCTCAGGGTTGTGACCCAGCCAAAGCAGACTGGAAAGATGGCTAGAGGCAGAGCCGGGATGATGGGGGGAGGGTGTGGAGTCACCGGGTAGAGTCCCTGCCCTGCAGCCCTCAGCCCCAGCCCTGACAGCTATCCTCCCACTCAATTTGAGCCCTTGCTCCAAAGGGCTGTGTTCCTGCTTCTCTCCTCTGGAAAGTTTGTGTTTTGCCACATTTGCTCTCCCTCATGCTCCTTATCTCACTCAGGTATCACAGCCCAACCAATACCTTCACAGGTCCTACAAAAACCCGTATGAAGCCTCTCCACTCTCGAACTAACAAGAGGTGATTAAGGAAACAAGACAGAGCGGGGCAGCTAGGTTGGCCTGAAGGGACTTTGGCTTTGAGACAGACGCCTACAGACGTGACCTGGACACTGAGCGGTGAGAGCCTGGCCTGTGTCTCTGTGCCTCCTGTTCACAGGGCCCTCTGCCTCCACCCTGCCCCATGCTCAGCCTTGCAAGGAACATGGGGCACTTTGCCACTCCTAGCAGCGCACCATCCTGCCTGGGTTTCCATGGCAACCTCCTCAGCATTGCAGTGTGGTCCCTCTAGACACCCTTTCCTCCTGGGGTGGGGGCGGAGGGCACAGAAGATGGGTTGAGGGTTTATAGGGACTTCCCCTGCTGAAGCTTGGCTGTCTGAGCCCTGTGGGGAGAGAAGCGGCGCTCAGGTAGGGTCTGTACCAAAGGAGCCATTTGCTATTGCTGGTTAGAGATCCAGGCAAATTAGGAGGGAAGTTACGTCTATGGTTGGGGAGAGGCTGGGGGTGGGATAGGCAGTGCAGCACCCTCAAAAGCACTGGGGAGGGGGAGCTGGCTATTCAAGACCATGGCTCTGGGAAGGGGGGACTTTATTCCTCTTGCTTTGTCCTACTTACCTTCCAGGAAGTCCCACTGGGATAGGGAAGGCTAGGAGGGCTAGCATCACCAGCAAGCAGGATGGGGGGCTGGGAGTGGGATGAGGTGAGAAGGAATGTCATCTTTGAAACCATCAGTTTCTGGGATACTGGAATAGCTAGCTATCCAGGAATACATCTCTCTCTCTCTTACACACACAGTCCCATTAGCTTGTTTGTACCTCTTCCATACTGACAGGCATGAGCAGACACACCCAGTGCTGACAACCACATTTAGGAAGGCAGTGATCTCACATACAAGGTCATGTGTATGTTCGTACAATAGTAACAAATGGTCCTGTCATGTCTTAATCATACATACACATGACATACCCTGCCATGTAAGTGTGATCTTCACACCAAAACACTTAGAGTTGAACCTATCCGCTCAATCACACACACAGATGCAAACTCAGAAATGGTGTGTGGCCCACCACATGCAGAGGGGCTGGGCCATAGTGGTGGGTGTCAGGGACTCGCCCTGTCCCTGGCTCCTAACTGCCAACGCCCTCTAACCTGGTTAGAAGACAGGTAGGTCTGTGGGATCTGCACTCTACCCTCCCTCCCCCCAAGCCCCCTCCCCCAACACACATCCTGAGCTGAAGCCAGAGCCTCACCCATGACCCCAGTCCCTTTATTCTAGAGCTTGGGAAAGCTTTGACCCATTTGGGAGAAAATTTACCATCTCTGATCAGACCTGCCCATTCCATTGTGACCCCCTGGTAGGGGAATCACAGAATTCTAAAATGGTAGAGACACCTCGGCCAGCCCCCTGGCCCTATCATTTCACAGATGGGAGGCCTGAGGTCCGGGCACCCACAAGGCCCAGGCTGACGCCCAGCCTACCGACAAGCTACTCCTCACCCATTTTCACCAACTCCACATGGTTGGAGATGCGATTCAGCAGAGATTAAGTCCCATGTCATCCATGTGGGGAGGAAGGTCTTGTAGCCTTTGAGAAAATTCCTCTGCTGTTTTATACCTATCCAGTCTCTGAACCCTGAGGATCTGGGCAGTAACTTTAGGTAGCCCCTTTCTCCAGAGAACCCAGCCAAGTTGCTTGCAATAATTTTGTGGTCCCTGGAGACTGAAAACCTCCAGGGACCACCCCACCCATCAGAGCATCTGCGAGGGACAGGCAATTACAGCTCCCCACAGCACTGCCATGGCATCTCCTGGAAGGATGCTGAGCCCTCTTTCCCACCTGACCCAGAGCCCTGGGCCCAGGAGGGATGGGCTGCTGTCCTTGGTGCTGAAAAAAGGAGCTCCATTTGGCCAGGGGCTGGGACAGCCCGGGATGGCCTTGTGTGAACCCAGTCTAAGGCTAGACCAGAACCCACATGTGTCCTGGGACCCCAAAATTCTTACCCCACCCATCTCACTGCCCCACAACTTGGAGAATTTTAGATCTAGAAGAAAGCTGGGCGAGTGTCTTTTTAGCTCCATTTTACAGAGGAAACAGGCCCAAAGGGAAAGTCACTTTCCCAAGGTCCTGTGAGGAGTTACAGCCAAGACCAGTTTTTGGAAGCCACCTTAGGGCAATGCGAAAGGGGTAGGCATGAGGCAGGGGAACTAAAGGGGAGGCTGGTGTAACAGTCCAGGCTTTGAAACAAAGAGGAGGAGCTGAAGCCAATGCAGAGTATGGATAAACTAGGAGGCAGGAGGCCCCTGGGAAGGCAGACCCAGGGCCCAGAAGACTGGGTCCAGGAGACGGGTTCCTTGCCACTTCACACAGCCTGGCCCTGCAGGGCACTAGGCCATCCCACCTGGGGGCAACTGGGAACACTCTCCTGGGATCTCTTCCCAGAAGAGAGTTTCCAGGGCCCATTCCCCAGTTGAGCCAGCCCCATACATCCCTCTGGAGCCAGATTGCCCCACCCAGGATGGGGTTCCAAGCTGGGGCACTGGAAATCTCAAGGCTTTGGAGAAAAAATGGGGACAAGGAGTTATAGCTGGGGGAGGGGTATGCTGCAAGCAAGGGGCAGAGCTGCAAGGGCCAGAGAACTCTTATTTTTTGGCCCTACTGTTGGACCCTGGGTAATAACAATAACATCGACATAGCAGCAAGTGCCTACCAGGTACAAGGCTGGTGCCTTTGCATCACCTATGTCATTAAATCCCCTGGACAACTCTGTAAGGTACAGATTGTTGTTTTGTTCTACAAACGAGGTGGTGAGCACCCAGCTCATAAACGACAGGGTGTGGCCCTAAAAACCATCTTGAAGTTGTTTTCAGGAAAATGCTTTCCTCTCTTCAGGCTCCCATGCTTCATCAATAAAATGAGTGCATTGGACTAGATGATCTCAAGGGGCTGTTCCTGCTCTGACACCTGGTGATCGATGAGTCACAGGGACCTTCAGCTGGAAGGGCACCCGTGTGATCCCCTGGCTCAGGCCCCAGCCGTCAGCCATGCCCCTGCACACCACAGAGACATGTGGTCCAGAAGCCTTGTCCTCACTCATCTCCCTTGAGGCTGCAGGTCTCCTTGGTGTCTGCTCCAGTCCCTGCCTGCTGACTGGTGGTAGTTGGGCAGCCCCAGGCAGGTCACTGGAACATCTCCCAGTGACTTGAGTCCTTGCCCTGGCCTTGAAAAACCCTTCCTCCAAATCGCTTTGGACATGAAGAAACCATTGGCCCTAAAGCTGACTCCGCAGAAGGTCAGCAGCAGGGCTCAGTCTCCCAAGGCCAGACTCCTGGGGCCCAACACCCCTTTGACCTTCTAACCCTAATGCCACCCTTGGTCCTGTCCCAGCCCAACTCCTGGATCTCCAGGTCCCCATCTCCCTGACTGCTTGGTGTCAGGCCTACACTGCGTATTCACAGCGGCTGGCCGAGCCCACCCTGGGGCAACGATCACTGCAAGCCCCATCTCACTTAGCATTTCCCTGAGCCAGAAACCACACCGCAGCTTGAGTGCTGGGAAAGGCCATCCCACGTGCTCCTGGGGAGGGCTTTGTAAAAAGCTATTTTAAGGCCTGGAAAAGTCCCCCACCCCCAACCCCAACTGGGACTCTTGATGAGCATTCTCCCCAGATCCTCCGGCACCCCCACCCCCTCACCACCCCCATCCAGCTGCCTATTTGAAGGATTCTTGGGGAAGTTGTTACTCTGAGCAAAACAAGCAGGAAGAGATTTTAATACACAACCAGCTGGTGTTTGGGCTGATGCCACAGTGAGGAGGTCTGGGCTGGGGGGTCTGTGAGGTAGGGTCCAGGTGACCGTATGATAAGGTGGGTCGCCCAGCACTCTGAGCACAGCTGGGGTTCCGTAACTAGATGTCTGAGAAAGTAGAATGTATTTGTGAGGATGCAGCTCCGACGGTGTGTGATCGTAGGGTTTTGTGACATATGTGCATACACATGTGTGACATGTTTCTGTGACCATGGGTCGCCACTGTGTATGCGTGTGTGTGCGCAGGAGAGAAAGAGACAATGCTTCTGTGACCTGGGTCTGTCGGTTTCAGAGGGCCGTGCTTGTGTGAATTGCAGGACTGGCTTTATTTGTGACCATGGACAGTATGAATAACTATATTGTCCTTTCCTGGAAGTGGGGTAGCAGCTCACCTAAGCAACTGAGCATGCTATTTATACAGCTGCGCAAGGCGTGTGTCTTTGTGTGTGGGTATGTCTCTCTTGTGACTCTGTAATGTATTTGTGTGGCTCTTTGTTGCGCTAAGGAAACTTGGAGATCACTGGGGAGACTGAACTTGTGGCTGCGTGTGTCTGTGAAGCTGCGCTGCACAGCACAGGGCCAGGAACGTGGTGGCTGTTTAATAAACAGATCCTGAATAACGTGTACGCGTGTGCATGGAGGCAGCAGAGGGTAGTGGTTAGGAGCTTGAGCCCTTAAGCCCAAACTGCTGGGGTTTGAATGCAGGCTCCACCACCTGCCAGCTCTGTAGTTTGGGGCAACTCACTTCCCTTCTCTGTGCTTCAGCGCTCAACTCATAGGATCACACGAGAGTTCGATGAGTCGGGACATGGACTGGTGCCAGAGTGGCGCCTGGTATACAGTGAGTGCTACCTAAGTGCCTGCGGGTACGGGCGTATACATCCACGAGGACAGTTCCTGGACAGAAGTGACCCACCGCGGCCCTCGGTGCCCCGCACCCCCTTACCAGGCTGGGGGAGCTGGAGTGCGCTCTTGCTCCACTGGGTCAGGCCCACGATGGCCACCATCTTGGCGCCCAGGCTGCTGCGCCGCTTCTTGGCGGTGGTGGCCCCGGTCCCGCCCCCCGCCTGCTGAGATCCACAGATTTCACCGCTGATGCTGGAGCTCCGAACCACATTCCTGGAGCCTGCGGCCGCGGCCGGGCCTGGCTCCCCGTTAAACATGGTCCGAAGGGGCGGCAGGGCCTCAGGCAACTCTGTGGGAGAGACGAAGAGACAAATGGGCCCGCATCAGACACGCGGGCCACTCTACCGCAGCCACCACTTCTGAGCTGTGTGACCTTGGTCAAGTCTCTGGGCCTCTCGGAGGCTGGGAAGATTCAAGAGTGGGCACAGAGTCTGGCTCAATAACTGGAACTATTTTTCCTAGCACATGGCTCCCCTGGCAAGTGACCGGGTTGGGGGGTAAAGGCAGCAGCTGTGGCATCAAATGGCCCGTTCTTGACTTGCTAAGGCCTCTACACACCAGCTGTGTGACCCTGTGACCCGACATCCTTGGTTTCAGTGAACACTTCAGCAAAACAAGAAACACAAGCACGCACCTCATGGGAGTGTTGTAGGGATTGAACCAGTGCGCGTGACAGTGCCCGAGCGGCGCCAGGCACAGGGTAAACGTGCAATAAGGGTTAGCGGTGGTTACTTCGGAGCCGCACCAAGAACAGGGAGAACAGAACTGGCTCCGGCCTTGCCGGCAGTGGAAGAGGCCCTGCTGCTGGAAGGGGACGGTTCAGAAAAACCTAAAGAAGAGGGTCAAAGTCACCCATAACTGCACTCCTGAGAGGCAGCCGCTATCAGCATTTTAACCTATTTCCTCCCAATCTGTTTTCTATGCACTTTAAGAATAATTGAACTCATTCTGCAAATACAACGTTATATCCCTTTTTTTTTCTTTTTTTTTTTTAAATATATTTATTGATTATGCTATTACAGTTGTCCCATTTCCCCCCCACTCCACTCCATCCTGCCCACCCCCCTCCCTCCCACATTCCCCGCCTATAGTTCATGTCCATAGGTCATACTTATAAGTTCTTTGGTTTCTACATTTCCTACACTATTTTTACCCTCCCCCTGTCTATTTTCCACCTATCATCTATGCTACTTATTCTCTGTACCTTTCCCCCTCTCTCCCTCTCCCACTCCCTTAATGACAACCCTCATGTTCTAGTTGTTTGCCTAGTTTGCTCTCGTTTTTGTTTTATGTGTGGCCGTTAATAACTGTGAGTTTGCTGTCATTTTTACTGTTCCTATTTTTGATCTTCTTTTTCTTAGGTAACTCCCTTTAACATTTCATATAATAAGGGCTTGGTGATGATGAGCTTCTTTAACTTGACCTTATCTGAGAAGCACTTTATCTTCCCTTCCATTCTAAGTGATAGCTTTGCTGGATACAGTAATCTTGGATGTAGATCCTTGCGTTTAATCTTGGGTAATGTAATTATGATGTGCCTTGGCATGTTCCTCCTTGGGTCCAGCTTCTTTGGGACTCTCTGAACTTCCTGGACTTCCCGGAAGTCTATTTCCTTTGCCAGATTAGGGAAGTTCTCCTTCATTATTTGTTCAAATAAGTTTTCAATTTTTTGTTCTTCCTCTTCTCCTTCTGGCACCCCTATAATTCGGATGTTGGAACATTTCAAGGTGTCCTGGAGGTTCCTAAGCCTCTCCTCATTTTTCCAAGTTCTTGTTTCTTCATTCTTTTCTGGTTGGATGTTTGTTTCTTCCTTCTGGTCCACACCATTGATTTGAGTCCCAGTTTCCTTCTCATCACTATTGGTTCCCTGTACATTTTCCTTTGTTTCTCTTAGCATAGGCTTCATTTTTTCATCTGTTTTTCGAATAGATTCAACCAAGTCTGTGAGCATATTGATAACCAGTGCTTTGAACTGTGCATCTGATAGGTTGGCTATCTCTTCGTCGCTTAGCTGTATTTTTTCTGGAGCTTTGAAGTGTTCTGTCATTTGGGCCATTTTTTTTTTTTTTTTGTCTTGGCGTGTCTGTTACTTTAAGGGGCGGAGCCTTAGGTGTTCACCGGGGCGGGGTAACGCTGGTCGCTGAGCTGTGACGCTGTACGAGGGGGAGGGGCTGAGTGGGAGCAATGGCGCCAGCCTCACTCTCCTCCGGATTTCAATCCTTCACTCCGCTACCCACAATCAAACTGGGCCACTCTGGTGCTGGTTCCCGAGTAAGTGGGCCTGTGCACACTCTCGGCCCCTGTGGGTCTCTCCAGCAACCTCTCCTGTGAGGCTGGGAGTCTCTCCTGCTGCTGCCCCAACCCCCAGGGGCACTTTCAATCACAGGTTTGAGGCTTTATTTCCCGGAGCTGGAGCCCTGGGTTGCACAGTCTGCTTCTCTGCCCACCGTTCGTCCGGTTTATCTGTGGGCGAATGTGGTGCTGCGGGGTGCTACCCGCCACTCTGCCTGCCCCACTCTCTGCCACTCTGAGTTCGGCCCTCTCAGTTTATCTGCGCAGATGTGGGGCCGCAGGGTCTGCTAGTGCTCGGACTGCCTGCGCCATTTGTCCCACACTCCGCCAGTCTCAGTCCCGCCACAGCCACACGAGTCCTTTCCACCCCGGTGCCCGTCTCCGCCCCTCCTACCAGTCTGGATGAATGGTTATTTTCTATTTTCTTGGTGTTGGTCCCCCTTGCTGTTCGATTCTCTGTCAGTTCTGGTTGTGCGAGGAGGCGCAGTGTGTCTACCTACGCCGCCATCTTGGTTCTCTTTTTTCTTTTTTTTTTACTGATGTTCTGAGTATAGTTGTCTCCATTTTCCCGCCACCACTTTCCCCCGCCCTCCCACCCCCACCTCCCACCTTCCACCTTCAATCCTACCCCACTTTGGCTTTGTCCATGGGTCCTTTATACATGTTCCTTGATGACACTTTCCCTTCTTTCTCTTGTTATCTCCCTCTGCCCTCCCCTCTGGTTACTGTCAGTTTGTTCTTTATTTTAATGCCTCTGGTTATATTTTGCTTGCTTGTTTTGTTGATTAGGTTCCACTTATATCATATGGTATTTGAGGTGAGATCATACGGTATTTGCCTTTCACAGCCTGGCTTCTTCACTTAGCATAATGCTCTCCAGTTCCATCCATGCTGTCGTGAAGGGTAGGAGCTGCTTCTTCCTGTCTGCTGTGTAGTATTCCCTTGTGTAAATGGACCACAGTTTTCTGATCCACTCATTTACTGATGGGCACTTAGGTTGTTTCCAGCACTTGGCTATTGTAAATTGTGCTGCTATGAACGTTGAGGTGTATAGGTTCTTTTGAATTAGTGTTATATCCTGGTATTTTTCATTTAACATTCTATCACAAACACTTCCCAATGTCATTAACACTTTGTGTAAATGGTTTGATGCCACCATAATATTCCATTGTATGGAAGTAGCATAATTGATTTAAATATTTCAATATAGTTACCTCTTAGATCAGGTCTATCTCTCCATCTCCCTCCTGTCTTAAACAATACTTCAACAAACATCTTTCTACATGGATTTTATCTGCTCATTTCCTTAGGCTTGATTCCCATTGATAGAGTGACTGGTTTAACGGGGTGTGGACACTGCTGGCAGCTTCCCCAACATGCACCCCCTCTCCCTGCTTCCCGACAGAGCACTGGTTCATCCAGTGCCACCCCATCCTGATTAGTTTCAGCTGGTCAGTGAGTGTCATTCACCTTGGTAACCCTTACTCGTCCCAGGGTGAGCAAGTGACAAAGTCGGCCCAATCCGACTTCAGGAAAAGATTTGGGTTCCATATTTATGAGAGAGGCAGAGGTGTCTGTCTGTCTGTCTGTCTCCCTCTCTCAACTCTTCCCCCAGGGAGGGCCCAGCCATAGGATGAAGCCAGTGTTGCTGAGGGCAGCACAGCACAGAGACAGAAAGGACCTTGGGCCCCCAGAGCCTGCCTTTCTCCAGCCTTCCCATTATGTGGGATAATGTATTTTACTCTGCTTAAGCCAGTTTGAGTCAGGGTTCTCTGCTACATCCAAAAGTATCCTACTGGATACCAAGGGCCTAAACATTTTTTTGATTCTTGGAATATATTGCTAAATTTCTTTCCAAAGTATACAGATGGACTCTCCCCATTAGCTGCATTCAACAAATATTTAAGCCCCTAACATTCCAAGGTCTGTGGTTGAGTGCCAAAGACACAGTTGTGAGCCAGTCCACCTTCATCCTGCCCTCCTCAAGCCTCCAGTCCAGGAGGAAGAGAGATAGAGGGTAACTAATTATGCAATTAAATATTTAATGATGGTTCCAATGAGTGCGAGGGAAGAGGGCAGAAGGTGCTGAGAGCCACTCTGGGGGAGTCAGGCAGCAGGCATCGGTGGCTCTATATACAGAAGTGGAATCTCTGGCTATCAGCCCTTCAACCTGGCTGAAAGTGTGACGCTCAGGCCGCGTATCGGAGAGAAGGCCGCTCCAGCATGCTCTGCACCCAGCCCTTTCTGGCTCTGTCCCGGCCCATGGTGTTCTGCCCAGGCAGCTCCCCTTCCCAGGGCTCAGGGGCACTTTGCTTGACCCTCTGCCCTCAGGCCTGTCACCCTGAGGAAACCCAGGTTTCAAAAGGACAAAGAAAAGGGTGGGAAAATAGAGGTTGAAAAGGGGAGGCAATGCTCCTGCTAACGAGGGGGACAGTCCCCCAGACAGCTGACAGTGCAGTCTGGTCTCCTGGTCAGCGTGGCTCCCGCTGGGCTGGAGAATTAGGGCTGACAGTGGGGATGAGTCACAGCCGTGTCTTGCCTTCTTTGTGGCTGTCTGGACTGTTCTCGCTCACCCTGTGATGTGTGCAGAGCCCCGGATTGTATTTCTCCATCCACCCCCCATCAACCTTGCAGCTAATGGAAAGTCCCCTGGACTTGGGCCTATGATGATCTCTTCTCTTTACTTTCCAATTCTAGTGCCAGTTGGTGTGTTTTTGGGGCATCTGCATGGTCTTGTGATGGGTGGTGGGAGAGAGCTTATCTGATCCTTTGAATCTGCTACAGCGTAAGCCTCACTTGCTCTTGAAAGTATTTCTGTCAGCTGTGCGGTTATTTCCATGTCACAGATGAGGAAACTGAGTTGCAAAGACACCAAGGCCTCGCCCATTCTACTCCTCTAAGAAGTGGCAAGGCCTGCACTCAGGCCCCTGTTTCAGCAAAGACACACTCTGCAGCCCCTGCCCCTCCAACCCAGAACCCACACAAAGATGTGGGCCCAACCCCCCCCCACACACACACTTTGCCCTCAGTCTTGGGGCTCTTTGAGAAAGCTGCCCCAGAGCAGCCAGACTACAGGAAGTTCAAGAACACCACTCCCAGGGGATGAGAAGGAAAGAGGCTAAGGGACAAAATTCCTGACCCTGCCAACCCATGGACTCATATTTCCTCATGAATAATAAATGGCACCAATAAGCGGATGGCTTGACATCCAGGACTCGGCACCATCCAGGGACACTCTCATCTTTAACTACCCAGTGAGCCTGGAGAGCTGATGAGTGCCTGGGAGGGCCAGTCGGGCCTACCATCCCCCAGGGGACAGAAAGCGCCAGGCCCAAAGCACTGGGCCCGAGGTCATAGGGCCTGACCCCCAGTACACTAGTCCTGGGTAGGCAGTCAGGAGGACTAAGAATCAGGAGGTGGGATTAGAATGTATAGATTCCTTGTATTACCTTCTCTGGGCCTTGGTTTCCTCATCTGTTTGTAAAACAAAGGGGTTGGACTAGGTGATCTCTAAAAGCCCTTCGCCTGGGAGAGCAGAGTCTGTGAGCACACAGGCAGCAGCAGGCACGGAACTGGGGCTCTACTTGCTGCTCTGGCAGCCAGTCTAGCTCCAAAATGACAAGACAGAAAGACAGACACAGCTGGCCACCTGGCCCTGCTGAGGAGGAAAGTCCTACTACATAGCAACCCCTGAGCCATCAGACCACGGGGCAGGAAAGGGGCAGGAGGTGGAGAGGGGCCAGCAGGGCACAGAACAGAGCACCTCACATTCTGTTGGTTCTCAAAGATTGCTAGAGGAATGACAGCCTTTCCATACAAATCCTTCAACAATGTCCTGCCTCTGAGCAGGACTGTCCCTTTCCGGGCCCAGTTTGGGGCACCCCAAGGAAGGGAATTCTCCCCCGATGTCCTTGGGACCCGGTGGGCCTCACTGTCGACTTCTCCCTGCTGACCCTGCTCCATGGCTGCAGCAGCATCTACGATGACAGCTCAGATCTACGCTCTAGGGAGGAAGCGGCTGCCCTGGCTGCTGCCCTGACTCCCGCCAAAGCTCTACACCAGCAGACACCTTCCAGGCTCCCCACGGAACAAACCTTTTCTTTCTGGCCCTTGAAGTTTGGCCTCTACCCTGAGGTTCCAGTGCCCTCAGGGCTCCCCCTACCCTCTTCTGAGTCCTGACAACAGCAGGTCTCAGGGCTCTGCCAAGCTGCCCTGGGCCCCTCGGTCCCTTTGACCATATGTCTAACCAGATAATGAGCTTTTTTAGGGGGGAGTCAATGAGACCGTCCAAGATAAACACAGCCACCCAGCCTTCAACAGGAAAGACCAAGGAACCTGTCACGGGATGATGGGCTGTTAGTCTGAAAGAGATGGCAAATAACCGAGGCTCTTACTGCCTTTCCCAGTCTTCCACCCACAGCAGGCATCACTAACCCATCCCTTCCCCTTCAAGGCAGGTTTAATCTCCGAATCCCTTTCAACACTGTGCTTCAGGCCCAACTGATGAGAACCAGCTCAGGAGTTAAAACTGATTTGCCATCCTTATTCCAGCCTGAGCCTTTCCGTTTGCAGGGTAGGAAATCAAGGCCCAGAATGGAACACACTCCCAGGATCACATAGAAAGTTGGTGACAAAATCAGAGCTCCAGCCCAACCCTCCTAACTCCCAGACTCCACATCACCTGTCAGATGCTTCCTCCTCACCTCTCACCTTGAAGAAAACCCAAACTCACCGAACTGATGAATCTGCACGTGGTGCTCCGCATCACAGGGGGCTGTGCCCCTCCCAACTGCACTCCCCTAGGGCATTGACACAGGCTTCCGTCAACTTCTGAGACACCAGTTTTCAAGAAAGGAGGTGAAGGCAATCAGGGTAGCTCCCGGGTGGAGGTGATGTGATAAGACTCTGGAAGGAAAGAAGAGAGTTTAGAGGAGGGGCTAGAGAAGACATCTGTCCTCAAGGGCTTCCAGTAGCTTATGGAGTAAAAAGACAGACTTTGGACACAGCGATGTGACCTTGAGCAAATCATTTCAACTCTCTTATTCTCCGTTTCCTCCTTCATAACATTATCCAAACTCCTGGGTCCCCTGTGGGGCCTTTAGGAACTTCTAACTTCAAGCTGCTTGTGCTAAAGCTCCACCCACAACTTTTAAGACTTTTAACACCTGAAGGACTCATCTACATCCAAATGCTAATCGGCTCTAGACACTATTCTTCCTTCCTCAGTGCTCCCCCTGACTAATGAGGTCTGTGTCCCTCCCCAGATGCTCTGTGACAGCCAGGCACTCAGGATCATTGGGGGTGGGAGGGTGGGGCGGGCTCCTGGCTCCACCCCCGGCCATGTGACCCTGAGCAAGTCACTGAGCCTCTCTGAACTTCCATCTCCTCTTCTATAAAATGTACCTACTGGCACCTGGACTGGCCGGACGCTCCTGGCTGGACTGGGGAGCAGGTGAGATGATGAGGGGCCGAAAAGCTCAGTGATTAAAAACCTAGGCTTTGGAGGCAGACAGACTTACTTCAAGATCTGCCACCTATTCGCTGTGTGACACAGGGACATTTCCCTAGCACCCCCAAGCCTGCCATTCCTCATCTCTAAAGTGGGGATAACAAAGACAGCCTTAGAATTCTTAGATGAAATATTACAAAGTAAGGATTGATACGCCCTAAATGCTCACTTGGGCAATGGCATTACTACTACTCAGAGCAGTGCCTTTTGTAAATGGTAAAGGGCTGTACAGGTGTTAGTGCTTATTGGACTGGATTACATCCCAGGAGCAACCATGTCGTGAGAAGCCTCAGAGACCAACAGGCTCACCTCCCACACCAGCTCCGGGTGCTTCCACCCAGAGCCCAGGACCAGTGTGGGATCTGGTCCCTGTACCTCTCAGGTGGGCCGGGAGCTGCCATGTGAAGCTATGCTCTCCTTTGCCAGCATCTCAGCTCCTGGCCCCTCGCTGGATGCTGGGCCTGGCATTTGAGACTCCTGCCCCAACCCCGATCCAGCACCAGGGCTGCCCACAACGTCACCTGTGCCAGGCTGTGCCCCTGTTGGAGGCTAGTGCTGGCATCCACAGAAGGGGAGAGAGTTCCCTTGTTTCTAGAATTTCCTTTTCCCCCTCAGGGATGTACGGGTGGGTGACAAGGCTGGGGCGTGGTGGGAGAGGTAGGCTGGGCTGAAGGGGCACACCTAGCCCAAGTGGGGAACACGGTGCCAGCTCCTCTCCTGATGGTGCAACCTTTATCTCCCCCAAACCAGGCTCACACACACACTTCACACACAGGTAGAGACAGGGCACAGTGTTTCAAATGTGGGATCGCACGCCACACAGACCCATACAGATGATACACACTTAAAGACACAATCACATGCATACAGACATGCACACGCACCTTTGAGATATTCAGCCACACAGAGGCAGCCCCACTGACAGCCACAGGCCTTCACACACTCACATACACACCCCTCCCTTAGCCCTGTCCAGCCCAGAGAGGCAGAAAGAGCCCCATCTCTTTAGTGGCCAGGGAACCTGTGTCCCTGGGTTCCCTCGGCCAAAACACACACACCATCTCTGAGCAGGCACTTGTGCGAGCTGGAACACACACACACCCATACACGCTCCAGCCCCCGGTCTCACCGTCCTGGCCCCCATCCCAGCAGACTGGACAAAGGAGCTCATCGGTGAGGTTTGTGGTGAGATGAGCAGGCTGGCAGGAAGCAGCAGCTGTCACCATGGCTACCAAGCTGACCCACTTCTCCTCCGCCCAGTCTGGCCCACCCAGCCTGGGCAAGGGCGGACAGGCAGCTTTGGGCACAGGGCCCCCTCCTCTCATGCACAGTACAGGGGCAGCCCTGAGGGCATGGGAAGGGACCGGCTGAGCATCAGAGAGGCTGGGTCCTGCCTAGGAAGGCAATATCCAGGCATCCCTTGGGAAGAGCAGGGTGCTGAAGAGAGGTCCCCTGCAAGACCTAAGCCCTGGTTTGCGCCAGCATTGGGGCCTCTGCCCTCAGAGACACACATGGGTTATGTGCTTGCCCTGCACACACGCTCAGCCACAGTCCTCACGCAGGGCGGGGTAGGGTGGCCAGGCCCAAACCTGTGTCTCAGAGCTGGGAGAGCCCTGTGTCCTGTTCAGAATGAGGGCCCTAAAGGCAGTGCTTCTCCACCCCCACCTTAGACTAGGGCTGCTGGGGGCGTGGCTGTGCCTTCATTCCTTGGACGGGGCTGCCACGTGTCTTCTTTGAGCCAGGGGTCCTTCCCTCCAAACTGGGGACAGAGAGGAACAACGTAGACCTCAGACAGCTCAGTCCTGTGAGGAGACAGCTCACAAAGGAGAATGAATCCCTCCTGAGTGACAGCCTCCTGCAGCTCCCCATTGCCCAAGGGAGAGAGTAAGAACCCCTCACCGAGGCCCACAGGCCCAGTGACACAGCTCGACCCATGCTCTCACCCCGCCTCCGTATTCCAGTCACACCGGCCTTTTCATTTCCTCAAAAGCGCCACTTGTCAGCTGTCTGCCTGGAATGTTCCTCTCCAGCCTACCTCCACACTCACGTCCTGAGGCCCCCACGTGCGCTGTGCCACCTTTTCCAGGCCGATCCCTGCGCATTACTCAGTCCCAGCTCGAATGCCGTCTCCTGGGAGAGTCGTCCAGACTCTGCGCTGCCTCTGCCTGTTCCAGCTTCAGTTGTGTCTCCGTGCAGAAGACATGTTGAGGCCCCAACCCTGCTATCCCAGGATATGACCTCAGAATAGGGTCACTGCAGACCTTCTTAGTTAAGTTGAAGTCACTCTGGAGTGGAGTGGGTCCTTAATACACTATGACTGCCATCCTCCTAAGAAGCTGGCCGTGTGAAGGCAAGAGACACATGGGGGGTGGGGCAGCATGCGATGATGAAGGCAGAGATGTGGGTGACGCGGAGACAAGCCCAGGGATGCCAAAGGTAGCCAGCTGTCACCAGAATCCAGGACAGACCATGGAACAGAGTCTCCCTCGGAGCTCTCGGAAGGAACCGACCTTGCCAACACTGAGATTTTGGACTTCCAGTCTCCAGGACGGTGAGAAAATAAAGTTATGTTGTTTAAGTCATCTAGTCTGTTGCACTTTGTTACGGTTGCCCTAGGAAACGGATGCACTGCCATTCCTGACTTGTTCAGTGCCTGCCTCCCACAGCCCACCCCTGGGTGTGAGCTGCTTGGAATTAGGAACCCGTTCTCTTCTCCACCCCGAATCCCCAGTGCCCAGCACAGGTCTGGCACGTAGTAGGGCTCTGTAAATGTTTGATGAATGAATGAATGGCGACCTATAATAAATATGAAATTAATAGTATTTACAGCTGGGGAGTAGACTTGTGAGTCATTTTTATTTTCTTCATGCGACATATTGTGTTTGCTAAAGTTACCTCTTTAGAAACTGTATTAATGTTGTCATAAAGAAAACACTAAATACATATTTGTCTTTGCAAAACATACATTAAAATAACAGACATTTTTAACCACTCTGTGTTTTGTGAAGAGGGAAATGTTCCGCTGTATGCTCGATAACTGCTTTTTTATTGATTAATTGATTCCTCCTCGTGTTGCCAGAGTGCCTTCCGGAGTCAGATTCACAGAGTGTGGGCTCTGGGCCTTGTGGGACATGGAATCCAGGCAGGAAGGGTCCAGGCGGAGTATGCGTGCTTGTCGGCCATCTCTACTATCCAGGCTCTCTCAAAGCTCATGGGATCTGGCCAGATGTGGCACCTGTCACCTGACTTGACACGTGAGACCACCACCAGCCCTGGCCGAAGACCACTCGTAAAAAAAGCAAGCCCCTGTCCTCAGTGAGTGCACTGTCCAGGGCTTCTCAAACTTTAATGTGCACACGACTCCCCAGGCATGTTGTTGAAATGCAGATTCTGAGTCCATGGTCCCAGGTGGTGCCTGAGGTTCTGCGTTTCTCACAGGCTCTTGTGCTGCTGGCCCATGGACCACCCAAGGCATTGAGAGATAAAGATAAACTCTGGTTGTTCTGCAGAAGGACTGAACTCTTCAGGATGGGGAGACCAGAGAAGTCATCATGGGGAAAAGTGTTGCAGAACACCTCAAAACCAGAAGGGATTCGGAAAGGTCGAGGTGGCAGGAAAGAGGTGAGAAGGCCCAGAGAGAAAACTTTATGTTCAGAGCCTGGGGGATAGAGCAGCGCAATAGGAGCAGGAGGTAAGTACAGCTGAGAAGGGAGGGCTGGGAAGGGAGGCTGGGCTCAGCCAATGAAGGGCTCCAAATGCGGGCTGAGGTTCGGCTTTAATCCCGAAGGGAGTGAGTGAAATCCGACATGACTCAGATGCAATGCTTTACAGAAATCAATCTGACACTGAGTGCAGAACCAGAGGAAGGACTGACAGCAGGAAGAGCAGTCAGGGTGCAGGTAGGAGGGGCTGCACTGCCTCACGTGGCGCAGGTGTGGAGGAAGAGGTGACTGGGAGCTGCCTAGAGTTAGTGATGGGACAAGTTTGGGGGGAAGAAAAAAAAAAACCAACAGAATCCAAAGTGATTTACAGGGAGGGTGGGGACTGAGAGGTGCCATCAGCAGAGCCTGAAGTCCCAGAGGAAAAAGTCGGCTTAGGAGGAAGATGAATCCCCATTTTAGATATGGTAAGTCTGAGATAATGCTGCAACTCCCACATGGAGGTGTCGGCCAGTGAGCAGATTCACTGGAGCTCAGAAGAGCAATGTGAGTGGGCAGGATTTGGGTGTGCCCCCTGGGGAAAAGTGGGATATGGAGAGGAAGAAGAATGCCCAGAGTATAGAGTGCAGAAAGGGCAAGATGTGATACCCATAGTTAGGGGAAGGAGGACAAGGGAACCCGCTGAAGGGCGGAGAACCAGTGGCTAATAGGGGGGGAACCCAGAGAAGGTGCCATGAGAACACGGGTGGTCCACCTGGAGGCCCTGCCACACCCTGACACGGAGACCAAGGCCTGTGCAGCCCAGGATGCAGGAGAGAGGCTGGGGAGCACCCTGACTCTCTCCTAGGGGGCAGGGGAGCCCAGGTCTGAAAAGAGCACAGCTTGAATGGGAAGCGGACTTGGGTCAGTTAGAGAAGGGGTGAGATTCCCTGGGGAGGGTCTAGCCTGCAGCAGGGCCCTGAGGGTTCTGGGGCTCCCAGGCACTTATTCTAGCTCAGCCCAAGCTCAGGAAGGACAATCCCTGCACCCAAACACATACACACACCCCTACAGAAACCTTCTTCCTCCCCCTCCACGAGGGGGCAGACTGGAGAACGTGGGGGAAGAGGTCTTTGGAACAAAGCCTTATTGCTGGGGAGCACATAGTTTCTCATTGCACTGGGACCTTCCCGAGAGTGAGCAGGGACACTACTAACAACCACACAGGGCCCACAGGCGTAAATTAGGACTATCCCAGGCAAATCCAGCTGTGTGGTCACCCTAGCCCTGGGAAATACTAGATCTCAATAAAAGTACCCATTAGGTCCCTGTTCCCCCTAGCTGAAGTGGTGGAACTAACAAACAGGTGGTAGGGATAGACTAGCTCATCCTCAGAGGCTGGGGCCCCGCTGAGGGTGCTGGTGGATGGGGAAGTCTCTCCCCCTCCCAGCCCCGCCCGAGACTGAGGGGGGGGGGCGTGTCCTGCGGAGACGCAGCAGTACCAAGGACAGCGACCGGCCGTGGTTGCTTCCTGCCGCCCAGCTTTTTTTTTTGCCAGGGCCGCCGCTAGCCCGATCAATATTTCATGGGGATAAGGGCTCGGGTTACCAGCTCCGCTCCAAGCCGGAAGGCGCCGCCTGTGCCTGCCACCAGCTCTAGGGACCCTCTTTGGGAACTCAGCACACCCGCAGCCCCAGCCAAACAGACACCGCCCTCAATGAACTCCGCATTCCCCTCGGCCCCTCCCTCCCCGTCCCTTTCCAGGGCACAAAGACCCGCGTGCACAGCACACACCTTCACACAACCACTCAGACACACCAGACAGCCAGATACGTGCTGTATAAGGATGAAGACATACACAAAACAACAGGCACACACCACAGCCAGCAAGCAAGCCACCTGGACACACGCATGCACACACATGCACACATACCACAGGCCTCACAGACACACTACGTGGAGATGCACTTGCCATACACCCACATGCATATCACATACAGACATGGGAGACACACTGCCACACAGAGAACCTCACACAAATGATGCAAAGATGCCTCGACCACAGACACACACTCACACCGCCCGCCCATGTGTGCAAATGCACACACACGCTATATGCTCTCAGAGAGACCCCCAGACATGTCGCCCAGAGCTACATTCACAGACACGCACACACACCACACGCACACATTCCTGCAAAATTAAACTCATGCACATACAAACACATACGATATTCCTTCACAGAGATCCTCGGACATTCACCCTGGATATGTAACACAGGCCCCATGTGACCCAGGCCCCCCACCCTCCTGGAGCCCGTGCCTGCCCTCCAACCATGGACACGGGACTGGGACGCGCTCAGGCAGATCGTCGGCCCTGTGGATAAATCCTGAATCCTCTAAGGCCTCCTGGGGTCAGTGCCCACTCACCAAGAGCAGGGAGTCAGCAGTGCAAACAGATGGGGAACGGAGGACCAAGTTAAAGGAGACCTTTGAGCCCCCAAATCCTCCTGGCTTCTCTGTCCCTAGGCCCCAAGTCCTGGGACAGAGGCTCTGGGGACAGCCTAAGCGCTCCCTGGGCGGCCCCACCACCTGTGTTGTGCGTGAAGACAAGGAGAACCATGCAGCCTGCAGCTCCTGGTGCCCCAGGAGTGCCCAAGGCCTGACTCAGAGACCAGGGGCCATCCTACCCGCACCCTAACACCCCAACTCCAAGAGACCCCCAAGCAGGCTGAGGGAACAGTGGCACAAATTCTCCTGTACGCAGGCACAATCACGGCAGGAGTCTCTGGAAGAAAGCCAAGCTGGAGCGCGGGATAAGGAGAGGGGTGCAAGCCGGCACAGCAGGAGGAGACCCTTAAATTTTCTAGGTAGGTGGAAGGGGCCTTCAAGATTATCTAGGCCAATGGTCCACATCTCTGGTGTAGCCACACCGTGTCCCAATTTTGCATTATCTCCATAACACTAGGTGCCCGCTCAGTGGTATCTGCCAAGTCTATATACTCCTGAGGCGCTCATTATTATTTTCTTCAAATTCACACTTTTAACTTAAAAGCATTTACTTTAATTAGAAACTTTGTGTGACTACTATACGCAGAAAGTCAATATCACTTTTAATCACTAGAAAATAAAGTAAAATAAATACAGTATGAACAGAGCTCTATTATTAAAGTTTAGCTACATGGAGCTGCCGGTCAAGATCTCCCTGTTAAAAAGGGTAGGGCAGCAAGCACTGGAAAGCCGGTGAAGACACACTAGCACTGCGCTGACACCTTCTCCCTGCGACAGCCTTGGACTTGATAAAGTTAAAAGGGAACCAACTTTCTCACCACGTGAGTAATGCTGCGTCATGGCAGGTCCACGAGCCACTGAAAGTCACCTCAGGTCTCACCGAAGGTACCACTCCCCACGGTGGGAAACCCCTGCAGGGGTTTGGGCACAGTGGCCGGCTGGCACTCTGTTGCCACAGTCCTTTCTGGACATGACAGTCCTTAGAAACTGCTCAGTTCTTTCCTATGACAAACTGTCCTTACCCCCACATCGAATACTAGACTCACAGAAGGAATTATCATCCCCATTTTTTAATGAGAAAACCAAGGCTCTCGAAGGTGGAGACTTGTCCAGAGTCACACAGCCACACAGGGGAGGTCCACGAGCAGGAGACCATCACTTCCGTCCAGGTGCCTTTTCTGCTCCCCCTGCATCCGCCCGTCTCACAGTCAGGAGCCCTGGCTCTGGGCTGACCTATGCTGGGTGTAGAGGAAGAACAGCGTCCTGGTGTCTGCCTGGTATCTGAGGCTCTCACAATCCCGAAAGGCAAACGGGCAAGTGAGTAAGTAGCTGAGGTTAAGAGATATTAAGAGCTTTTACTGTGCAATCACACTGCTGTATGTTCCTAGCCTGCAAATGGCACCTCTCTGAACCTCAGTTCCATTGTCTGTAAAATGGGTATGATAGTGCCCATCTTACAGGGCATGCACATGAAGTCTGGCACAACGTGCTCAAAAATACTTATTACTAGGGAGGGCCAAGAACAGAATTGATGCAGATAAGGAATAAGGGAGTGCAGGAAGGGGGAGTAGGCATGGCATGGTTTTTCACTGAGGAAAGGAAATGATTTAAGTCTTAGAGGATAAATATGATTTTGGTTGGAAAAACCGTTCTGATTGCTCATGCCCTCCTCCTCCCTCTCTCGCCACTCCGAAATTCAAGGTCTCATCTCCCTATCTCTCTGATCAGGCCACTAAATGACATCTGACATGTTCTTCAGAGCCTGCCCTGGGCACTGCTGCCCCAGGGTAAAGATTCCCCTTTAAGTCACAATGCCCAGTCTCTTTCCCCCAGGTGCTGTCCAGGTGGAAGGCTGGAGGCCAGACCCACCCCAGCACTCTAAGGGTTTTAGCAGATATCTTTTGAAGTGCTTGCCCTGTTAACCGAGAGCCCTGCCTTCTCCAAGGAGGTCAAGAGCCATGTTTGCATGTCTGACTTTGTGAGCCTTCCCAGCAGGCTGCAGTCGATTGGACCAGGATGGGCACCTGACCCACTCAGAACCAATCAGATCTTCTTCTGGAAGTTTGGACTTGGATCTGTTAAGCCGTGGCTTTTATGTCTAGATGTGGCTGGAACTGAGGGACACACTATAGGAACTATAGGTGGCCCGGCATCTGGGAAAGCAGAGAAAACCTAGTCTAAGAGACAGAAAGGTAAAAACGGCCAGTACGGTTGCTTCAGTTTCTCCTGGCCTACAGGCCTCACTTCCCAGAGACTAGGGCGTTTTCTGCCCGTCGGTCTCCAGGAATTCTTTATGTTCTCGTACTAACCCTTCCGTATGACTGAAGTTGATTCGAGTAGGTTTCTGTATACAAGCAAAGACCTGATTAAGACAGGGAGAAGCTGGGAGCTGGAGACTCAAAGATGAACAACCCTGAAGAAAAATAATCACTGTGCCTACACCAGAGGAGCTCAGGTTAACGGGAGACAAGGAAGAATAGATGTGGACACAGTGCAGATGTGGCTGAGGGAAGTGAGCTAAGTCAGCCCAGGCGGGGGCCAAGAGCGCTCCTAAGAGGCTTCTCAGCAAAGGTGGTAGCTGAGCTGATGATTTTGAAGAAGACAAAGGGAGACAAAGTAGCGCTGGGGAGGCATTACAGGCAGAAGGAACAGCAAGTGCTGAGGCCCAGAGGCCCAGAACAGCCTGACATGTTAGAGGAACCGCCAGGAGTTCAAAGTGTGGTGGGAGGGGGGCAGGGGAGATGAGCCTGGAGAGGCAGTCACGCAGATCACAAAGGGCTTTGAATACCACGCTGGGAAGCTGAAGCCTTCCCTGTCAGCAATGGGGAGCTACTGAAGTATTTTAAGTAGCAGGGGGTGACAGGGTCAGTTCTGTGTTTTAGAAGAATGGCTCTGGGGCCATAATGAGAAAGGACTGGAGAAGGCAGGCAGAGAAGGAGGCAGGGAGGCCAGTGAGGATGCTAAGCAATGATTCGTCTATTCCTTCATTCACTAAACAACTCACTGTGTGCCTACTGTGTGCTGGGGCTAGGCAAATAGGGGTTCCTCACCCCATGGAGTTTACAGTCTAGCAAGAAAGAGACAAGGAAAAAGCAATTCAAGTGTGATGAGTGTCACGAAAAAGTACAAGGTCCTATGGCAGGGGGTGGGGGCGGGGGGGGGCGTGTTTAGTTTCCAGTTTTCAAGCTTTGCTGTGGAAATGATGTTCGAGCTGGTATCTGTCTGCAGGATAAGTAGGAGTTCAGGGGCCCCAGGAGGAGGATTATATTTCAGACCGAGGGAGCGGGTTTGAAGTCCTGCAGCTGAGGGGGAGGGAGAATGGAGCCAGATGATACAAAAAGATGGGCAAGGACCCGATCACACAGGGCCTTGTAGATGACGTCAGAGTTTGGCTTTGTTTCCAAGAAGCCTTGGAAGGGTCTTAAGCATGGGAATAATATAAACATTTATGTTTAGAAGATCACAGTATGAAAAATGAAGTGAAGCAAGAACAGAAACATAACGAGACCCATGTAGGAGGCTGCTGCAGAGGTCCAGGTAAGGGCTAGTAGCGATCTAGGGTGGGGCGGTGGGCAGAGGGAGGGATGGCAGATTCATGAGATATTCGGGAGAACGAACAGGGCTTGCTGAGGACTGGCTGTGAGATGTGGGGGTGAGGTGTCCAGGAGAACTTCCAGCTTTCCAGCTTGAGCAAGTGGGTGGATGGTGGTGGCAGAGAAGAGCTGCGGACATCGGAGGCAGAGCAGGTGCCTGTGGGCGGAGCTGGGGACCTAGGTGTGGACCTGAGGTTGATTGTGAGACATGTAAAGCAGTTATATCTTCAGGTCTTGAGCCCAGAAGCAACAGTCAAACCAGTAAGTGAGTTTACCTGGTGGTGGGGAAGAGTGTGCAGCAGCGTGAGAAAAGAGGCCTGGGTGGCTCTGAGAAACCAGGGTAGCAGCAGGGCCTGGGGCCGAGTGACCAGGAGCTCTGAGCCTGGAAAATCAGAACCATGAAACCCAAAGGGTACTTCTCGCAGCCCTGGGAGGCATGTGGCTCTGGCCCCACCTTTCCTGGCCAAGCGTGATGCCTCGGCATGGGCACTTCCCAGCTGAGACAGCCCTCCCTTCCCCACAACACCTTCCTCGTTGGCAAACTCCAAGTTATCCTTCAGACCCAGCTCAGGGGCCCCTCCTCCTAGCTGAAGACCTCCCTGGTTTAGGCACGTCCTCTGCAGTTTAACAGCCTGGGTTTGAATCCCAGCGCTGCCACTTGATGGCTGTGTGACTTTGGCCGGGATACTTAATCTCACTTTCCTCATCTATGCAATGGAGATAATAATAGTACCTATGTCACTGGGCTGTTTGAAGATGCATATGCAAAGCGCTTGGCAGAGAACCTAGCCCAGAGTAAGCACTAAATAAATGTTACTATTATTAACATCCCACCCACCTTGGGACAGTTAGTCATGTCCTCCACCTTATACCTCCTCCACTTAGGCACTGTCTGCAGGTCTGTGTGTCTCCCTACCTCTTCCCACCCTTCCCAATTTGTGGGGTTATATGGTAGGCAGGGCCCAGTGCTCAATGAAAATGCCGGACCCCTTGTTCAAAATTATTAAGAATTTCAAGATAGTGACAGCAGAATATTAAACCAAGCAAGGGATCCTTCTTCGTGGAGGGTCCCCTGCAACCACAGACACATGCAAACAACCCCGTCCTCGCCCAAACAACCCCGTCCTCGCCCCCGGCCAGCCCTGGGGCTAGGCGTGGCCCAGGTGGGTGTCAACCTCCAAGCAACAGAGTAAAAATGACAGCTGACAAGTGAGAGAGGGTTTTGTGATTTCCATTTGGAATTTCATTTTATCCTTCCCATAGAGAAATGACATCGATCCCATTTTATAGTTGAGGACAGTGAGGTTCAAAGATGGGGTGTGCCTTCCAGCTGGAATGTGAACATAGGCCAGTTGGCTTGAAAGCCATGCCTGGTACCCTCTGGCTCCACAGGGAGATCAGGAGAACCTGCCGCCAAGGGATGAACTTTGTCAACAAGGCCCAGAGAGAGGGAGCTGGAGGGATTGAGACTGGCCCCCTCCCTCCTGGGAGGAGCAACGCAAACAACCAGCTCCCTGGGCACCAGGGCTGCTGCACAGGGAAAGGGGTAGGAGAGGGCAAAAGGTCACTTTTGTGAAGGTTTTGCCTGGGGGCCATAGGCCCCAGCCCACACTCTTTGGAAATCAGACCCTGCCTCCTCTGCTCAAAACTATTTAGGGGCTGCCCTTGGCCGCAGGATAATTCTCAAGTCTTCAGTATCCTGCTAGACCAGGCAGTTCCGGTGTAGCTGTGCCAGCGCCTGCCCACTCTCTGCCCTCTCTCCACTGCCGTCCTCCCCCACCACACCAGCCTTGTTCCCACCATCGCCAGGGCTATAGCACACACTGTTCCCTTTCCTCATCTCTTCTTTGACTCCTCAACTCCTCAGCACCCCAGGTTCCCTGAATCCCTCCTTTCAACACACATCACCTGCTCTGGGCCCTCTCCTGGCTAGAATGTAGGCTCCTGGAGGCAGGCTCCTGGAGGATGGCTCATAGCACTTGGTACATCAGGTATCTGAATGCATCCCCTGCAACAGAGGCTGGGGGCCCTGCACTCTCTGCCCTTCTCTCCACTCCTCCCCAGCCATCCTTTTCTTGTCCAGGTATCTTGAGCCCACGGTGTGAGGGGCTCAAATTTGCAGAGGGAAGAGAATCATCACACAGTACGCGGCACTAGCCTGGGTGCTGTACATCCAGTTAATACGTTTAATCCCTCAAGAACCTTCCAGATGGGAGTGGGACAGGCTGAGTGTAAATTATTCCTATTTTCCAGGGGTGTCTGAGACCACTTGCCTGGAATGGCAAAAGACCCTGGAAGTGGACGGCATGGCATTTGAACCCAGGTCTGTCTGCTGCCTAAATACTCGGGGTCCTCTCTGCCCCTGTGACTCACTGTTTCCAGCCAGCTCACCTCCAGCCAGAGAGCAACTATTTCCTACCCATGCCCTCAGTTCACATATGCCCCAGGCAGTACAGCTCCTCTGTTGGGTCAGCAAAACACCAGTGTAGAGGCCAGCATAGGAGTCACTCCTCCCCTGGGTCAACAAAATGCCAGTGTGGGAGAAATACCCCCCAGGTCAGCCAAACACTAATGGGGGAGACACCCCCATTGTCAGCAAAGTGCAGGTACAGGAGGCACACCGTGCATCCCCAGTCATCAAAAGGCCAGTGTGAGAGGCAATTCCCTGTACCCCCGTCTGCCTGGGCCCATGACATAGGCTGGGGGTGCACAGATAGAGTCCTCTGAGGCGGTGCTCCTGGGGTGTGGGAAGGCAACGTAGCTGGAGCTGCTATTGCTGCCTGGGGTAGAAGGCTGTGGCTGGGGAGTGGGGAAGCCTAGGGTGAGAGTTCTCGCATGGCACTAATGAAATCAACCACCAGCCTGCCCCCCCTCCCCTCACAAGGCTCCCCAGGGACCCTCCAGGCTCCAGCTGATGCAATGCCCGGGCCAGATAATTGTTTTCTTCCCTCCTTAAAGGGCCAGATGCTGTAGCAGCTACAGACATCCCCTTGACCCCTGACAGACCCCATAGAGCTTGGTACCTGGTTAGGGGTAGGGGGAGCCCAGAAAGGAATAGTTCAGCCCTGAGTTCTGCAGAGTAAAATCCAATTAATGTCCAGAGGCCAGAAGTGTCTGTGAGCAAGAAGGGAGGGAAAGATAATAAGACAGAAACGGTGCTTGGCCCAAGACAGCACATGCCCCGAGGGAGGGACCGTGGTCCCTGCTGGGTCCTCAGCACCTGATTCCTGCCTGCCTGTCCCTTCAAGTCCTTGGCACAAGAGTTGCTCCTGAGTTCAGCAGTTATCTTACTGAGCTCCCCCGAGTTCCAGGGACTGTGCTAAGCAGCTCAAATCCACCATTTTATTTACTCCTCCCAGCAGACCTAGAAGGTAGGTTTGTTTTACTGAAGGAAGCTCAGAGAAAGGAAGTGATTTCCGTAATAGTGCAGAGCCAGAAAGTGGCACAGCCTGGGTCTGAAGCCAAGTTTGCCCAACTCTGGGCTTCATATCCTGCAGAGGGTCAGGCAGGGCTCAAACCCTACGGCTGGAGATCCCTAAGCCAAGCAGCCTGGCACAGAGGGCAGGGAAGGGGTCCGTGGCTCCTCAACAGGCTCTGACAGTCATGGTGCTTGGTCTAAACACAGGTTTCACAGCCCCTCTTCCCTAACCCCTGCCCCATCAGGTTGCTCATGTACCCCCAGAGACAGTTGGCAGCTGCCTGATTGTAGACTAATTGGTGGTGGCTGGCAGCAACTGTGGGGCTGGCTAGTTAACCCCTTGGTGACCAGGCCTAGCCCAGAAAGGCCCCAAACCCAAGGACTCTAGACTTAAGAAGTCATCACGGGCAGAGGACAGAGCCAAAGGGACAGCAGCCTTTCTCACCACACCCAGGCATTCACCCCAGGAGCAGGGGTTGGATGCTGACATTCACCTAGCCTCCCCAGCCCCATAGGACCCCATCTGAATAGCCCCTGGGTGGCAGTGCCAGCCATCACCCCTTGTTCTCTGGTCTTGGGTATGGCATTGCCCACCTCATCCAGAACCATGGGAGCCATGAGCCCTCGCGGGGCTTCCGGGCCCAGCATACTGGGAAGAAACCCACTCCTCAAGGCTGGGCTGTCCAGAGGAAGTGATCTGGGCATGAGCCCGGCAGCCTGGAGGCCAGCCAGTGAAGACACCTCCCCTGAATGAGAAGGTGCCCAGGTTGCTCACCAAGGGTCTTGCCAAGCTTCCCAAACCCTGGACTTCCCACCATGGGTTGACCAACAGCATCTCCCAGCTTCCCAGAAGCCCCCCTCTTTCCACCCTAGGGCTGGAGTGAGCACCACCCCTTTTCTTTCACAGAGTGGGGGGTTCTTCTAGGCACCACAATGGTGTCTCATTGGGAGGAAAGAGTGGCCGCTTGTCAACCAGGGCACAGGCAGGAGAGAGGAAGGCAGGCTGCCTTCCAGCTCTCTTTCCAGGAGGAATTTTAAGCACTTTCCAAAAATGCCATGCGAGGCAATGCCTTTGAAGACCAGGACCCCAGATCCTCTGAGCTTCAGCAAAACACTCAAGACTCTGGAGCCCTCTATTCCATTTTCCAGGCTCCCCCAAACATCCCATGTTCCCTTCGTATACCTTAGCCCCCACCCAAGAGCCATTACACACACTGTGCTCATCTCCCCCCGCCCCATGCCCCAGCACCCGCCCCCCAGACCCTGCACGCTCAGATCCCTACGTGGCGCCTGCCGGCTGGAGCTCCCCTCCTGTCCCTGGGTGGTCCCTCAGACCTCCGCAGCTCTCTTCCCACGTCCGCTCCTAGGCGAACAAGGCCTACAGACTTACCTGGGGTGGGGCCAGGGTCCAGATAGGGAGGGGTCTCCGTTGGCTAAGGCAGCTCTGCAAGGCGGGGCAGGTGCTGCCCCGGGACCCCGCCCCGCAGACCCAGTGGTAGGCGCGGCCGGGTCCCAGGCGAGTGGTAGACTCCGATGAGGTAGGGGCGCCGGGCGGGGAGGGGCGGCGAGTGAAGCTCACGGGGGCATCGCCCGTCACCGGGCTGGGCAGCTCCGCTCTGTCCGCCTGCGCTGCCGGCTTTGCAGCCGCCACGATTCTCAGCCGCCGCGGGGTGCAAAGCACAAGCCCGGGCTGGCGGGAGGTGAAGAGGGAGGCGGGGCCTGATGGGGGCGGGGCGTGATGCGGGAGGGGCCCTGGGGTGGGCGGGGCCAGGGGCTGGGTCTTTTATTGTGGGAGGGGCCTGGTGGAATCTGGAGAGCCTGGGTTTGCCAGATTAGGGGCACCTACGCTGATAAGGCCTCGAAGGGGGCGGGGCCTAGAAGATGCTTCAAACTTCTCCACATTCCTAGGACCTTCCTGCCTCATACCTCAGCTCCACAACCTCTATTTGTTCTTTCTTAGCCTTCCTATTCTTTGGGGCACCTCGATGGCATGACAGTACCCCTGTTTCACCCTGGACCAGATCGAGGAATGTCAGATGATGAGAGAAGGAGCAAATGACTTACAAACATCAAAGCCGATATATAGATGGAAAAACTGAAGCCCAGAAAGGAAAAGGCTTGCCCAAGTGCCTGCTCTGGGGAAAAAGGCTTCATGGTGTCTCTTCCAGACAGGGGCTAAAGTTGTAGGGTTTCCTGCTTTGAGACCCAAGTTAACCTCCCTCCCCTGCCCTCTTCCCCTAGAGCAGTGTTTTTCAACTTGAGGAATTTGCCCCCACCTCCATTTCTGGGAACATTTGGCAATAATGTGTAGAGACATCATTGGTTTTCACAGCTGGGGGTTGCTACTAGCATCTAGCGAGAAGAGATGAGGCGTGCTGCTAAACATACTGCAATGCACACGACAGCCCCATGCCAAAAAATTATCAGGCCAAAGTGTCAATGATGCCAAGGCTGAGAAGCCCTGCTCTAGGACCTGGTATCCGTCTAGATGAACTTCCAAATGGGCTCCCTGAGCCCTGGGTTCCCTGGCAGCCAGGAACTTGAGGATGCTGTATAAAGTGTCTCCTAGGGTGGCCCCATCTACCATCTTATTTATTTTTATGTAGATGGCAAGGGAGGGAGAGAAACATCAATGTGTGGTTGCCTCTAGCAGACCTACTGGGGACCTGGCCCACAACCCAGGTATGTGCCCTGACTAGGAATCGAACCTGGGACCTTTTGGTTCACAGGCTGGCACTCAATCCACTGAGCCACACCAGTCTGGGGCCCGGCTTGCCATAGTTAACCTTGCTCAGCTGATCAATTCCACTTCTGGGCTCCAGTGTTCTTAATTCCACTCATTTACAGAGGGGACAATATTATTAGTATTCGCATTCCTAATTGTTTGCTGGAGGCAGGCAAGACAAGTAGTATTCCCTGCTGAAGGCATGGATTAAAACGTGAATGGGGAGTGGAAAGGTGTGGGGAAAGGGAGATGATTGGGATTAAACGACCCTCCTGAGATAGCTAGCTCTATCTTCTGCATACTTCTCACTATCTCACCCCTTCTCACCTGGTCTGTGAGAAAGGAAAACTGAGACCCAACAATGTGGAGAGCCCACGGCTGCGTCCCACAGCTGGCCAGCGGTGGTGCTGGGACTCACACCTCTATTCACCTATTAACCAAACTTGTGTTATCATCTAATCCACACTAGGCCTAGAAATAGGCCTGTGTTGTAGAATGATTGCTCTGGAGCAGCAAGGAGGATTAGATTGGGGGGGGGCAGGGAATAGCTGGGACAATGGTGGAGGTGAAGGATGTGGAGAGCTGGAGAGCAGAGCCTGTGAAGATGCAAGAGAGAAGGGAGGAACCAAGACTCCTCTGTGCTCCTCCCAGGCATCCCATCACAGACACCTGTAAACCAGGGGCTCCCTTTGGAATCATGGTCCCTTTGCACATCTGATGAAAACTTGGACTTTCCCTCTGGGGAAATGTGCAGATGGACACTTCCCATTTAATTTCAGGGGCTCCAAGGCTCCATATTGGCTTCCAGAAGCATTGGGGGGTGGGTAGTGGTAGAGGTTGATTCTTAAGTGCATATAGAAGAATAAACATGCAGGAATTTAAAAATATTTTGAAAAGAGTAATGGACAAGGATTCACCTTACCTGATACTAATGTATGTTATCAAGTCAACATACTGAAAGCAGTATGATAGTGAAGCAGGCCGAGGGGAATCAGTGGGACAAGTGGAGTACAGAAATGGCCAGCCGCACAAAGGAGTGCCATGCGTGATGAAGCCAGCACTTCAGGTAAGTGGGGGAAAATAGAGGCCTTTCCACAAATGGATGAAATAACTGGCAAGTCATTTGGGGGAAATAGAAGAAAGCTGTGTTCTTTTCCTACAGGGAAATAAATTCCCGGTGGAGTGTGTACTTAGATAACACCATAATGTACCAGGAGAAAACATACTCAATGTTTTAATAATCTTGTAAATGAAAGACTTTCTTCTAAGCATAATGAAACCTAAAAGCCAAAGGGAGAACATCAATAAATATGACTCTAAAAACGTCCAGAGAGAAGTGATCACACTCAGGTTTGAAAGACAAATGACACACCCAGAGGGGATAAACCCCAGCTGACATCCACTCTTGACCCCTCAGGCCCACCAATCCTTCTCCCAAACCAAGAGGGGGTCAAGCTGGAGGGACGGTTGTGAGAACTGAGGCTGAACACATCTCTGCCGCTTCTCCCGGGGCACCCCGGCCAGTGCCCACCTGTTCCGGGGCTAGGAAGTCCCGGAAATCCCCGCTAGGCCATCTGGCTCCGCAGCAGGTGCCTTCGCGCAGCGGAGCGAGTCCGCCCCGAGGCTGCTCGCCACTTCCCTCGTGTGGCCATCCTGGGAACTGCAGTCCTCGATTTCAGCTAGTGCAGCTTCCCCGCGTTAAGGCGGCAATTTTTTTCTTAAAAAAAAAATCCGAATTTTTGAAGGAGCGAAAAATGTTCTAGGCATTGTGCCAAACACTTAAGGTAGAGTATTTAATTTGATACTCAAAAAGGCTTTCCTAGACGGGTCCACTGTATTATTATGTCCATTTGACAAAACAGGATTTGAAAAAAGTGACTTGTCCAATCTCTAAGTGGTGGCCTCAGGATTCAATGTCTGACTCCTGGCCCCATTCTTAATGTAAGAAAGCCAAGCCCTTGGGGGAATTCAAGAAAACTTTTTTGGGGTTAATCTGGATCCAGGCCTTGTCCAAGGTGCAGGGGATTCCGAAGCCATTAGGGGACACAGGTAGAGAGAAACAATTGTGATACAGTGAATCCTGGAGTCCACAGAGGACGCGTTAACTTCAGGAAGGGGTGGGGACTGTGGGGAGGAATCCCAGAGGTGTGCCCGAAGCTGCGTAACGTGGGGCTTGAGGGAGGGGTGAAGGAGCGTGCGGCACTCGCGAGCCTGGGAGGAGGAAAGGGGTTGTAGGGCCGGAGCGGTGGTCTCTGTGCCTTATGGCTGCGGTAAGTTGGAAGTGAGGCTGGACAAGTACACCAGGACCATGTGAGAATTTGGGCACAGAGGGTTTTGAGCATAAAGATTCTGAGAGCTTTTTCTATGTTTCGGTTCTCTCGGTCTGGCGGCCACCTTTGCTGCCAACCGAACCTGCTTTTTTCCCTCCAGATGCTCCCCATTTGGGTTCAAGGTACCAGTTGCCTAAGCCAAAAACCTGGGAGTCACCATAGAGTCTTCCCTTGTCCTTGCCTCTATCCTGTTAATTATCAGGTCTGTCCAGTCTACCTCCTACATATTCCCCAAGTTCATGTACTGCTCTCCATTCAGACTGCCTTCCTTTCACCACTTCCAAACTTTTATACAAGAGAAATCCTTCTAAAGCAGATTTGCTCACGACTCCTCTCCTATTAAAAGCCCTTTTCATTGATCCGTTCAACAAATATTAAGCAAGTGTTTGTCACATGTTGAGTACCGATGAGCAAAGCATAGAATTTAAAGCCTGTTAGAGTGGCAAGTATCGAATTTCCCCCTCCCCAAATAATGTGCAATTTCAAACTGGGATTCTTGTCCTGGGGGGCCTGGACCAGTAAGGGAGGTCGCAGAATGCTCCTCAAGGTATCCCACCTGAAGTCTGAACAGCAGTCAACCAGATCAAAGAGTTGAGGACTGGGTAAGGGCTTATGCAAAAGCCCTGAAGGTGCTTTTCTGGGTCTGTTTCCTCACCTGTATAATGGGGATATTTATAGTTGTGAGGATTAAATGCGTTAATAGGCATAAAGTCCTTAGAACAGGTCCTGGGACATAATAAAATTTTCCATAAATGTTAGCTATAACAACAATTATTATTATTATTATTTATCAATTTTTTAAAGTAGAGAGCCATTGAAAGACTATCAGCAAAGAAGTTAAATGACAAAGTAGGATTTTTTAGAGGTTGCCTTGGCTGCAGTGAGGAATGTGGATAGGAACAAGGAAAGACTAGACTCAGGGGAACTAATGGAGACACTTACAGGGGTCCATTAAGAGCTGTGGGGCATTTACACTAAGGAGGCAGAGAAGACGTAAGCGGCCTTGGCATCCGATTGGTAGGAGGAGGCTGTAGGAGGTGGCCAGGGGACTCCCGACACTTTGGCCCCAGCAGCAGGGTGGGTGGTGAGGTTCTTCACCAGGTCAGGGAAGCCCGGGGGAGGACCAGGCCTGAGGGAGATGCTGAGTCCAGTCTTGGACATGTTCAGATACAGGCCCTGGATGAGGGCCTGCAGAAGCAGCTGATTAGGTCTCGAGTTCAGAGGGAAAATTATGGCTGGAGAGATTAAATTGAGATTGTTGGCAAATACATGAACATTGGACCTCAATCATCTGATCTGTGAAATGGTAAGAGAAAGGAGATAGCTAAATGATATTTTAAGGTTTATTCTGGCTCCAAAATGTGTAGGTGTCCAAGTGTTGAAGTTGGTAGGACCCCAGAGACAGAGAGACAAAAAAAACCCCCCAAAACCTCATGTGGCCTAAAAAACTTGGCAGAGACTCATTAGAGGTTATTTTTCCTTCTTTCATCTGACTTTCACTGAGCAGCTACTATAAGCCACATGGTAGTCTGTGGATAAAAGGGTGAACAAGACCCAGCCCTTGCAGTGAGGGTAGTCACAGCCTGGTGGGGAGACAGATAAGGCAAAGAGCAATTATTAAATACAGACATATGCCACTCAATGATGGAGATTCGTTCTGAAAAACAGGTCATTAGGTGATTTTGTCATTAGAGGAACATCATCAAGTGCACAGACCTAAATGGTATCACCTACTACACGTGGACTGTATGGTGTAGCCTACTGCTCCTAGGCTACAAGCCTGTACAGCATGTTACTGCACTGAGTACTGTAGGCAACTGTAACACAGTGATACGTATTTGTGTGCCTAAACATATTTAAACATAGAAAAGGTACAGGAATGGCATATAAAAGATGGCACACCTGTATAGGGCATTTACCACGAATGGAACTTGCAAGACTGGAAGTCGCCCTGGGTGAGTCGGTGAGTCAGTGGTGGGTGAATGTGACAGCCTAGGACATCACTGAACACCACTGTAGACTTTACAAACACCGTCCAAAAAGCCTCCTCCTGCTTCCTTCGACAGGGTCAGAAATAGAACATCAAAGAAGCTGTCGATGCTGCGCCCTGAACAGCGATGTGGCCCGGACCGGCTGCAATTGCCAGGAGGAGGACCTGGCTGGGTAAGGCGTACACCATCATATTGAGCCTGAGGGAGCGAAAGGCGGCCTGAGCGTCAGCAGGGATAAGAAATCCGGATGCAACAATCCAGGAACACAGCGGATTGCCGTGGCAATGTAGTGTTGGCTGTTGCATCGTGCAGCAGTGGACCGATTAAGGAAGTCTGTAGTATTTATGGGGGGGGAAAAGCCACTCCTTTGTATTCGAGCTAGATTGTGTTTTACATAAAGAGGGTATAGAACTGAGAACTCAATATTTTGACTCTGGAAATTTGTTTTGGGCTTCTTGACCCTATGTTGCACAAAGGGTTTCCTCTGGCTTTGAAAAGGTAGAAGAAATACAACTTATCTACGCTTTACATCAGTGATTTGCAACCGATGGGCCATCTGAATTTTTAAAACACACAATACCTGACTATTTAGTCAGGGGCACTGACCTCTCTCCTCTTTGAGTGTCAAATAAATAGCCATCAACACAATAGCCATCTGGTGTGAACGCCCTGTCTTGAACCACAAACATACAGGTCATGTGATAAATGGAGTTGCATCTTATTGGTCATGTTGCATAACAAGGTTGTGTCTGATTGGTTAATTCTTGGTGTCAGAAATCTTATTTATGTACAAGTATAGTCACCTGATACTGTTTAAAAGTCACTTTGGTGTAAAAAGGGTAGGTGATGATCATGATGATGCAGCAAATCAATAAAAATTATAACTATTTTTGTCATTTTTGGCAAAAATATATTTTCTGGTATGCTGCAGAATTTTAGTAATGAGTTTATGTGTGCCAAGAGATGAAAGGGGTTGAAAATCACTACTTTACATCATTACAATCTGAAAACATTTCCTAAGTACAGGGAGGGACAGGCTGGCTCCACACTGCCACAGAAACCTTTTACTAACGCGGAGTGACACTCAACACTTGTTAAGGAAGTCCCTGTGGACCCGTGTCCTTGCACAGGATCTGCGATCTTCAACAGAGACCTCACAGCAACGTACTCTGAAGACCATCCAGGTAGATCTGGGAGTGCTGTGGTGCTGAGGGGACAGGCTCCTCTGCTGAAACAGACCGATGACTGGGGTGTCACCTGTGCACTGGTGATTGAGGTGCTGTAGGTGAGAGGGGGGCTACTGCCAAGTGCTACAGGTAGGGATCCCATCAGGGAAAAATACTCCTCCTGAACCCCTAGCTTGTTACGCAGCACATGACTATAGTAAGCCAAGTGCCCAGACCAAGGGATGCTTCCTAGAGGAAGTGACATCCAAGACAAGACCTGAAAGTCAGACAGAAGCAACTGTAGGAGGAACCAGGGCCTGGGAGGGTTGTCAGTGTGGTTGCTGTTCATGTGGTTATTGTAAAGATCTTCATCCCTCTTGAACTTTTCACTCTGGACTCCACCCCTCTACCTCCAGTCCATTTCGGGTACAAAGGCCCAAACAATAGTAGCTGAATATCTTAAGCTCTGTTGGTGTCTTCTCCTAGATCCTTGTCCGCTTTGCTCCTCATGACCTCAACTCCACACTCTGTGCCAGGGCTTGGATAAGGGTGGGGCAAATGAGGCACCTAGGGCACAAACTTAGAGAGCTCTCACTCTTGGGCGTGCTCCCTGGCCCCGCTCCCTGCTTGTGTCCCCACGCCAGACTTTCAAGATGCTCCTCTGTGCTCACATATTGCTGTGCAGTCCCTACCGGCATTGGCCTGGTAAAAGCTGGCACTGCTCCAAGGCTCAGCTCAGTTATCACTTCCTCCTGGAAGCCTACTGCTCTTCCCTGTAGTCCCTGCCTCCTCCCTAGGCCGAGATGGGCCTTGGTGCTCTAACAGCATGATAGGGCTGCAGAGCAAGTGGTTGAGGGGCAGGCCTTGGCACCAGAGTCCTGCTGTGCTTTTCATCGTCTGTGCATGGCTCTCTGAGCCTGTCTCCACATGTGAACTGCGAGGTGCTGACTTCTCAGGGAGCCATAAAGATTAAATGGGGAAAGGTATGTGAAGTGATCAGCAGTGATTAGTGCAGGGTACTCAATGAATGGTAGTTATTATTCCTTTGTTTACACCTCTTCTAAAGCACTCAGATATTCTAATTATTTCCTGCCTTTATCTTTACTATACTGTAAGTTCCTTGGGGCAGGGAGGAGGAGGAAGAGGAGGAAGAAGATCTTTACTGATGACATTTAATGGACATTAAGACATGTCTGCTGCATAAAGAAAGAAATGATAAATTCCATAGGAAAAGTTCTGGGCAGAAACCCTGGAGTCTTGGACGCCAGTGACCTAGCCCCAGTGATGGCACAGTGCCTGCTCACCTCACATCCACTTTGAAGAAAAGCTGCCTAGACCACAAACCCTGTTGGGGCCATGCTTGGGGCCACTTGGCCCCTCCAGTCTCTAGACTTGAGCAGATGGACAGGGCCAGCACCAGAGCCAAGGGTTACCATTTCACATATTAGCTGGTGACCTTTAACTAATGGCCTTGCACAGCAGTCTGAGACAGGCTAATTAGAAGCTTTCTTGAAGGAAGGAACAGAAAGAAATTATGAGATGGCAGAGGGAATTAAAACAGGGAGGTCAGAGACAACTGAGCCTTAGCCAGTAAAACCATGTGCAAACCAAGATAAGAGGGAGCAGAGACCAAGAGTAGGCAGAAGCCTTGGTGGGTAGAGCAGAAAGGAGCCACCCTGTGCAGAGATGGGGGCAGTGTGAGGAGAGGGAGGTTGATGTTGAGTCCTAGACCTGTCTCTTTCCAGCCGGTGTTTCAGTTTCAGCCCTTGCAAGAAACTCCTTTTTATTTGAGCCGGATGGAGTAGGTTTCTGTTCCTTGCAGCTCAATGAGACTAACTCTACTTGTTATCTTGGTGAGTCTCTGCCCCTCTCTGGGCCTCAGTTCGACAAGGCCGTCTCTGTGGTCTTCTCCAGATCAATGTTCTCCTTGAATACCACATAGGAGAAAATGATTTGCAGGTTGTTGGCAACTAAATTCAGTATTAGTTACAGAGTGTCGTGACATCCTGGTGCCCAAAATAGTTTGGTAGCTGTTAAAGAGCCTATGGGAGGATCTGACACACACCTGGCTTTGAACCTGAGCCCTGCTGCTACAATCCGCCTTCCATTGCATCCTTTGATGAAGCACAAAGGAGCTGAGGAGCCAGGGCTGGTGTTGGTCCAGGGTCTTTGGCTGCCGAATGCCTACCTACCTTCTTAACATTTTCCTGGATCCACTTCAGTATTTCAGACGATACCAGTGCCAGGTCTGGTCCAAAGAAAGTGCCCTTCTGGTACGAACTTGAACAAAGAAAGTTTCCTTCTTTGGTGTTAAGCTCTCCTGCCTTCCAGCTGTTTGGCCCTGGGCCTGTGCCCTGCCTTCATCCTTCTAAGCTAAAAACTCTGTTGATAACAATACACTCTTGCTTTTGTGTAGTGAGTGCTTTGTACTTTTCAGAGCATTTTAATGCGTATTATCTCATTTGATACAGAAACCAGGGAGAACAGGCAAGAAGGAGGGACAGAGGATAATACCTATCAATTCTTCTATCCCATTCACCCCCTTAAAACAATTTATTTTCAAAGAAGTTAGAGCAATGATCTCTCTGCCCTTTTTAAAACAGATGGAAATATTGACACCGAGCTTGATGAGGTGACTTGCCCAAAATCATAGCGCAAGTTAATGACTGAGTTGGATCTAGATGGTTTCTAATCATGGATCACACTTAAGCAGGACTTGCCTAAGATCACCTTGCAAAACACTGCTGGCCACGGCAAGGTGTCTCTGATTGAGATGGTATTCTTGGCACCGCTGCCCCTTTGAGACCTCCAGAAGCCATTCACAGTCTTACCCCTTCGGTCCCTACAGAGATGTGGCTACCCCCTAATGGCTTGGGTAGTACCAAGAGCCCACAGAAGTAAGCCAGGTTAGATGTAAGGATTTGGTAACAGTTCTTCAGGAACTGGCAAGGATAAATGCCATTGGAAGGGTCGGTTTTTGTCTTTTGGTTAAAGAGTGCTTGGTGGAAGGTCAGGCAGGAAAGTCATTGCCTCCATCAGCACCTCTAAAGAAGAGGAAGCAGGTAATAGTCCCTGTCCCTCTTCCCTTCCTGAATCATACTCTGTAGCAAGAACAACCTTTCCTGCTCCTCTGTTTGGGGCCCCTTGCCAATTGCACTCATTGCTTCATACTACCCAATCATTCCGGAGCCTATCTCTCCCAGTCACAACGTGAAGTCCAGTTATCTTGGGAGGCAAGCAGTAAGTTCTCCATCACATAGTCCTAATAGTTAGGGGTAGGCAAGGAACGAAGAGGAGTAGGAGGCTTTATCTGTGCTTTCTCAGGGTCCACCCCTGCTCCTGTCCCAATGTCCCAGAGGAGAGCTCAGTATCCTTCTCTGGTGGCATCACCCAGCACTGCTGGGAAATTAGTCATGGCCGTCAGCCTATCCCATGGTCAGGGCAACACTGTGTCGGTCAAGGTAAGGCAAGAAAACAGAAAATGTGCCTGAATTTCCAACAGAGGGAATTTATTTCAGAGAACTGTTTAGAAACATGTTGGCTTGAAGGAGCAAAATGATAATGCAGACAGTCTACAGATTCGTAGCTGTAGGAAGCTTCTACCACCCCGAGGCCTGGCCAATCAAAGGGAAGGGTGTTACTAGACCCAGAAGTGCACTTGCTGCTGACACTGCTGGAGTAGTTTTTGAAATGATGCTGCTGGCAGAATCGAGCTTACAGCTACCCACTGCTGCCCCTGCAGTACCACCGACACTGCTGGAGCCTGTGGCAGTAGCCCGCCACTGCCGGAAATGCCGAAGGTCTCTGAGCCCGTAACTACCAGCTGCTGCCAGAGTGTCAGGTGGATGAAGAGAGAACACTGGCTTCGCCTCTCCTCTCACCATCCCATCTCCAGCCACACAGTTTCCCACCTGTACCTCCCATTAGCTCAATCTGACAGGAGGCCAGCTGGCAAGAGGAGTCTGGGAAATGTAGTTTTCAGGATCCAGAACTCTTCAGTACAAAGCAGAGTATGGAAAGGTTAGAAAAGGCAAATGACCAGAACACATGTTATGAAAACTTTCAACTAGCCCTGGCTGGTGTGGCTCAGTGGATTGAGAAATGGCCTGTGAGCCACAAGGTCACAGGATCAATTACCAGTCAGGGCACTTGCCTGGGTTGCGGGACAGGTCCCCAGTTGGGGGCCTGTGAGAGACAACTGGGGGCATCTATGTTTCTCTCACATATCAATGCTTCTCTCCTTCTCTTTCTCCCTCCGTTTCCCTTTCTCTGAAAACAAATACCCAGATTTGGCCGTGTACAGTGCGCACCCACGTCTGGTGCCCATTATACACAGGATCATTATACCCATGGTATGTGATCATTGTACCCATGTATAATGTGCACCCTTGTTTTTCCCTCAAAATTTTGGGCTAAAAAGTGTGCATTATACACAGCAAAGTACAGTATATTAAATCTTTTTAAAAAACCAAACTTTCAGCCCTGGCTGGTGTGGCTCAGTGGATTGAGCACCGGCCTGCAAGGCAAAGGGTTGCTGGCTCAATTCCCAGTCAGGGCACATGCCTGGATTGTGGGCCAGGTCCCCAGTGGGGGGCGGGGGTGCAAAAGGCAACCACACATTGATGTTTCTTTCCCTCTCTTTCTCCTTCCCTTTCCCTCTCTTGAAAAATAAATAAATAAAATCTTTAAAAAACAAAACCAAAACTTTCGATTGGCCCTGGCCAGGTAGTTCACCAGCAGGTTGCGCATTGCAGGTTCATCCCCAATCAGTCCCTGCCCACCCCGCTTTCTCCTTTCCTCTCTCTCTGAAATCAATGGATATATCCTCAAGTGAAGATGAAAAAAAAAAAACCTTTCCAACTAGTTTTGGCACTTTAGAGGCCATATGTATTGGACATTAGGTGATTACCTCATTTCTCCATTTCCCACTTTCCAACAGCCCCTGAATTCCTGTCCAGGATCCATGGGTTTCCAGGAAGCAGACTGCACCTGGGTAGAGCAGGGCTGAGTCAGTCAATCCCGCTGACCAGAATGATTGGTTCAGGGTAGTCATATATACTCAGCCAGTCCAATCAGATGGGACTGCCAGGATTTTTGCTGAAAAGGCTGGCACATAGACTCTCTTCCTTGCTAACCACGGATGAGGAGGAATGCAGCCCCCGGATCTCACGGCAGTCATGTCGGGGCAATAAGGGGAGCAGAAGCCAGGAAGAAAGAGTAGCCCTGAAGACGGAAATTAATTTGGGGCACATATGGAACCCACAACCCGTAACCACTGCTTAAGAAGCTCTGGTAGAGTTGATCAGGCTTATGCCCCTTGGGGTGCCTGTTACCTGTCACAAAGGAAGACCAACTTACAAGCATCATGGAAAACTCTGGAAGAGAAAGTTTTAGGAATCAGCCACTTTTCCCATGGTTCCATCCTAGACTAGGGCTTTTAAATATTTTTTGTACTGTACCCTCAAAGAAAAATAAATGTTACAGTGTGACCAGTACACACATAGCTGTATATGTTTCACAAACACAAGTTTCACAATAGTTTTCAAACTTCTATGTGCAATTAATTTACATTTTCAATTCTATCTTACTCCATTTAAAAAAATAAAGCTGGTGCCAGAGCCCTAGACTGTGTGGCTCAGTTGGTTGGAGCATCATTCTATAACCAAAGGGTTGCAGGTGTGATTCCCGAGCAGGGCACATACCTAGGTTGCAGGTTTGGTCCCCAGTCCAGGCATGTACGGGAGGCAACAAATGTGCTTCTCTCTCTCACTGATGTTTCTCCCTCTCCCTTCCTCTCTCTAAAGAGCAATGAATGAATGTCCTTGGGTAAGAATTTTAAAAAATATATTAAAAAAAGTAAAGCTGGTTGCAAACTTCTAAATGATTTAATGATCTACTAAAGGGTTATAATTTGCAATTCGAAAAACACTGCCCTGTATATACCATGCCATCATCAATTGCTACGAAACTTAACTCTTGGTTTTAAGCATCCCACCCTTCACTAATTTTCCCACTTCTATACAAAGCACATTCTCTATCTCCCTTTGTTCCGAAGAAAAGTCCCAGTGCCTACGCAAGGTGAACCTTTGCCCGACCTGTGCTGAGGGCCCTGAGAACTTACATCTGTACATATTCTCTTTTTTTGCATTGTCAAATTCTGCTCTTCTATTGGAATATTTAGTTTACAAAATTGCTCTAGAATCTCTCTTCTTAAAACCAAAAACAAACCAACAATCAAAAAGCTCTCTTTGGCCCCATTTCAACCCCCACTTCCTTGAGCCAAACCAGAGCAGCATGGTTGAATGGGCGGCCTAGAGCTGAACTCTGTAGAATGGATGAGGATCTTGGCAGGAAGACAAGTAGTGGGTATGAAAGGGAGAAGAAGGCATCAATATTTGTGTGAATGGTTAGAAATCAGCAGTGAATTTTGACCCTGGAACTATTTTCCTTAAACTCCCATTTTGAGAATCCTGCTCCCTGGCTCCAAATCTTTGTTGCTGGAGTCTGGACATTGGTAACATCTAAGTTTAAGTTCAACACCAGCTTACCATTTCTGAGCTGGCTAACTTTAGATAAATCACATTTCTCACTTTAAGTTTTCTCATCTGTAAAATTAGTCTGATTAAAACCTATCTCATCTATCTCATCAACTGGGCTTAAGGATTAAATGAGATCAACACAGCTCTCTTATTATCAAGGCCTTCCCCTGTCCTTGTACAAAACCTTACTTCTGCACTAATAATAATTAGCATAGTAACCACTTGTTGAGCAATTCCTTGATGCCAGGTATTATGTTGAGGACCTTACAGTTTCCAAGCCAAGGATTCCCTGGCACCTTTTTACCACAGAACTTTTTCCCTCTAATACCTTAACATTTATAGAGTGAATACTATGTACCAGGGAGTGAACTGGATTACTTGCATTCATTCTTTCATTCTTTCTACAGATGTTAATTAAGCACTTATTATGGTGCCAGTAATTTCCTAGATGCTGGGAATACCAAGATGAACAAGGCTCTGAACCTTGAATTTACTAGTCCCAGTAAATGCTGCGTAATGAGGATATGCATGTGGGATGTTCTTTCCTTAGGACTTCCCAGGTCTAGGCAATCCCATCTTTGGCACCAGACCCCACAACCGACAGTGTTTCTCATTCTGCTTTTCTGGCTTTACCTTAGAGCTCTAACTCAGGAAGTGCCTTTGAATTCTCAGCTCTCCATGTGGCCACCAGGATTAAGAGATTTTTGTGTTCCTTCTCTCTCCTTACCTGGGATCCCCCTCCAGAAGAAAGAAACTTAGCATATACCTAAGAGACAGGTAATTGCTGGTCAGGCTGGCTCTTAACCCCATCACACTTCCTTTTTTAATCCTCACCAGAGGATATGTTTATTGATTTTAGAGAGAGAGGAAGGTAGACAGAGAGAAGCACTGATGTGAGTGAAACATCGTCGCTTGCTTCCCGTACACACCCTGACCGGGGATCAAACTTGCAATGTAGGTATGCGCCCCGACTGAAAATCGAACCCACAATCTTTCGCTGCGCAGGATGATGTTCCAACCAGTGCAGCCACCAGACCAGGGCTCAATAAGCCTGATTTATAATAGCGGAGTGGAACCATCTCTCCGGGGCTCTTGTATTCACGAAGTTTATAGAAACTGATAGTTATATAAAACAATCCAATAGACTAATTTATATGAAAAATGCAGTTATCAAAAGAACTGGAATCCTCTAGGTGGCAGATCACTAAATTCTGTCCCTCTGGTGAAGGTATTTGCTGAGTGAGCTTAGAATCACACCAGGAAAGTATACTGAAGCATTTCTTAGCTGAGGCAGCCTGAAACATTCTCACCCGCTACAGGGATGACATGGACAAGGAAACTGGAGTGCTCAGGCTGGCGTGACTGAGGCGGGGCTTAGACGGCGACCCTGGTACTTGTCTCTGGGACTGCCTTGTTTTTGGCTGTCACGGCTAATTAAGCCCTTTGGTTCACAGGCTCTCTCTTCAAACAGGATACAGAACAATTGGTTGACAAGATTGATTAAAGCTTCTTTTATTAAATGACAATCACATCTGTCTTCCTGATTCCTCCTACATGACCTGTATCAGAATTTGGTTTGTTTTTTGATCATGTTTGTGGACGAGCTCTTGGCTTACCCCTACATGACAGCTAATTTCAGGGCTGTATTAGTCGGTTTAGGCTAGCGAGGTTATGCTGCAGTAACAAACAACTGAAACAATCTCACTGACTTGCAACAACGGTTTTATTTCTCACATGTCTCATGGCTATGCACACCTTCATTCTGGGACAAAGCTAAGTACCTCTATTTGGGACATGCTGCTCTCATGGCAGAGGAAAAATAATATGGGAGAATCATGAAATGCCTCACATTTCTGCTCAGAAGTGGCTCATGCCATTTCTATTCATATTTGATTGATCAAAACAAGGCTAAACGTGACTACATTAGGGTAAGAAGTATAATCTCCTATATACAGGCCAGATAGGGAAGGAAGGTTTAAGAAAGGGAGAGGCAAAGAATATTGATAATAGTCTACAACAAGGACTAATATTACCTATGTGCACCAGTGTGATCGTTACCAGTTATAATATTGACTATTAAAATATTAAAATACTCCCATACTAGCTGGTAAATAGTTGCTGTCCCAAGCCTCCTGACAACTCCCATCCCCTAAGACTCCCCCATTCACAAACTAGCATGAGGGGTTAACATCTAGTGCAGAAAGGTAGCTGCAAGACTTCAAACCTACATCAATGCTTGAACACTACCTGTGGTTAAGTATGTTTAGTACCTCCCTTGGCTAATTTCCACTGCTACGTAAATTTTTATTAGTTTAACTCTGAGTGCAACCTGATTTCCAGGCTCTTAAGAGGGGAACTCACTGCAGCTCCTATGTGCTGTTGATACTTAATAATAATGATATTTGTGTTGCTTTCTACACATTTTGACATCTTTTGCAAACATAGTACATGCAATAATGCTCAGTAAATATTTGTAGAAAGACCCAACTTTTTCCCATTAGCTAAATTTCTCTACTATCTCAACATACTATTTATTTTGAATCTTCATTAATTTTTATACCATTTTTTCATGTCTGAAAATACCATCATCATCACTAACTTCTTTAGGACACATTTGCAATTTACTAAGCACTCTCCCTTACACCATTTCAATCTCCCCAACACTCCCAGGAGGCAGGAATTAGATCATTTTACAGATGATGAAATTGAGACTCAGTGAAGTCAGGTGTCTTATAGCTAGTTAAGTTTCGTTCATTCATTCATCAAATATTGAGTGCCTAAATTTAGATCTGTTAAGGTTGGATTTAAAAACAATTTTCCTGAATTCAAGTTAAGGGTTTATTCCACCACTCACAACGTTATCACCAGGGCCATGAACTCAAAGGAAGGAAATAGTCCCTTGATTTTATTGTTGGAGACCCCTGCAACACAAGTCTCAGAGAGGCTCCAAGGTCATTTGTAAAACTCAAGGTAACCGCTAGCAGGAGCAATCTCATTTCTCTCAGTGCTTGCTACCTAAGCACTAACAGTCTCACAGTAGATAATTCCATTCCATACATATTTAATGAATTTATCCACAGGTTTTGGAGCTATTTAAATTGAGTTTTGACACTAGCTGTGGAACCTGAAGAAGTTACTTATCCCTTTGAGCTTCAGTTTTGTCATCTGTAAAGTAATACTAATGTCCTAGAACTAACTCGTTGTGGAGATTAAGGATATAAAGTATGTAAAAGACGTGGTAATGCTCATTGTAGGTGTGGTTTCCAACCTTTTATGAAGTTTTAAACTCCGCATTCAAATAAGAAAAACAATGCCTATTGTTAATGTCGTTGTAACACTACGAGCTGACCACTCGGGCAGCGCTGTTCTTTATTCTGCAGTGTATCATTTTACAGTTTTGGTGTTAAATCTTCTCTTTTACCGCACTGGTACCTGTCGTCTTCAACGGCGCACTTAATCTGGACTCCCCCTGTCTTCCTTCGTCCCCCAGCTCTTTCTTCCAGAAAGAACACATATATAAAACAACTTATTCTTGAAAACCCAAAATAGTGCGAACCACGGCAGAGATCCACACGTATAAAACGCCCTGGGGAGGTCACCAGGGAACGCCTCCGGCTACCCTAGAAAAGGGCGGAGCCAGAAGGCTCGCAGATCTCTTTCTGCCTCACAATGTCGTCGGCTCTTCCCAATTCTCGCGAGACTTCAAGCGATCCAGCTTCTGCGTATTACAAGATACTGGGAGTCAAGGCGCCAAGGGAGGGGGAGGGGAAGGCGGGGGGGACGGTGCAAACGGCGTGGCCGCCATCTTGTTTGCACCCCCGCTTCGCGCGCGCTCCGCTCTCCGTGACGCACGCTTCCCCTCCCCTCCGCTGTGCTCAGGCCCCTGCCTTGCTCTACTCCGCTGGAGCGCGGGGGCTGCTCCCGCTCTTCCCTGGACTCCTGAGCAGAGGCGTGTAAGTATGCGGGAGCTCTGTGGGAGGGAGGGTGTGAGGTGAGCGGCAACGGTGGGGGGAGGGGCAGCGCTTCCCGCCTTTGGCTGCGACCTCACTTCCCTCGCACGGTCGCTGCTGTAGTTCTGTCCGGCCTGCCCGCCGCCATGTTGTGTTCTCTCCGGGGCTGCCGCTGTCGCCGCGCTCGAGGGGTCCGTGTGCCTTGCCGGCCCGGCCCGCGGGCTTTCTCCCATTGGCGGAAGGCGACGGCGGGGGGGCTCGCTCGTGATTGGTTGGTGGCGGGGAGGCCGCGGACCTGGCACCTTATTGGTCGCGCTGGCTCCGGCCTGGGGGGTGATGAAGGAATCGGAGGCTGCAGAGATATGCGCGTCTTGGGCTAGACCTGCAGGGCGATGACCCCCTACGGCGCAGGCGTAGGGTGGAGGCTGGGGTGAACCTAAAGGCCTTAAGGGAGAAGAGAGAATGATGGTCTAGCAGGTACTTTACAGTAGCCTGTGCATGGCCAGGAGTGGGAGGCCTAGGATAGCAGCGTGAAAGCCCCAAGGGTGACAGACTTGGAAACACTGAAACCCAAGTTACAGGCGGAGAGGATCTTCAAGAACCAGGGATGCTAGACTTACAGTGTAACGCAGTTCGGAAGAGACACTAATGTCCATGGATACCAGGTCTGAGAGCGTGGGATAACAGGAAAGGGCTTCAGGCCCTTAGGGGCATGTGGGAAAGTTAGGAGCAGATGAGGGATTTTGCTGCACAGTGCCAGCATTGAAACACTGCGGTTTAGGTGGAGTCCTGGAGTTCAAAGTTACCAGACCTGGGATATGATATGAGGAGGAAGTAAACGGACTCAGCCTGAGGGAAAGATCATATTGGATAGGTGTGCTGGTCTTAATAATTGAATGCCGAGCCTAGGAGGCAGAGCATTAAGTAGTGACAGATCTATAGGAGCGAGAAAGTATTGGGTTGGCCAAAAAGTTTTTTTTCCCCTAAGATGGCTTAGTTGTCTTTAACTTCATTGGAATCAGTTTTGTTAGATTCTGTTACAGCTGTCATATCAGCATGCATTAAAAAAAAAACTTACCAAATTGGTGAATTTTTGTGTAGCCATTTTAATATTGAGGTTGGAAGAAAATATGCAACATTTCTGGCATATTATGCTTTATTATTTCAAGAAAGGCAAAAATGCAACTGAAATGCAAAAAAAGTTTGTGCAGTGTATGGAGAAGGTGCTGTGACTGATCGAAAGTGTGAAAAGTGGTTTATGAAGTGCTGGAGATTTCTCACTGGATGATGCTCACGGTTGGGTAGTGCAGTTGAAGGTGATAGTGATCAAATTGAGACATTGAGAACAATGTTACCACGCGGGAGATAGCCAACATACTCAAAATATCCAGATGAATAAAGTTACTGGTGAAAATGAAAATGTGTCTTTTATTTTCCAGAAAAAAACTAAATGGAATTTTTGGCCAACCCTTTACAAAGCATTTTGGGGTTCATTTTCAGACTTGGGAGTTATATATAATAAGGGAGCAATTATAGGTTATTGGAGCTCAGGACCATGCAGCTAGTTTGAGATGTTCTCTATGAAGCTTTCTTGCTTTAGAAGGCTGGCTATGCTAGGTTTCTCTTTGGCAGAAGAGTTTGACAGAGATCCTGGATCTTGGTTCATGTGCTTCCTTTTATATATGCCTAAAAATACACCCACTGTCATATGCATTTTAGAAAATTATTTTAAAAATAAGCAGCCCAGAACGCAAATGAATTAGTGCATAGCTTCTTGCATCTTGTCTTAAGTAACAGGACTTGTCAGCATTTTCTGGTTCATGTTTCAAAAAGTTTTTGTTGTAATTAAGAGTTGTCAGAGTCAGCTTGTTGGGTATACATTCCTTTTCCATTGAATGGTAATGACTTGGATTGTTTTACATTTGTGTCTTCCAAGGTTTGGGGACCAGGGGAAAACATTTGTGTTAAACCTCTTTGTTTTCCTAATTTGTTTTTTCTTGTCTATGTTAGATGGTTCTTTCTGGCTTTAGGTAGGTATTATACCTCTGTTTTCATGTCAATTTCAAGAAATTCTCATGGTTTTCAGATTTGGTCACTTTTTATGTGAATGTACCTAAATTTTTTGAGAGAGAAATAGTACTTTCCAGTGGTAAAGGGAGGGAATTGACACTTGGGGGCATATTTAATACAACAGTCCTGGTAGGTAGGGCAGATGAGAAAATTGAAGATCAGAGACGTTAATTAACTAGCATGTCCAATGTCACTTAGTGGTTGAACTGGGATTCAAATTCAAGTTGCCTGATGCCAAAGCCTGTGGTATTATCTGCTGCATCACCCTACCAACATAAACCTGACTAGTCAAACTCCCAGATAGTTCTGTGTTTTAAAGCGAATCATCTTTCTTTGATGTCTGGGTGTTAAGAGTGTATTGAGTGGGAGAATATAACTAATAAGAATTTGTAGATCTTACTTTAGGACTTCTAGTCAAGACGGAGGCATGGGCTAACACTGCTCACCTCCTCGCACAACCACAGCAAAAATTACAACTAAACTACAAAACAACTATCCCCTAGAATCATCAGAAAATCAAGCTGTATGGAAGACTGACAACCAAAGAATGAAAGATGTCACCTTCATGTAGGTGGGTAGGAGGGGCAGAGAAATGGCTTGGTGCGGAGACACAGATGCAGAATGGGCAGTCCTACACCTATGTGTTGTGGATAAAAGCTGGGAGGGATTCCTTGGGAATGAGGGATCCTAGCCCCACACCAGACCACCCAGCCCAGGGTTCCAGTGCTAGGAAGATAAGCCCCCATAACTTCTGGCTGTAAAAAAACAGTGGGGGTTGCTGCAGTGGAAGAAACTGTGGGATTCTCAGGAGTCTCCTCTTAAAGGCCCTACAGATCTAGGACTTACGCAGACTCACTCTCTCTGGGCCTTAGCACTGGGGCAGCAGCTGGGAGGGCCCCAGTGGCATATGGGGAGAGATTGAAGTGTCTGGCATCAGGGTGAGTGCCTGGGGACAGTTTCCTCCTAGACAAAATTTCAGAGGCCAGGCAGTGGCATTTTCCTCTCTGAGCCCTGCTGCACACAGCCGAGACACCGTATCAGAGGCTCCACCAACCTAATTCACACAGGTTGCCTCATCCTGGCGATTACCTAAGGCTGCACTCCATCCAACTTATGGGTGCTTTTTTCTACAACAGGCCACACTACTAAAGATGGAATCAAAGCAGCTCTACCCAACACATAGAAACAAATACAGGGAGGCTGCCAAAATGAGGAGACAAATACGGCCCAAATGAAAGAACAGAACAAAGCTCCAGCAAAGAAACTAAATAAAATGGAGATAAGCAATCTATCAGATGCAAAATTCAAAACACTGGTTGTTAGGCTGCTCAAGGAACTCATTGGGTGCTTGAATAGCATAAAAAAGACCCAGGCAGAAGTGAAGGTTACAATAAGTGAAATAAAAATTTACAGGGCACCAACAGTGGAGTGGATGAAACCAAGAATCAGATCAATAATTTGGAACATAAGGAAGAAAAAAACATTCAATCAGAACAGCAAGAAGAAAAAAGAATCCCCCCCAAACCAAGGATGGGCTAAGGAGCCTCTGGGACAACTTCAAACGTACCAACATTCAATTCATGGGGGTGCCAGGAGGAGGAGAGAAAGATTAAGAAATTGAAAACTTATTTGAAAAAGCAGTGAAAGAAAACGTCCTTAATTTGGTGGAAGAAATAGACATAGAAGTCCAGGAAGCACAGAGAGTCCCAAACAAGATGGATGCAAAGAGGTCCACTCCAAGACACATCATAATTAAAATGCCAAAGGTTAAAGATAAAGAGGGAATCTTTTTTTTAAGGATTTTAATTTTTTTAGAGGGTAAGGGAGGGAGAAAGAGAGGGAAGGAAACATCAGTGTGTAGTTGTCTCTTGCACACCTCCTTCTGGTGACCTGGCCTGCAACCCAGGCATGTGCCCTAGACTGGGAATCGAACCAGTGACCCTTTGATTCGCAGGCCCACACTCAATCCACTGAGCCACACCAGCAAGAGAACCTCTTAGTTTCTAATGTGAAGGGAAAGATTGACAAAGTAAACTGCTGAAATTTTCCCAGACCCAGGTCGTTCATGGTTAAAAAGTATGTAGAGAAAGTTTAAGAATCTGCATTCTTTAGAACCAGGCTTCAGAGTATTGCTGACATAGTCTTTTTATTTATGGAAATGATTAATGCCAAGCAGTGAGAAACTACCAAGTGCATAGTGTAAAAGAACTCACTAGGGAGCTTTTTAAACATCACCAGTTCTTAGGATGTTTGTCTCCAAATGCCGGGAACTATCCAAAAGCCTAGTGCCTTCTCCAAACTATGGAATCATGATTCTAGGATATACTTATCCTAAATGATGTATAATATTAAAACCAATACAACAAAATATTTGCAGTTCCCAATATTGCATGGAAATCATTAAGTAATTCAGGTTTCAAGGGGGAAGTCTTAATTGCTTTGTTTCTTGATGTGATTAGGTGAGAGTATCCTCCCTTTTGTTTGCAATTACACTGCAGTGTAGAAGATAAAGGAAGAGAGAAATAGGGTTTGCCAAGCATTTTGTACATTGCTCATCTTAGCTTCATTTGGCTCAGTCATTAAGTTAACCAGGTAAGGAGGTGATGACATCCAAAACGTAGTTTCTTTTTTAGTAAGTCTGGACAAGATTACAGAAACATTCATATACATATATATTTTTTTATTCAGCAAGCATTTCTCGACTACCTGCTCTTCAACACCAGTGACCGCCTTCATTCCACGTTAGCTCCTTATACCCATGGCTGCTATCCAGACCTTGTAATCATTTGGAATTGACCACCCTAGAAATCCTGAACTCTCAGCAAGTCTGAGTAGGTCAGAGTTCATATTAAAAACTTGTGAACATCAGCTTTGTCTTCTCAGCAGAAATCATAGTAATGTTTTATACTTTACAGACTGCCCATGTCATCTTATTTAATCTTCAGAACAATCCTAATATCTCATTTATGCTTACATGTTTTTCACTTGGCCAAAACTGATTCAGTGTATTAGAAAAGCTACGAGGTTTCTTATCCCCATTTACAGAGAAATGGAGGCATGAGGGGCCATCAGGTGTCATGCTGAGACAATTTTTAAATTCACATCTCTTATTTTTTAACTCATAGGTACTGAGCCACTAATGATACTCAGGAATAATATAGTTACTGCCTTTTAAAAAAAGGTTTTTATTTATTTTTGGAGGGGAAGGCAGAGAGAAAGAGAACAAGAGGAACATCAGTGTGTGGTTGCCTCTTGTGCGCCCCCTACTGGGGACCTGGTCCACAACCCAGGCATGTGCCCTGACTGGAATCAAACCAGCAACCCCTTGCGTCGCAGGCTGGCACTCAATCCACTGAGCCACACCAGCCAGGGCTAGTTACTGCCTTTTATTGTGTGCTTACATTGTACCATCTAGGGGTCCCTTAGAGTTTAGGAGATGCACGCTGTGGGGGAGGGAGAGGGGTAGGGGAAGGCACGGTTGTGCTCCCTGGAGGGTGAGCTTTGTGCTGAGACCTTGTTTTGAGAGTTTTAAAGGCTGGAAGTTTAGGGGAGGTCTTAGAGAAGGATCTCAATAGAATGTTCATTAGTTTTTCCAGGTGTGCCCTATCAGGGCTGTGGTCTCTACTTATTATATTAGCCAGTGCCTGGGCAGAGAGGGTTATTAGTCATTTCAGCTGGTCCTGGCATTTCCCACCTTGTTTTGCTGCTTTTCTGGGCCTGGAGCTGAAATATTCAATACAGCTGAGGCCTAGGTGTTATCTCTAGGGAAGAAAGATGAGAGGGTCCTAAACCCCGTGACCAGCAATATGCCAAGGGAGGAAAGGCCACCCTGGGGAAGAGGTCTGGCACCAGTTTTGCCCATTATTAGGCACCTGGTGCTTTCTGCCCTGGTGACCTGTTACTGGCTGTAAATTGCTTGGCCAGTGTGGTTAGCTCTCTGCCTCAGTTTCCCCATTCCATTTGCCAAGGAATTTTCCTAGCTTCTTACTATTTGGCCTCAAAGTAATTTGTTCAAGGTCATATTGCAGAGCCCAGATTCAAACATAGATCAGTAACTGTTGATTCTTATACAATTTGTGGAGCCCTAACTCTTAAATACTGTGTTCTCTTGACCATAGAATATTGTGAGAAAAGAAAAATCCATAGCAGGATTCAAACTACAATATAGCTGTTAAGTGCTGTGTTGTTGTTCCCCCTGCTCAAAATAAAGTTGTTTATTAACTATACCTGTCTGCTATACTTTTTGTAGCAGCCAGGGACGCTTGGTCTCATACATATCATTAAAAAAAAAAAAAAGGGAAGAAAGAAAAATCCTTGCATCTTAGCTCGAGAAGTGACCTTTGATTCTTTCATGAATGTCCTTTGTAATGAAGCCCTAAATAGTATGATGACCTTGACAAGGTCACTTAGCTATGCAAGGACAGAGCCAAGTCTAGGCAAGTACAGTGGAGTCCCAGACCAGTGCTCGTTCTGCTGGACAGCATTGCTTTGCCTGTGGAAGCATAGACTTGATGGCAGAGATGTCTCTAAGGCAACTTTTGTGTTCTGACAAGTTCGCCTCATTCACAGGAGGAAGAATGGCAGAGGACATTATTAGGTTCACAAGTGACCTTGAGGTTCATTCTAGCCTCAGGCATACAACCTAGGAAGAACATTCCTTAGCCAGCAAGTTGTTCTTTTCCATTCTATTTCTTGTGCTCAAAGCAAACTGAGTTATCTGATGTCTTACAGTCTCCCTTTTTCATTTTGTTTATTCAGGTTTTCATGCGTGCACTGTGACTAGTTAGGAAGACTACGAGGTCATTTTAGTGTTTTCCCACAGAGGCTCAAAGCACCTAACATAATGTAAGTAGATTAATTGTAGGAGGAAATGGATTTAAAATATATTGGCCAAAAAATGTCCTTCGGAGGCGGCAGTGTAGCTGCTGACGTTGGAGTCAGACCTGGGAAAGAATTTGTCTCTGCAGTGCATTTATTCTCAGTGTTAGCTGGGGGTCAGATTCTTAACCTGCCTGAGCTTTAGTTTCTTACTGTGTAAAGTAGTGGTAATAACACCTATCTTACAGAGTGATTATGAGAAATGAATATAATAGCATGTAATAAATAACTGTCACTGAGGGGACCTTTCTTTTTACAATAGCATAAAATCTATCCCGACAGCTTCCCTAATGAGGAGGCCTTTTGTAATTATCTGCTCTGTTACATACAGTAAGATTTCTACATGGGGAGCAACCATGTAACGTGGAAGAGATAACCTAATTAGTTGTGCTGTTGTGGTTTAGGAGTTTGTTTTAGGGTTAGGTTGTTTCCTGATCACCTGTTAGTTCCCAGTTGGCAAGTAGTAATGATTCTGATGAGAAAACTTTCATATTTGCCAAATAGCAGTGATTATTAAAATCAGAACAATCGTTTTTATCCCTCTGTCCAGAAAGAAATTTTCATTATAGTAATTTAAAATGTTTTCTAATTGTAGAGATTGTCAGTGGAAGTTAGGACTGTAAATTTGTTTTACAGTCACCTGGGTCACATTTTCTTTGAAATAAGCTGGAAGACAACATTGTGGAAATGGTTCGGAAAGAATCGCTCTGCCTGCAGAAATTTTTGCTAGGTTGCAGTGTTCGCGTTCTTCCCACACTTCTCCATGTTTAGTAGTGATGTACCTGATGGCTGTGAGGCAACACCTGTACTCAATTTCAGTATCGGAGTTGTATTTTTCATTTCGGTTTAAGTTCTTTTTTGTTTGTAGACAGATTACTTCTAAATCTAGTGTTTTTTTCTGTTATATAGTAAAAGCTTTCTAATGAAAACCTTCAGGTGCAGTTTAGAGAGAGAGGGGTTAGTCTAACCTTTGCATTTGAATGTTTCCAGTAGTGTAGATTTAAATTAAAGGTTCAGATCTCCATGTCCAAGGTATAGTATAAGCTATCCTATATAAAAGAACACCCTCCATTTAAAATCAACCATATCATTATAAAAAAGTTCCAGGGATCATTCTAAATACATTCATAGGTATGAGCTATACATAGTGATCTTGAGCAGTGTTTCAATAAATGCTTTGTGAAATAAATCGGAATGTAGAATATTTTGTATCATGTCGTTGATTAAAATCTGTTAACGTTACTGAAGGTTTTCACGATTTCTACTTACAGTTGGCCCTGTCCTCAGGAGCAGCTGATTATCCATTGATCAGTATGAAGTGTGATTCTTTGTCCAGTGTTAGGAAAACATATCCCCTCACCAGTGGCAGGATATGTCCATTTGAAAGAGAAAGTACGTGCTATGGCACAGGTGAATGTCTTTGCCATTTTTAACTGTCCTAAAGGTTGATACTGAAACTGGAAGGTAAGTAATTTAGAATTTGCTCATTATCAGATGACAGAGTTAGGGCCTTTCAAAGAAAGAAGCAAAGTATACTTGGTTGGCAATCATTTGGGAGGCAGAGGATTGCTATTTATGGTGATAGTTAATGCCACTTACAGTAGGATTAAATTAAAAACGTATGTGCTAAAATGTGTGTAAAACCCTTTTGGACGGTGGTCAGAATAGTCGCCTATAGTCTTCTTTTCATTTCACTAAAATTCGTAGATTGCCGTAGAGCAGCATTTCCCAGGCTGTTATTTCATTGAACATTCTTAGTTCTTAAACAATGTGAAGAGGTGTCCTCTGGGGATGAGAAAGGGATTCTTTACAAAATAATGGCCAAAGTGATGTGCATTTCTTTACTACAGAATGAGTATTCAGAGTTTTTGTACTCATGTGCCTATGACCCTTGAAAACAAGAAAGATACGTTATTCAGTATTTCTCAAACTTATTTGGCCACGGAATCCTGTTTGTGAAAACACCTAATAAGCATTTCATGTTATGACTGGTGCGTAGTGGAGCCCAGTCAAGTAGTTCTGGCGTAGAGTTTATGAATAAAAAAGATGAATCGGTTTGTATAGAATAGCTTGATCAGTAGTGGGAAAGGACTTTTTGGGGAACATATAAGATGTGTCTTTAAAGTAACATAGGCTTAAGGATGAATGTGATTTCAAAGGTCATCTAATTCAATAACAATAGTAATAGTAGCAGCTACCAGGTTTTGGAGCACTTGCTATTATCAGGCACAGTGTTGTTATTCTGCATGCATTTAGTAACCACTAGTCTTAATGATTTTATCTTAATGTTTCCCATTCAGCTGCTTTTCGACATCTCCAGAACTAGATTACTGCAGCGTCCTGTTTCCCCCGTTACCTGTCTAGATTGCTGCCATCCTCCTACCCTGGGCCATTCTTCACCCAGTACCCAAAATAATCTTTAAAAAAATTTTTTTTAAAGATTTTTATTTATTTTTTAGAAAGGGGAAGGAAGGGAGAGAAACATCAGTGTGTGGTTGCCTCTCACGCACCCCACACTGGGGACCTGGCCTGCAATCCAGGCATGTGCCCTGATTGGGAATTGAACTGGCGACCCTTTGATTTGCAGGCCAGCACCTTTTAAAAGGGTAATTCTGACTGTGCTGAAAACTTTGTCCAGCCCCGTTTACTTTTCTAATTTCTAGCCTCTTGCCCCTGGGCTGCTGCCATACCAAACTACAGCCCTTCCAGAAATATAATGCTTCTCTGTCAGGTCCAGGCATTTGTACATGCAGTTTGCTTATCTATCTGAATCTAAGTAGGTTCCTATTCTTAGGATTGTATATCTCCCAAGAAGCCTTCTCTTGCCAGCCTGAAATTGAGTTAGGCCATGGGTTAGGTGCTCAGCTTCTCTCCCATACTTTGCATTTGCTCCTATTGTAACTCTTAACAAACAGCATTATGATTGGCTATTTTAATTTTTCTGTTTGTTATAATAGACTTTAATCTCCTTGAGGCTTATAGGGGCTGTGTCTTGTTTATGATTCCACAGATCTTAGCACAGTGTCTATACATGTAATATTTATTGAATGAGTCAAAGTATCTTATTCCTTACAACCTTTCAAGATGTTTTACAGTTTTAGGAAATTGGCCTCAGTGGGTTAAGTAACTAGCCCGAAGTTATTCAGCTAAAAAGAGGTGAGGCAGGATTAGAATCTAAATCTGTCTAGTTGGAAAAACTGGGCTTATTTTTTTCCTGCTTCTCCACATGGCTGCTCTTTTTCATCTTGTCTTTACATATTTCTGTCAAGTGTCCCAACAGCCTGTGCTAACAACCCCATCCATAGCTTCGGAGGCAGCTGGTGCCATCTTTGGATAGCTCTGAGAGCTGAAATAGGTCCCTCTAGAATAGTTTCCCATGCACTGGTCTTAATTTATGCTTTGGAGAATATAATTCATTTTTTTAAAGCAAATAATTCAGAATTTATAATCCATGTAAGGTTTCATTTATTAGTTTATTTTATTCATTCACTTATTGAGCAGCCGTTTACTGAATGCCATCACTAGGTTCTTTATTCTAATGATGTCATTGTTTAAAATGAGGATTATCTTTAGACTTCTGTCAGATTCTTATGAAAATGTGCCAACACTTTTTTTTAAACCTTAAGGGTGGAATTGGTTTGGGAAGTAGCTAATAGTTGTCCAGGACCAAGCCAGGTGAAAATGTGGGGCAGAAGTTACAATCTGGCAGTACTCAATTTTCTTTTTATCTGCCTATAATTATTTATTTATTTATTTAAATTATTGTTCTATTACAGTTGTCCCATTTTTCCCGTTGCCCACCTCTGCCTCCTGCCCCGCCCACTAACACCCCTCTCCCTGTCCCCCACAGTCAATCCCCACCCTCTTGTCCCTGGGTTGTTTATACTTGTTCTTTAACTAGGCCCTTCCCCTTATTTAATTTTTTAAAAATTTGATTGAAAATGGGAAGATTTAACAATTTGGCTTTCTTTTAAAAAAAACCCCAGCCCTGGCTGGTGTGGCTCAGTGGATTGAGCGCTGGCTTTTGAGCCAAAGGGTCACCAGTTCAATTCCTGGTCAGGGGATATGCCTGGGTTGCTGGCCAGGTCCCCAGTAGGGGGCACCTGAGAGGCAGCCAGTTGGTGTATCTCTCGCACATCCATGTTTCTCTCCTTCTCTCCTCCCTCTCTCCGAAAGTAAATTAATAAAATCTTTTAAAAAAGCCCCAGATAAAAGTATACTTTATGAGGTTCTGAAAGAGATAATGAAGTTAGTGGTATAAGTAATGGGCATAATGGATGTTCTCTGTGATGCCAATTAAAATATTTTAAAATTTAAAATATTGAAATTATTTAATATAGAACTGATTAAAAATTATGGCACACCCATTCAGTGGAATATAACTCAGTTATTATAAATGACTATGTATGTCTGATATAGCAAGTTACTGTTATTCACGTCAGTTTTTTAAGTGGAAAAAATACAAAACAATTTGTGTAGTATTTTCTGATGTCGCAGGGGACTGACAGCCTCGTGTCTAATTTACATAAGAATCTCTAAGAGTATATAACCTAAAATACTAACAGTGTTCGATTCTGGGTGGTTGGATTAAAGGTGTTTATAAAAAAAAAGTCTTATCTCCCTAACCCGGTGATTTTCAACCTTTTTCATCTCATGGCACACATAAACTAATTACTAAAATTCTTCAGCACACCAAAAAAAAAATCTTTGTATATCTGACCCCCCAAATAGGTATAATTTTGATGAATTTGTAAAAAATAATTACCTACCCTTTTTGCTCCAAAGTGACTTTTTAAAAAAGGTTCTGACACCAAGAATTAACCAATCAAATACAACCTTATTATGTGATGTGACTAGTAAGATGCAACTCTATTATATGATCTATGTATTTCTGGTTCAAGACAGAGCGTTCACACTGGACAGCTGTTGTTGTGTTGGCTGTTGTCATTTTTTTAATTTGACAATCTAAGGGAAGAGGGGTCAGTGCCCCCAACTAAATAGTCGGGTATTGCATGTTTTAAAAATTCTTTCAGCACATAGAAATTGCTGCCCTAACCTATAACAACATCAATATGACATAAACTGCTGTATACATCTATCTCATTAGATTAGTATACAGTAATGTATATTACATGTTTACTGTTCAAATGAATATGGCTTTTGTCCCCATCCCAGTATTTTAAAAAGTTCATATTTCTCTGGAAATGGTCTTCTTTGGTATTTCCTGGGACCCTCAGATTTCCTTACTAAGTCTGAAAGGGTTAGTTAAGGACAACACCAATGTTCAGGCCACTGAAGAGCCCAGTTTCTTTGCTGCTATTTTTGCTTCTGCTGGGATACAGGGTAACCTTTGAGGTCAGGTCATCTGGAGTGTACTGAGCAGGACCCTGTTTTGGGCAGAAATTGCCATGGTGGTTGAGGCTAACTTCTACCGTAGCTTTGGTCCTTCAGTCAGTCTTCAGGATGCCAGGTCAACATCTGAGCTAGCATCAGCTTTTTGTGTGCAGGGTCTGGCTTTTGCTGCTTTTATTCTACCTGAAGCTCTTGCTGCAGTGGACCAGCATTCCTCCGGGGCCCCTCTCAGCTGGAGCTGAGTAGTAGTCGTCCCTTTAGATGGGGCGTGCACTCTCCAGTTTTCCTCAGTTCCTCACCACTCCCAGTTATTTCACTGACACTGTGGTTAAGGCTGCGTTCGATTTGTATCTCTGTACTGAGAACTGGAGCTGTATGTGGATGTAAATAAGACACAGTCATTGCCCTCAAGAAGCCCTTCTTTGGTAATAGAGACATGATAAAAAGTGATGATAATATGTGGTAAGTCCTGTATCCAAATATATATTTAGATATTAATGGAGCACCTATCACATGCCAGGTATTAATACCTACTGCTTTAAATTATCTCATTTAAGCATCAACGCTCTTGTGAGTTTGTGTTATTTTTTCCATTTTCCACATGAAGTGAGCTCAAAAATGGTTAAGTACCTTGGCCAAGGTCACACAGCTTAGTAAGTAGGCAGCTGTGATTCAAAATCAGTTTTCTGACCGAGAGCATCAGTTCCCACCCTGCCTTGTTTGAGAGCATTAAAGCTTGAACCGTGTAACCAGAGGCAATGGTTTTGTCTCATAGTGACCTGGGTGTTTTTTAGGACAAGAAGATGTGCATCCTGTATAGGGGGCTGCAGAGATCCTGGACCAGGGAACAATGTGAGTCGGAATCCCAGAGATCCCATGAGGCTCTTAGTCCAGGCTAGAGAAGGAAAAGAGAGCTAGAGGAAGCAAATGGATCAGGCTGCCAAATGGAAATTCTAGGATAATTTGAGTTCTCTTCCCACTAGTGTCTTGAATTCTACTGAGGTGACTATTGATGAGAAATAGGGGTTGAAGTGTTTTTTATTTTGTTTTGGTTTTGCAGACTGCCAAGAACTAAAAAACTGTGCCAAAGACCTTCACAAAGTATCAAGAGAAATAAATGTTTGGTTTAATTTGGTACATCAAAAGCAGAGTCGAAGGGTAGGCTTTTGGAACAATAAGCAGACCTTGGCTAGGATTGGTGGTGAAACGTGTATTTCTGGCATAAAAACTGGGGAAGATTATTAGTAGCAGCTGGTAGTCCTCCCTTACTGCCCTTCATGGCTCAGGAGTTCTTTCTGCAGGGCTGCAGCGTATGCTGGAGATAAGAGAGACACATTCCCGCATAGTTGCTTTCAGGCCTTAAGTCCTGTATGAAACAAGGAATTTGGATTGGATAACTTTTAGCACTTTCCATTTTTTCCTGTGCTTATTTACTACAATATACTTTACATATGTTATTACCTCATTTTAATTCCTACAGTGGTTCTGTGATGTAGAAGGGATATTCATATATTACAGATGAGGAAACTGAGGCTCACAGTTGGCCCCATGCCATACAATTACTTAATAAATAAAGGAACAGAATTTGAAACTAGCTCTGCCCAACTCTCAAGTGTTGTTTTGCCATAGTGACACTGATTAATAGTCAGTGATGTGAAAATGTCCTTCCTATTCTTCTGCCTCTCATTCCTCAAATGAGCTTCTTTGCTTCTTTGCAGCTGACTTGACCCCTACTGTTTTAGGGGTTAAAAGAGGCTCTAGTGTGGATAAGGCACTCAACTGGCCTGTTGGCCTTTTGCCTTCTCTTCCCAGGCTGGAAGCTATTCAGAATCTGTGGTCTAAACTTTTAGGAAAACAACTACAAAACCTGCAGCAGGGCGCTAACACCCTGTTAGCGTAACTAAACTCTTGTCTAGGTGCCGTAGTGAAATTGCCGTGCAATCTTTTAATATTTTGATGTACACCACTTCTAATGATTTAGTTGTTATTTCAAGTCCTTACAAATTACAAATGTGATTCGCTACTGGTCAAATGCTCCTAATGGTTCGGTGATGAAATTTGTAGCAACTTAAAGAGTGTTTTTTTCCGGATGCTTAGCTAGATCCCTAACCAACAGATCAAATTCAACATTAGTGAGATTTCTGATTTTATTCACTGTTTTATTTGTTTATTCCTCACCTGAGGACAGTTTTTCATTGCTTTTAGAGAGAGAGAGGAGGGGGTGGAGGGAGGGAGGGAGAGAGAAAGAGAGAGAAAGAAACATCGTTTGGTTGGTGCCCTGTCCAGGGGTCATATGCTCCTGGACCAGGGATCAAACCTGCAACTTAGGCATTTGTTCTGACCGAGCATTGAGCCCTCAACCCTTTTGTTATGGATGATGCTCCAACCAACTGAGCCACAGCAGCCAGGGCCAAATTTCTGATTTTTAAACTAATGAAATTGGATGTAATGGTTTATGTTTTCTGTACATATATGTGACACCTAAGAATTTCCTTGGGTGTGTCCTCAGGTGCTCCATGTTTTGGTAAGCAGTGCGGAGCAGTGGAAGGAGTTCTGCTCTAGATGGGACCTGAGAGTGCACCCTGTGTATATGGCTACAGGCCAGTTCTCTAACTGCTGTGACCTCACTCTTTTTCATGTGTAAAAGGGAATAGTGAGGATAAGAGGGGTAAAGTACCTAGCTCAGAGCCTGGCACTGATTGGGGTTCAGAAATTATTTCATGTCAGCGTGGGAAATGAGTAGAACGTGTGTAGAGAAGTTTATATGGTAAAGTGACAGGATAGACTGTTGCTTCTATTTCAGGTCTCTGCCGAATCTCTGAATATGCCTGCAATGAACTCTTATGTGAGGTCAATTGAGGTATTTCTAGAAAAGATCTATTCTACTTGGCAAAACAGTTGTGTTGTTTGGACCTGGGATACTTAGCTTTAATGGACGGAAGCAGATCTGATGAGATTGTTAAAGACCTTAGGTAATAGTGAGATGTTACTGTTTGAAAAGAGAAAAAGAAAAAGAAAGGCATGTTAACCTAAACAGTTGGGCCCAAGACCCATTAGCAAATCTTTGACCAACACTGGTAAACTTCAGAACCCCGATGTCTTCAGTAACCGTAATACTACTGCAGGTGTCCCCCGCTGTCCAAAAGTAGGTCACTCCTATGAAACTGGTGTAAACCGAAGCAGTGTAAAGTGAAGAAGCAATCACCTTAGGACACATCTTGCTAACAGATGCCCAGACAACTCGAGATGAAGGACAGGTGCTCATATATATAGTTTAAAGCTGGTTGGTGCTGAGATGCTGATTGTAGTTCCTAGGGAAGGAGCTTGGTGCTGACATTCTCGCTGTTAGGGGTGCTTGCTGCAAAACAAATGCTGACCGCAATTTTTGCTTTTCTTCATAAAAGACAAAATTCTCTCTGGATTTCTTTTGGTTAGTGAAAACAGGTACTAACATAGGTCTTTGTAAAAGTGAAGTGGCATAAAGCAAACTTTGGGAAAGCAGGGAATACCTGTATTTACAATACCTCAGGCTGAGGTCAGCCCTGCTGCTTAGTCTTGTAAATGTGGTAGAAAAATTTATCCTCTATATGAAAACTGTGTAATATTAAAAGCTAATTAGCAACCTTTTGTGACTAAATAAATTAGTTAATCCATCAAATGTTAATTTGCACAGTATATTAACTGTGTAATGTATTTAAACACAATGTATTTAAACAATATATTCACTGACATTCTTCTTTGTCATTTTCTCCCATTTATCATTATACTTCCCTCTTGGGTTCCTAGTAGACTTCTTGGAAATGCCACTGTTTCTGTCACTAACTTCATACATTACCCCAGAACTTTCCTATTTAGATTAGTTTGTGTTTCAAAATAAAGTGACTTGTCCTGGTACTAGTATGCACCTTTAAAATTATCATGGGCGTGATGACAGATGCCTTTTTAGAAATCCTGCAAACTATGGTAGGGCCACTGATATCACCATTCCTGTAAAAGGAGCTGTATTTTATTTGGAGCCTCTCGATTACCCCACCCAATTTTCTTCTTCTGTTAATGCTCAACAGAAACCTGAAGATAGTTAAGTCACAACTTTCCGACCTTGTGCACATTGCTTCTCTGGTTTACTGCCATAGGATACTGTAGCAATATCTTACAGACATCTTTGATGGCCAATCAGAAGCAGTTAAATTACCTTAAATTTTTTAAATAGAACTGTGACAGCCAATAAGGAATCCTCTGGGTGGGAGCTGTAACAACCCTTTCGTGCGATTTTAAAAACAATTCTAAATTTTCAGTACCCTCTGTTTTGGAAGCACAGGAGGCCTTAGTGCATCTGCTGTGTGCATTTGCCAGGCATTTCCAAGGCTTAAGTTCCCTGTAATTTGAAGTCTGGCTCTGACCCCTGTTCTGCTTCTCAAGGTAACTTTAAAACAGGAAGTGTACAAAGGAGGTAACTGATGACGTGAACAGCCAATCATGGCTTTCTGTTCTTAGCCGATAAAGCAGCTCAGCCAATGGGACCACTCTGGAGGCAAGGTTTGGTGTCAAATAGCATGCTAGATTGAATGCCTTTGACTGTTAAAGTGGAAGGAGGCTGCAGGGCTTCATTGGAGCCTCGGAGTTTTTCACTGAGGCAGGGGTCAGCTGAAAGACAAAGAAAAATGGCGAATAGTTTGCTGGGGGGTGGGGGGACAGCTGTTCGGGTTTTCACTGGAGTGGACATTCCAGACTCAGGTTTCTGCATCTCCTGCTGCCTTTTGTTTCCTCCGTCTTTTTTGGGGGGGAGGGATAGGAGTGATTTAAATTCTCCCTGTCCGAGGAGATATAAATAACTACATGTAAAATTAATGCAGTTCCCGGTAAGTTTAATTCTTTGTTTTGTGTTAAAATGGTAGAAACTGTTTAGCTTCAGAGAGTGTAGACAAGTTGCACTGTTTCAGAAAATGGCCACTTTACATTCCATGCATACCTTTTGGTGCACCTAGAATACCTTGCTCTGTTTAGATTTTGCATGCCCTTCAACTAGGATTTCTTTTCCTAGTTGAGCGAATAGATCAGGTACATGAAGAAAGGCTAATCATTTTTCAGGGTCACACAGCAGCAAAGCACTTTCTCTTTGCATTGGGTAAACTTAACTGTTTTCCAAATAATTTTCCTTTGTTCAAGTGCACTGAAGCTTTCCTACAGAATAAGCTGAGTTGTTCAAAGACTTTTTCTATTTCCATGCACTTGGTTGACATCTGTGTTTTCAGAGGTGGAAGCAACACTATCGCTGTTCTAAATTGTGTTAAAATATGATTTGCACTGATGCAGGTTCTAATGGTGAAGGCCTATATGCCAATGTGAAATTCTCCCTTAACTTTCTTATTTATCTGTCTGCTTCTAGATTCTCATAAATACCAATTAAGTAACAATCTTTATTTTAAAATGCACATTTTAGCACAGAATGCTGGTTAGAAACATACTTCTCCACTGTATTGGCAGTGACAAGAGCAAATCTTTTCCCACAAATTTCACACATTGTTTGTCAGGTGTTTATTTGGTTGTTTAAAATGGTGTGAGCAAATGCTTTTCATTTTCTGTATGAAATATTTAAGTCCTAACTTACCTGCAGTTTGTGAATAGGAAAGTTAGGAGTATGGGCACCCTGCTTTTTGCCCTTGGTGTATATTTTTTCCTCTAATGGCTATGAAGCTAATGCAGGTTGCTGATCAATAGCCAGTCAGTTCTCGTGAATAGTGAAATCTTCCATCCCATGTACTAAAGAGCTATAGTTCACTTGATTTTAAAAAGCAATTCTTTGTTTTCTTTTTATTTGCAAGCACGGAATGAAGGTCATCAGAATATTTCTGCAGCAGGCTCAGTGTGGAGCAGTGAGCCAGCAGCACTCAGTCTCTGGGCAGCGAGCAGGAGCAGGCCCTCTCACAGGAGAAGTTTGGAGGGTGTTGATTTGCCTTTCCCTCACTTCCCTTTGAGTAAAGGGTTTACCTGAGGGGATCGATAGGCGTTTAGGATTTGGACTCTTAGAATTGGAGTGGTATAGCAGTCAAAGTTGCTAGATGCAGGCTTCTGTCGTTGCTCGCAAAAGTGACCTTGAGAAACTGCCAAGGAGTTGAAAGATTGAAGGACAAAGTTTGTTTATACAGATTTGGACTGAAAAGCTTTATTTAAGATGAAAAGAGACTATACTTCTGATGTCCTAGTCGAGTGCTTAGTAGGAATATGTTATACATTCAAATCAGGAGTTTTCAAGCAGTAAGACAATAGAGCTATATTCATTCTCTCCCACTCTTATCCATTCCCTCCCCCCAGCAAAAAAATTCTAAATCCTTTTGGTATGATAGTTGAGTGAACTGCCTAACAGATTCAGAATTCCTTGCATGCTACCTTGTCTTCTGTGTAATCTAGAGGGTTCTTATTGAAGAATGGTATTCCAAGAGTTCCAAGTAATGTTTGTGAAACTTCTTTTGAGAATTGGAGTACTTATGGTAAGAAAAAAGTCATTCTGGGAAGTGATGTCATAAGAGAAAGGAATATGTATTAAGGACTGCATTTTAACAAATAAGTATTTAAGTCTATCTTTTACAAGTTACTGATTTATATGTTATCAGTTGCTCTAGGTTTTACGGTATATATAATTTAAAAAACAGATACTGAATGGCCCTGTTGGCCCTGGGTGAAGGCCTGGAGCAGGGGAGGCAGAAGGTAAGTGGGGCACAGTATGAGCCTAGATAAAACTCTTCGTATTAAGAACTTTGTGGATTTGGCTTCTTGGAGAGATATCTAGCCACTGTCTCTAGCCTGGATTCTTAACCTTTTTAGGGTCATGGACTCTGAGATCTGACCTACTATACCTGGAAAATGAACATAGGCATGCCTGTGCAGAACCCTGCTGACTAAGATATTTTCCAGTATATATTAAATGGTGTTTATATGATCTCTTCATTTACACTTTAACCAGATACGTGTTTCCCAGAGAAATGAAAACTCTACTTCCATTAGGAGCAAAGATCTTCTAGAGCCAGCTATAACTTAGACTAGGGATGGCTCAGTGTGGGGGGGGTGGCTTAGATGGGATCTGAGATTTGAGCAGTTATTTACTCTATTTACAGTATCTGAGGCAGCATGGTGCAGTAGCAAAAGCAGGCTATTTAAAGTCAGGAGACTTGTGTTCAGGTCCCTAACAGCTGTCACCAGCTTTGTGAGCTTGGGCAAGTCAGCCATTTAGTGTCAGCTTCCTCACATGTAAAAATGGGTCCTAAAAATAGCACCTTCCTATTTAGTGGTGAGTCTCAAAAGAGATCATGTATGTCAGAGTGCTTTGCAAATTGTGAAGTGCTACATAATATTAGCTGTTACTAATTCAAACTATTGGGGGGTTATATGCTTATGAAGATAGGTGTGGCATCAAAGAAAAAAATGCCAGTATTTTAACATGTTTACCAAGGAGTTTGTTTAAACCAGACACATCTCTTTTAAACTGATTGCGCATGCCTTCACCTGCATATTCCTGTTTGTGCTGATATGACTCTGTGTACTGCATATGTTGAGACCATCAAACCTTTCCTTATCAAGAGTCCTATGAAATAATTTTAGCCCCTTTGGCAAAAATTAGGGTCCTCAGAATAAGATGAGAGGGGAATGCTGATTTTTTGGAAACCCTTATTAGATTTAGGAACCTCTCAGATAAAAAATTGGAAATTTGTTCCAATATGATACTGAGATTTTGCATTATAATTCAGGTAAGTTGTAATAGTTGTAGATATTTACCAGCAGAGGTTAAATTTTTAGTTTATGTACCAAATATTTATGAAGTTAACCGGGAGCCATTTTTTTGTTTGCCTTGTGGTCATATGATCTCCTGTCTGTTTTCAAGCTTGGGAGGCAGTTATAGCTTGCACAGTAGTAGCAAGCAAGTAAATGTTGGAGTGAAGACTTTTAAAAAAAATAATGGTCTTACATCAAAATACAATCATTAGCATAAATTTCACACAGTTGATACCCGCTGTGAAATACAGTTCCAAAATAAATGGGGAAAACACGTGGGATTCTGGTTCTCACCCATTTTACCTACCTGCTGTCATCTATGTTTAGGACTTTTTTTTTCCTGCTTGAAGCTGGGTGGGCTATTTTGTGATCTGTTTGATTTCCTGTCCTATTAAGTCACTTCCTCTCAGGCATGGTCAGACAGCATTGATATCTGCCTCCTTTCTCTGCATTGAAAGAATTGTATTCAGACAGAAGAAAGCCTGGCCAATTGTCATCAGCCTCTCCAAATAAAATTCCAGTTCTGGGGATGCGTATATTTGAAAACAGCAGTCATGGTTAATGTGGGCTTTTTGATCCTAAAATAAGATGAGGTCTCCTTTTAATGAAGCTGTATACTTTGGGGAGGCTTGTTACCCAAAAAACATTCTTAAAGCATGAATGAAGTTATTTTGCCTATCTCGGTCCTTGATCAGAAATGCATACAGAGTTTGTATATTCTTAAGTTTAGGTTCATAGAAATCACTTAGGGGTCTAGTCTAGGTGCTTCTTGTAAAATGGGGAAGTTGAGGCCCAGAGAGGTTAGGTGCCCCAATCTTTCAGCCTTTTAATGACTAGCCTGCTTAAGCTCAGAGATTCAGCTCCCACTCAGTTCATTCCATGTTTCTGATATTCCTTTAGGTTGTGTTTGCTTTTTACTTTCCATACTTCTCTGTATTTTGGTACATCTGTACAGGTTTGCTATTTGAACACAGAAACTGGGCCGTGGGAGAGGTTCAGAAGTCTCCATGTAGAATCTGTTGGTTGGAATGTCTGCTGTGGTAGCAGACTTTCCCTCCCTTTTGGGATCTGAAGATCTCTTGCCTCAGCCAGTTGTTTATTCAGAAAGCTGAGAATCAGCTAGGAAGCTAATGGTGCCCACCTGGCTGAGGTGTCCCAGAGAGCTGGGTTACTTTTATGCATTACAAGGAAGTAAACTAAGGTTTACAAATACAACACCTGCATGCCAGTTCATTGGTTTTGTTTTGTTTTATTTGTTTTTGTTAACACACCTCAAGAGCAAGCTAATTCCCAAACAAGTTTGGGCCTGGTTCTTCAAGTGAGTTGTTAAGCCAACCTGTTTTTAATAAACAAAGATCCCAGGATTATTTCAAGCATTTGACAAGTCTGAAATAGAAGTCATTGTCAGTATACTCCCAAAATAATATTTTACCTATGCCAACTTTAATCTTTACCACCAGCAAAGTGGCATTGCGTATCTGCACTTGTGTGTTTGTGTAGTGTGGACTTGGTTTTTGTTCTTATTTTGTGTATTCTCTGATAGACTATAAGTACTTGAAATTTTTAATTTTTTTGTAGCTGGATTTCTTTTTACCACCTTCATATATTTGAACAAAAGTTAAGTTTACTGAAGGAATGGGAGCTTAGATGTTGTAACTTAGTAATATTTAGTCCTGAGTTATACTGTGTTTGAAAATTACAGTAGATACACACAAGGATGGTATCTACTTCTTGTCTGTATTTTCCAGAAACTTAGTTTTCTTTTTAATCTGTTCTGCTGCCTCAGTTTTGGGCCCAGCTGTTTAAAAGTTGGTCAGATCCTATTTGTATTATCACCCTTATCTTTCTGTCTCTCCCTTCGGCACATCCCAAAGCCAGACCCCACCGTTCAATAATTGATGAAGAGTTTTTCTCTATTTAGAGTGTTTACTATAGATTAAATTATAGTTTTGCACCCTACAATGAAAAAGGGCAGCTGAAGGGTAAGAAATGATGGTAAATTCCAGCATAAAGACAGAACGAAAGATTAAAAAAACCTAGTAAATGTTTAACTTTAAGAGGCATAACATAGCTTGTGACCTTGTGTTCCTTAGTTCAAAGGAAGAATGGAGACTAAAATAGCCACAGCAAACAGCAGTGCCAATTCACCTGGTTATCTTTTTTTTCTCGAACGTGCTATCATTTTGGTCTGTCTCCATAGTTTCAATTACATAGAAAATTAAAGGGAAAAGCTGCTTGACTGGAAATATCCAGATAAAATGAATGTTTCCTTTATCTGTATTCTAAGGTATATAGTTCTTAGCTTTAAGAAAATTCTAAAGTTGGATGCTTTACATTTCTTTCACTAATTCACCATGCATTCATACCTTTTATGTGAAAACTTTGAAAATCTATACAACTAAAACCATAGGATCTAACAGTCCAGTAGGGGAGACAGATGTTGTGTATCAAATACATGAATCTGATGTGGAAAACACAAACACAGGACACAGACTTTAGAGGAGGGGACACCTTTACTTATAGCTTAGGAATGAAGGGGGGGGGCAGTTGAACTGGGCGTTGGACTCGGGGAGTAGGGATAAGGGCATTCCAGGCATGTGGAACAGGAGGAGCAAGGTCATGGTTGAAAAAGTGCAGTGTGGGCCGAAGAGAGCAGAAAATGGGCTAGTCTGTTTAGAGCATGTGGAGATGAGTTCAGGACAGGAGGGACTGGCAAAAGAAAGAAGTGTGGAGATGTAAGTTGGGTCAGGTATTGGAGGGCTTTGACTGCCTAGCTAAGAAATCCGAACTGTCTCTGCTTGACATTGGTGAACTGTTGAAGATTTGGGGTAATAGGTTCATGTGGCATTATTGGAGCCATGCTTTTATAAGATTTATTAATCATCATCTAGAAATGACTAGAATTCTGAGTAGAAGACACTGGAAACAGTGAGTTCACATACTAGGTTTACAACTCTTACTGGATTTTTATGAGGGTTAAAAGTAATGTAAAGAGCTTAAAATCAGGCCTGGCATATAGCAAATACTAAGTAAATATTAGCTATCATCATCATCATTTTTATTATGTGGAGGTGATGAGGGCCTAAACAAAGTTAATGGTAGTGTGAAGATGATTAGAGATGGACACTGTTGTTACAGAATTCAGAAGTTGATCAGAATTGAAAATAGAGTCCAGGATGACCCTGAGATTTCCAGTCTGGGTAACTGGAAGATAGAAAGAGAAAAGTTAGAAGGAGCAGGTGTGGGGAAAGAGGAAGATAGATGTGATTTTGGATACATGGCGTGAGTTCTGGCTGGCTTCCCAGTTGGAGATGGTCAGCATGCAGGACTGGGATTTAGGAGAATACCAGCATTGGCCATTTATATTTGAAATGTAAGCCATACAGATTAGAACTGAACTTGGGGAATGGATGGGAGAGAATCAAGGGAGAGAATGGACAGAAGAACCAGAAGAATAAAGCTTAATGTTAAAGATGGAAACAAAAAAAAGGTCAGATCCCAAAGTTGAGACAGGTAGGAATGAGCACGGCAGAGTCCTCCAGGTCAGTGTTCTGTAAGCTTTTTAAATTGCACACCCCTATTACCTGAGTATGTAGTTCCCATGTATGAACTAGTATTCTTTACTCTGGTCACTTGGTCCTTTTTGTGAATGTTAGCTTAGTTAAAAGCAGAGAATACCTGTAACTTCCCCTGTCCAGGCACACACAACCAAATAAGGGTGTCACTGTTCAGAATAGCCCACATTTCCTCAGGCTGCTTAGAGCACCATGCGTGGTACTCAGTCTTGTGGTAAGTTAAACTGAGGGAGGGCATCAGTATCAGCCCATAGATTAAATATTCAGAAAGGCAGTATTAACATTTTCAGTGTGTGCCTTGATATGTAAAAGATTAGAAATAACTACCCTAGAATCTGGTGGCATTCCCTTGTTCTGAAAATGGACAAATATTTCCTTGAAATGTTGTCCAGCCGTTCCTTGAGATAAATGATATACATGTATATGTATATATATGTGTGTGTGTATAACCTCAAGTTTTCGTGTTTCAGCTTTGAAGTACACACACATCTCCATCCAGTGCAAAGACTGGAGGGTTCCCCCGTGCCCCAAGTTGTTTGTGTTTAATCTTACTGGTGTTAGTTAGCTTTTGAAGTTTCAAACGGCAGCATTCTGCATGAAGTCAATGATAAATACATATGTGTAGGAATTTGGCAACATTTGCTTTTAGCAAATAATTCATAGCCACATGATCATGATAACAGTGATGAGCAGTACACACAGTAAATTACCAGGAGTAAGATAACCACATCTGTAGGGTTTAGCGTAATTTTTACTATAAGGCATTTATATTTAGTTTCTAGACTAGGTATGTTCTAATTATCCTCAATCTAAAGTAAAGGCAATAAGAAACTTTTCACTAGAGACATAATGGTAAATTTCTAGCCATCTTACCTGGTTATTTATATCCTGAACTCCATGATTTTTTCTGGTAATTAACTGGGCAAATGCCCATGAAGCCACCCTTGAAGGTTGTTAAGCGTGGTTAACAGTTTGCAATGTTTCTATGAAACATAGCACTTCAGAGTTAACGGAGTGACTTTGTATTTATTCTCTCACTTGGTAATTACCTAAGGTAGGTGGGACACCCATGTGGCTGAGGACACAAGGGCAGAACCTGGTGACATAAGCCCTGTGCTCTTTGCACTGCAGCTTGTCACTGTGTACAAAAAACAAGCTAAAGCTGTGTCTGTCTTACGGGACTGATTCCTCCTCCCACCTCCCCTTTTCCTGTGCATCTCTGCCCCCAAAAGACACACATTGTAAAAAAAAAAAAGAATTTTTGCAGAGTTTGCATATAATTTTACATTGTATGACTAATCAAGTTGATTGTATAAAAGGATCAAGTATATAGTCAAATTGAGTTATTTTTCAAAGTTTTTGTCAAACAAGATAGGTGAACTGAGCCACCTTTCTTTTCAGAACAAAGCATGAGCCCTGCCAGTGTGTTGGAAAATTGTCTTCATCAGTCCTAAATTCACTAAGGTGAGATAAGTACCATATTTTGCCCTGTTAATGTGCAGTTTTTTGCCCAAGGTTTTGAGGGGAAAATAAGGATGCACATTATACGTTGGTCTAATAATCCCGTGTATAATGCACACAAACCGTGGGTGCTCATTATACACAGCAAAATACAGTAGTTAAAGGACTTTTTCCAGACAGATAGGAGGTTAGAGTTGTGTTAGGTGTTCCATGGTGTTCCATAGCTTGTAGAAGCATACTTTGTGGTATGTATTGGGCACCTCCTTGGGTTCTTATCTTGGCCCATAGCGATTGGTATTTTTAGATGAGCCATGGTGTTCTTAATAATCAGTTGCATTATAGTTCTTAGCTGTGATTTATACTCCTTGCTTTGCTCCTAGGGAGGTAGTTAGAACAAAGGAATTCACCATGTTCACAATGCAGCAATAACTATAATTTCAGAGGGCTACATAAATTTAGCCAGGTGATTCCTCCTGTTAGAGTGCAGCTGTGGAACCATCTGCAATAAGGGTGCTAGGCTAAGGCTGTTCTGTGAGCTATCATGAAAAGATAGAGCAGCTGACTTTCTATCACCAGGCCCCCGAGAGGGTGAACTTTGAGCTTGATGTACCAGAACGTCTCATCTCCACTCGTGCTTGGTGGCCAGATATCCCCAAGTCCCAGTTCTTGTGGACAACTGCAGTTTTACCATGCTTGAAAACCCTTAAGCTTTCTACTTTGAAGTGTCTAAGAATCTGGCATCTTGGCATTTTGGAGTACTTTTTCTCGGAGAAGGATCAGGAAAACTAAAGAGGAAAGGGTTGGTGGATTTATGTTCCAGGCTGAGAAGACCCACAGGTTCTTAAGTTTTTGGCCCTTTACTGAGTTATCAGTTCTTAAAGAGGGAGGAGAACATGCAGTGAAAACGCACACCACTGAGAATCAGGACGTATGGGTTTTAGGCCAGCTCTGGCACATGCGTTGCCCTGTGCCCAAAAGGCAAGACCCTTGGTCTATCTGGATAAAGTATTTTTATCTGTCAAATGGGAATATCAGTACCTGTGCTGTTTTTGCAGTGAAAAACAAGTGACATACTGTAAAGAAAGCTACTTTACAAAGTACAAACCATGTACAAATGGAAGAGATGAGCATAACCGTCTCAGCTGCTTTGTGCTCTTTGAAGTGGTCTTTACACTCTCAGGTCCTGACAGCTGTATACATGGAAGGGGGAGGTCTAGTGTTTGGTTGTTTGGAAGATTTGTTTTATCTCATGCCTGCTCTCCCCCTCCCCCCTTTTTTCTTTCTTTGAACATTTAAATCAATGATAAAAGACGCCAAGCAGAGGGCAAAATTCACTGTGTCTGTGAATCAGCAGAATAGCAGAATCCATACAGCCAAATCGATACAGCCAAGCTCATCTTGACAACCCTATAACACCACCCAGGTTTTTAATTGAGAATTCTCTGAGCAGGGATGATGATAGGCCATCTGGCTTGCGTGTGATGTTTGGTATTTTTCATGACCTTCTAACATACATGTACTGAACCTGGGGATTCTTGCTTTCTGGCTACTAACCTGCTGTATGTTTGTGATCCTGGGCAAATCACTTAACTTCTTGGAGCCTCTGCCCACCTGCAGCAGCACCTTGCAAGGTCTCCAGGGCCAGTACATTTTCTTTAATGTATTTACCCTGTACTGTACCGCCCCCCACTGTCGACAGCTGAGTATTCACAGGTGCAACTGACTGACCTAGAGACATGCAAATGAGAAGGGCAAAACAGAAAAGAAAAAACAGTGCTAGAGCCTGGAAAGAGACAACAGAGAAATAAAAGAAAGATGCTTATATGATAGGAGACAGTAGTGCTATTAGCATCTTTTATGATTGCCACAGAGATATTGGGAGTGGGGAGCAAGTGGATAAAAAAGGATTCTTTGATTTAAAGACTTTTAAGTCAGTGATCAAAGCTGAGATTGCTCATCCCTCTGAACAGTTTGAATAGACATGTACTTTAAAACAGTGCAGAAAGTGAGAATGAACAAGCTATCTCAAATCAAGAACAGAATTTTAGAGCTTTTGCATTTCCAACTCTACTGTTTACTATATCATGACCTTGAGCAAGTAACTTAAAATACCCAATTCTCAGCTTTCTAATCTGTAAAGTTGGAATGATATTGATATCTTTATCACTGAGCTGAGTAAAGATCAGTTGAGGATAATGTATATGACAGGTAGTTTGTAACTCTAAAGGTCTTAAGGTGGTGTCTTTGAAACATTTTTCAGAATCACACTAATCAGACTTCTTACCTCTCCTGAGCACACGCAAACACAGGATGCTGCCAGAAGGTGGACAAGAGGTTATTCTCAGAGTTTCTGAATCATAGAAGGGATCCAGTAAGCAAAATGGCCCTTTGTTTTAGGGTAACTGTGACTCGGGCTGCTGGCACTATTTCTGTCTCCAGCTCAGGCTCAGGGCCTGAAAAACCAGTTACTCATCATTCTTTCTGCAAGAATTTATTTACTCCTATTAAGTTGGAGGGTCGAAGAGATTAACAGATATTTTTGTGGGGCAGAGGGGTTTGTCCAGTTTACTCCTGATGGAGGCTGAACAGGTGAATGAGCCGTATAACAACTGATCTAGGGCAAGCTTCTCGACCTCTGACACTCAGTTTTCCTATCAGTAAATGGGGAATAACACTACCTCTGTCATAGAAGGATTCGATGAAATAAAACACTTAACATTTTTTAGAACTGGGTTCTGAATGTTATCTGACCCTTTTTTGGTAAAGGGCCAGGTAATACTTTCAGCTTGCAGGTCGTAAGGTTTCTGTTGTACACTTAACTCTGAGTTGTAGTGTGAAAGCAGCCATAGACAATGTGAATGAATGGGTGTTGCTGTCTTCAGTAAAACTTAATTTACAAAAAGAGGCTTCAGGTCCCTGCTTGTGGACCTTTGCTTTAGAATACTTTACTAAAAGATTTGGTCTTTTTTTCCCATCATACAAAATACTGATAGTGTTTTCTTGCTGTCATATATGCAGGAATGGTTTAAGTTGAAAGTTAATGAAGGAATAAGGAAGAAAGTGTATGAGGTAAGATGTTTAGACACCATTTCTTTTCCACAGAAACAGGTTTTAAAATGTTCTGTATATGCCTTCCTGTCAGTTTCAGTTCTTTCTGTCTGGTGTAGGTCTTCATATTGTGATCTAGGCCCTGTTTAAAAGATTATGTTGTAGTAGATAGCAAACAGAAACATGGTTTTGTTTTTGAAGGAAACGTGTTTCTGCTGCCCTTGTGTCCTGGTGAGCAGATCTTCAGGGAGGGCCGTTTGCAGTTAGTTCCAACCCTTAGTCTTTTGGGAAGCATGTTTTTTTTCCAGTAGGCAGTTTGAAAAGCTTTGTACTTGGCCTCTTGGAGCTAGAGACAGACATACCCTCAAACACTAAACTTGGCACTCGTCGGGGAAGGGGTCTCCAGTAAGGCTACATTACTCATTCTTCCAGTAGTTGGTGTCATCTGGTATCCAGTTATGTAAGGGAACTTAAGTAGTAAGGTTTCTGGCACTAAGCTTAGTGCTTTCTTACTTAAGTGGAAACCTTAGATGAGCTTAAATAAAGACCTCTTTTCTGTCTATTCATGCAGCCTTCCCTTGTATTATTCATTTATGGCATCCTCAAATAGTGAAGTGTCAGCCTTCCTGATCAGACCACCCCTTAGCGTGTGTTCAGTGTACACATCAGGCCTGGAGTAGCTTGGTGGTGTGACTGGCCCAAGGCTGCCCGCGGTGGGCAGCAGGCGAGTTCACAAACATAGGTCTTTTGATTTCCAGAGCAGTGTTACTTTTCTTTTTCTGAAATTGTCAGTCCGAGGTTGGTTTTATTGTGGAGAGCGTATGCCTCCTTGAGGCTTGAAGTGCTTTTTAGCCATGATCGATAATGGCACATGTCCTGAGGTCCATCTGTGTGCACATGAGAACCAAATACTCTGTTAGTAGAATTGTGTTGTTTTGGAAATCTCAGTTCTCAAATTTAGTTTTCATTTTTCTTTGTAGTTTGGAAGACTGTCTAAAATAGCAAGCTCAAATGAACTTTAATCCTACCCTGTTTTTTTCTTTTCTTATCCATCTGTTTACTCATATTAATATTCCTTCTTTCTTTTAAACTCTCACTCACCATTTGAAATACAACATCCCAACAGCTAGTTCTAGCTAATTCAAATAAAGAAAACTGTAACTGACTGAATTTCTGAAGCAGTACTGGAACATAAAATACACGTGATAGTGCTGCCGATTGGGCTTTAAAGTAAAAATCTTGTCATCTAATGACAGGAAAACATGATCAAAACACAAGTCACAGAGGGAGCGAAGAAGATCCATACTTTGCACGTAGGGAGATACTTGTGGGGTATAATAAGTTGGAGACAAAGGGGTGATTGAGGACACTCCCAGCTGTCTAAGGGTTCAAGTTGGAGTGTGGAGGCACTAAGGGGAAAGATGGTACCAATGTTTGGATGTGCTTTTCATTCAAAACTGGGCTAAGAGATATTTGCTTGCATTTGACAATGAGAGCATTATTTTTAGGTAAAACTTCACTGCCAGGGATGAGTCAGCTCTAGTACTTGAATAGAACAGCATTCGTCAAGGATTGGGCTTCATTTTAGGTGAGCTTTCTGTGGTCCTTTTTTTTTTTTTTTACTTGAATAGTTGTTGTGATATTAGGGTTTTAAAGTATTATCACCCCAAAACATCTGATTTGGTTTTAGTTAGTTCAGAGAGCAGTACTGTGGGTTTTGGCACATTATAAAGGACTTTTGTAGAGAGAATGAGGGACATGCCAAGAAATAGGAGAGCTAAAATCTAAAGGTATAAGAGTTTTAGAAATTAGGGAATATGGCAATAAAACCTTCTATTTCTCTTTGTATTTTATGACTTTGATACATTCTTTCTATATACAGGCATCACTAAGGGAGGATTTGGCAAGCATGTACCTGGTCAAAAGTAAGAGTTTGAATGATTTCCAAGAGAATACTAAAAGAGGGACACTCTGCTTCTGAGATGTTTTGAAAACTACTTAGGTCTCTTTTTCTTTCTTTGAGAATGATAAAGACTGACTAAATATTAGAGTAACAGCCAGATTGGCCGCCAGTGAGGGATCTGATTGAATCATCTTATTTCCTTCATGGTTTTCTCCTTTTCCTGCCAATGGATGGCCAAACAGGTATTTGCCTGCCTTTTCCTCCTCCTTACCTATCGTCATAAATTTTTCAAACTGCTTATCTATCTTGGTCTCCTTTCTGAGAAGGTTCAGACTTTCAAAAGATTTACATTTGGCAATTGCATGCACCTGCGTTGCCTGTCTTCCAGTCTGCCATACAGCGCTCAGCACCGTGTGTCCACCCTTCCAGTCGTGTGGACTTCTGGTGGTAGTCCTTACTTTGAAGGCCCAGAGAGAACCTCATTTGTTCTGAGCTTCCCAGCATAGTTTGTACAAGATAACCACTTCCTTTGGTTGTTTGAGCCATCCTTTCAGGGCAAACTTTCCAACAGGCCTCTTTCTCAGAAAGGCCATACCCAGCAACTCTTTTGCCCTTTTTTTCAGGAGTGATTACTTAATTGGACTGCATACTAGATGCTGCAAGGAATCCAGAAATGAATCATACTCGGGTCCTAGCCACAAGGTGTTTATAAAGCAGAAAGGGAAATATGATAAGACATGCACGTAAACAATGATCATACAAGGTAACATGAGGAGGGCAGAAAGAGACACAGATTGAGGACTCTGGGTTCATAAGGAGGAGTCATCGCTTCCAGATGGGGATATTTAGAGAAGACTTGTGGAGAGAGGGCGGTCAAGTTTAACATCGGAGCAGTAGCCTTTTCATGATAGACTTTGATTCTTCCCTTTCTAGTTTTGGAAAGCAAACTGTTTTAAAAACCAAATAAATGATGGTAATAGATATTGGGAGTTGAGATTCCTTCTAGCAACAACCATGCAATATTTCACCTGATCCTTAAGTCAGGGAGTCTTATTCAAGGATTTATAAAGTAATTAATGAACATGAATGTTAAATCTAACATCAGTAGTGAATTAAATCCTGGAAATTCTATCTTGCATTTTTCATAAGAGTGACCGAAGCAAATGTAGCTTGGCCTTAAGGCGGTTTTGTCCCTGTCAACTGTATATAAATAGCTTTACCCCATGATAGAGATAGCAATTGAAAATGGAATGAAGAGGATCATGGAATATAAGTCTCTTTCTTACTATTAAATACATACCTTCTCTCACCCTGGCTGGTGTGGCTCAAGTGGATTGAGGACTGGCCTGTGAATCACAAGGTTGCCAGTTCGATTCCTAGGCAGGGCACATGCCTGGGTTGCAGGCCAGGGGTCCCTGGTGTGGGAGAGGCAACCACACATTGATGGTTCTCTCCTTCTCTTTCCCCCTCCCTTCCCCTCTGTCTAAAAATATACATACATACATACATACATACATTCTCTCATCATCCTAGAAGATGAACCTAGCATATTTTCCATGGGCTGTAGATGTTATAAATAGGCTACTTCTGTAGCAAAATCAATTTTGTTACAGTTAATATATTAATTGCTAAAATAAGTGATGAGATTAAGGTTGCTTTATATTTTTTAACTTTGGATGATTGGCGAGCAAAAGTTGTTTGTGTTTATGATTAGGTTTATGATTGTAATGTTACATTGTGCTTTGGTCAGAAAATGTTGAGGACATCAGTTTGTTTTCCTGAAATCTGTGGCTTTAGGTTTGGTCTGATTTTTAAAGCCCCATGTCAAGACTGGATCTACTTTAAGGAAAGCCGTTTGAATCAAAGTACTCGTTTATAGTCATAATTTGTGTCCTTCCAATAGGTATTAAGAGAATTAGCTACTAATCATCTCTGTGCAAAGATGCTAGAAAACATGCTCCAAACCTTTTTGTCTCTTTCCTCATGATAGGATCTTCTGTCCCTGATGAGAGTATCTTTGAAGTCAGTAATTTATAAAAAGAGGTTTCTGGATGGAAAAATCATAAAAGTTATAATTTTAAATCCAAAGCTCAAATGCAACTTTGTTTGCAAATTCAACTAATGTAAAGAACAGTCAGAACTTTCCAAAGATGGAACAGAATGCCTTACCTACCAGTAAGCCAGTTTCCCAGAACTGGAGAGGGAGGACCTCAGATGTAAGCTGAATGACCACGTAAGGGTGGGATTGGGAGGGAGTTGGGCAGAGGCTGAAGTAGAGCCACGAGCAGAGGGGTGGGCCTGGGTGGCTCTTAATGTCTTTTTTTCAGTCCTAAACTTCTATGATGCAGTAAAATATAAAGGACATTTTTACTGATATACTTTTTTCCATTATCCATTTGTGATTATCGAACGCAGATGGGACTCTCAGGTTTAAAAACTTAACCTTTAATTAATTTTTGAGCTCCAGAAATACTTAATTTCTGTTTTGTACCTAACCACCACCATGCCCACACTCCAACAACGTGTGCTCAGAGCCGGCCAAATCCCCATTCATCATCTCCTCATAGTGACCGCCCATATGTTTGGGAACTGATCGCGCCAAGACACCCTCAGCTGGGGCAGTGTGAATTTAAAAGCAGACTGCGCACAGACGGTTTTAAAGGTGTTTCTTGAATTGTTCGCCTTTGTAATGATTGTGGGAAGAGATCACAGGACAACCAAAAGTTGTTAACAATTTTTTAAATCTAACGGATGTTTACACTCAAATAAACCGCTCATTATTAGCAAGTATATAAGATACCACACTGGTAATTGTGCGTATTCCTCCTTTGACTATAGCAGTTTGCCTGGCAGATTTTGCTAAGATCAGGCCTGTCCATAGATCCGTACAATAAAAGTTAGATTCTTGTTTGAAATTTTTTAATAATTATTTTTATTTTTAGAAAGATTTATTTGCCCCATTTTATAAAAGATTAGCGTCTCTCTTCATTGTCATGAGTACCTTGTAGACTCTATTAATAAAAATAAGTAATTAAGCTTCTCTAGATTACTTTGTTCTCAGTACATCGAAGAGAGTAGTATATAGGCTCTGTGCATATGATAAGTGGAAATATAATAGGAGCTGAGTGGAGGACCTAGTTAGTTACTTAGGACTCGGGATTTTATCTAGTCATCCCCGACTGTGATTCAACACTTCACTTTAATTCCCTCCCGAAACTCCAAGATCATATTACTTCCTAGTACTTAGAGTTCCCGTTGATGTATAGAGCTTCTTGTAGGCCTCCAGCACTAGAAATTGGCTCCAAATCTTTTCCCATTACATCATCACCCACTTATGTCATTATACCAGAGTAAAATCTGCTTTGAAGATTGTACTCTTGTTTTCCTTCCATTTCTTTTCATTTCATCATTTCCTTAAGAAGGAAAAAGAAAGAAAAAAAAAAAGCAGAGACCTCTAGGACAATCCCTGGCAAACATTTAAGAGTGAATCAAACATCCTCGCAGTTTAAACTTAGATTTATCAACCTTTATACCAGCGTGCATCCTCATGGAGCCTGGAAAGTAACATGATTGGTCACGTGACACCTGCTTTGGTGCTTTTCTTTCAGCTCTTCAGAATTAGTTCTTAATGACTTACATAGCTCTCCGCCAGCATCCTGTTAGTGGCATTGTTAAACCTTTTCAAATAATTTCTCAGAATAGATATTCTTAGGGCATCACTAAGTGTCTAGTTCTTTGTGTTTGATTAAACTTTCTTACATTTAACTATTTGCCAGATAAGCATTTAAGCCATCTGGAGTTTTTTACTCCCCCCCCCCCCCCAGCCCCCCGTAAGTCTTTTAAGACATTATAATGTTATGTACAGCTATAGCTGATGTGGGGATCCTAACTGATCTTTCTTCCCCCATCGCAAAGCAGTTGACCCAGTGTAGGTTCTGACCCTCTTCTTTCTACCCGTAATTTAACGTCCCCTTGTTGAAAAGTTGAATGAAGTAGGGAAAACATCTACAAGGAAAGATGTAAATAACCTGGGCAGAAAGTCTCACTTTATTATTATGTCTAATGTGTCTCATGCATGTGTTTGTTTTCAGTTGTCAGAATGTCCACAGAAGGAGGATTCGGCGGTACCAGCAGCAGTGATGCCCAGCAGAGCCTGCAGTCCTTCTGGCCTCGTGTCATGGAAGAAATCCGGAACTTAACAGTGGTAAGAAAGAATGAGAAACTTTTAAAGGGTGTAAAGAGCTGTGAGATGCCTGACCAAAACTTAGACTGAAACATGTTTAATCTCAAGCACATTTACAAAGTTATAATTTATTCCTGACCTTTGGGTAGGGAATGAAAATATAATTTAGCTTAGGTGAGACAATTATTGGTACAAGGATTTTTTTCATATCTCAGTGACTTTCCTTAGGCATGTGGCTTTATAGTGGACGCTTTGACTTGGAGGTAGTTTAATGTAAGACGTCTTTCAGAGATTGCAGAAAAGCAGAGCTCTCGCTTTTCTTCAGTAGCTTCAGCTCTTTTCTTAGGCCCAATTTAGAGGCCCCACCAAATTTCTAGAGCCTGATGAAAACTGTTGGGCAGTTTTTTCAACAACAGATCTACTCTAAGCAGTGACTCTTTCCAGGTTTTAGAAGATACACCTATGTTAGGGTTTCTCAACAGCAGCATTATTGACATTTTTGGCCAGAGCGATTGTTTGTCGTGGGGCAGTCCTGCGCATTGTAGGGTGTTTAGCAGTGTCCTTGGCCTCTACTTACTAGATGCCAGTAGCACTCTCCCCACCTCTTGACAGGCGTGACAACCAAAAATGTTTCCAGACGTTGGCAAATGTCTCTTGGGAGCTAAAATCATCCCCTGTTGAAAACCACTGACTTAAAAGGATCAAATATAACCCTGATTTTTGAGGAGCTTAATTATAAGTCTAGTAATTATAACTACAATCATTAATTCAATAAGTGTCTATTAAATACTTACTGAGTCAGGCACAGTGATGAGTCTGAAGCAGTAGAAGTGCTATGGGAGCACAGGGGACATCAGGCTTGTTTCTCCCTGGTTGAGTTAGGGAAGCTTTAGTTAAAGGGGACATTTTACTGCAGTATGCATTCACCAGATGGAGAGGATGGGAGAGTATATTTTCAGCAGAGAGAACTATCATCCATAAAGGCATTGGGGGCCTAGAGGGGAGGGCCTTTCTGTTTAGAGGACCAGTAAGAAGTTCAGCGTGGCTGGAGGTGACTGTGGGTAGTAGAGGGTGAGGTAGGACTAAGGGTATGATAGTGGTAGCAGGAGGTGAGACAGGCTAGAGTTAGAATATTTTCAGAGTACGGTGTCATGTCCTTAACGAAGAGAGAACGTTCCACTGGTGTCATGTCAGCAAATTCTGAAGGAGCTCTCCGGGTTAGAGGTGTCATTCTTGCTCTGGAGGTATTAGCATCCTGCCAGAGCAGACACTGGATTCCTTCCTAATGTAGCGCTGATGTCGTAATTTCTTAGCATTATTGGCTTTTAACCTCTGACATACAAGGTCAGTTTATTTGCTTACTCAACAATACTTACTATGCACCTACTATAGCTACGCTAGTTTCTGTGGATCCAGTAGTGAGCCAGACAGACAAGATAATTGCAGTCACAGAACATATATTCTGGTGGGGGAGACAGACTCTAAACAAATAATGAATGAATAAAATAAAATAACTTCTCATTGTGGTTAATGTCCACTGGCTTCAAGGGTAAAAAACTAATTCATATTGTGGATATACCTGTGGGTCATATTCATTTATACGGGAGATTTTCAGAAGTTGCACTTGGTTTGGCCTTTCTCAGAGTGGCCTCTGTTTACATGTGGATTCCCACTGAAAAGTCATTGTTTCTCTTCCGCAGTCTGAAGGTGGTGGTTTATCCGTACTGTTACTGTCTTGTATATAGGAAGAGAAGAGAGGAAAAAATGAAGTTATCAAACCACTAGTGGAGTCTTTTGCCCATATTTTATGGGGATAATCTCCTGGGTAAGCTGGTCAGGTTTTAGTGCCGGGGTCAGCCTGGTGTAAAACTGGCACCCTCCCAGGGTTGGGGTTAGGCCAGTACAGCAAGTCTGCATTCCAGCTGAGCATAGGGGCAAATCCGTACTCAGCTAAGTGGACCAAGAAACTCTGGAGGTCCAAGCTCAGCACTTCGCCTTTTTTGTATTTTGTTGGGCTTTGATTTTTTTTTAAATTGTGGTAAAAAATGCAAAATTCACCGTTTGGAAAAGTACAGTTCAGTAGTGTTCAATATGTTCACGTTGCTGTGCACCACGTCTCCAGGACGTTTTCGTCTTGCAGAACTGAAACTCTGTACCCATCAAACAACTGCTGTCCTTTCCTCCTCTTCCCAGCCCCTGGTAACCCCTGTTCCACCTTCTGTTTCCATGACTTTTGCCAGTCTTAAGTACCCCATATATGTGGAATCATACAGTATTTGTCTCTTTATGACTGTCTTATTTCACTATTTCACTTAGCATAATGTTCTCAAGGTTCATCCATGTTCTAGCATGTGATTGGATTTCTTTCCTTCTTTAGTCTGAATGATATTCCATGTATACGTGTGTATGCTACATTTTACTTACCATTCCTCTACCTCTCCCTATGGCACATGGCAGCATCTGCTACTCTGTGCGTCTGTTGTGTAACGTTGCCAGATATTTTAGTCTTTAGTCTGTGCCTTTCCAGAACTCAACAGCGCTAATAACCAGACTTCCTCAGATATGTCCGAGCCTCAGGTTGACATCACATGTCTAACTGATTTTTTTTAAAAACCCTATGTTTAAACTATCCAAACATGAATAAAACGTATAAGAATATTCATTAGGTGTTGTGGTCTCTAAGACTGGGACAAAAATTGTTCTAAAAACAAGTAATTGAAGTTGGCTAGGTGATACATGTTACATGATGTATTGGAAATACTGGACCTAGTCATTTTGGTCTGAGTTCTGCAAAAGCAATTTATCTTTCATCTCAGTGTGGCCATCACACTCTCTCCACTCAGTAATTGTGCATAAATCCAGGTGGTGTTCAGCTGGAATTGAAGTTACTTAAAATCGTACCAAAATGATCGTGCACTAGGGCGATTGTGTGAAGTACTGTCTTCCCACTCAGCAGAGCTCTGAAAACAGTAATTGACAGGCTTTTTGGTGTTGAATTGTATCCCTCTAGACCTTTGAAAGTGGGCAAGAAAAAGCTAAGTTTGTCTTTTGGTGGGGGTAGGTAGGGAGGCAACAGTGTTGAATCTTAAAAAGAAAAATCTAATCTTATTCCCTGCATCCCATTCAGCTTTCAGTTAGCTGTAATGTAACGCCTAGGTCACTTTCTTTTATTTTCCAGTTACGTCTCATTCTTCAGTGCCTCCAGATTGGACAATGGCATTTCTAGCATTACAGTCAGATAACCATTTAAAGGTTTTATTTATTTATTTTTAGAGAGAAGGGAAGGGAGGGAGAAAGAGAGGTAGAGAAATATCAATGTGCGAGAGATACATTGATTGGCTTCCTCTTGCAGGCCCCCAACTGGGGACCTGGGCTGCAACCCAGGCATGTGCCCTACTGCAAATCGAACCGGCGACCTTTCAGTTCGTAGGCCGGCACTCAGTCCACCGAGCCACATCAGCCAGGGCACGGTCAGATAACCATTTAAACGGGAACTTTGACGGTCTGTGGATTGTTACAAAACAGGTCCTGTGTTTGAGCCCTTCCTGTAGAGAGCACTGCTTCTCAGACTTCATTGTCTTAATGAACCACATGAGGATCTTGTGAAAAATACGGATTTTGATTGAGTAGGTTTGGAACAGAGCCTGAGATTCTGCATTTCTTCTGAGTTCCCAAGTGAAGCCATTGCTGGTCCAAGGACCCCACTTTGAGTAGCCAGGCTTTAAAAAGCAGCAGTAACCCTTAACCCTCATAGTCGTCAGGGGAGTTTTCAAAAAACATGATGCCAGGAATTCCTGGTTCAGTTAGTCTGGGGTAGAGCCCAGGCATCTTGTTTTCCCAACGCTCCCTGGTGATTCTGACACGCGGCCACGTTGAGGACCGCTGCCTTTGGGAGGACTCGAATCTTGTCTTTGCCGGAGCGCCTGACACGGTAGACCTGGGGAAAGGTCTCCTCATTATTGGAAACTCTGAGTGCTCTTTAATGCAGCCTGAGAACCACTGGCTTTTCTTCGGCTCTGAGCTCTCGTTGAGTGAATTCAGACCTTTTGACACTCAGCGGTTTCAGATGGCAGCGTTTTTAATGTGGTTCTCTGGTTGTGGTCGGGAGCACAGAAGTGTTCTGAGAGAGAATCTGCTCTTCCACCTCACGGATAACACTACCAAGAGTAGAAAGAGAGGCAGTCTGTCTGAGCTCTTCCACATGGGTCTGCGTCAGGAGCAGAAGTAAAATGTTCACATCAGTTGCACGGTTGCCAGTGACCAAGGGAGCACTGACTTGAAAGCCAATTTAGTGGACCTCAGTCTGCTGATAGTAAAGGGCTCCCCCTCCAGTAAGCTTGTCGTAAACCCTTACATGTGACTGGGCTCTTGTCAGTAACAGTGAACCACACACACATCTGAAGATCTACTTTCCACACACTGCCACTCGAGAGCTCAAGTTTGGGGATTATGAGAAAGTTTCTCACAAAAGAAAGGGTTGGGGTGAAGTTTAGAACCGAGCTCTCTGTAAATTTCTGCCTGGTTTTATGCCTCTCCAAGGTGGGAATGATGTAATCTCTTTATCCTTGACCCTTTTGTGTTGCTTTTGATTAAAGACTAGTCTTGTAGAAATTCTGAAAGTGGTATTTTACTTTTTCAAGTTGGGGAGGGAGGTCTTTTTATCTATCAGCTTTGGGCTTTGGTTAAGTAATCTTGGAACACGTGTGGAAATTAGATTCAGTCAGCAAGCCAAATGACAGCAGACTTGCAAGAGAACTAAATCTTACGGTTATAATCTTGTGCTGTGTGTGTCACCCTGGGAGGCCTTCGGAAGGAATTGTCACCCCCAGCGTTTTCCCTCGCATTTCTGTTTCACATCGTCATTTTCTGTGATGTGCCACACAAGGAGGAAGACCAGTGATTGATTCTGTGGTTAAATATTTTGTTTTGTTTTTTTCAATCCCTTTAGGGTCTGGCCTCATCCCAGCATTTTCTTTCCTGTTGTTCCCCTTTGTACTGAGGTCATATATCTAAAATTTAAATGGGCCGTGTTTTCTGTGTCTCTGTGCTTCTCTGCGTACTGTTCCCTCTGCTGAGTAACAGCATTCTCATGCTTTTTCAACAAGCAGATTTGTAGCCTCCCTTAGACACGGTTCAGATGTCAGCCCCTCCGTGGAGCATTCTCCAGTCCTCCCGTGCTCTCCAACCCCTCATTGTCAGCTGGTTATTTTCTTTGTCCCTGCGGGATTTTACACCCCCGTTCTAGTATAGCACAGGGGACCATAATGTTTTTATGTGACAGTTTCTAAAAATTAAATCATAGGCCTTTCAAAAGTAAGAATAGATTTGTATGTTTCACATAGTAGTAGGTATCGTATTAGTTGAGTTACATGAATGAGTAAATGAAAGAGGAAAAAAAATAGAAGAATGTGTCCTGCTCTCTCCTTTTGGTGAAATTTTAATAAACTGGACTTCTAAACCTCTGCCACTTCAGGGTTAGTTTTAGTAAGGGCTTCATGGAAAATGTTGATATCTAATTTGGAAAAGGAAAAGATGAAAAATTGGTGTTGGAAGTTTGTAGAGGTGAGTGGTAGCCAGTAGCCAAGCAGCTCGTTGGGTTTGCGTGGGGAAATGAGACGTCTTGGTGTGCACTTTATCCTAGTGGTTGCTCTTCCTTCTGTAATCGTAAAAGGGATTCTGGAAAGGCTGTTTATGTTTTTCCGAATACCCTATTCCTTGACAGTAGTTGAGGTATTCTGTTGGTCTTGGAAAAGAAAGTTCACTTATATATATTAATTATACCAAATCTCAAATAATAGCTGCTCTTTCCATAATGTGATGATACAAATTCCCAGGTGAGAATACTGGGTTTGGCGAGTTACATTTCAGACCACTTACAGAATCGGTCATTTGACACCTAGTCCCAGCAGGGATTTTGCTGATTTTAGCTAATTTCTCCCTTTGCACCTCTCTTTTCATTGCAGTTCTGAAACCCAGAATTGATTTTTATTTCTAGAATTGCATCCATTATTGGGCATGTGTTGAAATACCAGTAGTATCAAAATAAAACAAAAAAGGTCTTAATTGCAAATAATTGAGGAGTGCTGATTAAAAAGCCCTTTCCTAAATCCCGTCCACAGTGAAGTTGGTGTGGTTTTCCCCCAGCCCAGTTTTGTTTGTGCCAGGGCTGTTCTAGAAAGCCAGCTGATAAATTCCCCCTTGCCCTTCCCCCATACTCTTCTACCGGGTCCTCAACCCCACGCCAGTTTTGGACACAAGCCCTTTGCTGCTATAATGGGAAAGGAGCTCTTACCCAAGTTTTGGTGTCAGGTTAGTGCAAAGGTTAGAAATAGCCAGGTCACACTGGCTGAAAAGAACTGTGGGTCACTGTGGTCAGGCCCTGCTGGCACTTGCCCTTGTAAACCCCGAGTAGAGGAAAGAACTGCCACCTTAGAGGAATGGATGCCCCTGAGGCAGAAACCTCATTTTAATCTTCAGATTGCATACTGGTAAACTTTTGGGAAGAAAAAGGCACTCATAATGTACCTCTATTGTGCTGGCAAAGCGTCTGGTATTGTTTGGGGCTCGCTTTCATAAGGGCACTGTTAGAAGCCATCATAAGATTATCCTGAAACCCTTTAATTGTTTAAAGCTCTGCATGGGTGAGGAAGAATTTTGCTCTGGAGCTTGTATTGTCTTCGTTTCATCTGTACCTCCTCTCCTGCCACTTTTTCTAAAAGGAGGTACTAAGCCAATCAGTGTGCTCCATGATGCCTGCCTTTCCCTATTGATTGTCCCCACCATTTATGCACCTTTTGTTACTCATTTCAGAAAGATTTCCGAGTACAGGAACTCCCACTGGCTCGTATTAAGAAGATTATGAAACTGGATGAAGATGTGAAGGTAAATTCACATTCATTTTTATTATTTATATTGAAGCTAAATTGGGTAGTTACTGCTCATATCCCTAGAGCTCAAAGTTTAATTAAACAAAAATGAATATATTGTTATTGTCTGTTGCTTTTTTATTTGGTTCCTCATAAAATTGTTAAATGAGCGGAAATTGAACAATTTTAGTTATTACATGGTGCTTCCCTGAAAATTAGGGTATCCTGTTTTCTAGATGTTGAAAAGATGCTGAGTGCTCTTTGAATCACTCCGTTCTTTTCAGCATGTAGTGTGAACATGTAGCATCAAATCAACAGAACGATGCCATGTTCTGAGCATCTTGTTACAATCTCATTTGTTGGGCTGAATCTAAGAAATGTTTGATGATGATACTGCATCTGTGAGTTGTTTTATACAAATAATACTTATGAGAGCGTTGGTTTGGAGATGGCCTTTACTGTGTTCCTAGAAGTCCACCACCCAGTACAAGTGTCTCAGAAAAAGAGCCACTGTCTTTCCTTACCAGTCAGAAGTAATAGTCTCTTGTATTTGTAGAGAGAGCTAACAGGTCACAGCAGTTTTCCCTTCCACTAACTCACTTCCTCCTCATGGCAACCCTGTGGGCTTGATAGAGTAAGAATTACTAGTTTCTCTGAGAAAAGCTGTCACCAATTATAATTAACTTTAGAAGGACAAACTAAATGTTTATAAATTAAAGATCAAAGGCATATTACCAGATAAACCTGGAGTAAAAAAAAAGAATTATTACTTTCGTTTTATACATAGAAAATAGACAAAAAGGTCAGAGTGACTCGCCCAGAATTGGAGAACCAATCCCAATACTCATCTTCTGCTTTCTTAGCTCCAGAGCTCTTCCCACGGCCCCGTCCTGTGCAGACCACCTCACCAAGGGTCGGAACCTGTCTGACCAAGAGTTTATTGCAGTACTTGGACAGTTGCTATGCTTCAGGCCCTGTGCTGGGTGCTTTTACACATAGCATTATCTCACGTGATTCCCACAACCACCCTGGAAGGTTGTCCTCTTTTTCAGTATGGGAAAAGTGAAGCCCAGAAGGATGGGAAGCCAGAGATTTCACCTAAATCCATTGACTCTCAAACTCATTGTGTTACCCATATTTTCTCTCCTTGGATTATACCACTTACTGACTTGAGGCCCTGGGCAAGTTCTTGCTTCACCTCTCCTAAACCCTAGTTTCTCCAAAAGGCTATCATGAGAGTAAGAAAGTACGTGGTAGGCGCTGGATAAATACTCTTTCTCCCTCTTCCCTTCTACCTGCTTTGTGCCTACTTGTGGGTTTATTTTACCTTGGAATCTCTTGAGGCTACCACCTTCTCATTTTCCATTTCTTGCCCCATAGTCCAGTGGCAGGACGTGAGGTAAGGGACAACTGACTGGTTTGAATGACTTGCCAGTGACTGACAGGGAGGGCCTCCGTCTGTTGCAGATGATCAGTGCAGAAGCCCCTGTGCTCTTTGCCAAGGCAGCCCAGATTTTTATCACAGAGCTGACTCTTCGAGCCTGGATCCACACAGAGGATAACAAGCGCCGGACTCTCCAGGTAATTCTGTGGACTGACATTGGGAAAACTGGGCAAGCAACTGCCTTTGCCTGCCTCTCCTGCATGGATGGCTTTGGACCAAAGATTCTTCTGCCTGAGGCCCCTGTCAAGCTGATGTGTGTAGCTGGTGCCTTCCTCTGCCGTTGGGAGGCAGGCATATCTTAATCCATGATAGTATTTCCCCACCAGGAGTTTATTTTATTTCAATTAATTTAGTTACTTTTAAAGATTTTATTTATTTACTCTTGGAAAGAGAAGGAGAGGCAGAGAAACATTCATGTAAGAGAGTAACATCAATCTCCCTGTCTGCCCCAACTGGGGACCAGGCCTGCAACCCAGGCATGTGTCCCAGCTGGGCATCTAACCGGCAGCCTTCCGCCTTGTGGGACAGCACCCAACCCACCGAGCCACGCTGGACAGAGCAGCCCGACCAAGACTTTAATTTCCAGCTCTGCCATGGGTTTCACAACTCAGTGATGGAACTGTTCATTTGGTGCGCCCTCACTACAAACGGAGGTTAAAGTGCTATTTACCTGTTTATTCTAATCCAGGAAGTCAACATTTATATTGGATGAAGACCCCTTGGTCATTGGCTCTAGAGGCTCTCCTTTCAACAGCCAGGCCCTAGCTCCTGAGGGAAAGGTTTCCCAGACAAAAGAGGAAGGGTGTGACTGATACAAGAGAGTGACAATATTTTAATAAGAGAGCTGAGAAAGTACGGTACTTTGCTGTGTACATTGCGCACTTTTTTGCCCACATTTTTGAGGGAAAAATAAGGATGCGCATTATACATGGTTAATACCTAAAATACCATGAATCTGTTCTAGTGTTTTGTAATTATTTGTTACATAAAATGTCTTATACCATAATATGTTCAAAAATAAATGCTAAAATTCCTTTATAATACAAAAAGCGTCTAAATATAAATAAATAAATAATTGAATTAAAATTTTTTAATGAAAGATTTTTTTCCTGAAAGTTTGTGCCAAAAACATGGGTGCACATTATATACAGGAGCGCATTATATGTGGCAAAATATGGTAAATTATATTTTCTCTTCATTTCCCCTTACCTCCAAAGTGAAAAATGCATGTATATATTCATTTATTCTACACATATTTATTAAACACCCACAGTGCGCTGAGCACTGTTTTAGGTTCTGGGGATTAATACACAAAACACAAAAATCCTTACCCCTGGGAACCCTACATTCCAGTGCAGGTAGACATTGAGAACTTACTTCATGTGGCCTTGAAGGAAGTCTGCAGATCTACAGAGCCAGTTAAAGTCACCTTAAAGATCAATTAAGATTAAAAAATAAAATGGGCAACACACTTGAATGGGCACTTCAAAAAAGATTCCAAATGACCAGTAAACATGAAAAGGTGCATAACATCGTTTGTCACTTGGGAAATACAAATTAAAACCAGTGAGATACTGGTTTATGCCTGTGGAATGGCTAAAGTTTTTTAAAAAACTGACAACACCAAGTGTTGGTGAGGAAGTGGACAGAACTCATTACTGCTGGTGAGAATGTAAAGTGGTACAGTCACTTTGGAATACTATTTGGCACCTTCTAGTAAAGTTAAACACATCCATACTCTCTTACTCAGCCATTCTGTTCTTAGTTACACTCTCAAAAGTGTGGGCATTCTTGTATAAAAATGTTCATACCCAACAAATGAGCGCATCAATAAGTGGAACGAGAAGTCAGTGTCTCTGTGCCTCCCTCCCTCTCTCCCTCTGAAGTCAATAAATTTAAAAATGTATATTCATACCAACCTTATTTATGATAGCCCAAAACTCAGAACAGCCCAAATATTCAAGATAGGAATATTTTTTAAAAATTGATATATTCCATCCTGACCCATGTGGCTCAGTTGCTTGGGCATTGTCCCACAAAGCAAAAGCGAAAGGTTGCTGATTCGATTCCTGGTCAGGGCACGTGCCTGGGTTGCAAGTTCAGTCCCTGATTAGAGCATGCATGAGAGGCAGCCAGTCGACGTTTCTCAAATAGATGTTTCTCTCCTCTTTCTCCCTCCCTTCCCCTCTCTCTAAAACTAAGCAAATAAAATCTTGAAAAAATAAAATAAAAAATTCATATACTCATAAAAGGAATTACTGTTCAACAATAAAAGAAACGATTTATACAACAACATGGACGCATCTCAAAAATACTATGTCAAGCAAAGGAAACTAAAGAAAAAAATGACACAGCATATGATATCGTATTCTGTCCATGGTGACAGAAATCAGAACTGTGGTGTTTCAGATTGGGGGTGTGGGTAGTTGCCTGGGAAGGGATACAAGGGAACTTTTTATATTCTTATAAGAGAATACTCGTATAAGAGAAGTTCCCAGATAGCTGCCTGGGTGTATTATATTTATTAAAATTCATCCAGCTGTGTACTTAAGATTTCTGTATTTTACTGTATATGAGTAATAATTCAGTAAAATGTTGGCACTTAAAAAGGCAAAATAAAAATGTTAAAAAGACCAATTTAAATATATTTAAGTCTCCAAAATACTGCAGAACACTTTGGTGTATGTTTGGAGGTGATGATTCTTTCTCCCCTCACCCCCCCACCCCTGCATTCCATCCTTAGATGAGCTGTTTAGATAACTTTGAGTGGGTGACATCATCAAGAATGTGATACTATATCGTACAATCTAAATAAGTAGCAGCTTTAAGGCGTGCCCTGCTTCGGTAGGATGGGTTTATCATCAAGCTGGTGGTTGGCAAGAATGGTGGACTAGAGTTTTGCATTTCAGTGGCATGGGGCCATCACAGAGACTAGGCAAGGAAAAAACAGAAAATTTCCATCCCCTCCTCTTTAGTCTGATGAGTCACCTTCTCTGAAGATGCGATATGTAGAGGCTGCTGAGGATTTCTGTTAGTGAGTTGACATTTGAAAGAAACTTCAAACATAAGCAAAGTTTATAGTGAACACCTGTATACTCATCACCCGGATCTGACCATTAAAATTTTACTTGTTTTATCCCTGTATCTATCCGTCTGTCCTTCAAGTCATCTATTTTTAAATGATTGTCAAAGTTTACTTTTCCCTAAGTACTTGAACGTGCGTATCATTCACTAGAGTTCACTCTTTTTTCCTGTTTTTTTCTTTTTCTTTAAAATGTTTATATAGTGTTAGTATGTTGGTTTTTAGTAAAAAAAAAAAAAAAATCCTTTATTATTTGAAGGAAGGGAGCGTATGTTTATATCACATTAAACAAGATTTAAACCACGGATTTAACATTACAATTTTGAATTCCAAAATAAAAATTACAGTAGTACAGATCAGTTACTAGAAAATAGTGCAGAAAGTTATTGAATTAGGATTTCAGCCAGGAGATTCAAAATAGATTTTAACTACTTTTGAACCAAAGAGGCAAAATATTATTTAGTGCCTTAAAAATGTTATTAGAGTGAACGATAGCCTAACCTTGCTAACACATAGTGACCAGAACCCTGCCCCTTGAGGTTGCTAGATCTGTGCAGTTTTAGCTGGAGGACCATGATTTAACTACCTTGGGGAGGACCTTGGGGCAGAATCCAGCAGAGGCAGTAATAGTTAGAGGCTCGAGTATCTGGTTTGTGGAGCACGAGTTGCAGGTAGCTCTATTTTGTCAACTTGGTAGATGTCTTGCCGGCAGGTCTGATCATTTGAGTTTGTGAGAGTTTGGCTGTGTTTATTTCAGCTATAGACTTGGCCATGGGTACTTAGTTTGGCTTAGAAGTCATCGTCTTATCTTACTTGTAACTTGGAGGGTATAAAGCCAGGTGAACTAGTTTCTCCCCAGGCTAATTTTTCACCTTGCTTTTCTTTGTTACAGAGGAATGATATCGCCATGGCAATTACAAAATTTGATCAGTTTGACTTTCTCATCGATATTGTTCCAAGAGATGAACTAAAACCGCCAAAGCGTCAGGTGAGCTGGGAAGGCGTTGCTGCTACTGCTGACTGAAGAGTACCTTGCATACATGGGTGTCAGATAACACCCCCTTTCCTCTCTCAGCACAAGTCATTGCTATTTCTTTTGCTTCTCCTTCTCTAGACCAGATCCATCTTTAACATCTCCTTCTGTTACTCATTTATGGATACTTTTAACTCAGTGCTGCCGAGGTGGTATTTCAGTGAAAATAGGCAGTGAAAATGAAAGACTTTAGTTATAAACAGTAAAGTGAAGCTCATTTCAAGGTATTCTAGGAAGCCTATCAGAGTTCTTCATCTGGGATGGGTGAACATGCTCAGTGAGTTACAGATCTTAGATTTTCAAGAACCAGCCTCTCTGTGCACACAGTGGTGTCTGGAATGAGTGGACTTGGGTTTTCTCCTACTCTTGATTGTGGTTCTCTATATAGTGCTCTGGCTACACAGTAGAATTACCTGCTAGGCTTTAAAAAAGTACCAGTGCCCAGGCTCCACACCACACCAGCCGAATCAGAACCTGAGAGGGGGAGGCCCTGGCATCGGGGCTTTTTAAAGCTCCCAGATGCTTTTAATGTGCAACCAAATTTGAGAACCACCACTTAAGCCGTTTTCTAAGCAGTCACGGGAAAGAATGTGAACGTCTGTCTGCCTTTCCCTTGCTTCTGCCTGCCCGTCTCCAAAGGTCACACCAGTTATTTTTTTCAGCACTTTGAGCATAAAGCTCTTAATTGCGATTGTAATAGACCCCTCTCCTGAATAACTCATTGTCTCAGGCACACAGATTGCATGACTCACCAGGTGTAGTGGAGACACTTGGGGAACAGTGGCAGAGTCTGGCAGGAGCCAAGCTGGGCCCTGATCTGCTTGCTTTGTTTTGTTAATAAAATTTTAAGTGGTTTTAATGAATTGTTTCATAGTACATTATCCTTAGAAACAGAATCATTCTGTGATTCCCATGCTGTCTCATGTTAATAACCAGTCAGAAAGTGTAGGAGAAGTGGGCGTCTTAAAGGACATTTGTAATCCTGACCCTTTGGATTAGCAAGCCCTCTGTCACCTCCTTACTAAAGCAGGGAGCCTCACTGCATCTCCGTTCTTTCTGGGCAGTCTTTGCTACTGTAAACATCCTTGACTGGAAGCTGTAAGGTGTTCAGAAGAGCTTTCAGTCGGATGTTTACAGCGGCAGGCTGCCACGGTCGTCCCTGGCTGCGCATCGCCTCTGAAACATTGCAGGTTAGTGCCTGTGGACTCAATTCCTCCTCTTGGGGTGCATCCCTCCTCTCTGAGAAGTCACTCCGACAAGAACTCAGACCACTTCTCTTCCTGCAAAACAAATGATACGACACACACGCTCTCCTTGTTGGAATTTGTTTCAGGAGCCCCCTTCAGAAACAAGGGGGTGAGATCTCTGACAAAATCAGGCCTGGCTCCTGCTCCTTGTGCTGACTCCTGCTTGTTCTCTGTGAGCTGCCTGTTGAACCAGTTGGCTGAAGAGATGGGTCGTGTCCTGTCCCTTCCTCCGAAGTCCTCCGTACTTGGCTCTCTTAGGGTGTCAGAAAGCTCCTTGTTCCATCCTACCCTGACTCAGAATGCAATGATCCATTTCTTTAAAGTGTGTCTGGCTGCAGCAGCTCCTTGCTGTCTGGATTCAGTTCTTTGTAGGTGTTCAAGCCATTGATTGGCATCCTATATTCGGGACAGCTGCTGCCTGGCCTTTGAAAGGTTGAGATTGCTGAAAAGTGGTGTGAAGTTCTAAGGCACTTTTAATCTTCTGTGGACATGAAGTTTTCCCAAGCTCCAAACTGGCTGGCACCTCCTTAAGTCCTTAAAGCACCCATTCTCCAAAATTCACCCTTTCTGAAGGAGGCAGCAGTTCACTCTTGCTACTGAAGCAACTGCTTTTTCCAGTCTGGGGCTGGCTGCACTGCGCTATAGTGATGGCCCTAGGAGGTGATGCAGCTCATTCTCTGGCTGTGTTAGTCAGTCTCCACTTCTGAACACATTTCGAGAGCGAGCCCTCTGGGTGGGGAGGCCATTGCCAAAGCTGGGCAAGTGCCCCATTCTGGATTGATCCAGGCATTCCAAGGTTGTTCTAGCACTTGGGATGACGTTCCCCTGCTGGAGAAAGGAACTAGCTACAAGTGTCGAGTTGGGGATCTAAGGCCCTTGGCTTCTCAGAGGTGCTTGGGAATTTCTCTTGTTCTTCGGAGAAGAAAGTAAAAACTGTTTGAAAGCAGAAGGTAGTTGAGGCCTGACTTCTAGCCCACTAAAGCTATGAGTTGAAAGTTCCTGCCCATTAAAATACCATTTTCTCTTCACCCATTTCTTTAAACCAAGCATAATCATTCCCTTGCTAGCTTGACCTCCATTGGCCGAATGAGTCTTCGTAATGCTGAAGAACCTTAGGTCTGCCTCCTCCCATTTCAGTGACTTGAGAACAGTCATGCCCTCCTCACAGCACAGATCTAAGCGCTCTGTGTGACAGTGTCCTGGATGCTGCCTGGTTCATAAACAAGTTAGCAGGCTACAGCAGGCAGCATGGGAGGGTCTCTTACAGCTTTCGGCAAGGGACGTTTTGGCTTCTGAAAGGGGTATTTAAAGGGTTTGCTTTTTTTTTTTTTTTTTTAAGATTTTATTTGTTTACTTCTAGAGAGAATGAAAGGGAGGGAGAAAGACAGAGAGAGAAATCCCATCAATGTGTGAGAGATACCTGGCCCGCAACCTAGGCATGTGCCCCAACTGGGAACTGAACCTGTGACCTTTCTGTTCACAGGCCAGGGCTAAAGGGCTTGCTTTTTGACAAAGAAGACCATATTCATTTGTAGATCAGCTGCAGTCAGGGATAACTGGATACAGAGCAATCACAGGTCAGGGCTTAGAAATGCCAGTGTCTTCCTACCCCTTGACTCGGGTGGGGGTGGGATGGCTCTCAGTTCTCTATACCTTCCCATCACCCAAGAGCCTTTTCAAGTTAGGTCTGGGCTTTAGTGATGATGTTTTTCATAAAGTAGGAAGGGAGATCTCAATGGATAACATTGAACTCTTTTTCAGGAGCTTTGAAAAAGTGCAGTTCCTTGGCTAAGGAGGCTGTTTTATCCCTGCCATAGCCAAGATCTAGTTGGCAAGACTGACCTTTATTTACAATGGCAAGAAGTTGGAGTTGCATTGGAGGTGACATCGTCTCAGTCAAGTTGTTCTGGGAGCTGAGACCTAGATGAAAATAAAAGGGACCCCCTCATCTGCCTCAGCCTGATCGCATTTAGGGCTCAGACCCTTTGGGTCTGAAGTACAAAATGCATTAGCCTAAAAAGTTGGTAAATGTTTGGGCACTAGCATAGAAACCCAGCAGGTCTCAAGTGCTGCCTCGGCTGGGTAGACGCCCATCGGGGAACTTGGTCATGCAGAGACCCAAGTTTCTGAGAGGCAAGATATCAGCAGGCCTAGTTTTAGTATCTGGGGCCCCCTAGTCACCAGGCAAACAAAATAACACCCAGCCCTGTTCCACAGGGGACATGGGCTTCTGCCCGCACTAGACCACAAGATCCTAGAGGCAGCAAAGAGAGTGTAGGGACTCCTTTTCTTTTAGTAATAGCTGTTGTGTTTGAGAGACTTTGTTCTTCTATCAACTTGAGTTTAAAAAGAAGTACAGGCATACCTCAGATATTGGGGGTTTGGCCCTATACCACCACGTCCTGGAGTATTTCCAGGCATCCTGGAGATACTGCAGGTTTGATTACAGGCCACCATAATAAAGCAAGTATCTCAGTAAAGTGAGTTGTAATCTTTTTGCTGGTGGAGGGTCTTGTCTTCGGTGTGTTTAAAAAACCTGAACACCTGGAAGCACAATAAAGTGAAGTACAGTAAAACATGTGCCTGTATTTTCCTGTCTCTACCGCTCTGCCTGGCTCTATAAATCCATTCTCGTTCAGCAGGTGCTTATTGGGTGCCTATAAGGGAATGAATAGTTGGGGCAGTGGAGAGCAAGAGAGAGCTCGGCTTTGCCCTCATGGGGCTTCCATTCTACCAGGGAACTTAGTGACTTTGACAAGCAAGGACAAAAATGTAATGAGGAAAGGACTAGAACACAGATTGCAGCCCCTAACCTAATGAGGGGTGAGGTCAATATCAACTTGTAAATGTCACTTGCGGGAGCTTTGAGGCAGGCCTCGGGGTCTCTATACCTTGAAGAAGTGTCTTTTCCTCTTTCCTTGAACCTGGCAAATTTAGTCCAGAACAAGGGAGTGAGTAAATTTAGCTGTTTTTTTTTTTTTTTTTTTTTTTTTCTCAGCCAGCCCAAGTTGTATGTTTCTGTTGTTTTTGTTGTCCCAGGCAGGGTCACCGTGTGTCACAGGGCCCTCCGGAGCAGATGCCGATGTCTGTCAGTGGTCAGGGGCCGGCCGACCCTGGACCCTCAGGCTCTAACCATGCCGTAGTGTGTGTAAACATCCTACACTCTCAGCTGTGAGCTCAAGGTGGCTGGGAGAGGGTTGTTTACTCCTTCTGCCATGGAAAACGTCAGCTGAAGAAGGAACAGTCTCTTCACCGGGCAGACCGGACAGAATGTGACCTCCCTAGTCAGCCAAGGCGGCACCCCAGCGGAGAGCTGTCCCTCAGGCCCCCTGGGTTGCGCTTCTGTGGCTAAGTACAACCAGAACCAGATGTGACACTGGATAGATGTGGCCCTCAGTGGCCACTGAGCTCTCGACGTGCTGTGAAAAGCTGGGCACTTAACTACTAAAATTTCAACCCATGAAAAAAGTCTCTTGCCCCTCTTCCCTGCTCAGTCTCTCCTGAGGGGGTGGGAACAAAATAAGGAGAGTGCTGCCTACTTGGGAGATTGGGAACCGGCCAGAGAGCACGGCGTTTGGGTAGCATCTTCCAGTGCTCGCAGTCAGCACTGTCCTCGGGTCGCAGCCCTGACGGCGTTCACTGACAAGCACTGCTGGTGCGCAGCTTCTAGTAACAGTAATTATTTGCCCGTTTGTAACTCATCACGTGATGGGTGATAACTTTTCTCTTTGGAAAATTGGCTGTGTGTTTTGTGAAGTCTATGGAATCTGTTATTTGAGTTTGATTTAGCACAACTGGTCTCTTTGAATTCCACTTCCCCTTGGCTTCAAATGTGGAGAGCTCAGCATTCAGCAGGCAACTGCACAGAGCCCATTGGGGGGAAGAATGGAAATTCACTCTGGCGGCTGCTGAGTCTGTTCTTTTCCTCTTACCTGCCTCTCCTTCTCCCCACAGGAGGAGGTGCGCCAGTCTGTGACTCCTGCCGAGCCCGTCCAGTACTACTTCACGCTGGCTCAGCAGCCCACCGCCGTCCAAGTCCAGGGGCAGCAGCAAGGCCAGCAGACCACCAGCTCCACCACCACCATTCAGCCCGGGCAGATCATCATTGCACAGCCTCAGCAGGGCCAGGTCTGTGTGCTGCAGAGGGGGCCTGCCCAGCAAGATAGGACTCCTAGGTTTGGGATGGTGAAAGCTTGACCAGGGCAGAGAGGTGCTCGGAACCTTACAGAGCACTGGATTTAAAGTCTGGAGACCTGAGTGCTCCCCCAGACTCAGCTGCTGAGGTGACATGACACCCTAATCTCTCTGGACCCTGGTTTTCTTATGGGTCAAATGAGGGAAGGGTAGTGGACAAGATGTTCTTCATGACCCTCATGAGCTAAAACATTTGTGAAGGGAGAACTGTACAGCGCCCCCGTGAGGAGTAGCGGCATCTCTGTAGAAGATGTTTAAAGTGGACTCCACACCTGCTGTCTGTGTGCCTGCACCAGAACTGGAATTTGTATCCATAAGGGGGAATCGGGCCTGCACACTCTCCCGCCCTGCCCCCCATCACTGCTCTGTCCTGCCATAGTTGTGTCACGTGACCGTCTCTCTTTACAGCAGCCATCCGAAGGCCGTCACTCCCCAGTGCAGTTGCTGGGAGAGCGGTCACATCACGTTTGCTGGGGATCGGGAGAGGCTGCGGAGGACTCTGCTCTCTTACCTCTGAATCCAGATTGCCTGTCAGTCATTAATTTTTTTAGTTATCAAACACTGGTCATCCTCTGTGGGTGAAGTCCTGTGCTCTGTGTTGGGGGCACAGGCATGAATAAAACAGTCTCTGTCTTTAGGAATTCACAGTCTAGTTGGGGCTACAAATACTTAAAGAGTACACTGCCGTGTGGGAAGTGTACGATACTCTTGGGACTGTGTAGAGGGTGTTGTGGGAGCACATCAGAAGGGTTACCTAACAAAGATGTGAGGAGGGTAGTGGAAGAGGGTGTCAGAGAAGCCTCCTAAGGAAATAATACGAGTTTTCGAGGGAATCGTGGAAACGAAAGAGGGGAAGGAGGGCTTTCCCGTGAGAGGGCTCAGCACAAGCAGAGGTTGGAGGTGAGAGGGTGCAGCACAGGGAACGTGCAGGCCAGGCTGGTGAGACAGGCAGAGGACACAGCCTGGGGCATTCTAGTAAGGAGCTGGGTTTGCCTAGAAGAAAAGAATTGGAGCGTTGGTAGATTTAAATATAATTATGATTTTAGAATTTATTCCCTGCTCATTTTTTTATCCATATAACAAATCTATTAAGTGCTTGGTCTTTGCCAGACACCATGCTCAACAGGAGGGGTATAAAGGGGATTGCTGCCCAGTCCCTGCCTCAGGGAGCTCACTGCACCATGGTGCCTGCTGGACCTTCTTTGGCTCTTGCTTGTGCCTCTGCAGTGGTGAGAGCTTGACGTGCCAAAGGCTTTGCCCCTTCCCAGAGTGAACTTTGAGGGAGTCTCCTAAGGGCTGGCTCCAAATGGTTGATCATCCTACGACCCTCATGGTTATTGTACCCCAACAACAGGGCACATCATACGTGACTTGATAGCTGCCAGGCTAACTCAACCCCTCGTTTTCCTGAAAGGACTTAGAAATAGTTTGGAAATCCTCCCAGGAAAATTAAGTTGGTAGAATACAGTGATGAGTTGGCAGTATGCATTTTCTTTTTTTCCTGGTGAGTGACAATTTCATCTATTCTCTTCTCTCCCACTCTGGGCTTTCTCAGCTTGGAGCTGATAAGGCTTGTGTGGGTGGTCCAGTGGGTCAGTCCCAGCATCTCCCAACTGTTGTTTCACTGTCTCACTGGCCCGGGGTGGCCTTGTGCTGCGTGACAGCCCCCTGGACCTCTGTAGCAGTGGCTGTTTCAAGTTGAGCGCAGACAGCCTTTGCAGGGGAGGACACACACTAAAGTTGGAAGGAAAGCATAACTTGGTAAAGCGAATCCTGTGTTTTCTGTCATAAATCGGTCCCTTTTATTCCTGGAGGCTTGGGGAATAGGCCGAGTGGAGAATTGCAGGGCGAGAACAAGTGTTCCCTGTTGTCCTAGCCCACTGCATGCGTTTTTACATGGGTCTCTCTGTCGTCTTTCTTTCCCATCCCCCTCCAGTTTACAGTAATTTCTCCTTAGCTTGTAGTCCCTTGAAGCTCCTATGTAGTTCCCAGGCCACATCCCTTCCCTTGTAACTTTAGGTGCTAACAGACCTGGGCAGTCAGAAGTAAAGAGCATTAGAAGAGCAGTATTGACGGAAGCCCATGAGCCCCCCAGGGCCTCTTGTTGAAGAGGGGAGACAGCATATCCAAATCGGGTTTAGGGGCATAGGTATAGTGTGCATTTGTTTGTTTGTTTGTTTATATTCCTCACCTGAGGATATGTTTATTGATTTTTGATGGGATGGGCTGGGGGTGGTGGGAGGAGACATCAATGGGAGAGAGAAACATCAGTCGGTTGCCTCCTGTGCGCACCCTGACCAGAGATCAAACCCACAACCTGGGTATGTGCCCTGACTGGGAATTGAACCTGCAACCTTTTGGTGTATGGGACGATGCTCCAACCAACTGAACCACCTGGCCAGGGCTACAGGTGTACTTTGAAAGGCTCTACCCTCTTCACCACCACCATCCCCTACCCCACCAGCACCAGATGACCGTATGTTATAAAGGTCACATCTGGGGTAGAGTTTTGAGATTTGAAGAAAGGATTGACCTTTTTGACAGTTTAAGTCTTTACAGTCTCTCAAAGGAGTAAGTTTCATAGGATTACAGTCCAGTAAATGTGTGTGAAAGACACAGAATCTGCAAAACTGTATACATTAGACAGAATTTCTTAAATCTGAGCTTCCTGTTTTTCAAAAGTTAAAATTCATACTTTATTAAATTCTGTTACTTAAGGGTAGCCTCAGTTAGGGTCCAGATGTCAACCCCATGCGGTGCCCAGTGCACTCACCTGTCTGCCTCTCCCCTGGAAGCTGTGCTGCGAGCCTTAGCTGCCGGGCGGCGGGCGGGGGCTGCAGCCGCTCCTCTGCTCCAGTGGGGGTGAAAACCAGTGTGCACTTAATTCTCCCTCCTGTGTTTTGCCAGCCTGATGAGGAGCTCAGGATTCTGAGTTCAGTAGATTCATACTGACCCCATTCTCCTTTTAGTTTGCCCTCCAAATTCACCTGCTCCAGACTTGACTCTGGCCATTTCTCAAGTGAACTGTCATGGTTGCTTTTGACTCTTTTGTACTGTATGCACCTGACCATCATTGACGTGCTATGAAAAGTTGCAACATTTGAAGCATAGAGATGTTTTGGGTCTGGGCAAATAATATGTACTACAATCCTAAAAATCAGGCTTTTTCATCTTTATTTTGGTGAGTGACTTTCACAGTGCTTTAAGCCCAAAGGACTCGGTAGGTTGAGTACTGTTATCGGTGTCGGGGTGAGTTCGGGCGTTCGTGGAGAGGGTTTGCTCCTGGTTAACCACTGGTTACTAACCCCGTGGTTAGCCTACTGACCGGAGCCACAGCTCCGTCAGCTTTCTTGTGACTCTTCTTTCCAGACCACACCAGTGACCATGCAGGTTGGAGAAGGTCAGCAGGTGCAGATTGTCCAGGCCCAGCCGCAGGGTCAAGCCCAGCAGGCCCAGAGCGGCACTGGACAGACCATGCAGGTGATGCAGCAGATCATCACGAACACAGGAGAGATCCAGCAGATCCCGGTAAGGCCTGCCCTGCCCTGCCTCGAGGTCTGCACGGCCCTCTGCTCAACCTTGTAACAGAAAGCACCTAAAGATTTTCTATCTCTGTGTATGTGTGTATGTATCTGTGTATATCTTTTATGTATATAACACACACATACATACATACATACATACATTTTCTTAACCTGTATTCCCATTACCTCAGACCACAGGTTGCTTTACTGTACGCTCACTGCTTTCCTTCAACCCGGGTTCAAGCTCACCACTATGGGGCAGCTCCTTTTAATTTCCCCTCACTCCATCTGTGCAGAGAAATCATTGTAACCACTCCTCCATGCCAAGGCCCAAAGGCCCTGTGAGGCAGTCCTGTCTTTTGATTAGCAGAGAATAGGAGGGAGGTATATAGGGAAGGCCATAAATACACTTGTTGCATATTCATGAGGCGGTTCCCAGCGGAGCCTGCAGCAAAGTGTATTTTTGGCTTTCATTTAACTTATCCATTCCTCCACTGTGGACTGCAGCTTCCTGTGTGCCTTGGGGGATTTCATTTCTTAGATTTGTACTTGTTCTTTTGTTAAAAATGTTCTTGTCTTAACACGTGCCATCTATACATTGGTCATTTTGTCAACAAAAAATGTAGAAAGTGAGTGACATGCAGCAGCCCTTCTGTTTCCTGCCCCTTACCCTTCCTATTGTGAATGCCATGTAGTCAGGGCTAGAAATTCACTTGGACTTGATAAGCACTTCCTCTCTGAAAAACGCTTGAAAAGTATCCTCAACTCTGTTTTTGTAACTGTTCTTGTTAAGGTAACAGAGTAATAGGCCAGAAAAAACCTTAGGAAAGTGGAGTGTGTCTGTGTCTGTGTCTGTGCCTATCACTTTCTGTCTCATCTCTCTCTCTCTCTCTCTCTCTCTCACATACACACACACACACCATCAGTTCCAGGTGCCTTGCCTCACTTTTTCAGCCACCAACCCCCAGACCTCTCTCTTGAATGATTTTCACTCATGTGGAGGCTCCACAACAAATTCATTTCAGCCAGAGATGAGTTCCCACTTTGCAGTAACTTCAGCTCGAGTGTTTTTAGCCCTGTGGAGCACAGGGCTTTAGCACAGAGGGTTTGTTGTAGAATTCAGGGCCTGGTCTTCATTGTTCTCACATAGGAGTCTGCACTTCTAAACTCCTCAGCGTGCTTGCAGTAGTGATGACCTTCAGGAAGGAAACTTTGTTTCTCTTTTGAAAGCCCAAGGGGTACACTTATTTGCTCTGCAGTTAATATAAAAAAGCTGTGAGGATCCCCAGACTGAGCCTTGCGGAGGACTGAGAGATATCACCAGATATCTAAATCGAAGCCTAAAAGAAGAGCCTCTTCTAAGAACTGCTTGGAACTGTTTGGCTCACAGCTTTTCATTCACATCTGAGTTTCTGCAAAGAGCTCTTCCCAGCCAGGAAATGGAAAACCCCTGTGGCCGGCAGTAAACCTTCCCCCGTTCCTGGGATGAGGCTTCCGTCTCTTACCTCCTGTGTCTTGGCTCAGTTCTGGTGACCCCTGGAACCGGCCCCCTAGCCTCAGCACTGAGCTCTCCTGAGCCCCCCACCCAGTTGCCTTCAGCCCAAGCATCTTAGCAATGTCGCCTGGGAGCCGCATCATGGGACTGAGGTAGGGAGGCGAGGCTCGACCCTCATGGCTTCCCAGCAGCTTCTCTCGGCATAGTCTCAGGAAGTGAAAGACAGGGGGTCACGACATTGTGCCCTGTCTCCTTTGACTAGATTCTTCACAGGTTTCGGTTTTGTGGCTCTCTCCATCTTGCTTTAAGCAGACAATTCTGGAATGGTCTACCAGAACTCCAGCATTACTCTTTCTTGGTGGCTCCAGTCCTCTTTGAGGCTGGCAGTTTCAGAGGAGCAGTTTGATTGAACGCTGCACACAGGAGTGCAGCTTCCTCCTAGTAGTGTTTGCCTCGTGGAAGCGCAGTTCCCTTCAGTGGCACTAGCTGTTGAAGGGGAACATTAGCCGCAAGAAGCCCACCCTCACAGCAAAGGCAGACCGGGCAGCCACAGAGAGAGAAACCAGATTTGCTGGTCTGCTGGAGCCTGTCTCGTCCCCCGCATCCCTCGGTGTGAATGTCTGCAGGCTCCTCTGCTGACTCTTGTCTCTGCTGCGCCACAGTTCCTCTTGCATTGTAGCCGTAGCCGCCTTGGTCCTTTCTTCACCCCACACTCAGGGCACTAAAACTTTCATGGCACGCTGGAGCGTTAAGAGCCTGAGTTAAGGCTTTTAGCACACAATTAAATGCAGCATGTGGTATTATTGTATTATCTGAGGCTTAATCTTAAGCATGAGGGACTTGAAGGGCATTTTTGTAGCTTTGGTTTCCCATGATGGGTTTTTCTGTGAAAGGTTTATTGATTCAGCTTCCCCTTGGGAGGTGTTTGGCCAGAAGCTAGTGCTGAACACTAAGGATCCTAAAAGTCCCACAGACCCCCCCACTGGTCCTGGCTGCTGGGGACAGATATCATAAAGCGGGTCAGCTTTTTCTTCCAAGATGTGCAGCATGGAGTTGGGCAGTTCTGGGGCTGTGGTGCGGAGTGACGGCCATCTGCTCTGTGCTCCTGGCGGACACTGGGACTTCTCTCCGTATTAGATCAGCCATTCTGGGAACCGGGGTGGAGCGTGTGGAGAGGAGGGGAGAAAGGCCTGCACCTGGCTACGAACGTCCTGATAATGCTAGACAGCCTTTAGGGAAAAACCCTAAGATGAACTGAGCAAACAGCGGAGAGCCAAACAAAGGTGACAGGATTCTCAGGAAATTTTCAAAGTCCATTCAGGGAACATAGCCTCTTTTGTGTTGTATGACTTGTGGGGCAGGGGTGTGATGGTTTTGCTGGACCTCTGTTAAAAAGGGCCTTTCCCGGGTAGACTTCTTTGGAGGGCTCAGTGGAACAGGGGACATGAAAAGCTTGCCTGAAGTTGCACTCAATCTCCTGTGGTCTTTTCGTCCCTGCCCCTGCCCTAGGTGCAGCTGAACACTGGCCAGCTGCAGTATATTCGCTTAGCCCAGCCTGTATCAGGCACCCAAGTTGTGCAGGGACAGATCCAGACGCTTGCCACCAATGCTCAGCAGGTACGTGCCTCAGAGACTCAGGGCTTGAGTTGGGGACCAACCAGGCTCCTGGCTGGAAAGGGGTGCTCAGCACACAACTCCCTCTTGCCATGTTATCTGTCAGCAAGTCTCCTCCACACCCTGCGTATTTATTGTGCACCCCAAGGCACAGGTGGGGTTTTTGGAAGACTATTTAAAGTGTCTCTGTCACCATGTTATGGAGGGACAAAGAAGTGCAAGGCAGGGAAGTGTCCAGGATACTTGGAGAAAGCCCGATGTTTCTGCGTGCACATGTCTGACCAGAAGAAGCACTTTGACAGACTGCCTCATTGTCAGGCAGAGTTTCCATCTTTAAAACTGAACAGCTGTGTGCTCTGGCATCTCCTCTACCCTTTGGAAAGCTAACTTAGATTTTTTTTAAAAATATTTTATTTATTTTTAGACAGAGGGGAAGGGAGGGAGAAAGAGAGGGAGAGAAACGTCAATGTATGGTTGCCCCTCGAGTGCCCCCTGCTGGGGACCTGGCCCACAACACAGGCATTTGCCCTGACTGGGAATCGAACCAGCGACTCTTTGGTTTGCAGGCTGGCGCTCAATCCACTGAGCCACACCAGTCAGGGCAGCTTACTTAGATTTTATACTCACCTCCTCGGGCATCTTTAACCAGTGATTGCCCCCTCGTCTTCTCTCGTGTCCTAGGATATTGAAGGCTGTGAGCCCCAGATGCTGAGGGGCTGCCTCCCTGGGCTTGGGGGTTGGAGAATGTGGCATTGTTTGTAGAGGAATGGGGTGCTGGTCAAGGGGAGGCATTGTTAATGGATTCTTTTGCCTCAGGCCCCAAAAAAGCAGCAATCGTTTAAGAGCTGAATCTGTCTGGCCCAGTTGCATTTCTGGTGATGTATCTATTGACAGTAGTGACAGAGCTGAGTTTGTAGAGCAGGTCTCCAAAGATCTTGTTTGGGAAGATGGGAGGAATGAGCCAAAAGTAAGGCTTCTGAGTTCCCTGTAAGTTTCTGGGATCCTGAAAGGCTCACAGAAGGACTTGGCTTTTCCCTAATTTCCTCCGTGCTCACTGACATGGAATCAGAGCTCAAGACTGGTCACACCTTCGGGTACCTCCCCCTCCCCCTTTAAAAAAAAAAACTTGTAAGATTCTAACTGGGATCCAAAAAACTTTCTGTGGCCTGGGGGTGGGAGGAAATGAAAACCAACAGTTTTTGGTGTTTTCCCAGATGTCAGATTTGGAACCGGAAACTAAAGCCAGAGAGTGGGGAGAGTTGGGTACACCGCGGGGGTGGGGGCGCTGTAAGGAGAGTGCTGGAGGGCAGAGCCTGTGTGACACAAATTGTGGTCGTGACAGCTGGCACTTCGTAGGTGCTCAGTAAATATTTTTTGAATGAATGCTGAATAAACAGTGTGTAAATGGCATTTAAAGTTAAATGAAACTTTGTTTTCAGCTGCTGTAAAGATCAGTCCTGCTGGCCACAAGGCACAGTTAACCTCATCCATGAGGAATATTTTCTGTTTGTCTCAGGGTCATTCATTTATTCTGCAGACATTTCTTGAATACTTAATTTGCACTAGGCGTGGCTTAGCTCCTGCTTTCGTGCAGCTATAGACTGGTATGGGGAGAAAGACCCGAAACAGGAACAACAGGAAGAGTCCTTTATGAAGCCCTTTCACACCTGTCCCCTTCTTGATCTGCATAGCCTCCTGGGTAGGCCGGATGGGTTGTTTTTGGCTGTAGTGAGGACACCTGAGAGGACAGTCTTTACCTTGCAGGTTGGCTGTACTGATTCCAGGAGGTGGTGCACAGAGGCCATTACCGGTCTCTTGGACACACTCGGGCACACCCGAGCATGCTTCCATCTTCTTCCTAGTCTGCCAAGCTGTTCCACACTGGCATTGTAGGATGCATTTCTGCATGTCAGCAAATTTCTTTTCAAGTCCACACCTAAGGTTTTATGTGCACGTGATAAATGTTTTCCTTGCTTCCTCCCCCACCCCTCCCGTCTTGGCCCAGAGGGCTGCACGTGGCCACCATCGGAAAAACTACTTCATAGGTTTGCCACAAAGGATTCCAGGGCCAAGGCCACCTGCTCGCCAGGGTGTTTCATATTCCAGTCAGATAATCTGGGTGATACGGGTTTGGTTTGGAGCCCACCTTCCAAGAGTGAAAGGGACCACTCACTACTTTGCCCAGTGGTTTGCAAACTGTCTTCACTGGTGAAAGACTCTTAGGGCTTCTGCCTGAACAGTAAATGTTATGCCCTCTCCTGTCAGTACCTAGGAGCTTGGTGTGTATTTGATTTGAGTCTCAGGCCCCAGAAACACCTTGGGGATGGGGGTAGAAAGTGGCTGTTAATACTACATGCTCCGGGATCCTCTATACGGTGTCAACTCTGAGTAGCCTTCAGTGCTAGGGGGTGGGCAGGGACCCTTGTCTCACTTGATCTTGGTGGCCTGCTCCTGGGTGGTAGGCTGGTGAGCCAGGCCCTGCGGCTGACCTGCCTGCTCTGCTGTCTTGATTCCTACAGATCACACAGACCGAGGTCCAGCAAGGACAGCAGCAGTTCAGCCAGTTCACAGATGGACAGGTAGGACATCCAGCTGGGGCGGGGGCCAGGGGTGAGGAGTTGGGGGCTGGGGGTTAGTGGGTGACATCTGTGAGTTTGGATGGTTAGGGTAGCTGTCCTGTCTTCTGTTAACAACGAGTAGACAGAAATTGTTAAAAACAAGTACAGTCTTTAAATCATCCTGTCCTTTAGGTTTATAGACTTGCGGGAGCTGAACATAATCTTAGACATTGTCTAGCCCAAATCCCCAGTTTACAGATGAGTAAACCGAGCCCTAGAAATGGGAAATGCGTTGTTCATGCTCACTCAGCTGTTTATTGCAGAACCAGGACTAGAACACAGGTCTCCTTTTTCTTCTCTAGGACTAGTTTTTTTCCTAAGCCATGTTGCTTTTTAATAGCATGGATCTTTTGGAATGCAGAGAACATGGGACCTCTAAGCCTCTCTCGGTGCCTGGAATTCAGTAATTCTAAACCCACACGAGGACAGAACCTTCCCTGTTCCCTCGGCCTTCCCCTCATACTCTGGTCCCAGATAGCCCTGCAGACATGATGGGACGACGCCCCAGGCTCGTGTTCTCTGCTGCCCGAGGGAGGGGAGCAGAGAACATCTCCCACCTCTGCCGGCACCAGGCACTAGGCTCACATGCCAGGGCTTCTGGGGCCAGGGTCTTGGCTTTTGGTTTCTTCTGGGGACACCTGATAAACCAAATATCCAGTTGACCCTAACCTCCCGAAGTGGCTCTGTGAGCATCTGCCTCACCCCTCACAAGTCTTGGCTGTAGGAAGTGTTTAATCCCAGGTGACCTCCTCAGCAGGGCCCACGTAGGAGATGCAGGGTCAGTGTAGCCTCCACCTGAGCCAGATGTTCCAAGGAGAGGAGGAGAGGGGGTGATCCTACTGCCCTTGCCAGTGAGGATTACTGAGAGTTGGGGAAATGCTGACTTCCAAGCTGCTGGTACAGTGGTTCGAATTGCTTGTGTTTGTCACAGAGGAACAGCGTGCAGCAAGCTCGAGGCTCTGAGCTAACGGGAGAGGCAGAGCCCAGAGAAGTGAAAGCCACAGGAAATGCAACTCCCTGCACCTCTTCCCCGCCCACTACACACACCCCCTCACACCCTGCTGGTGCCTCCTGTGTCTGCTGCTCCCAACCCCAGCAGAGCTCCACATCCCCTCCTCCCTCTGACGCCTTGCAGTGGGTGGTGGTTGAAGTATCTGGGGCCCCCAACCAACTCGAGGCCCATAGGGAGCTGCATGCCCCTCTCCCAGGGGTGACCTCACTCTCTCCTCTCCACCCCTCGCAGCAGCTCTACCAGATCCAGCAAGTCACCATGCCCGCCGGCCAGGACCTCGCCCAGCCCATGTTCATCCAGTCAGCCAACCAGCCCTCCGACGGGCAGGCCCCCCAGGTGACCGGAGACTGAGGGCATGAGCTGGCAAGGCCAAGGACACCCAACACAATTTTTGCCATACAGCCCCAGGCAAGGGGCACAGCGTCCCTCCCCAGAGGACCCGCCGACCTCAGCACCTCCTGCAGGCTAGGACACTGGTGCGCTGCACCCCACGCCTGGGGCCGAGATTCTCCAACAGAAAGATGCAATATTTTTTATTTCCTCCTTTTCCATTTTTTTCTCCAAGGAATCGATATTTCAATATGTTGTGTGTCCAATGCTATGAAATGAAAATATTAAATAACATATTTATGGCATTTCTTGAAGAGTGTGGTTGAAGAAATATTTGTCTTCCTTTTTTTGGTTCTTACCGCCACTTCTTTTTAGGAGTGTGTTATCTCCTGACTCTTGGAACTGGCTGCTGCCCCCGGGGTCTTCCACCTTGTTCTGTCTTCAGATTAAATTAAGTGAATGTGTGTAGCTTCCTTTTCATTGGTGTCTGCTCACCTCGTCTCGCTCTTGCTCCAGAGCTCTGTGCATTTGCATCCGGAGGCCGAGGAAAACGTTCCTTGCGTGTAGGAGATGAGCTCATCTGTCCTGGAGAGTGAGTGGGCGGTTCCACTCCCCCAACCTGCTCTCCCAGGGGCCCAAGGAGACCAGAACTCTGCGTTTACCACCACCCCCACCCCGTATTTTATTTCTTAAACGCATTAAAATTGTGCTAGTCTCCTTTGCTGCATGGACTTCAAACCGCATAACATGCAATAAACCTCATTTTAGATAGTTTAGAGTCTGAGTTTCTATCTGGAAGCATTCGTGGGACTGCTTTGCTTGGGAAAGCCTTGGAAAGGTTGGTTTGCCCTCAGGTTGGGTGTGTGTGAAGGAGGGGGACCCCTGTGAAAGAAAGCTAAGGAAAACTTACTCTGTGTATCCGATTCAAACTGAGGTCTTCAGCTGATTTTAAAAATGAAATTCAGTAGGATCGTTTTGCTTCTCAGAGGTCCCTGCCTGCCTGCCTTACTCCTGGGCTACCACTGTGGGCAAGATTCGGTTGTGTCCTGTTTGGCTGAGGGTCAAGAGAGCATCATCTGTCTTTGAGAAAGCCGACTCTATCCTTCAACCAGGGACCCGGATAAATCCCCCTCTTCCCCGCCCTGGCACAACTTTGAGTTGCCCACTGTGGCTGTACCCTGTAGCATCTGCCATGGAGGGCAGCCCAGACCCCTTGTCCAACAGCAGGTCACGAGAGGTCTACAGCCAGGGCCTGTATCCTGCTAATGAAACGAGAATAGAAAGAGCATTCTACTTCATTGACCACAGAGGCCAATAGCGAGCCGTCTTCCTTACCCTCACCACGCCATGCTTTCAACTAGAACGAGGCCCGTTGTGTGGGAAGGTCAGAGAACTGGGTGCCAGGAGAAGTGGGTGTTCATTTCTTCTCTGACAGCAATACACCATAAAATCTTGGGCAGCTCCCTGTTTTGGGGGGGGGGGCTATCTGAAGGTGTGAGGTGGGGGTGGGGAGGAGTCTTTAATGTTAGATGATTTCAGGTCTGACCCGGTGCCTTTATAAATTCCCTGCTGGCAGCCATGGCAAGTACTTGGACATCTGTGTCATCCATTTCATTCTCAGTCACTTACTGAAGAGTACTTCGCCATTGAAAACATACATAATGAAATAGAGTATGACAGGGTAGAATTAGGAAGAACATAATTGAGTAGGAAATCAGAATCATAGAAAACATACTCTGGCTGTAAAGAGCTGCTACGTAGTTGTTAGAATTGGGTTTCATCTCTCATCCTGGGCTTCTGGGCCACCAAAGCAAAAGACCCGGAACCGGGTAAGATTCATACCATGAAAGGAAGGAAAAATAATACTCTTGCAAAAGCAAAGATTTTCTAGTTTCAAGGTTTGGGATATAGGGCCACCTCTCTGGTGTCATCAGCGGGGTGGGGCAGTACTATCACCGTGGGGAGTCAGTCTTCCCCAGTGAGAAAGTCTGGGGCAACCCCATGGGCGTCTGATTGCCAAATTCAGTGCCTCCACTCCCATCCTGGACTTTTCTCTCAAGGCCGCTCGCTGGCCTTGCCCACTGTGGTAGCCAAACACATGCTGCATGCCTAGCTCCATGAGCAAATACAAGAGGAGAGTAAAGAGGGGAGAGGCATGGAAGAGGCCCTGGCCTCAGAGAGAAGACAAGCTCAGCTGGTCATTTCCTGGCTAACCCACGTCGAGGCCACTGAACTGTCCCACCTTGCTGCTCTTTGACTCGTTCCTGGAAACCCAAGCATGACTGGAAATGCAGGCCAGTCAGTGGGTCCCCGCTTTCCGGTAGACTGCCATAGACTGTCCTTCTTACTTGGAGATGTTCGATCGGTTGTGATTGGCAAGCAGCTTTCTTGCTGAGCACGTTCCCTTTAAATTTCCCCGCCAGCAGGGCCCATCTGGGTGTAAACAAACACTTCAGTGCAGCCCAAGACAGCCCCTGTCTAATGCCCTACACGATCCCCTTACATCCGGAGCACTCTTTAAACATTTTTCCTAGCACTTGCAGCACTCGTCCTCCTTGTGATCTTCACGGTGACCCTGCAGGGGAGACAGGAAGAGGGATGGTGATCCCTGTGTGGCAGATGGAGACATGGAGGCCCACAGACGTGCAGTGACTTTCCCAAGGTCACTCCCTGAAAAGGAGTGGAGTTGAAACCAAAACATTGGTCTCCAGATGCCCTGTGCATACACAGCTGCTTTCTGGCCAAAGATGGTGTGTGTGTGTGTGTAAGAGAACAAGGCTTTACTGAATGTGAACTGACTCCTTTTGCTCTGCCTCCCCAAATCTGCTGGCTGGGCCTTGAGTATATTTGGAATAAAGGAAGCAATCGGATCAGGTCGATGGACAGCTGGTGGCTGATGCAGGAGCCTGGAGGCCCCTGGGATTACCAACAGACCACCTGGCCGATTGCTGCTGCTTTGCTGAGGCCACAAGGGGGCAGCATGTAGCACTCACCCGAGTCTCTGGGAGATGCCATGTCTCACCCTCGTCCAACATGAGACAATTCTAGGAACTATGGGGGTATGACTAGATTCTTGGCCCCTTCCTGATAAGACCCTTAACTTTTGAAGGGAGGGGCCTCCCTAGGGCAACAGTGAGGGCTGGAAACACTACCCTTTCTAGAATATTACATCAGGGTAGGTGGTTAGATTTTAACAAGGACTTTCTGACAACCTAAGTTCATCTTAGTCCCTGTATCCCCAGCTTTGTCTCTCCACACTCCCCTCCCGCACTCCATGCTCCTGCCACACTCAATTACTTGCTGGCCCCTGAACCAAACTCCCATGTTTTCAAAATGTACTGGCCCCAGTGTCTGGAATGTCCTTTCGCAGTTATTGATCTCCTATACATCCATCAAGGCCCAGTTTAATGGCCCTTGCTGAGAAACCTCTAATTCCTGGAGCAGAGTTAGCAAAGACCTCTTTGATGTTCCCATGGCAACTTCTACAGTCTCTATTATTAGTGTTCAGATACACAGTCATTCAGCAAATATTTCTTTGGCACTTTCTGTGTGTCAGACATTGTTTTGGACATTGTGAAGACAGATGAAAACAAGCCAGCGAGGGTTATGCTGTCACGGAGCTTCTATTGGGTTGGGGCAGAGGTGGGAGAGGGAATGAGAGAGAGAGACAATAAACACGAGACAAGTTAGGCCCTACAGAGACCCCATGTCACTGTTAGAATTTTCTGGTTTCGGCTGTCTTCTCCACTTTCAAGGTCATCTCTGTGCCTCCTGAGCCCAGCACAGGGCCTGGCACCAAAAGAACAATAGTAACTGATGAGCAAGTAAATGAACATGAACCCTTCCCTGAAGCCAGCCTCCAACAGCGCTCACATTCCCACCGCTGATACTGTTGCTTTTTTCTTGTTAACTTTGTTTGAGCACTGATAATAAGCTGGAGGGCTGTGAGATGGAGGTTAATTCTTTTGAGAAATTTCTGTGAAGGAAAACATACCTAAAGTTTGGTACCAGAATGGATGATCTCATTTCATCTTCACGTCCTCTTTAAAGTAGGTATTCTCCCCATTTTGTGAGTGAGAAACTGAGGCTCAGAGAGGCTAAGGAATTACCCAAGGGCACCAGCTGATGAAGTAGAGCTGGATGCTGAAAGAAGCCTCCTGTCCCCGCCTGCTCTGCCCCACTGGTGTTGACCTCACTGTTCATGATTCTTTTTCTTACAGAGAATGAGAGCTCTCTGCCCCCAACTCCTGGGTAGGGACCTCGCCTTTGTCCCACCTCTCCAGCTGTCCACAGGTCTCTGTAAGCTAGCCTCTGACCTCCCAGGAGGAGAGGACTCTGGAGGGGGGCGGGTAGGTCAAGTGCCTGCTCCCATGAGTGTGGCCTCCTCCGGGCCCCCTGAGCCGGGCTGGCAGCCTTACCCCCTAGCTTGTGTGCTGGGCCACTACCACAGCCCAGGAGAAAGGACAGGAGGACAGCAAGTCTGGCACTCCAGGGGAGAACCTGAGCTGAGCTCCAGCTGGGCCAGGCTGGGCTGCGCTCCTCCCGCTGGCTGGTGCTGAGGAGAGGTAGGTCTGAAAGAGGACCCAGCCTCCCTGCCCACCCCCCCTCCAGCCCTGGCCCTCCACTAAGTCCCCCCGCCAGCTCTCCAGCTCCCTGCCCCTCCCCCAGGCCCCTGAGCCTCTCTTTCAGTGAAGCGCTGTGAAACAGACACTTTCTAAGATCTTGTTTGTGTCAACATGGCTTCATTTTGCTTTGTATTGAAATGATGGTTTGGCAATGTATGGAATTCTAAGTCCACAGTTATTTGCCTTCAACATTCTGAAGATACTGTTTCATTGTCTTTTGGCAAAATCTGTTGCTGCTGATGAGAAGCTTACTGTCAATGCAATTATCGGACCTCTGTAGATAAGCTGTCTTTCCTCTCTGGTGGCTTTTAGAATTTCCTTTTTATTCTTGATATGCTATACTTGGGCTGCAAGGTGTCCAGATGTATTTTTGTTTTGTTTTTAAAGATGTCTTACTAGGCAGTCTGTGGCCCTTCACAGTCAAGAAATCCATGTCTTATTTCTGGAAAGACATGAGTTACTCTTTCCAGTATCTTTCCTGGAACTAATAACATACAGGGTCCAGCAGAAGGAAGGCCTGCTTGAGTGTGGTTGGTAGGGTTTTAATATGGGCGTAATAATTTATAGTTTTAATTCGAACATTTCACCTAAGATGTCATCTGGTGTGCTTTTGAGTGTGATATTGTCATGTTACAGAATTACATGCTTACGATTTTGTAGTGAAAAAGGGGGCGTTATCTGTGTTGGACCCTGCATATTCAAGATTTTCTCATTCAATTTTTTATGTCTCTTTTCTTGCATATGTTTAATCTCTTTATTGTTCTGTGATTCATGCTGAGGATTTTCACAGGTTTAGCCTCTAATTCACTAATTCTCTCTTCTGCAGTATTTACTAACCCATCTGATAGTTTTTAATGTCAGCGACTTTGTTTTCTTTCCTAAAATGTCTAGTTTTTGTCGCATCTACCACATGGCCACGTTTGATAGCTTCCTGTTCTGGTGTTGTACATGCTATTCCTTTATCTCCCAGGAGACTTTAACAATGTTAAACTTCCTTTTAGATTGTTGCTTTATCTCTAGGTCTTTAAGTATGAATTCTCCCATGAGAGAGATATCTCTCAAGATAGTGTATTTCTTCTTATATGTTGTGAAATTTCTTCTCCAGTTATATTCAGCACATTTTCCTAACTGTGCCGTGGGACATGGAGGCTACCCTAAGGGCTGATTTCTCAGCTTTCTCTGCCCAAGCCACGTGGAAGTGCACCAGCCCCAAACGTGCTCTTATATTGCTCTCTTGGCTTGGGATTTTTCGTGGTGTGAATATCAAGTCCTGAGCCCACACCTCATGTGGGTAGGCTTGACTATCATACTCACCTGGGTACTCTTTCTACCCAAAGCCAAGGCCAGGTGGCTCGCAGGCTGACCTATTTTGGTCCTGTCTGTGGCAGACGGCACTTCCCCAGACCCTGCTCTAAGTAGGAAGCCTGCCATGCCACGGGCGGGGTCTGCTGGTATACTTCCCATTTCGCTGGAAAGCTGAATCCCTCCTCAGAGGTAGAGCTTCAAATACTGCTCACCACTGGAATTCCCTCTTATTTCTGGCCCTTACAGATTTCTCATTCTTGTTTTTGAGCTTGGATATATTGTTATTTTTAAAGATTTTATTTATTTATTTTTAGAGAGAGGGGAAGGGAGGCAGGAGGAGAGAGAGAGAAACATCAATGTGTGGTTGCCTCTTGCATGCGCCCTACTTGGAACCTGGCCCACAACCCAGGCATGTGCCCTGACTGGGAATCAAACCAGCGACCTTTCCATTTGCAGGCTGGCACTCTGTCCACTGAGCCACACCAGCCAGGGCTGCTGCTATTGTTTTTAATTATCCAGCATTTATTTTGTATATTTACTGTTTTAAGGAGAAGGGACTTCAATAAGTTGGATCAACTTTGACCTAGAAGTCCCATGCGCTGGGTCTCCCAGCCCTGTCACTGAGCCCCTTTCTCTTTCCCGGACCTGAGTCTCCTTTATCACGTCTCATCCCTTCCCTGAACCTCCTTCCCACAACTCAGTCTGCAGCCCCTCCTACTCACACCATCTCCCATCCTGAGCCCTCATCCAAGTTCCTCCCACCAGAGGAGTGGGGAGCAGGGAAGCTTTTGTCCACACACTCTCCACAACTCAGAAAAGTCCTTCCTCCTTGCTTTCCAACCAACTTCAGTGTGCCAGTGGCTGTCGCTGAGAACAAGGAGCCTTCCAGCAGCACTGCAGGAATGTGGCCTTCAGCATGGTCTTCCAGGGTTTGGGATCAAGATGGAAGAACCCTGAAGGCAGAGGAGGGGCAGTGCAAGAAGGCATGGCTTTGACCTTCATTTCCACACCCCCTTCTCCCTCAGTGTCTCCTGCTTGTGGGTCCTCCTCCAGTCCTGAGGGTCAGTGGGGTTCACTTTTCTTGGCCCAGAGACACCGCTGACTGGCCCAGCCGGCGGGCATGGTCGGGGCTGGGGACAGCTCAGTGGCATGTCCAGATCTATGGGGAAAGAAACCCTCTGAGGCCCCCCTCCAGCAGCTCCCCCCTCCAGGGTGGCCTAAATCTCTTGCCCACTCAGGCCTCCTTGGGAAAAGGAAGCAGGCCGGATCTTTCTCTCAATTTTCCTCCTGCTGTCAGTGGTGGCGGGTCCCTAGAGGTGAGTAATGCATGTGATGCCATCACTCCACGAACACCCTCCACTCTGATCCCGTCCTCTAGCTGAGAAGAGCTGCAGGACTAGGGGATTCTCGCAGCATCTCCCCTCTCCATTGAACGCACATCCGAAGAGCAGTAGGATCCATGGTTCGCATTTGTACAGCTCCCAGCACGATCGTGACTTTCCAGGCATTGCTTTCGGCTGCGAAGGCAGGGCAGCGGTGGAGCGACCAGCTGGTCCAAGGTGGAGCCAGAAAGTGGAGCCATGACTGGTAGCTCAGTGCTCTTTCTGCCCCTGACACTGCCAACCTCCCTGGAAGCTGGCACCTCCCGCTCTACCCCACTGAGCTCTCTCCTGTAGAGTCTCAGCCTCCAGGGCACGTGCAGGCTCAGGCCCTGGCCAAGCTCCCTGGTTCCTATCAAGCCCAACTGAACATTTCAGCCTATTCAAGTCCCGCTGTGTCCCCCCATGCTCTACAACATCCTCCCCATCCCACACCCACCCTGCCCACGAGCACGTGCGCACACACTGCAGCACAGGGGAAAAGAGCTGTACTAGACAAGTCTCCTCACTGAGCCTCAGTCTTCTTGCCTGTGAAGTGGGGTGTGAACAGTATTACCTCAGCGCTGTGGGGATGGAGAAATAGCAATGCAGACAAAGCCCCCTGCGCGAGGCTTAGCATTTAGCCTGGGCCTCATCAGTGGGTGCTGCAGGCATTGGTTGTACTTCTCTATACCTCTCCAAGCCCAGTCCACCTCTGTCCCCACCCCAGCAGGCTCCCTCTGCCATTGCCTGTGGAGACCTACCTCCTCTGACCTCCAGCAACCCTAAGAGCTGTAAGAAAGCCCAGGGGGTTTCTGGGGAGGGAAGAGGAGGAAGTCTGTGGGTGGAACCCTGACCTGCTCACCCCAATTTAACCAGAGCACTTCTGATTGAATGCTTTTTACATGTTGGGGTGCTGCCTTGTGACTCTGTCTGTAAAAAGGATTCCTTTGCTAACAGAGTCTGAAAAGCGCTGACTTAAACCACTCCTTCCCACTCTGAGAAAGCCCTGGGCTGACCTGAGGTCCCACTGGGAGTCAGCCACAGGCTTGAACCTGGCCCCTGGTCCCAGGCACTTGCAGATCTCAACCCTCTCAGACCGGAGAGTTTCTGCCCTTGGCAGGAGCGAGTCCTAGAGAACAAGGATTGGGCCATCTAGGGTCCCTCGGCCCACCGCACTGACTCCAGGGTGACACGCACAGTAGGTAGGCGCCAGCCAGGGGAGCAGTCAGGCCATACACAGTTCAAGGGTCACCCCCTGCCTGTGTATCTTTAGGTGAGTCCCCTTACCTCTCATCCTCAGCTTTCTTGCATGCAAAGGGCTGTTCTAGGTCCCACAAGGGACAGGGCCTGGTACTTAGTTGGTGCCCTGCAGATGGGAGCCCTCTCTCTCCCCACTCTTCTTCTCAATCAATACTTGCTCCATTGATGGATGATGGTGACAGTGATGAATTGCAGGAGATCCTGGAGCCCCGCCCCCTTCTTGTGGTACAAATAGGGAAACTGAAGCCCTGCGCCAAGAGGGGACTTGCGCAGGTGGGACAGTGAATGAGTCTGGGCAGGGTGGGGACATTCTGGCAATGTTACCAGGGAGAAAAGCAGGGGTTGGGGGTGGGAAGGGAGCTGCTGAGGATGGGGTGAAGGGAACAGGTGGGAAGAAGGGGCAGAGGAGGGTGGGAAACTACATCCCCCCCTCCCCCTGCTCCCTGCAGCAGAGAGGCTGACTGAGGAAGCCTAAGGCAGCTGTTTGCTCAGAAAAATGTCTTTGTCACTAAAGGCTGTGGTGGGGAAAGTCCATTCTCTCAGTCACATCTTGGGAATCCAGATGGGGACAAGGAGGCAGCCAGGTGACCCTCAGAGTGGCCATCTGTCCTCTCAGAACCAGACTGGCTCCTTTGCTTCTCCTCTCTTTCTGTCTCACACACACTCCCATTAAACTTTGCTGGCAGCCTCCTAAAACCATCTTCCTGCTCCCCTCACCCCTTAGGAAGAGTTCCATGAGTCTTCACTTTAAAAAGGAGAGGGCCCGACCCTCTATCACACATAACCTACAGGAGAACAGGCCTCCGTACCCTATTCATAGTCCTTCCTGAGATCTAACTTCCATCCTTCTAGTTGCAGCCACAATCTCTTGCCTTTGGTTGGGTAATCTGGAGCCGGCGTTGGGGAAGATGGTGAGAGACCCATTCCCCACAGTGAGGGCTCCTCCCAAGGAGTGGAAGGAGCTTTTTCAGTCCCCCAAATGGGAAGGGAGGTGTGGGGTCCAGAGGTGATACTGAGCTTGAGGATCAGATTTCCCAGAATAGACCCAATTTCAGATACTCTGGGTGCTAACAAGGGCAACCAGGGTCCAAGTGTCATGTCTGCCATAGAAGAAGGGCCTCAAAAAGACTCCAAGAAACATCCCCAGATCCCTTGTCACAGCTTTCCTTTGCACCATTCAGGTCCCCAGACCTTAGTCCCACCCCCCAAGACCCCCGGTTGATGAGGCTCAGGCAGGCAGTCCCACAGAATCTGCTAGAGCGATGCCCAGGGGCGTACCGCGTCCAGGGGATGCTGGCTGCAGCACCCACGGAGAGGATGGTAGGGCACTGCATCCACAGCGGGGCCCTCGGGGGCAGAATCCCTCCCCAGTTACCCAATGAGGGCGGGGCATAACCCGCCCAAGGGCCTCAGACTCTGGCCCTGGGCCCACCTGGAGCCAGAAGTAATGGGCGAGATTCAGGTCGGACCCCCACCCCACCCCGAAGGCACCCCCTGCTGTGCAGAGGGAAAGGGTGAAGGGGTGTGCGCAGGCTGCCAAGCCCAGCTTAGGGACTCCCTAGGTCCCTGAAGCCCCCTCCCTGCCCGCCCGCAGCTCTGCCTGCTTCCCTCCCCCACTGGCGCTCAGCAGATCAATGCTGCCTTTGCTGACAGCTGAGAATCGAGCTAGCCTTCCCGCCCCCTCTCCCGCCCCTCCCGCTCGGCTGCTTCGTCCCCCGAGATCCTCCCGAAGGAACGGGAAGAGTTTGCTGCGGAAGCGCTTCACCTTGGGGCAGGGCCTGCGGAGGGAGCGGCTGGTGTGAACCAAGCTTTCCACAGGGGAAGAGGGAGTGAGGATGGGGAGCCCCAAATCACCGCTCTGTGCTGGCCCGAGAGAGCTAATGAGAACGAAAGGGCCGCCCCCTACACAACAAGCTAGAGAGAGGAGGCCAGGCACTAAGAACTTTCTAGCTGGAGAGGGAGCGCGGTGGTGGAAAGCCTCCGGGTTTCTGGGTGGGATTCGTTGGGCCTCTGGGGACGGGGCTGTCCAGCCCGAACGCTGGCTCCGAGCTCGCCTCCCAGCACCCCTATGCCCTGCACCTGGTTCCCTGACCTGGGGCCAAGTCAACGGAGCATTTCAGACTGAACCTGGATCAGAGGAGACTCTTCTTTGGGGCTGGGTGGCCTCCCTGGGGGATCTTGCCCTATCCTGAAGAAGGAAAGTTCAGTGGGGGTGGGTGGGAGGCGAAACGGACACACCTGGGGCCCGCGTGCTACACACTCTGACACAACTCGGCAGCCCTTGGGCATCAGGCTTTGCAGGTAGGAACGGCTCACCTAGCCACACGTTGCGCCGGCACACTTCCCACACCCCGCAGGACGTGTACAGGGCACAACCCGAGGGGACACACTTCACCTCTTGCACCGCTAACACCCGGACTGTTGGGCCTGCACACCCTTCTTCACACCCATCCACACTGGACCCACCACACACACTTCCACTGACTCAGTCCCACCACCTGGCAGACAGACCCCTAGCCACCCACCCTGCACACACAGCAGACACTTCTGCATCCACTCGCACCCAAACTCCACGGGACGCGTGTCCCATCTGCAACCGCGGCGGCAACTCCACACTCCGCGCCCCGCTACCCTCTAACACACACGAGGCATTCCAGCCCGGCCTTCGGGGCCACACGGCCCCTCGCGGTAGTGCACACCCCTTGCCCACCGCCAACCTCGCGGCCCCGAGAGCTGCCCCCGGGCCTGCCGCCACGCGGTCGGGTCGGGGCACCGACTGGGCGGCCGGTGCGCCCTGGCCCGCCGCCTTCGCCGCGCGTCCCCTCCCTCCGCCCAGCTCGCTAGCTCGCTCGCTCCCTCCCGATTTGGGAAGGCGGCCGCGGGGCGGGCGGGGGCGGGCGGGGGAGGGGCGGGGCGGGGAGGGTGACATGTGAGCAGCGCGCCAGGGCAGGTGGAAAGGCGAGCGGCATGGAGCGCGTAATAAGAGAGTTGGAGTCGGAAAGAGCCGCCCCAGTCGCCGGGGAAGCGGGCGGTCAGAGCGGGCTCCGGCTGCCCCCAGGTTCCGAGCGCCCGCCCCCCGCCCCGGCGCAGCCCCTGCCGGGACCCTAGCCCCCGCCGCCTGCGCCCGCCCCGGGCCGCCCTGCCGGCCTCGGGTCCGAGCCATGTGCCGCTGAGCGCCCCGCGCGCGCCCCCGCCCCGGACTGTCCCCGGGCCCCGGCCCCCCAGCCAGGCGCCGCCCATGGCCGAGGCCCCCCCGCGCCGCCTCGGCCTGGCCCCCCCGCCTGCAGACGCCCCCCGCGCCGAGCTGGTGGCTCTTACGGCGGTACAAAGCGAGCAGGGCGAGGCGGGCGGGGGCGGCTCCCCGCGCCGCCTGGGCCTCCTGGGCAGCCCCCTGCCTCCGGGTGCGCCCCTCCCGGGGCCGGGCTCCGGCTCGAGCTCCGCCTGCGGCCAGCGCTCCTCCGCCGCTCACAAGCGCTACCGCCGTCTGCAGAACTGGGTCTACAACGTGCTGGAGCGACCCCGCGGCTGGGCCTTCGTCTACCACGCCTTCATGTGAGTTTACGACCCCGCACCCCTTGCCTTGCCCGATGCTCCCGCTTTGCGCGGTGCCTGCCGGAGCCTAGGCTACCCTGGGTCAGCCGCCGAGCCCTGGCTCCGCCTCCTGTCCCTCATCCCCAAGAGCCGACCCTCATCTTTTCCCCCTCAGGGCCTGAGTTGGATGACTGATCGCCCCAGCCTGACCCTCACCCTCAATCTCCAAGCCTCGACCCCTACTTTAACTCGCTTCTGACCTCTCCCACCTCAACTCCTTATTTCCATCCTGACCTCCAACCCCTGCTCCGCTGTCCCAGATGCTCCCCACGTCCAGCTTCTTGTCCCCCATCCTCTCTGCAATCTGGAGCCACTACAGTGGGGCTCCCCTTCCTCGTCCTCACCTCTGTCTCCCTGTGTACCAGATACGGAAGGGGCTCTTTGGCCCCCACACACTTTCTGTCACCTTCTCCCCAGCTCTGTCACTACACTGGGCTCCCACCTGGGCTCCCCTTGGAGATGACCCTGTCTGGGGAAAGTCTCTACCCCAGCCCAGGGCAGGCTCCCAGTTGTAGGAGTTGGGGGTCCCGGGGAGCCCCTGAGCCCTGACACTTGTGTGCTGTCTGTCTGACTTATTTGAGTCTTCACTCAGTCTCCCCTCCACCCTCAGCTTGCCAGCAGCAGCAGCAGGCTGCCTAGCCTGCCCAGCTCGCTGGCGGCTTCACCAGGCCTGGCTCTGGGCACCCCAGGGGAAAAAGGAGAGAGGAGAGAGGGGTTGGTTTGGAAACACTGACGCTGTGCACCAGCCCCCCCTCACCAGGCTCCTCCAACTTTCAAAAACACTGACCCCTCTTGGATGTAAAGAGTGAATTTTGGCAGCTCAGAGCTCGGTCTTGGGGGAAGGCCTGGCCCAGACGGGAACATGAGAGGCCCCTCCGATATCAGTTGAAGGGCCAGGCCTGGCTCCGGAACTCTCGGTTAGAGACCTCCGGTTCCTGGAAACTGTGCTGTTGTTAATCCCTTCTTGCTGCCCCCAGAGAAGGGCGCTTTGGTCTTGGGGTCTCCTGAGTGGCCCCTTTGCCTTTCCACCTACTGTCTGACAGCCCTGCCGCCTGCCTGGCTGTCCCTCCACCAGACTGTTTCCACCTGTGTGAGAACTGGCCTGTCTATTCATCTCTCCACCTAACTGTCCAACAGTCCTTTGCATGCGCGTTTTCATCCTTCTGTTGACCTGTCCACTTATCTGTCTGTGTGTCTGTCTGTCCATCTATCTATTCACTGATTCACTTGTCTCACTCTTCTACTTGTCTGTTTCCATCATCTTTCGGTTTGTCTTCTTCCTTCCTGTCACGGCTTGCCCACCTCTGCCCTGCCCTAACTGGGCTCACAGAATTTCAAAGGTGAAGGGGATAGAAATGCTGGCAAAGGAGCCCCCTGTCCGCAGGGAGGGTAAAGGAAGCTTACCCTCAGCCAGCGAGCTCCTGGGGTGGCAGCCTTGACTTTGTGCAGAGACCTCAGCAGAGAGTTAAGATTGCAGAGGACATGAGGGTAGACTCAGGGTCAGGGTCAACAGTTAGGAGTAGCCTGGCCCCCACTGCCCACTGGGAGGCCTGGGGTGAATATTTTCGCTGCTGAGAGAGCTGTTGGGGTGATGGAGGTTCTGTGCAGGGTATAAGGGACGGGGCGGGGGGCTGGGGCTGAGGGGCAGGGACTGCTAATGTGAGTGACTGCATTTTGGTGCCCTTGCCCACGTTGAAGCTTGGGGTGCCCAAGGAAGGTGAGATACTCCACAGGGAGCAGCTTCGCCCTCCATGGGCTCTCTTGGGAGGTGACTTTTCCAAGCCATGGCTGAGACTAGTCAAGCCAATTGGGCTCCGAGGTGGGGGCCCTAGTCTTCTGATCTAGTCTCTCAGCCCTCACAAGGGTCACGGAATGTGAAGGCCCCGCCTTGTGTCCCCTGGCTAGCGACTGTCTTCACCTCCTCTGGAAGGGCCTCTCCTTCCTCTCTAGGAGCTAAATCTGCTGGTACCTTTGCCCCACATCCTGCCTTACTGGATGCCAGGAATGCCCTGGCCAGGGGCATGCTTGTTCTGACCACTTGTCCCCAGGAGCCCAGGGCTGAGGCATCTCTCAGGAGCCGTGGGGGAGGAAATGCGCTGTGATCTCAGGTTATTGGTCATCCACTAGAGATCAAAGGAAGCTGAGGGGTCAGGAGCCCTACCTCTTGCATGCTGTGTGATCTTGGGTTGATCACTGGGCCTCTCTGAGCTTTAGATCTCTAGGCCATCAAAGTGGTCAAAACCCCAACCTTGTGGCCTCCCTCTTGGTTGAGGTAATGGGTGGGGAAGAGCTCGGCAAGAGCCTGTTGGAGCGTTAGGGTTGGATATTATTACTGGGGCTGGGCAAGGAGGCCCCACCGGAGGCCTCTCCTGTTCTTCCGGAGCTCCAGATGTGGGGTTTCTCAGCCACTTGTGGCAGGGTCTTGGGTGAGTCAGGAAGTGCTTCCTGCTGTTGGACTTTTAGTCCTACTGGGGCGCTTTTGGTCAAATCCTCCCCTCCTCCCCAGTGACCCTCAGAGGCAGCCCAAGTGAGGGGAGTCCAGTGTGCGCAGTTAGCTGACCCCCTTCCCAGAACCCAGCAGAAAAGCCTGGAAGAGGAGGGCTCAGGAAGGAGGGAGTTGGGGTGAGCGGGGTCCACCCACCCCAGCAGACACTTCCGTCACACCTGCCAGCCAGCTCCCCTTGGGCCCTTCGTGGAAGCTGCACCTTTTCTGGCCCCGAGGTGTGGGAGATTGCCCAGAGGATGAGCCCTGATTCCACCTCTCCTGCCAAGAGCTGTGGCTCTGGGAAGTGCGAACCGCTGACTCCTGTCTTCTCCTCCTTGAGATCTAGAATGAGGGCTTGCTGGCCCCTCTCCGAGCTCTCCCTTTTCGAGTTAGGCCCTCACTGCCATCACTGAGTCCTTACCTCCTCCCTGTGTCCCAGGCCCTGATTTCAGCCCTTAACCCTTCACCAGTCCTTCCCTCTGAATTTTGAGAAAGAGCGCATCACTGCCCATGATGCTCTTTGAGCCTCTGGAGGAACGCTCACCCTGCTGCACCCTGTCAAAGGCCCCCCCGTGTTCCAGCTTTCCTTTGGAAGTCAGGAGGCAAGAAGGGGCTGGGGCAGAGCAGAGCCCCATCTGCCCCCACCTTTCTTGAGCCCCTGTGTGGGCTGCTGCTCCCAGCCCCCAGCGGGGCAGCAGACTTTCTCTATGTGAAGGTTTACACTCTGTAAACATCCTCCCTCAGCCTTGTCCCTGGGGTCAGAAGCTGTGGGAATGGGAGGAGATGAGGTGGCTGCTGCTCCTGGGCCCTCAGATGCCTAACCCCAGCCCCCACCCAGCTTGCCCCAAGAGGGGGTTCCCATCTGAAGAGAAACGTCGCCAGGATTGGAAATAATCCCAGCAAAGGGTACCCACAGCCCTCAGGCATCCCTGCCCGGTGGGTTCTCATATTTGATGGCCCCACTTTGCTTATGAGAAAACTGAGGCTCTGGGGACCAAAGTCGCATAGTAAATCAGTGGCAGACCCAGGACCACACCTGAAGACTCCTGGCTCCCTGGCTAGGACCTCCCCCTGCTCCCTGCCGCCACCTGGGTTGGGTCTTGGAGTGTGAACTGCAATTTCGGATCACTTGAGGTGCATCAGCTCTGTGCTGGGCACCATGCTGAGTGCTCGCTCTCTATAAACCATTCTCGTGTGTCCTTTGACAAGGGGTGAGGTGGGCACCGTTCTCCTTATTTGCAGGCGAGGAAACAGGCTCAGCGGAGGTTGACCCGTGAGAAGGGAGGAGCCACAGCCCAGAACTGGGTCTGACACGTAGCAGTCTTTCTCCTGGACCTCAGCTTCAGCAGTACCCCGCCCCCAGGCTCCTCCTGTGACATCCGGCTCTGTCCCCAGCACCCAGCACACAGGCAGCAGGAGGTGGGCAGTGGCAGGATTTTGTGGAATTGAGTGGAAACTGCCCATCTTTACCCAATGCAATCACACTTCTGCTGTGCACGGCTTTGCACACGCGCATATCCCTGCTACACTCCTGGCAGCCTGTCTCATGCACATACTCACTGCAACTTGGACACACACGTCTGTGAATGTCGCAAAGGCGCAGGTGGCATGCACCCAACGAAAGGAAATCTAATGCACAGCTGCTCCCACGTCTTCACTGACGTCACAGAAACACACCTGGGCCTGCGGGCCCAGCCTGGACCTCTAGGGCAGAACAGACTTGGCCCCATTCCTTGAGCGTGTTGTCTCCTCCGGTCCCCACCGCAGGGCTGCCCTTACGGGCCTGTGTGTCAGTGCATCCCTTGGAGAGCAGCCTGGGACCATGTGGGAGCAGGGTGGCTGACTCCCTAGAACTTTGCTGGCCTTTGCTCCTCCTGAAGGGCTCTCTGAGATCCTGTCTAGCCCTGTGGTGGGCTGGCGGGTACGCCATGGCACAGGAAGGGGCAGACACTTGGCTGAGGTCGTCCCTAGTGGGTCCGTGGTAGAATTGGGCCAGGAACCCAGGCCTTCAGCCTCCCAGATCAGGACTTTGGATAATATTTTCCCTCACCCCAGCTGATGGGAAGACTGATGCTCCAAGAACTTGGCCTTGTAATGGGGAAAGTCTTAGAGCGTGAGCCAGATGTTTCCTGCTGCTGTTTTCCAGCCCCTGTCCTTTTGTCCTTCTGTTTGGTCTTTGTAAGAAGGGGCGAGAGGGACCCATCCTGCCAGCCTTCTAGCCCCTCTCCCTGCCCTTACACCCTTTGCTCCCTCCTCCCTGAGTTCTACTTTGGGGGTCACTGGAGCAGGTTAGACCTCCCAAGGTCGGTCACCCCGTCCCACTCCATAGTACATTTGCTCTTTGCATTGAGGAGGAAGCCCTGCTGAATGTCTGACTTCAACCCCTATTGCTGCAGAAGCCTCTATTCTCAGAATGTTGGAGCCAGGAGTGTTTTAAGAGATGATTATTCTTGGGCTGATGGCAGCACTTTGAGTGGGTGATTAATTTAAGGTTCTGTGAGCCAGACAAGGGAGCTGAAACCGCCTGGGAGCAGGGAGAGGAGAAGGCTCTGCAGGCCCCTAAGGCCCTGCCCCTTTCCCTGCCCCGAGAGGGAGAGGCCATGGAGGGAGCATCCCTGGCTGAAAGTTTTCTCACACCCCTTCCTATCCTGCACCGATGTGGGTCTTTCGCCCTCCTGCGGGCTAGGGGCCCCAGCAGGGAATTCTGCGAGTCTGACCTAGGGGCAGCTCCTCATTACGCCCCCTCGTGTGGGAGTTGTGCGGCTGGAGTGGAGGAAGAGGAAGGACTTGCCATTTCTCCAGAAACTGTCCCAACAGGGGTTAAGAGCATGGGGTCTGAGTCTGACAGATTTGGGCTCATTTCGGGTTCTACCCTTAGCAGTTATGTGTCCTTGGGTGAGAGACACAACCTCTCCGAGCTTCAGTTTTCTCATCGGAAACATGGCAATAATAATAGCTGCCTCTAGGATTGTCAGGGCTAAGTGAGTCCTAGCACCTGACACCGTGCTGGGCACAAGTATTCGCCACATCCCCGTTGTGATGGCATCGTTATTACCGTCGTTCCCTCCCCGGGGAGAGGTCGGGCCGGTGTCCTTGGCTCAGCACAGTGAGGTGTGTCTGGGTGCGGAGAGAGCCGGAGTCGCGTTTGCCTGTGTCGCAGGGTGCGCAGCCCTCCGCAGGGAGCCTGAGGACAGACGCATCTTTGTGGACCTCTGAGGAGCACCTAGAATGTGCCACGCCCCTGATGAGCCTCTTACTGTTGTTCTCTCACCCAGCCCTCCCCGTCGTCATTCTGTAGGCGGGCATGACTGCGATTACCCTCGTTTCATACTTGAGGGAAGGAAGTGAGGCCGCTGAGGGGTCCTCACTCACTTGCCCAAGGTCACACAGCTAGTGAATCGTGGCACCAGAACTCCAACTGGAGTCTCTAGGACCTTACCGATTCATTCCTTCCTTCACACGACAAGTAAAGTTAAAGAGCATCCATTGTGTGCCAGGCCTGAGGGTGCAGGGGGAGGTAGACTGTGTATGGGCCCTGCTGGGAGAAGCAGAGGGCTCAGTGAGGAGGCTGCTGAGTCTGCCTGGACCACTGGCCCCTCTTGCCTTCTCTCCCAGGGACTCGCAGAGAATGCAGGTGTAGGGGTGTAGGTGTGAGTGTGTCGGTGTGTGCACGGGGAGGAGGGTGCATGTGACAGTGTCACTGTGAGGCCCAGGAATGGGCTTCTTGTCAAACCATGAAGCTAGCCTGGCCCCAGGGAGGTGCTTGGGCCCAGCCAGGGACCCCTGGGAGAAGAGGGCGATCCCTCACTCTGTCCCCAGCATATCATCCTGGGGAATGGGGACAGGGAATCCCTAAGGAGATTTAGAGATCTCGGTCCCAACCCACCCCTCCTCCATTCCAACCCCTGGCCTCACTACCCATCTCTGTAAAATGGGGCTGAACAGGAAGGTGGACACCAGGGCTGCCCGGCACAGAGAAGGACTCTGGATGAATGGGAGGAACGCTCTCTCAGAACCCTGAGTTTCCCTGAGTTTTGTAGGGCTGGGGGTAAGGAGTTCTTTCAGCACCTTCTTCCTTGGTTCCTCAGAAGACTGGGCAGTATTTAGAAGGGCACTCAGAGGGCTGCCTGCCCCATTGCCCAGCTCTGAGGGGCTGGGGAGAGGGTGCGGGGCAGACCCCCTGAGTCCCCCAGAAATCTCTCCCTAAGACTCCAGGCTTTCTGGGCAACTCTGTCCCTAGGGCAGGATCTGTGTGCCCTGGGGCTTGGCACCTGGGGGGTGAGGAAGGAGGGGCAGCCCCAGGCAGCAGACTAATTGGGCTGGGAATCCGTGGGCAGAGCCTGAGGGAGGGAGGGAGGCAAAGGGAGCAGGGAGCTCAGCGATTCCTTCTCTCTTCCCTCCCTGCTGGAGTTCGGGCAGTGGTGGGAGGAGTTGGGGTCTCTGGGGCCAAGCCCAATCCCTGCAGGAAAATCCAGGGCACTTTCTTCTGAGACTCCTTGGACATCTAGGCCAGGCTGGTAGGACAGGGGACAGCTTACTGGAAATAAATGGACCATGGTTCCCACAGAAGCCAAAGCGATGGAGTTCAGGCAGCAGGAGGGACTGCCCAAAAGCAGGAGGTAGAGGTTCCCTGGGGTGCTCTTTCCAAAACTTGGGGGTCCATGTCTAGATGGACTGGATAAGATTTACTGATAATTGTCCCTATGGAGCAAGTGGCACCCTTCCCTTACAATATGGAGGATGGACAGTAGATAGAGCCTGGGGTGGGGGGGAAGGGATCAGATCAGGGACACTCGGCTTCTGGGGGGTGGGTGGGCACAGGCTGCTGCTTCTCCACTCTTCCTTCCCTGTCGCTCCTCCCTGGGAGCCTCAGCCCGTCCAGGTCACCGTCTTTGGATTTATTTTTTGCTGTGTTCGGCTGTCCCCTGGGAGAGGAGGGGGCAGGGAGAAAAGGAGGGGAGAAGGAACAGCTTTGTCAGCACAATCTCGGTGCCTCTGCTCCTGCCCTCCTTGGCCTGGCTGCCACCCTCTTCCGGAGGGATTAGTCCCTGGGCACAATGGGGATCCAGACCCCCATGGGGCCTCCTCCTGTGGGGCAGCCAGCAGGCTGGGAATAGGGTTCTTTTCACTCACCCTTTCTCCATTCATCCTGCTGCAGAGCCTCTGAGCCAGAAGGACCTCTGGGCTGAAGCGGGTCCATGCCTTTATTTCACGGATGGGGAAACTGAGGCCAGGAAAAAGGCCCTGGTTGCCCAAGGACGCAGCACAAATGGGGCTTCTCCGCCTCTCTTCCTCGTGCTGGAGTAGCCAGAACCCAGGAGAGGTGCCTCACACCTCCACCCGCATCTCAGAGGGAAGGAGCAGCCTCTGCCTTCATTCACTCATCCAGTTCTCCCGCCCCTGGGGATTGGTGGCAGTCTGCTGGGAGGGACAGGAGTGTGTGGCCTGTTGGCAGAGGGAGGGAGGCTCAGCCCAGGGACTCCCTGAAGGCCTAGGGAGGGTGTCAGCCCCTTCCCTATGCCCTTTATCCTCCTTTTTTGTTAAAAAATAAAGTAGCCCTATTTTACAGATCGGGGAATTAGGGCCCAAGGTTAATATGGCTAATAAGCTGTGGAGATGGGATTCAAACCTGGGTGCAGCTCCGGGGAGCTGCTTGAGTGCCTCCTGAGCTCTGAGCCTGTTGGGCTCCCCATTCTCGAATAAGCTCTTCCCTCAACTCTGCTCAACTCGCCTCTTTGGCTCTTTCCATTCAGTTCTGTCGGCAGCTCCTCCCACCCTTTCTGTCTCTTGAATGTTGGGGCTGCTCAGGGGTCTGTCCTGGGTCCTTTCTGTGCACAGTTTCCATGGAGGGGGTCCTTGTACATCCCTGTGACATCTGGGATCACCTCTGGGATAACAACCTCCCCCTCTGTAGTTTCCTCCCTGAGCTTCCTGTGCAGCTGCCGGCAGATGCCTCACCTTTGCACCCCCTTCCTCAACTCAGCATCTCCCTCCAGATCTACCATCCTCCTCCTGCCCCCTGCAGTGACTCCCTCACCCCCAGTGCCCAGGTCAGGAACATCCTTCCTCAAGCATCCTTTGCTCTTTACCTAAGAAACAGCTTGTGGTGTCCCCAGACGTGCTGTTTAATGCTCCAGGTGCTTTCCCTTCTGCCTTAAACTCCTGTCCCTCCCACTCACCCCCCGCATCTAGTGAACTCCTGTTCATCCTTCAAATCCCAGTCTGAGCATCAGCTCTCCCTGGAATCACTCCCTGGCCACCCGCACCCTAGGCTGCACTAGGGGCCCTCCGGAGTCTGCAGAGCTGGGCTCACCACCCCTGTGTGTTCTTCTGCACTCTTACACATCGGATGGCAAGGCCGGGGGTTGGGGGTGCTGGGCACTGTGCTTGGCACATGGCTGATAATCACTGAATGTTTGCTGAGCCAGGAAATGAAGGTGGCATTGAGGCTGGGTTTTAAGGATGAGAGCTGTTTTGCCAACTAGAGAGAAATTGGAGAAAGGACCCCTAGGTCCTCCGTGTGCAGGCACTGGGCTGGCAGTGCTTACAGCTTTCATCCTGAGCGCTAGAACAATGGCTTTGAGGTGGAACACTCGTGCCCTACCCTCTTCTCCTCAATATCTGCAGAGTCGGAACAGGGAAGCACCACTGGCCGGAGGGGACAGAGTGCGACTGATCCCTTCGCATGAGCTCCTGCTCTGCAAACACCAGGCCGTCAGTTCTCCCACTACACCCCGGGGCAGGCACTGTTATTGTTCCCATTTCCCAGGCAGGACACTGAGGCGCAGAGGGGAAGTAATGTGTACCAAATGACATAGCTCATCCATGGTGGAGCCAGAAATTGAATCCAATCTCCAAATAAGACTCAGACTCGTCAGCAGACCCCGGCTGTTTTCAGCGGCCTAAGGCAAAACTGAGGGAAAATAGGGACAACAAGATGAGTTTTTTGTAAAGCTAAATTTATTCCATTTAAAGGACTGTCTTTGACTCTGATATTATGTCCTTTGTTTTAGGAAATGATGGGGCCGGGAGTTTTTTTTCAAAATGTCCTTACTTGGCAAAATAAAGAGTTGATAACCTTACGTAGTCCCCAAAGTGTTTTTGAAAATTTCACCGATGCATGAAATCCCAGAGTCTGGGCACCGTCCTGCCTCCTCCCACCTGAGCTCGGGGCCAGAGTGGGAGGAGTCTGGGTGGGAATGGAAGGATTGAAGGGATGGGCTGGTTAGTCTCCACTGCCTACTCCTGACCCTTGGGGCCTGCCTGCCCTGGACTGCAGTGAGAAGCAGTCCAGGCAGGGCTCTTGCCCAGATTGGGGAGGGGGGTTGTGGGGTGGGCAGGGTCAGCCAGAATCAGTACTCACCCTCAGTTAAAGGAGTACTGGACTGGGAGTGAGAAGGCTGGGGTTCAGTTCTCCCTTCTGCTTCCGGAAAGCAGTGTGACCCCAGGTGGGTGACTCAACCTCTCTGAGGCTCCAGCCACTGTCCACTTAGAATGACAATTATCACCTGTATCTGCCTGCCTCCCAGGGCTACTTTCCGCATCAAGGGCTTCCTAATTACTAAGTGCTGGGAAAACAAAGGGCTTACTGTGCTTTTGTCGTCCTTATCTTCCTCAGCTCCCGCTCACTTGCACCAGTTTGAGCCCTGAGGAAGGGATACTGGGGAGGTGTGGGCGGTGGTACAGGGGGCCTGTAAGAGCAAATCGACCAGACTGGCCGTGCCTTTCTTCAGGAGCCCCACACAGGCCCCCCGGGGAGTTTGACAACAGTGCACTTGCCAGGAGCCTGGCTCCGCCCTCAAACAGAGTTCCCTCGGAGGACTAAGAATCATGGTCTAATCTATAGCAGGTACTGTGCCAAATGTTCTTCACTTACTACTTCCTCTAATCCCTGCAAGAGCCCTAGGAGTAGGCGCTATCGTTACCCCATTATGCAGAAGGGGACATTGAGCTCAAAGGCACGGCCTGTGCACCGCCACCCAGCCAGTGAGCGGTGAATACTCAGCAGGATGGGAATGTAAGCCTGAGTGTGCAAAGACTCCGTGGTGTGAGAGGGCCTGAGGGTGCAAGGACTCTGTGGTGTGAGAGGGTGGGAGCAGGTTTGCAGGGCTGCCGTGGGCGGGGTGGGCAAGGGCGCTCACAGAGTCTGTGGGGGGTGTGAGAGGGGTGGGAAAGCAAGAGACACCTTCCCGCTGGTGGCTTCCAGCAGTCACCTCCCTGAGTCTCAGCCTCCCCCTCCTGCTGTGACTGTCAACCTGTGACTGTCAACAATAACAAAGACAGTAAGCAAATGCTGGGTGAGCCCTTCAGCGCTGAGAACTTGCCTTGCCTTCTCTCCCTTCTCCTCTCACCAACCCAGTGAGGTGGGTACTATTGCTATGCCCATTTTTCAGATGAGGAGGCTGAGGCACAGACAGGTTAAGTGATTTGTTTGGGTGTAGATAGCGGGGCCAGGGTTTAGAGTCAGGAAGCCCAGCTCTAGGGCTGTGACCTCATCTGCCCCACTAAACCCAACTCGCCCTGCTGGACCTGCCTGCCCAGAGGCTGATAGGAAGACCAGCTGAGGCTTAAAGTTCAAGGTCCTGTCCCCAACCCCAGTTTTATACTGGGGACTCATTCTTTCCTTCTTGCTCCCTCTCATTTGGGAAGCCTTCACTGATAGTCCCTCCAGGCCATGCCCCATCTGAAACGCTGGGGACAGAGCAGTGAATCAGACCCTCCCCTGCGCCCTGGTGGAGATGGGCCAGGAATTGGCAGTGGTCCGGGCACCACGGAGTCCTATGGGAGACCAGCATGGAGGGGCCAAACCCAGCCCCAAAATGGGCATGGCTGGGAAGGCTTCCCTGAGAAAGAGGTTTAAATTGAGACCTAAAAGATAAGAAGGGGTAGGAGTCAACCCCTCAAAAAGGAGCAGGGAACAGCATTCCAGACAGAGGGACCAGCGTGCGCAAGCCCAGAGGTGAAGCTGATTATGGTATTTGCAAAGAATCGTAAGGGGTCAGGAAATTGGGAGCTTAGAGGGGGCAAGAGGTATGCAGAGAAGAGTCTGGGGCATGAGCAAGGCCAGGCTGAGAATATCAGGCTGGAGAGCAATGACTTCCTGGAAGAGATGGAGTTTGGGAGGAGGAACTGAAGAAGGGGGTGCTGTGGGCATATTCGTGTTTTAGAAATATCTCTCCAGGTCTGGCAAGGAGGGTGGTGGTGGGGAGACTCTGGCAGGGAGCTCTGGGAATGCCATCGACTTGGCCTCTTCTTCCCGCTGTCTCCCCTTCATGGCCCAGCCCCCTGAGTGGCTCCTCTGGAGCTGCCCACTACCCTGCCAGGGCCTGGCTGGACATGGCCTGGAGCCCTAGGACTTTGCCTATAGGGAAAGTACAGCTGCTTATGCAAAGCCTGCCCTGGAGGAAGGTGTGTGTAGCTGAGCAGAGGGAGGCGCTGGAAGCAGAGCAGGTGGGTGCAGGCCTTGAGGCTGCCTGCAAAGGGACTCTAGGGACATAGGGGTCCCCGGAATAGCAGCCTTGGAACTGCCCCATGAGAACACCCAGGGATTTGGCCCAGCTCATGGTGGGGTGCCCTGGAGAAAGGGGCAGCGCCCAGGTGGCTCAGCCTGCTTCAGCTCCCCTCTCCCTCCCTGTCTCACTGCCCAATAAGGTATAGAAATCACTGGTCTCACCAGGCCCCTCATTCTCCTGATGGGGAAACGGAGGCCCACACAGGGCATGGACTAAGGTCGGTGACAGAGCCCAGACTGGAACCCAGACTCAGCCCAGGAACCTCAGTTGTGTCCAACGACAATGAACAAGAGTAAAAACCTGGTCCCCTCCGAGTGGCTTTGGGCAGTCTCTTCACAACTGAGCATTAGCCTCTGGGTCCAAAATGCTACCTCCTGCTGGGGAGGGCGTCCCCTCTCCCACCTCACGGTCCACAAAGCACTGGGAGGCAAGCCTGGCCCAGGACGGGGCTAATTAATGTTTGCTCAGTGAATCTCACTGAGTTCTCACAATGACCCTGGAGGACGGTGCTATGACACTGCTTTACATTGAGCATCAGAATGTAAAAATGACTTGCCTGAGGTCGTTCGGCTGAGAAGTGGCTGATACGGGGCTGGAACCCAGGTGTCCATGAGCCTGTTTAGGACCCGTGACCAACCCAGTCCCAAATTCGAGCCTCTGCTCTCAGTGAAAATCAGCTGATGTCACAAGCAAGACCCGTCCATTGGCTGGACAGAGTATGTTCATGTGTGCACCCACATGTGTGCATGTGTGTGCCCAACCTGGCCTGCAGGCTGGAGCTCGGCTCGCATCAACCCCTGTGCCTCAGTGCTCCGGCCAGGCTGCCGGTGCTGCCCCGTGGGGAAGGGGGTCTTCCCACTTGCCCTCCACATCAAGAGTTTTTTCTCTTGACCTGGGCGGCTGGGGAAAGGAGCTGGCTGTGGAGTGACCGAGGATGGGGTCTGGCCATCTAATGCCCTGCACATGACAGGCATGGGCACCAGGCTGGGAGAGGGATTTACACTCTCCTAACCCGGGCTGGCCGGCCGCCTCTGTCTCAGCCAGGGCTGTGGGAGAGGTTTGTTTGTCCCTGCCCCCTTACCCAGCAGCCCCCGCTCTGATCTCTGGCACTCAGCCAGCCCCCTCGACTTGGGGTCTTCTCTGTCCTGCTCGGGCTCCTCGCCGTCCCACGATTTGAGCAGAATCGGGACTTACGGGGGCAAACACTGGGCCGTTTGGAGCTGATGGAGATGCAATGCCGTGCAGCATTGGGGGCTGAAAAATGAGGGTGATGTCAGGGAGGCTTAGAGCCCACACTGGAGCAGAGTCAGGGGGAAGACCTGATAGGGGTGCAGAGCTGGAGGGTTTGGGGCTAATCCTGGGCCACCCCTTCTGGGAGAAATTTGGCTACAAGTCAGGGAGGCAAATGTGTGGGCCATGCCCCCCCTCGCTGGGTGGTAAACACAGCCGTCGTCGCTCAGGAGACAGCCCAAACATCCCGGACCCCACGGTTATTTATACCAGGACTCCCTCTCCTTCTCGGGCCTGGTCTGGGCCTGTCAGTCCGCTCCTGAGCTGGCCGGCCTGAGTTGAGGGCGCAGCCCCCTGTCAAGGCTGGAGGCCCCAGCAGCAGGCCTGCTCTAAACGGGGTGCTTACTACCTCCCAGTGGCCTGTCCATTGGAGGCACTGGGTCCTACTAATCAGAATTGTGCCTGTGGAGGCCGGGGCCTGGGCAGGAGGCAGGGGTCAAGGCCTGAGCCCTGCATTTGCTGTTATCTGCTACCTGACTGTGGTCCCTGGCACCCTGTAACCTCAGCTCCCTCTGTGTTCAGTAGGAGGGAAGGGTCTAGATGAGTGCTTTGCGAATTGTTTTAAGCTGTAGATCTGGTTCTTTAAATGAAACATGACACAGGAGCACAGTACATAAAACAGATCAAAGCAGGGCCGCTCTGGGTGGAGTCTGGGGGCGGGGCACAATTCTGCCCACTCAGCCTGTAAGGCCCTGCCTGCCACCAGCCTGGGAGCCTGGACTTGGCCCTCCTCACTCTAGAACACATTCCAGGTAAGCCTGGAGTTCCCTGGCCAGATTCCTGTGCCTGTTTCCAGGCCCTGCTCAGGCCTCCTTCCTGATGCATCATCCATCCCAAGGGTCACTGTCTGTGAGCACACGTAGGCTCGAGGGCAGCTCTTTGCAGCCAGTGTAGACAGAGCCTGGAGGAGCAGGCCGGGCAGCCACAGGAGTGTACCTAAGCCCCTCCTGGTGGGGATGAGGCCAGCGTGGAAAGAGAAGAGGGCACTTCATGGGCCGGGTCTGGGAGGGTCGCTAGGGCTGACCATCTCTTTCCTACCAGCACGGACTCCAAGGAATCCAAGGTTTTAAATTCAAACCTGGCCTTCCAAATCCTATGAAGTTATATGTGTCAGGAAGGATAGAACATATTTTATTTAACAGCTTGTTAGCTTGATTTAAACTTTTAAATATTTAGGCTTATGGTATATGGGTCTCTATTTGTATTCTTTCCCAGCTCTGCCAGTGTTTGGGGTGGGCTCGCATCAGCCCTCCCTCCATCCACCCACTTCTGCGGCAACTCCAAGCAAGATGGCCTTTCCCAGAATTCTCAGGGTTCACAGGACAGTGGGAGAATCCCAACTCACTGATACTTAAGGCCCTAGCAACCGGGGTCTTTCTGTTTTCTTCCAGAAACTGTCTGAGCAGCTACCCGGCCAGCCTAGGGGATGTGGGGGAGTCAGAACTGGCCTTGCCTTTGGTGGATGGATCCTGATGAGGTGGTGGTGGGTGGTGGACAGAATTAGAAACAGCCTCAGCGTAAGGGAGGCCTGGGGTGCCCAGAGATGTCCAGGAATCTCAACCAGGCTGGGAGAGCACTTCTCTCCAAAGCAGATCAGAGACTGGGGGAGGGGGGCGGCACAGGAAGGGAGACCGCCCAAGGAGAGGAGAGAGCACAAAAGTTACTAAGATGGAAATGTGCAAGGTATGGAGGGGTACAGTGTGACTGCCAGTATGAGTACAACCTTGTGCTCTGAGCTGAGGACAATCTCGTCTTTTAGATGTAAAGAGTAAGGAGCCATTGTAGGATTGTAAAGCGGGGGGGGGGGGGGGGGGGGGGGGGGGGGGCACTCCTCCCGCAAGGTAAATAGACTGGGGGAGGCGATGGGGGTGCTCTCAGCTTGCCCCTCTAGAACCTCTTCTGTCTCCTCCTCCTCCTTTACTGTGTCTTGGTTCTTGTCTCTTCCCACCATGCCATTGTCTAGGTGTTCCAGTTGGGGAGAGGGGCATACCACCCCAAACGCCCTCCCCAAAGCAGTATAAAAGGGGACTTGCTCATTCATTCACTCAACAAGTACGTATTAAGAACCTGCTATGCACCAACCCCTATTCCAGGTGTGGGAGAGAGAGTGGTGAACACGAGATGAAGTGGCTGCGTTCAAGGAACTTACATTACGGGGGGCCCGGGCCAGGTGGTATCCACCCTCTGGCTTTCTGCCCCCGGATGCCTGGGCGTGAGGACTCTTTCCATTACTCACTCATTTGTTCCAGCTGCCCTGGCATTAGCACCCCTCTCTCAGGGCACTGAGGAGGGGGGTCCAAGGCCCAGGGCCCCAACCCCAGGGACCCCCTGTCTCCACAAGAAGAGTTCTGGTCCCTGACTGGTGTGGCCCAGTTGGTTGGGCATTGTCCCACAAAGTGAGGGGTTGCTGGTTCGATTCCGGATCAGGGCATTTGCCTGGGTTGTGGGTTTGCCGAACGATGTTTCTCATGAGATTGATGTTTCTCTCCCTCTCTCTTCCCTCTCCCCTGCTCTCTAAAAATAAATAAATTAAATAAAATTAAATTAAAAAAAAGAAGAGTTCTGGGGGTCAGGCCCTGGGCTCAGGTCCTAGTTCTTTTCATTCACAAATGACTTGGAGCCCCTTTTCAGGACCTTCCTGGCCTCAGCTTCGTGGTCAAGCAGGGCTTTGGGGAGGCCCCAAGGAAGTGAGAGGAGGGAGTGTTGCCACTGGTGGACAGCTCCTGGGACTGTGCGTGGAGGTGGACGTGCCAGAGACACTGTATCGTCGTCATTATCAACATAAGATAATAATAGCTGTGCTCTGTGGGTCAGCCTCATGCATCTTCTCATTTAATTTACTCCTCACGAGCAGCTCTGTGTGGTCGACTATCTTCCCTCCCCGGTTTCCAGATGAGGAAACTGAGTCTCAGTAAGGCGAAGTGACTGGCTTGTGGTGAAATGACTGGCTCAGGAAGGTGCAATGACACGCAAACCTACCCGATTCTGGGAGCCCTTCAGGACGGTGCTATGAGGGTGCTGCCAGGCACCTGCCCCTCCCGGACATTCAGCCTCTAGAGTGGAAACCCAGCCCTTAGTGACCCCCACCCCCTTGGGTGCTGGCACCACCCCGAGCCTGGGCACTGGGTCCTGCGACACTGGCCAGGGCAGTACCAGGGGCCATATCAGGCCAGGGCCCGACTTAGGGCATTGGCGCCCCTGAGTCCTGGGCCACTCAGTTCCCGCACCCACTGTTGGTGGGTGGGCGAGCCCCAGGCAGTTAGGGTGTCGCGCCCCCTCCTCGGAGACGCGGTGGCACCTTCACACTTTCCGCTTGGCCCGCTGCTCGCCTTTCAGGCCGCCGCGTTTTCAATTGTTAATTTGGAAACGGAAAAAGAAGCCGGCGGGCTGGGGGAGGCCACAGGGAGGTAACCGGAGCCGCCGCGCCGCCCTGGCCCCTCCCGCGAGCAGTGCCCGCTGTCGCTGAGTCCCCGCCCTTCCCGGGCCCGGAGCCCCGCCCAGCACTGCACCCCGCCCTCAGTCGTGCCCCTCCCCTTCTAGGGTGCCCCTCCCCGCGTCGAAACTGCTGCTGGCCTGGCGGACCCCGGGGCACAGAGCTGCGGCGCCTCTGCGGGAGAGGAAGGGGCCCCGGCAGGGGAAAGAGGCAGAGGGCCCTGCCAGGGGAGGAGTCCCCCAGGAGCCCTCCTTTCCACGAATCCCTCCCTCTCCCAAGGAGCCCCGCCTGGTGTCAACCTCTTCTGTGTCCCCAAGTGAACCCAAGCCTTTCCCCAACCCTTCAGCGCGCGAGTTCTTCCAGGCCAGACCCCTGCCTGCAGACTGCGCACCAGGGATCATTGCCGCCATCCACAGACGGATAAACTGAGTCCCAGAGAGGGACAGTTCACTTGCTCAAGGTCTCCCAGTGAAGGCTGAATTCTTGAGCCTGGCAGAGGTCAGGGTCAGAGCTGAGTTCCAGCCAGTTCTTTTGGCTCTGGAACCTGTAGGGTCTGTCTTCCTCAGAAGAGGTGGGGCATCAGGACCAGAGGTGCAATTGGTCCCCTTCCCCTGACCTCCAGCACCCTTTCTGTGGCTAATGAGCTATTGGAAGTTCTGCTTTGGTCTACCCTGACTCCTCCTTGCTATCATTCATATATTCAATTAGAGGGGAATTTTGGAGGTAGAAGTTCTCTCTAGACTTTCCATGCACACAAGGAGCACCATGCGAATGAAGTGTGAAAGACCCTCCTCTGTGGACTCTAGAAGTCCCTCAGGACTGGCAGCTCCAGGGGCTGCCCTGGCCTCACTTCCCATTTGGGAAGCTGAAATCACCAGTCCCAGGGGGATCAGGGGAAAAACAGGGCCCTCTCTTCACTCGACCCCTTCCTTGCACTGAGCAGTAAACTGAGACTCCAGGGTAGTTTCCCAACTCCTTAGCTAAGTGATGGCAGTCAGGGTACAGAGCCCACCCATGCAAGGTCCTAGCTCAGTCCACACCCCTGTGCCTCTCCTGCTGCCCCCAACTCTGACCCCTCTCTCAGAGACACCGAGCAGGCTGCTGCCTTTTCAAGGACTCTGAATCAGCTGGAACCTCAGGCTGGGCAGCTTCTCCCATTAAAGGCTGAAGAAACTGAGAGGGTCTGATGTGCTTCCAGTCTCCAGTCTCAGATCTTCTTTACCACACTTCCACCTTGGCTGTGGAGCAAGGCCAGAGAAGTTGCGCTCCTGGCCAAACGTCACACAGCAGGCCTTTCCTAGCTGAAAGGGTCCACTGGAGTCAGTCTTTTTTTTTTTTTTTTAGATTTTATTTATTTATTTTTAGAGAGAGGGGAAGGGAGGGAGAAAGAAAGGGAGAGAAACATCAATGTGTGGTTGCCTCTCATGCACCCCCTACTGGGGACCTGGCCTGTAACCCAGGCATGTGCTCCAACTGGGACTCAAACCAGTGACCTGGTTCTCAGGCTCTCGCTCATTCCACTGAGCTACACAGCCGGGGCTCATTGGAGTCAGTCTTGCTGGATTCAGTCTGGCTGGTCCTGGACTTAGGGTTACACCGAGAAGCAAGGCTCTCAGGGCAGCCGTAATCAGCTGCCCCAGGTGTGGCCTGTGAATTTGCATGCTGCTTTGCTTATTAGTAGCAAAGGCATTGAAACACCCCTCCCCGCCATGTCCCCCTAAACCTCCCACTGGGTGGGATCCTCAATGGCTGAGTCTGCAGGACACCCAGGCTGAACTCATTCTTGGGGCCCAGCCCTCCCCACAGATCCTGTTCCACCTTGTCAGCTCTTGGTGCCCTCTCTGCTCCTGGAGTGCTGAGAACCAAGTGGTGGATACTAAGCTCTTTCCCTGTTTTGGATTCTTCCCTCCCTCCTCCCTCCCCCTTTGCACAGGTTCTGCTGATTCAGAGGAGAGAAGGCTCCTTAGAGGTGACCCTGACCCCTGCCAGGCTCAAGTAGCTAGAGGCCTGGCAATCCTCGAACCCAGTGCATGCGTGAGGGAGGGCAGCAGGATGAGGGAGTTTCTGAGGTGAGGGTGAGTGGCAGGTGCCTGGGTCCTTCTACAGAAAGCGGAGAAATGAAAAGAAATTACTGCAGGAACTGGGAGATCTGGGCGCCAGGCCCCGCTCTGCCTCTGACCTACTGTGTGATCACAGGTAGGTCAAGTCCCTCTCTGGGACTCAGTTTTCCATCTATAAACAAGAGGATGGACTGACTCGAAGGGGCCTTTCAGTGCCAAAATATAGTCAGTATTTGATTATAATCGCCTCCCCTTGATTATAGTCACCTCCCTTCCCCTTTGTACCAGTCACCATCATCTCTTGCCTGGAGTAAACTATTAGCTTCCCAGCTCACATGGGGCAAATGTCACTGCCCCTCCCCCATCTCCTCCCTGCTCCACTCAACAGGCTGTGTGATCTTTTGCAAACAGAAGTCAGATCTTGTTTCCCCCTTGCTCAAAACTCCCCCTGTCACTTGGAGTAAAAGCCCAAATCCTCAAGACAGCCAGTAAATTATCTGCTTCCCACCTCTACTTCTCTGCCCTCCAGCCTCCCACTCTCCCCTTGCTCACTGGCTCAGGGAGCACTTCTTTCTCTATGCCTCTGGAACACACCAGGCACCCTCTCGCTCAGGCCTCCAGCACTTGCTTTTCCTTCTTCTCCCAGAAACCTGAATGGGTCACGCCCTCATTTCCTTCAGACCCTCTGCTCAAATGTCACTTTTTCACAGCTGCTTTCCTGACCACTCTCTATAAAATAACCTCCCCCCACTCCCATTACCATGTTCCCCGTGCCCTCTGCCCACTTAACTGTTCTCCATCCTCATCCTCATCGGACATTTTTGTCAATGTTGGAAACATTCAAACCTGTAGAGGATTTTTGCGAGTTTGTTTGACCCAAACTGACGACATAGGCCAGGGGGCAAGATCTCAAATGCCCCAGAGAATAACAGTTTTGCAGCTTATATTATACACGAGAATCAAAGGAGAAGAGGTAAGGAGGGCACCTGAAATCCATTGGTAGTAGATAAAGGAGGCGGGAGAAAGCAAATGGGGAAATCTCAGGTGCCTTTGAGGGAAAGAAACTTACTCTGTCATTTTGAAGGCATGTTATCCTAGATGCGTAAGAATGATAGGCAGAGCTCACTTACCATACGGATTGACCTTTACTAAGGAGGCTCCAGGCCCGGGATGTGAACATTTGCTGTGACCTGCCCAGTTAGGAATCTGTGATCACAACATCCTGTGTGGTTACTTTTGGTCACTGACCTTGTTGGGCCTGCCCTGTGGCCTCCCTGAGCTTGTGAGGTTTATTGCACAGCCCATTTTTGGTCCATGTTTTGAACCTTTATTGCTCATTATCCATCTCCCCCCATGAGATGTAAGCTCCCTGAAGGCAGGGATGCTGTCTGTCTTTGTGCCCAGCCCGTGCTGAGCACTCTGCACATACTTATGGAATGAACGTGTGAGTGGGTGGCTGAGGGAATGCTCGGTGGCTCTGGGCTGTGCAGTTCCTAGAGTGGCTGCCCACCTGGGTTCCCTCATAATCCATCCTGAAACAGGGAGGGCCAAGGTGTGGAGTCAGGAGTGGCCAGCAGGGTGATGTGTGCTGGGAAGGTGGGTGGTGCTCGTCAGAGATCCAGCAGCATTCTGGGCTGGGCACAGGGCGTTCAAGGTGAGAAGGAAAGGACCTCAACCGGCTCTCGGTCTGTAGGAGGAGGCAGGTACTCAAACAGAGCTTTTCATGGCTGAGGTAAATGCTGTAAGGAAGGTGAGCTTAGAGATAGAGACGGGAGATTAAGGAGCTTGAGGTGGGGGCTTCCACCTAACTCAGCCGGCTCGAGGAGGGGCACCATGAGCAAAGGTGGGAAAGGAAAGAAGGCCCTGCACGCTGCTGTAGGGGACCCGAGCCATGACAACGGAGAACCAAGTGCCAGATTGGGCACGGAGTGATGGGAATGAGGTGGGGGGTGGGCAAGGGCCTTCCTTGCAATCATGTTAAGGAGCTTGGGCCTGAGGCCGCGAGTTGGTGAATTTGGCTCTTTTTAAAAAAAGCAGCAATGCTCTTTCTTCAAATGAAATCTTATGCCAAGCTCAGCATATCAAACTGAGTCACCCAAATCCACATGGAGCTGGTCAGGTGGAGCCGGGGGACAGTTTTCATTGGCCATGTTGTTTAAGTTTCTAAAACCCAGGCTGCCTGTATTCCACCCCTTAGGTCACCCTTACTTTGCTGGCGTCCTGCTCGGGAGGCCCGTGCTCCCTTTATCTGAGGAGTCAGCACTGCCTGGCCAGCCCTGAGCAGATGGACAGCCCTGCTCCCCCTTGTTCCCACCCATGGCTCCTGTTCATGTGTTGCTCAGCCCACTTACCTGGCACACAAGGTAGTTTGGCTGGCATGGCAGAGGGCAGCCCTGCGAGCAAGTAGGAGGGGTTGGAGCAGGTGAGGACCAGCCTATGACTCATCAAACACCTGCTCCGAAGACACTGCCTTCCATGCCTTAGTGGTACAGAGAGCTCCAGAAAAATTGGCGTGTGGAGGTGGACGGGAGGGGAGGGGAGACTTTTGTAGCATTGTGGCAGGAAGTACATCCGGGCTTCACAGACAAGGGGTGATGAGATTCTGGAGCCGCAGTCTCCTCTCCACTTCTCTGCACCTCCACCAACTTTCCTCTGTGGTTCTCAGCTCCATTCCTGAAAGACACGATCCGATTGGCTGAGCCCAACTGAGGGGGAACCTTTCTTGGGTCAGTTTCCAGTTCTTGGCGAATCAGTGGTACCACATAGAGTCGGCCCTTCCAGGGTTGGGGTGGCTGTCGGGGTGGCCCCTGCATTCCCCTCATCCTCGGGGGCCCGTGTCTGCCAGGGGACTGGTGGGGAACATGCCAGTGGTGCTGCAATCAAGCTTGGGGGCTTGGCTCAGAGCAAGGGACACCTGTTTCTAAAGGGACCATCTGGAAGAGTCAACTTTTAATAATTTTTCAGGCCAGAGAGAATGCCTTTTTCTAATTGGTCCTCCAAGGGGGCGTTTCTGTCATAGTTTGTACTATGTGCTGGTGGCTGCTGTTCCTCCAGGGACATCCCCAAAGAATCTGGAACTCAGGGCCAGTCGGCTCCCCTCCACTACACTGCTGGAGACTCATGAGACTGAAGGGACTTCATCCCTCATTGACTTGTCCCTCACCGCTATGGTTCAGACAGTGAAACTGAGGCCCAGTGAGACCTCATCTGTCACCCTGAGCCCCAGCTCCAGCCCCTGGCCCAGAGAAGCTGCGGCCGTGCAGCAGCCCTGGTGTGCGGCCCTGGGTCACATGCTTTTGCTCCCTTGGCCATATTTAGAATCGCTGGATCAGGGGAAACTTCTCGTCCCAGCCCCTGAGGATTCTTGGAAAGAGCCTTGCTCAGAGGCCTGGCTGACTGGCCCTCCCTTTCATCCCCCTGCAAGAGAAAGTTAAGAGCCTGTTCTTCCCAGAGGAGCCTGGGGCCGTCCAGTCCACCCTGCCCCCCATCAGGAAGTGCCTGTCAGGTCTAGCTACTTCTGTAGTGTCAGCTCTAGTTGGGGGCTTACAAAGCCCTTTTCCTCCAGAAGGTGGTGGTGGTCATGGCCTCTGCCCTCCAGGAACCTCACTGGGTGGGACAGACTGCATCTCTCTGTCCCCAGGAGGGAAGACAGATCCTTGCCTCTGGGGTCCTGGTCTGGGGGCTGAGCAAGGGGTCACATACTCCCAAGGCCAGATGAGGGAGACAGCTGGTGGCCAAGCAGGTAGCAGACACTGGCAGAGCTGTCTGGGAGGAGGGACACTAGAGAGAGGGAAGGAAGGGGCAAGGCCTGGTTCTGCATTCACCTTAGCCTGATTTGGGGGGGCATGGCTCCCTCATCTCATAGTCTGCTTCCCCCTCAGGATCCTCAGGTCTTAAAAACAAAAACAAAAACCCCAAACCAAACAAACCCAAAAATGCATGCCTGGAGCACCTGTGATATTCTAGAGTTTTCCTCCCACTTCGCTGGTTGGGGATAATTGTCCTGTGTCCTCAGGGCACCCCTTCTCAGGGCCTGGTCAGTTTCTGCTCCCATCCTTGACACAGACTGTCTCAAACCTCCTCTGACCACCCCCCATCCACCCTGCTCCCCACCTCTGAGAAGTGAACCTGACCTCTTCACAGCGGAAGTAGGGCTCCTGTGGGAGCTCTCTGGGCTTCCCTTCTCTCCCACTCTCCTCTCCCACCTAAGTCTCTCCCTTTTCATCTGCCACCAGGGAAGCCGACCAGGTCCTTTCTGCTCAGCACTAGCCCTTCGCCTCCCTGCTGCTCTGGGGGCTTCATCCACGGATCACTCCCTCCCTCTGCCGCATAGTCAACTTCTCCCTCTCTCCTCTACTCTGGTTCTCTTGTCTTAAAAAAAATTTCTGCACTCTGTCTCTTTCCCCAGCTACTGATCTCAGCGTCTACTCTTTGCGTCAAACTTCTTAAAATAGTTGTACCTGCACTCTCTGTCTCCGCTTCCTCACTGCCCCTCTCCCTTTCTCACCCCAATGGGTCTGCCCTGATCCTTTCCTCCCCCTGAGGGTGCCCTTGCCAAGGTGCCCAGTGACCAGCTTGTCACAAAACCCAATGAACATTTTTCAGGGCTTATCTCGCTTGACCTCTTGTCGGCATTTGACACTGTCATCCACTCCCTCCTTCTTGAAACGCTTTCTTCTCTTGACCTGGCACCTCCCTCCTCTGGTTTCCCTCCTGTCTTGCTGGCTGTTCCTTCCCAGTCTAGGTAGAGGGGCTCTCCTCCCTCTGCACATCGGGGGTTCCCTGGGGACCTCCTCTAAATTTGCCGTAGATGCTCTCTGGACTGTCTCAGCTGCTCCCACGGCCTCAGTCACTGCCTGTGCCCTGATGCTCCCCAAATCTGCCTTTCCGGCTTGGGCCCGTCCCTCCACACTCACTGAGTGTCGGCCCGTGGGACACTCAGTGTGTCCCCATCTCGGTGTGTCAGCAGTGGGACTCGTCACCCCCACTGCTCCTTCATTGGGGTCTCCGTCAGAGTTCACACATGGCGCCTTCGTCCCTCCAGAGCCCACTCTGGAAGTGAGTCCTTCTCCCTCTTGTCCCCACTTCCAACTTGTCACCAAGTCCTATTTCCTGAGCCTTTCTCCAGGGCATCCACTTCTCCTCAGTGCTCCGCCCATCAGCTTTCTCCAGTCTGCATTACTGTGCAGCCTTCTACTTCTTTTCCCTCATCGGTCCCCCCTCCTCTGTCCCACAGTCCACACAGCCCGAGCGGTGGTCCTGAAACCCGAGTCAGACCACGTCATTCTCTCCTAGGACTCTCAGCGGCTCCCCAGGCCTTTAGCATAATGGTTATGATGCCCGAGGGTGCCACTGGAGGCCCACGGATCTGGCCCCCTCCGCTTTCTCCAGTGCCCCTTCGCTTCGGGCCATCGCCGTCCAGACCTGCTGGCCGCCCTGGGCTTGCCCTGCACTTGCCCTGCTTCCTCTGCTGGGGGCACTCCCACCCCTGTCCCTGTCACCTCCAACATGTCTTCCCTGATGCCACGCCCCGGGCGCACACTGTCATCGCCTTGCCCATTATATCACCGCTCTGTTACACTTGTTAATTTCTTGGGGCTCTGGGTTATTCGTCTCTAGCTTTACAATAAACCTGGCTGAGTGTAGATAGCAATTCATGCTTCTTGAGTGAATGTGGCTCAGAGAGGTTAGACGATAACTTCTTTTCTGCTGTGCGGACCCCCCCACCCGCCCCCACATCACCAAGTTTCTAGCCTCCACGCATCTGTTTCTCTAGGGACATCCCAGAGAACCTGGGCAACTGAGCTCATGGCTGACCTTCTCCCTTGTACCCCACTGCTGGAGAAGCGTAAGGCTAACGTCTCTCACCTCATGTTGCAGACAGGGAAGCTGAGGCCCAGAGGGACAGTACAGCTTGGTAGTGCGGGTGGACGTTGGTTCAGGTCCCAGCCTCGTGACTTTGGATAACCTAGTTAACTTTCTTCCTCTCTTTTTTTTCCTTTTAAATAACAGCTTTATTGAGATATAATTCACATACCATAACACACACACACTCCCTTATAAAGTGTAACATTCAGCGGGTTTCAGTGTATTCATAGAGTTGTGCAGCGGTCTGAGCCTGCGCGTCCTCATTGGTCGGCCTCCGGTGATTACAGTGCTGCTGGCTGGCGCGGGGCTGTGCGAAGTGTCGGCGTGTATATGTGCGTGTAGTGGGCCTGGCGCAGCGCCTGGCCGGCAGGGACCCTTGCCCAGCGGGCTCAGTTACAGGGTCACCGAGTGAGTCAGTGGTAAAGCCAATGCTGGCACGAGACCCACCACCCCAGAAGGGCTTTCCTCGCTCCCCTGCTCTGTGGCTCCTCTGGGCAGTGATTTGAGTGAGGCCGTGAGGGCTGGGGGGAGAGCGGGGAAGAAGGCAATAATTACAGTTGTTTCAAAAGCCTTGAGGTAGCTGATAACTGGTCAGCCACAACCACTCCCATTAGCTACGTCAGGGATTTTCCAAGTGTGGTCCCCAGAGGAGCAACATTAGCATCACCAGGGGACATTGCAGAAATGCAGACCCTCAGGCCCCACTGCATGCTTACGGAAGCAGACACTCCAGGAGTGGGCCCACAGATCACTATTTTAACAAGCCCTCCAGGTGATTCTGATGCCTGCGATAGTGTGCGAACCACAGCTCTAAGCAAACCATTTGCCTCCCCCTTGCTGCCCTCCTGAATACGTGGAATAGTCACAGAATGGGGGAGGGGCACGGGTGGAGGTAGAGAGGAGGGGTTGTGACGTCACACCGTAAGCCCCAGCCAGGGAGAGCCAGCCAGGCAGCTCCTACCTGTCCCTGCTCTGCCTCCTGGGCTGGGCAAGGGCTCCAAAATGCCAGACATGATGGGCAAAGTTGTTGCAGAAAGTGGCTGCCAGTCTGGCCTCTCTGCTGGGGCAATTATAGAGGCCCAAGTTACACTTGTGTAGATGGAGAAACTGAGGCCCCAGACAGGGCCAGAGACAATCCTCTAGTCCTTATTTGCTGCACGGGGGCAGTCACACTCTGGTTCTGGCAGACACAGCTACACCCCAGCGCAAGGCTCCATCCCTCCTCCCCACCTCCCTAAGCTCCAGACACTGATCTCTCTCCTGCTGTCCAAAGAGTGGGCATATGTGTGAGGACCCCTCGGGAAGGCCAAGGCAGTGGGGTCGACCTGAGCTGCCCGTCTAGCCCCAGCTGTGTCACTGACTCACTGAGTGATCTCGAGCAAGTGTGTCCCTCCCTGGGCCCCCTTTCCTCCTCGAGAAGTTAGGAACACTGATTCAGGCGCCCGGAACACAAGGTGCTCTCTGTCAGGTCAAGTCCATCTGTTTGGCTGTAACGGGCATCTAGGGTAAGAAAACTCCCACCCAGTGCATAAAGGCACAGAGAGGTGAAGTGCAGGGCCTTTTTATTCACTTATTTTTTATTTAAGAAAATATTTTATTTATTTATTTTTAGAGACAGGGGAAGGGAAGGAGAGAGAGAGGGAGAAAACCATTGTAAGTGCCCTGACTGGGAACTGAACCCACAACCCAGGTATGTGCCCTGGCCACCTTTTGCTTTGTGGGATGACGCCCAACCAACTGAGCCCAGCAGTCAGGGCCCAGGGGCTTTTAAACAGCATCTATCAAGTGGAGTCCATCAAGGTCAGAGGCCTGCCTTCTCTTCCCTTCTCAGGAAGGATGCCAGGGACACCGATGGATCAGAGGTGGATGTGCTAAAAGCTTTGGGAGCCTCTTCAGTGGGTACAAACTGGGGGCTTCAGTGACATGACATCCTGATGTTTAACTTGAAATTCTGCTATTCACTTACTCGGTCTTTCAACAGCGCTATGAAAAAATAAATAAATAAAGCAGGGTAAGGGGTGGGAAAGGGGAGGGAGAGTGCAGGTGAGGCCATTATTTTGGAGAGGGCGTAGTTGGGGACTTCAAGAAAGTAATGTTTGGAGACCTGGACGAGTAAAGGAGCAATAAGTAGGCAGAGAAAACAGCAAAGTAAATGCAAAGCCTGGAGGTACAAACACATTTGGTGTGTTCCAGCAAGGGCAAGGAGGCCAGAACCCAGGAGGCTGGAGCCCAGTGGTCATGGGTTGAGAGGGGAGATCAAATTCAAGAGGTGGGGGTGGGGGGCCGTCTCAGAAGGCCTGGCTGGACGTGCTGTACCGAGGGGCTGGGCTTCGCTCTCTGCGGGATGGGAAGTCAGCGGAAGGTTTTGAGGAGGATGGTTTCTGGTTTTGCACTAGAGGAAGGTCGCTTGGCTGCTTTGAAGAGAGTGGGTGACAGCAGGGCCAGCATGGAGGCCAAGAGGCCAGTCAGGGGCCAGCAGGTGGTGGCTGAGTCAGGATGGTGGGCCGGGTCTGTCCAGGGATTATTCTGAAGGTAGAGACAATAGAAATTTCTAAAGGACGGGATGTGGAGGGTCAGGGAAAGCAGAGTCAGGGTAGCTCAGACATTCAGCCCGAGTCCCTGGGTGGTGCCATTATGGAGATGGGGAGACCGGAGAGGAGCAAAATTTGAGGGCAAATCGAGAGCGTGTGTTTGGAACCATTGGGTGTGAGAGGCCACTAGACATCCAAGGAAAGACCTTGAGCAGTGAGCTGGACACGTGAGCTGGACTCTGGGGAGAGGCTGCCACACCGTCACACCTGCTTAATGGCAGAGGCTATCGTGTGAAGGGGTGGGGCAGGGTTGACAGTGGTTTCCCATCCTCTTTACCCCCCTCCCATTTGTATTTTTAAGGAAATGTTTAAAAATACTAGTTTGTGATTACCCATGTTTATTCTCTTTTAAAAAGGATTTTATTTATTTATTTTTTGAGAGAGGGGGAAGGGAGGGAGAAAAAGAGGGAAAGAAACATCCATGGGTGAGAGAAACACCAATTAGGTGCCTCTCGCTCACCCCCAACTGGGAACCTGGCCCGCTACGCAGGCATGTGCCCTGACTGGGAAACGAACCGGCAACCTTTTGGTTCACAGACTGCGCTCAACCCACTGAGCCACATCAGCCAGGGCTACCTATGTTTATTCTAAAAAATATTGGGAAATGCAGAGAAGCAAAAAAGCAAAACACCAGTCAAGTTACCCTGAACTTTGCCACCCAAAGGTAAGTCTCGCTGACTCTTGGTGTATAGTACATAAAAGACATCTACATTTTAAAAATTGGGATCGCATTGCCCTTCATGTTTTCTAATATGCTTTTTCACTTAACCTATTGTGAATTTGTGTAACTCTTGCTGTAGAAGGAAAACTGTTGAGAAAAAAATTTTTTGAAACACCCAGCAGACAGCCCCTTGGGGGGCTGAGCAGTGGGACTGCAGGGTTACTGCCCAGGGTTGGGGTGGAGGTTCACTGCGGTTTGGCTGTAGCCCTTCCCAGAGGAGGGGGATGGGTGACATGACCTGAGGGAGGGCCCTTCTGCCCTGGAGCCCTGTGCCAGCGACAGTTCCTATCCCCAGTGAGTGTGGCCACTGCGTTTTCTGTGGTTAATAATTGAACGGGAGGAGCTGGTGCTCTCCCCCCAGGCCTCATGTCTTCGCTGACTTCGCTCTTGTCTGGAACTGGCTAAGGAGGCCTCTTCCTCCTCCTCCCTCATTCATTCAAAACCCTTGACTGACATCTGCCTCCTACCTCCTTCACCCAGGGCCATATGCTGGGACGCAGCTCGACACCTGCCTTCCAAGCAGGCCGGGAGTGCCTCTCCAAGGAGGTGTAAGTGGGTCATGGTGGAGCCATGCCCTAACCATGTTTTTCCTCCTGTTAGCCCCTGCTTTACAAGTGAGGAGATTGGCTCAGAGAAGGCAGGTAACTTGCCTGGGGCCACACACACAGCAGGACTAGAATTCAAACCCAGCTCTCCGACTCTCTGACCATGCCCCTGTCACCATGAAACATGAACACAAATAAAGCCGTGCAGAAAGTGACGTGGGCCACATACGGGGACACCAGCACTGGAGGGAACAGTAGGGCAGGGGGCATCCCAGAGGGCTCCTCAGAGAAGGGGGAGCTGGGGGGGAAGGGTGAGCAGTCTCAGCACGTTACCATGGTAAGGTGTTTTAGGCAGAATGCAGCATCAGCTGTCCCAGGTGGGGAGACTCTGGGGACCTTTGGGGAAGGCGGTGGGTCAGCCCACAAGGGATGCGTTTCCAGAGAAGTCCATTCTTTCAGGCGCCTCTTCCAGGGCACAGGCATGTCCAGCACCCCCCACCCCATCCCAAGGAGGAACTGTCCTGGAGCCCAGCAGCATTCCCTTTGGCTGCACCTGCAGCTGTGTCTCTGCCTCCCTCACACACTCAAGTCCTCCCCGAGGCCACTTGCTTCTGTCCTCGTGCCCTTTCCCTCTGCCCACCCACTGGAAAGTTAGGAACCCTGGCTCTAGTCTCATCCTGGACACACTCAGTAACCTTGGGCAGTGCCTTTCGTTCTCTGGGCCTCAGTTTGCGCATGTGCGCAGTTGGGGTTGAGGGAAATGGTGGAGGGATTGGGTTCGAAAGTTCCTTCCTTGTCTAAACATCTGGCTCGGGGCCACTCAGTCACTTCCCGCTGCCTTCAGGGGAGTTCCAGGCCTCCATGGCATGGTTCCTGCCTGACTCCCCTCTTCACACCCCTCCCCCTCTGCATCCTTCTCCTCTACCTGTCCTCCCTGATCCCCTTTCTTCCCATAGCTGTCTCATTATTTAATTTCTCGGGGGCCCATAAAGGTAGGGGCAATTGGCTCCACTCTGCAGATGAAGCCAAGCTTTTTGCCACCTCAGGGATCAGAGAATGGGGGAGGGGAGTCCCTCCCTTCCCTCAGTTGCTGATTTTCCCTGCCGTCCCCCCACCCCATCCCATCTGATCTCTGGAGCACTTCTCTTAGAACAACCTTGAATCTGAGCCAGGGGCTGAGGCCACATTTGAGAGTGGCCGAGCCGGGAGGTGTTCTCCTGACTGTGGGGCCCTGGGCCAGTCTGTTCCCACTGCCAGCCCAGAACAACCCACCACGCAAGGCCAAGTGACTACCTCTCTGAACCGCAGCCTGCATCGAGGGCAGTGGAGAGAACTCTAGGGTGCCTGTGAGCTCAGTAGCCCTGAGTGTGGGGGCTTCTCCCTTTGGTGTTCAGCACAGAGCCACGATTCCAGGGAACTCTGCTTCTGATTCTTTTATTTGCTTTCCAGATAACTCTTCTCAAATAATGCTTCCCTCCTCTGACTCTACAGCCCCCTGCTGAGGCTCCTGGGCTAGCCTGTCCATTTAGCAGTCTAACCCTTCCCTTCATGCTGCAATTGCAGATTTTTGCTGGTGTTCAGCTGCCTGGTGTTGTCCGTGCTGTCCACTATCCAGGAGCACCAGGAACTTGCCAATGAGTGTCTCCTCATCCTGGTGAGTGCTGGAGTCCCCGTCTGAGGGAGGCCGTGTGAGGTGGCATCTCTGGGTTCCGGGCGAAGGCTGCAGAGAGGCTTCTCATACCATGGATCAGAGAGCAGCTTGCTGTGCTCTGTGTTCCCCGAGCTGGTGGCTGCTCCTCTCTGGGTTTCAACTCCTGCCTTACAGCAGGTGTTGGGGCACCAGGGCTCATGAGGGGCTGAGAGAGGAGGTGAGTAGGTTCCACTCCTTCTCAGGACCCAAACTGCTAACTCCACCCGTAGTGAGATGTTTGTTATTTGTTTTGTTTTTTCTCCCTAACCAGAAGCATCTGGGAGGGTGACAGCTGAAAGAGGGCCACTCTTTATGTTACCCAGTGTGCTTTTGAGAGTCCGGGGTGACAGGGAGGGGGAAGGTGGGGTGAGGAGAAAAACCCACACAGCTCACATGCAGAGAAGGAGAGGCCAGACTTGGACTTTTGGTCTCTTTGGAAGGCGCCACTTGCCTTTGAGAACCCTCAGGCTCATCCAGGTGTAAGAACCCCGGGGAGAGGTGCTTTGAGGGATCCCAGTACCCCTCACCCAGGGACTTCAGGCTTTTTCTGGGCTGTGTGACTTGGGCCCCGGTCCTGGAGACTGGGGAGAACTCAGGCCCCTGGCCCCACAGGAATTTGTGATGATTGTCGTGTTTGGCCTGGAGTACATCATCCGTGTCTGGTCGGCTGGATGTTGCTGCCGCTACCGAGGATGGCAGGGCCGCTTCCGCTTTGCCAGAAAACCTTTCTGTGTCATCGGTAATAAAACCTAAAGCCTTTCCCTCAAACTCCCCTGCACCTGACCCTTTACCCCAAGCCCCAGGGTTGACATCCTGACCCCATCCATCCCTGACCTAACCCTGGCTACTGGCACTGACTCAATGGAACCTTCCAATTCCCCACACAGTCCCACTATCCCAGATCCCACCTCGGGCTCCTGACGCAGGGTGGGTTGGTTCGCTGGGCGCCGGCCATGACCTCACCATCCCTGCCCCCGCAGACTTTATTGTGTTCGTGGCCTCAGTGGCTGTCATCGCCGCGGGCACGCAGGGCAACATCTTTGCCACGTCTGCGTTGCGCAGCATGCGCTTCCTGCAGATCCTGCGCATGGTGCGCATGGACCGCCGCGGGGGCACCTGGAAGCTGCTGGGCTCGGTTGTCTACGCGCACAGCAAGGTGAGGCCCCCCTGGGGGCGTGTCAGAAACCGGCCTGGTCTGGCCGCAGTGTAGGGGGCGGGGCCAGAGGGGAACCTGGGGAGGGAGGCGGTACGGGGTGGGGCCTGGAGGTCCGGACTCAGGGCCCAAGGAGTGAGACAAAGCCGGGGGCGGAATCTGGGCCAAAGCGGGGTCTAGGAGTCTTGACCAGGCCAAGAGGCAGGGCCTTAGGTGTAGGTTGGAAGGTCTCAGAAACTTCTGGGTTGGCGGGTCTACGTGCACAGCAAAGTGGGAAACTGGGAGGGGGTCTGAGGGTGAGACGGGGGGGGGGGGGGGCGGGGGGGCCGGACAAGATGGGCTTGGGGGCGAAGGTCTGAGCCTGGAACCTGGAGGGTCAAGGGCGTGCCCTGCAATTTTAAGAGAGCCAGGCAGTTTCAGGAAGGAGGGGAAGGGCCTCCCGGAGGGGAGGAGCTAAGAAAGGCGGGTAGAACCTTGGTACAAAGAGGTGGGGTGCTTTTATCTGCTTCTCCAACACCTGTCATTGGCCATTCTGGGAGCCTCCCCCTTCTCACTGGTGGGCACAGCGTTGCCCACTTCCTGATGCCTTTCCTCTCTGCCCTGCCTGTGGTCTTCTCACCCGTTGCTGCCCCCGCAGGAGCTGATCACCGCCTGGTACATCGGGTTCCTGGTGCTCATCTTCGCGTCCTTCCTGGTCTACCTGGCCGAGAAGGACGCCAACTCCGACTTCTCCTCCTACGCTGATTCACTGTGGTGGGGAACGGTAGGTGAGGGTTTGTGTAGGGTCGCCCTTCTCCTTAGGACCATCCTTGGCCATTGTGACCTTCTATTGAGGGTTGAGCCTGTCCCTGTCTTCCCTGCTTTGGGTGGGCCCCCCACCCCCAATGACCAGACTGTATGCTAGCCCCCCCCTCCCCAACTGGCCCCAGTGGACCTGCTTGCGCTCCCATCTAGTCCCAGATGTCAAGGCCCTGTGACCTATGTTCTTGCTTGGGGCTGGGGTGGGAGTGGAATTTGTCTGTGCCCCTAACCACTCTGCATGACTGGCCCCTTGTGAGCAACCAGGGGGCCCTTTCCCTCGTGATCATGCTTCCATCTGTCTGTGCCCTCAGCAACTCTTGTGGGTGGCCCCTGTGACCAGCCCTGTGGGTGACCCATTTGTGTTCCCAGATCACACTGACGACCATCGGCTATGGTGACAAGACGCCTCACACATGGCTTGGCAGGGTCCTGGCTGCCGGCTTCGCCTTACTAGGCATCTCCTTCTTTGCCTTGCCTGCTGTGAGTCCTGGTCTGCCTGGGGGAGAGGGGTCTGGGGGAGAGGGGGCCTGGGGGCAGAGCCTGCTAAGCCCTTATTATGCATTAGCAGTGAGGGGCACCTCAGAGGGGCAGACATTGCCTTTCGTTGTCCCCACTTCCACATTCCCCCAACCATGCCTATCCCCCTAGGGCATCCTGGGCTCCGGCTTTGCCCTGAAGGTGCAGGAGCAACACCGGCAGAAGCACTTCGAGAAGCGCAGGATGCCAGCAGCCAACCTCATCCAGGTACAGGATGCCTAGGAAGCCCCTGGACTGAATTGGTGGGTCACCACTGTGTGCTGACTCTTGTGTCCCAGCTTCACAACTGTGACTCCACTTTGAAGCTCAGAGAGGAGATGTGACTTTTCTGGGTCAGGTGCCAAGTCAGGAACAGAGCTGGATGCTGACTCAGATTGTTGAAAACGTCCCTGTGCACCAGATGCCCAGTGTAGGATTAGCCAGAGCTGCCCCACTGGCCGACTCAGGTTCCAGCTCTGCAGGGCCTGAAGTGGGATACAGCCTGGACGAGAGGCCCTAGGTGCCTGGGAGAGACACTGTCAGCTGTGCAGCCGGCAGCAAACCTGTTCCACTCCTAACACTTTAATTCATTAATTCATCCCACAAGCCCTCCCCACACCAGTGAACGTTGTCACTACAAACTGAGATAAATGCCTTGAAAGAAAGAAAAAGTTCTCTGAAGAACTTTTAACTGGGGACCTTGAAGGGGGATTCAGGGAGGACTATCCTGGGAAAATGACACTTGAGCGGAGAGCTAGATGATGGGTAGGTGTTAATTAGGTGACGGGTGAAGGGGGAGTATTCAGGGTAAGGGAACAGCATATGTAAAGGTCCTGCTGTGTTTGGTAAACTTGAAGGAAGCTAGCAGGGCTGGGACAGAAGGCTGAAGGAGGAGTGGATAGTGGATAGTGGGTAGGTGGGCCAGGCCCAGATAGGGAGGAGTTGAACGTTTTCCTAAGAGCCACATGGAACCACTGGCAAGTGTGAAGGAGGGGACAGGGTGACATGGTCTGATTTGTGTTTTGAGAAGTGAATGGATTGGAGGGCGACTCGGGTATGTGTGGGAGACCAGATAAGAGACTCTGGTAACAGTTTGGTGAGGCGGGTTGCTGGGTGATGTAGACTAGGGTCGCAACAGGTGACATGGAAAGAAATGGGCAGATGCTGCATATTTAGGAGGTGAAATCAGTGATGTCAGGGAGGAGGGAGAGGGAGATGACGGGGTGACTTCCAGATTTCTGGCTTGCCCAGCGGGATGGTTGATGGCCCTGCACCCTGGAGTGGGACCAGATTTGGGACATGAAGAATGTGAGTTTGGCTAGTGCAGGTGGAGGCCGAGGGTCTTCTGAGCCCCCAGGTGGTGATGTTGAGCAGGCAACTGGATGTACAGGTGTGTAGCTGAGAGGAGAGGAATGGGCTGGGCAGACAAGGAGAGCCCTCGCGTATAGCTGGTAACAAAAGCCCTGGGCGTGGATGAGCTCCCCTAGTCGGGAGAAGAAAGAGGGAACAGAGAAGATGGTCCAGAACTGGGCTTTGAGGAGCCTCAACATTTCATGGCTGGGCAGGAAAAGTTGAACCAGCCAAGGAGATGGAGAAGCGGCAGCCAGAAGTGTCGGGTGGAAAACAGGAGTGTGTGGCCCCAGTTTCCCCCACTGCGCTGAGGCACTCTGACAGGGCGTGAGCTCTGATTTGTGTGACTCTGTGACTCAGCCTTGGCTTCTCCCTGGTCAGGAGTATGTACAAGAGACACTCCTGCAGGGACAGGGAATGTTGGCACAGCCCATGTCAGCGTGCCACCCTCTGGCCCCCCACCCCAAGTCTGACTCATCCCTCCTTATCTCTCCTCCCCACGGTGGAATTCTGCTCCCCATCCCTGCTATCTGCAGCTACCAGCACAGCCTTTCCTTCTCAGCATCCCCTGGGGCACAATGGCCACTGTCCCTGGGGAGCTGGCCTTCCAAGGGGCAATGTAGGGGCAGGCGGCTGGCACTGTCCATGCCGAGAGACAGCTGGTATTGTGGTGCCCATAATTAATGAGACAGTCTGGCAGCTGCTCCCCAGCCTAAGCCAGGGGCCTGTGCAAGCAGGAAGTAAAAATATTCCTGTCCTGGGAGGGTGCCTGGCTGTGGAGTTCATCCGTGGGCAGTCCGCTAAGGGCAAGGGGCCCCCCCAAAAGGGGGATATACAGGGCAGTTCTACTCCGTCCTGCCTAACAGCTTCCATGCCTCCCTGCCCTCGCTGACCACCCCACTCACAGTCCCTCCCTGGCTCTTCTCCTTACCTGGAGGGGAGGAGACAGACCTTGTTTGGCGCTCATCCCTCCTGCCGCAGAGGACGCTTGCAAGCCCATGGATGCAGAGGGAGGTGATGCCCTATCTTCCCCTCCTCAACCCCAGGGGCAGTGACAGGCAGCCGGGAAAGATGGGGTGGAGTGATTATTAGTAATAATGATTCACCCAGTCAGCATTCATTCCTCAGACATTTGCAGAACAGTTTCCATGTGCCAAGGATACAGTGGGGACCAAGGCACCGCTCACAGTCTAGGAGCAAAGACATTAATCGAATACCCAATGCATAGGTATCTATCAGCTGTAGTGAGGGAGATGACAGGAGAGTTTAACGGGAGGACTTGGTATTTAAGTGCCAACTATATGCCAGGCACTGCACTTGGCGTGTCACACACGTTCACCCACTTCATCCTCACAACACCCGGTTAGGTAAGGAGCATCACATCCATTTTACAGGTGAGGTGACTGAGGCTCTGCAGCTTTACTTAACTGGCCCGCACTCATAAGGGGCACAGCTGGGATTGGACCCCAGCTCTTAGGCCCTTGGCTCTGAGGCTGATCTGCTCGTCACCTTGGGGAAGTCATTTCTCTCCAGGCCACCATTTCTTTGGCAGGCCCTACTGGTGGCTATGGAATTGGAACTGGCTTCTGGTTCTGTGCACCCTTCAGCTGGCCCAAGGCTTGGGTGCTCTCAGGGGCAGAGGGCTGGTGGGGGGGCCGAGGGCCCTCACTGACGCCTTATGCACCGTTTCCCTTCCCCCATACCACCAGGCTGCATGGCGCCTATACTCCACCGACATGAGCCGGGCCTACTTGACGGCCACCTGGTACTACTACGACAGTATCCTCCCCTCCTTCAGGTAGGCCTTGATGCAGGGGGAGGCGGGGGAAGGGGCTGACGGTAATGCCTCTTGAGAACAAGTGGCTGGGACTCAGCCCTGGAGGGTGGGAAAGGGGTGTCAGCTCCCAAGGGAGCACCTGGGGCTGGCTCTGTAGATCCTACCTAACTTGGAGCCTGGAGGGTCCTCTCACACTCTCTGTGCCCAGGGAAGGCCGTGGACACTGAATACAGGGCATGGGGTAGGACCCTGCCCCTCCCCCGGAGCTCTGGAATGCTGGCAGTGCCCACACTTATCCAGAGCCGATGCCCCCCAGGGCAGTGGCACAGCCAGCTCACCCCCCTCAGTCTGAGTTGGGGGCAGTGTTAGCCCTTGCCAGCCTGGTGTATTGCAGCGGGATAGAGAAAGGGTGGGGTGGGCAAGAATGGGTGTGCCAGAGCTGGGTGCAAGGGCCAGCATAGCACCCCAGGGTGTGAATATGTACCTCCTTCTACTGTGCCAGGCAGCAGCCTTAGGGCCCAGAAGTGAGTTTGCCCCACTGGCCCAGGCTGGGGTAAGACTGCACAGGGGGTTATTAATAGCATCATCAAGGTTTGTGTGGCCAGGTGCCAGGCCAGGCCCTCGGGCAGGAATGAAGACCACAGAGCAGGGCTGGGGCCCGTGGGCAGGGAGGCAGCAAGGGGGTGTCAAGGCGGGCCCGGCTGCTGTGCTCAGCGCTTCTGCGGGTGCCTTTTTTTGCCTCATTAGTTCTCCAAGCGCAGCTGTTGCACGATCCCACTCATTCCTACACCTGGCTGCCCTCCTCCCTGTTCCCTCCCAGCCCCAGGGGATTCCCAGGGGAAGAGCTGGAGGAAAGGGGCTGGGAAGGGGGGTTCTTGTAATCACACTGGTTACCACCATCTCTCCACCTGACAGAGGCAAGGTCGCACCTCAGAGTTGAGGAGGGTGGTTAGATTAAAAGAAGCTGCCCTTTCCAGGAGGAGCCCCAAGGACTCAAGCCCTGGCCTTGGGGCGTGGTGCAGGCGCTGGTTTGTTAGAAATATGATGTGTGTGAGGGGGAGGGAAGGTTTTGGGGTGAGGCAGTCCTTGGTCCTCTGGTAAGAGGGACAGAGCTTGGTTTGGAGATTCTGGATCCACTGGGCCTCCTGCCCCTTGGACCTCAGTTTCTTCGCCTAAGTAATGGGAAGGCAGAAAGGGGAGACAGCTTCCTTGGGTTATGGAAGCAGGAAATGCCTGGAGAGTTAGGCAGAAGCTGAGCCCCAAATCTGGTCTCCAAGAACCCAGAGCTGCAGGAGAAGGAAGCTAGGCTAGTCACTCTACCACATCTCCCTCTTCAGCCTCAGTTTCCCCCCTAAAATCCAGAGTCATATCTGGAGGGTGAGGAGTTCAGGGCTGCTGTTGGTCTCCGGGGAGGCACAGCTCCACATCCAGGCGGTCAGCTCAATGGGCAGAGCAAGTGGGTTTGAGCTCCCACTGGCCCCCTGGGGAAGGTGCTCTGGAGTGTGCCACGCCTGCACAGCCACACTTGGCATCCCTGAGGATTCCCCAGGTGTAGAAAAGGAGGGAGGAAGGCTTGCCTCCCCCACCCCACACCGCTGGAGCACCTCTAGAGAGGCAGGGCCTGGTGGGATGTGAGCTAGGAGCTCAGTGCCCACCTGGTGAGGGGGTGGTGCCAGGGCCCTGCCTGCCGCTGACGGCGCCCTCTCCTGCAGAGAGCTGGCCCTCTTGTTTGAGCACGTGCAACGGGCCCGCAACGGGGGCCTACGGCCCCTAGAGGTGCGGCGGGCGCCGGTACCTGATGGAGCGCCCTCCCGTTACCCGCCCGTTGCCACCTGCCACCGGCCGGGCAGCGCCTCCTTCTGCCCTGGGGAAAGGTAGGGGCCCTGTGGGGCCACCGCCTCCTCTTGCTTCTCCTCCTCCTCTTCATTCTCTGTCTCATCCTGTCTCAGACCCGCCTCCAGCCACTACATGGGTGTCTGGGCCTGCTCTGGGGACTCCCAGGTACTGTCAGGTACCGGCCAAGAGCCTCTCTGGAAGGGCCAGGCTGGACTCATCTTTTTTGTCACCTGGGAGAGTGGGGGAATCTGTCCACACCATCCTTTCCCATCACCTCCTCCATTCATTCCATTGTCTTCTTTCTTTCTCTGTTTCTACGTGCCCCCCTCACTCCTCCATCCCTGCACCCTCATCCCTCCCCGGAAGCTGGAGAGAGGAGGAGGCTGCTGGCCACAGGTGCATACGGCTCAGGTAATCGTGGACACCATCCTGGCGTGTGAGGGCAGGGACCCCTCCCCCAGCATGTTTCTCTAGGAAGGGCTAGACACTGAACTCGCCTCTTGGAAACGAGATGCCAGCTGGAAAGAGAGCTCTGTGACTAAGAACCGCTGTAGGACCTACGGAAACTCAACCAATGGCGAATGCTCTTGTCTTGTGTAACCCTTGTCCATTGCTTTGCTAACCCAGAGGATCCTCCTGGGGTTCTCCCACAATGCCTTTCCTCCTTACTGAGGGACATTTTGCTGCTCCCAACAATCTTCTTCCCCTTGACCCAACTTGCCTGAAGCTTTTGCATCTTGAAAGAAGAACCAAGAAATAATGTTTACTCCCACATAAATGTTCATAATAGTGGAATTTTAAGCTTCTTTGGATAAGGGAAGCCCCCTCACTCACAGTTTGGGAAAGCGGCTGCCCTGGTGGAGGTATAGCTTGGAGGTCAAGGATTCGATCCCACCTCATTTCCTACCTGTCCTCTACCCATCTCTTTATTTTGTCTCATTTTCACACATCACCCCTGCATCAGCCAGCTGGGCATCAGGGCCTTGAACTTCAGGTGTGATGCTGAGCCCGGGGCCCAGAACAAGGAAGGGGAGCAGAGGCGAGCCCCTCTGTGGTCAGGAGGAGGAGGAGGTGCAGGGAAAGCTTGCCTCTGCCACCTGACGCCGTGTCTCCTTGCCAAAGTCATCAAGTTGCTTGGAGCCTCTGGGTTCTGGGCAGAAAATCTGTGACGTTTAAGCTGATAAGGAGCTCTTGGTTCTTGTGGTTTCTGGGAGGAGGTGGTTTCTGTGCAGGGGATGCTGGGAGCAGCATTCCTTCCCTGTTCTCAGTGAGGACACTTCTGGCCAGGGGCTTAGCAGGAAGCGGGTGGAGAGGCGGAGCCCTCCAGGTCTGGGGCTGGAGGCAGGGGAGGTGTGACTGGCCAGGCCAGGCCAGGCCAGGCTGGCAGCTCCCTGGATCGGCATCCACGGTGCAGCCCCACTCAGATTCTCTGTCATGGCCTGAAGGCCGTCATTGTTATCCCGTCTTCAGGCAGAAACTCAAAAGTTTTGGCATTGGTGCAACCTTGCCCAGCTGAGCCAGGGTGCTCTGTGGCTTCCAGTTCACTCTGGTCTCAGCTCACCCGAAAGGAAGGCTCTGGGAATAGAGATTAGCTTGGAGACCAGCACCTGTACCACCCGTCACAGCTGCTCTGGGTCTCTAGGCCCCCCAAGGCCTAGGAACAGATTATTGCTGAGCGCTTGGCCGTCACTAACTCCCAGCCTTCTGTCTGTCTGTCCTGGAGTGTCTGTGTGACTGGGGCTCGTGGTGGTGGTAGTAGAGTGTCCCTTCTACCGAGGGACCCCAGGGGGCTGAGCTGTGACTTCTAGGAGGTCAGGCACCAGACTGAGGTTCAATGACCATTCCTTAATCTTGGCTCTCTGGGCCCCATGGGGTGGGTGCCCCCAGTGGGACCCCACACACATACTGGGGAGGTCCCACCCCTAACTGGCCACACCCTCAGCGGTGCTTGTGGATGGGTCCAGGTCGAGCACATTCCCAGGACGACAAGGAGCAGGACTTGGCCTGGGGCCTGGCATTGTCAGTGCCAGCGCCTCCTTTCTTTGGGGTTTTGTGATAACATGCTAAAGCAGTGTTTTTCAAAGCATGGTCCACTGGCTTCTTGCATCAGCATCCTGTGGGGTATTTGTTGAAAATGCAGATAGCTGGACCGCTCCCCAGGTCCCCAGAAGGAGAATCTCTGGAGAACAGATACAGAAGTCTGCTTATTCAGCCTTCTCCCCAGGAGATCCTCATGCAAAGCTCTAGAATGTCTACATTCTGGGAATGTGGGCTGGAGAATGATTTGGGTTGGGGGGCCTTCTTTCCCACCAGCAACAGGAGGCCAGCTCCACCTGGCAGCTCCCCATGCTCTGCCCACCTGTCTCTTTCCCACTAACCTCTGTTTGTGTCTTGTTCTCAACTTTCCAGCCAGATGTTTAGTAGTAAACGGAGTTTCTTTCGGATCCACGCCAGCTGGAGACCGAGGTACCCCCTTACCTGCTCCTCCTGTCCCCACTCCTCCTTGCTCCACCCAGTTTGGGGGCTGGAGAGGGGGACAGGATGGGCCAAGGACAAGGTGCATGTGCCTGCCGCCTGCCATCTGCCTCGGGGCCCCGATGAGCCCCCAGCCTTCCGGGGGATGCCTCTGCCAAGTCTGGGGGCATGGGCCTGGTGCCCATTCTTCCAGGAGGGACACTTACAGGAGCCTTGGGATGAGTTCTGGCTCTGCCGCTGACCCATTGTGTGATCTTAGCCAAATTGCTTCCCTTCTCTGGACCTCAGTTTCCCACCTGTGGAATGGGCAGATTGAACTAGAGGCTCTCTGAGAGTCCTTCCCACTCTGACTGTTGCTGGGCCTTGGGTTTACCTTCCCATCGCCCACCTAGGGACCTAGCAGACGCCTGAAGGAGTGGGATCAGCACTTCCCTCACTAAGTCTGGAGCCCAGCTCTTTTATCTACATCACCACTACATTCCTTGGTCCCTGCCCCATTCCAGGCCCCACACTAGGGACACACTGATGAATAAAACACGGTTCCTGGAAAGCAGCAAAGAGTAATTGCTATTCGGTGTGAGAAGTGCAGTGACAGGAGGAGGCAGGGGGCCTGTGGAGCTTGTGTCAGACACTTTACCCCAAGAGGGCCCAAAAAGGAGTGGGCAGGAGGGAGGGCATTCTAGGCCAAGGAAGTGGCAAGGTGAGGAGGTGAGAGAGAGCACAGATGTGGCAAAGCACCAGGCAGCCCGGTGTGGCCAGATCTGAGGGTGAGAGGTCAGGAGCTGAGGTTGGGGGCAGAGCTGGGTCATGAAGCACCCAAGAGCCCCTGTGGGCCTCATCCTGTTGGCCCTGCCGGGCAGCTTGGGCTCGTGGAGTCCTGGGTTTCCCAGAAGTGCCTCTGGAGGCCTGTGGACGGGTTCAGTGGGGGGCCCACGAGTAGGAGATGGGTTGACAGAGCTCCTGGCCGCTCTACCCAGAGGCCCTGTTTCTTAGAAATGTGGGTTCTCGATCTGGACCCGAGTTTCTTGACCTTGGCACCACTGATACTTTGGGCCCGATACTTCTTTGCTGTCGGGAGCTGTCACATGCATTGCTGGGTGCTTAACAGCATCCCTAGCCTGGAGCATGCCCCAGTGTGACAGCCAAAACTGCCTCGGACATTGCCAAACGTTGCCCAGTGAGCAAAATCACCCCAGTGGAGAACCACGGTCCTGGACCCTGTCCTGATTGCTTGTTCCAGAGAAAGAACATGGTCTGTACAGTCAGAAAACTAGGTGCCAGCCTTCGCTCCACCCTAGGAGCACTGGACCTTGGGCAAGTCATTTCACCTCCCTCTACATCTGTAAAACAGGGATGGAAAATACGGAACCCACCACACGAAGTGGCTGAGCACTGGAAGGGCTGAGGCAGTGAGACAGGACCTTGCGTGTTCGAAGGAGCCTGGGAAACCAAGGCACTCCTTCGATGTCCGCCGTGTGCCAGGTTTCTTTCCATTTTCTTTGAGCTTTTAGGCTCCAGAAAGGCTGATGTGAGCCATTGTCTGGGCCCTGCCCAAGGAGCTGGAACCCAGGGCAACCCCTGGGAAAACAGAGCCTTCTCACACTGAAGAGGAGCCCAGGGCCTCTGGCTGGCCGGAGAGTTATAGAAGCCCACACCCCAGGCTGGAAGCTCCTTCAACCATCACAGAATCAGAGCTGGAAAGGGACTTTTCAAAGCCTCTAGTACAAGCCCCCAGACCCTTTCCTCCATAAGTCCTACTGAGTGCAAGCCCTCTTGCTTGCACACGTCTGACAGGGAGGTTGCCCCCTTCCCCCAGAATACCACTGGAGTGACGTGCTGGGCCCAGAGATCTGGAGTTCCAAGCCCTTGGCTGAGTGTCAGGGTGTTTTCCACCTCCCTCTCTCCCTCTCCCCCTTGGAGGAGTGGAGGACAGAAGGACGGGGTGCACGGGCTGGGCGGGCGTGGGGGTGCTTGCCAGCATGAGGAGAGCTCGCAGGAATGGCTCTGCAGAGGAAAGTTTGGGAGAGCCAACCTCAAACTTTGGTTGGAATCTTTGGGATGTGTTGAGGGGATACTGGGCCAGCAAACAGCATGCTGGATTGCGGGGGCCACTCCTGTCCTTCCTTTCTGATTTTCAGGGCCCCAATCCTCAACCTATAACCTCTCCCCTCTGGGCAGAGGCGCCTACCTGTGAGGATGGCCGTACATCCTGGCTGCCTTCTTGAAGGTGCCCCTGGTTTCAAGATCTCCCTTACCCCAGTACCTTGACTCTATATGCTGGACCCCATGCCCTGGGCATGGGGGTCCCTGGCTCCCACCCAACCTGAAACCAGAATCTATCCCCTGCTATACTGTTGATCTGAAAGTTTTTGAAAGTAGGTGATACAGTCCCCCAATTTCTTGTCCCCCAATTTCTGCCCCACCTCAGGCCTCCTCTGAGACTGGCTGGTGCTCTCCTGAGCCAGGGCCGCAGACATTTGGGATAAAAGGGCCCCCAAACCTATCTGCTGGGGGCCTTCCAAGTGGAGAGCCACAGCAGGGAGGCAGCTATGACTCCCACAGGGCATGGGATGGGGGACGTTTGCATAGGTCCTACTCCAACAGCGATAACGTGGTCCTTGAGCCTCTTGGACACAGAGTTACTCTACCAGGTATCGGTTATCCAGGGCCTGTATGGGGAACCCAAGCACCCCCACTGTCTTCCTCCATGGTCTGGGGAATGTGGTGGGGACCTGGGGGTGGGAAGGGAAGTTTGCACATGTGCAGAGATGTACCTGTGTGCTCACGTGAGCGCAGACTCATGTAGGTGCTTTTCACTGGGAGCTTAGTGAGCAGGCAGTGGGGGGGGGGTGGGGCTGAGGAGGGGAGAATCCATGCTCACACGGGCAGGTTATCACTCCAGGTGGGCACAGTTCAAGCAGGGAAGACCACAGAAGGACAGGTTATAGACCTTCTCTGGGAGGGCAGGCACCAGACTTGTCCTGGGCATGCACATGGGCCCGGCAGCTAAACCCACAGGCCCCTCAGCGGGCCAGTGTTCCGCACACCTCCGGGGCACCACTTACACTGAAGTCTGTGTGATGGAGCCTTTAGGATTTTGCAGCGCACTACCTGTGTAGCCGTACCAGGTCCTAAAGCCCTGACCTGAGCAGTGTGGGATTAGGTAGTTCTGGGAGTGGAGAAAGAGGAAAATATAAATTGACACATGTACACGCGCACTGATATATGTACACACACTGGAACATGTGTACCCACTGTTGCATGCATGCAAACACACACATGCCCTGAACTCCCCATAGCCTGCCCCTGTGTACACGAGGAGCTGGAGGCTAACCTTGGGGTGCATGGCCAGGAGGGCTTCTCCACCCTTTAGCGGCCTGTCACCACCTCCACCCACTCACCCATCTGGGCCAGGCCAGCTCCTCTGTCCTCCTGTCTGTCTTTTACTTCCTTCTTGGGTTTCTGTCACTCCTCCCACTCTGACATCTGTCTCCTGTGCACCCCTTATCTGTCTGGGCAATGAGGGGTGGGAGGTGGGGGTGGGGGGAGGGTCTGCTCAGACTGACCCTGGATCAGCTTCTTATAAGAGTCAGGGCCCCCCCTCACTGCACCCTTGTCCCCATCCCAGGAAGTCTTCACTTGCTGGAGAACCAAGACCCAATAGCCACCCCCAAGTCCTAAGTCAGCTGTGTCTCCACTCATGCCCACCCCGGCTCCAGCTAACTTGGCTCTCTCCCCAACCCGATCTGCTCTGCCAGCAGCCGCATGGGCATCAAAGACCGCATCCGCATAGGCAGCTCCCAGCGGCGGACGGCCCCCTCCAAGCAGCATCTGGCCCCGCCGCCAATGGCCACCTCCCCGAGCAGTGAGCAGATGGGTGAGGCCAGCAGCCCCACCAAGGTCCAGAAGAGCTGGAGCTTCAATGACCGCACCCGCTTCCGGGCCTCTCTGAGACTCAAACCCCGCTCGTGTGCTGAGGGTGAGCCCCTGGGGGTCTGGGGCCCAGGACCTGCTGAGGGTGGCAGGGTGGGGACAGAGTCTGCGCTGAGGGTGGAGAGACTTGGTTCTAGTCCTGGCTCTGCAACTGACTCACCAATTCTGGGCACCGGGCTTCTGGGCTGTAAAATGAACATCACAATACCTGCTTTGCTGGGCTCTGGACCAAGAATCGAATGAGAAGGCAGAGGGTGGCATTTAGTAGGGGTTAAGGGCACAGGCTTTGGAGCCAGGCTACCTGGGTTTGAATCCTGGCTTTGCCATTTGTCTTGAGTAACCTACTCTCTGAGGGACTAATTCTCCTCATCTGTAAAATGGGGATGATAATAGTACCTACTTCATAGGACTGTGGTGAGCATTAAAGGAGATTATCCATGGAAGATGAGCAGAGCTTTCTGGAATGTAGTGGGGGCTCATCAAAACCTAGCTGCATTACAGATGTGCCCCGGGAGGGGCAGAGGTCGCTGCGTGCAGAGCCTGGACTGTGTACGGCCCGGCACTGGGTTCTCTCTTTACTTCTCCCAGCCACCTTGGGAAGCGGGTTCTGTTTTTATCCCCATTTCACAGATGTGGAGACTGAGGTCTCAGCTAGTCAGTGGCAGAGCTGTTATCCTCAGCCAGGTCTGTCCAGCTCCATAGCCTGTGCTCTCTACCCTGCCCCGTCTACAGATACTGTATGAGGCTGTGAACCTGATGGAGGTCGCTTTTTAAAAAATTTCCACCCTCAACAGAGGATATGTTTATTAATTTTAGAGAGAGAGGGGAAGGGAGGGGGAGAGTGCATATCGGCCTCCCATATGCACTCTGACTGGGATGGAACCCACAACTTGTGTACGTGCCCTGACCCGGAACTGAACCTTCGACCTTTTGGTGTACTGCCTGATACTCCAACTAACTGAGCCACCTAGCCAGGACAAGAGGTCACTCGTTTGAGTTTTAGCTCTGCTCCTGACTTGCACTGTGACTTAGGCAAGATACTGCCCCTTTCTGTGCCCCAGTGTCCTCTTTGGGAAGACAAGAGGGTTGGATCAAGCCCCCTGGAAGAGTTCTCCCAGATTTGACAGGCTTCAGACCCCTGGGCGGGGAAAGGAGCGGTGGGTGGACTACAATGGAGGGTGGGGGGCAGGGAGCCCCTTTAGCCTTGGAGAGAGGGGGCCCAGTTATGCTGCCTCTGTCTGTGCTGTGTCAGCCCCTAATACGCTGCTAGCTGACCACTCGGAGAGCCCTTTCCTAGAAAGTTAAAGAGCCCCACAGACCGGTCTTTGGGAGGTGCGGACCCACGGCAGTCTGGGCATGGCTGGTGCCAGGGCCTCCTCTTCCCTGCTGCCCCAGGACATACCTGGCCTCCCCCCACCGCCCACCTCTGTGGGGCCAGGACAGCATCACCTCTCTGTGCAGTGCAGGGCACCAGCCTCGGAAAAGCTGGTTCTTTCATCCAGAGGGAAAATGATTTGATTGAGGGGCCTTCCCAATGGCAGAGCTGGGCAGGGGAGGGAGCCCCTTGAACTTCCTTCCCTCTTGGCTGAAGGATAAGACTGTGTGTGGAGAGGCCACAAGCCTCTCTTCTCCGGGACTCCCTGTCCTACGTGGGAGAGCCAGTGGGGCTTCCTCCAGGGCTCTGTGTGGACTGCCCTGGGCCAGGCCAAAGGTGCTCCCTTGAACCTGGCCATCTCGTAGGTGTTTACCCTGACTGACCACAGGGAGAAACCATGCCAGGAGCTGGGGATTTTCACTCTGGGTAGGGCATCGTGGGAGGCTGAAATTTGGTCTGACTTATGCCTCCAGGAAGGTTCTGGGCCGTTCTGGGCCTCGGTCTCCCTATCAGTACCTCTAAGGGTGGTTTGGCATGTAGTGGCAGGGGTGGGAGTGGCCCCTTCTTGCTGCCACCACCTGTGTCCCCTGCCTTTTCAGAGGGCCCCTCCGAGGAAGTGTCAGAGGAGAAGAGCTACCAGTGCGAGCTCACCGTGGATGATGTCATGCCCGCTGTGAAGACGGTCATCCGCTCTGTCAGGTGAGACTTAGGTCTGAGGGGGCCCTCTGGGGGGGGGCCCTCCCCTCCATTCATCTACCAGCCCATTGCTGCTCCCCATCTGGGGCCTGCCCTCATGGCCAGGTGTGGCCTAGCTCCCGGGCACGCCAGCTGCTGCCCGCCTGGCACCCTTGTGCGGGTGGGTGAGGGGGTGGCATATGGCTCCCAGCAGGGTTCCTGCATACTCTTACGACGTCTGGAGGGCTGGCTGGGTGGGGCAGTGGGCTCAGCTGCCCGTCACAGCTCTGCTCCTCACAGCCAAGGCGTCCACTCTGTTTCTCTCCCCTTCCTCGTGCTGCCTGGTTGTGTATCAGCATCTGCCTGCCTCTCCTTGTGTCTCTGTCTTACGCTCTTTCCCTCCATCTGTGTCTCAGACTTTCTCTCTCTTCTTGGGTGCCTTGCCCTCGGCCTACCTGTTTCCCTAGGACTTCCTCTAGAGCAGTGGTTTTTAACCACAGGTCGCAACAGTTTGAAATCAACTTAGTGAAATTAGTGCAGTTGGCCACAGTCAAACAATGAATAGAAAATACCCACATGTAAGGGTAAATAATGTTTATGAAACGTGTGTTTCAGTTATGTGCGTGCGAGTCTGTGTGTAGTGGTTTCTGATGTGTGTGCTGGTTTGTGTGTACTGATGTATTTCTTACGGTAGGTCTTGGTCAAAAGGTTTGAAAGCCCCTGCCCTGCTGACTCTACTGGCGGTCTCCTTGCCTCCACAACTAGGGGGTAACCAGGGTCTCCTGAACCCTTTAGTCACGGCCCAGCCATGGATCTGGCCCCCAAAGCCCTTTGTCATGGAGTCTCTGTCTCCAGCCTGCGACTCACGTTCCAGAGATGCCTTCAGCCCCAGGCCTTCCAGACTCACCTCCTCTCTTCCCTGGCTGATGCACCTGCCCACAAGCCTCTTCCTTTTGTGTTCCTTTAAAACTCAGAGTCAGCTAGACTCCCCCACACCCCTGAGAAGCTGAGTTCTCTTCCTACCTTCTTTTCACACCCCCTGTCTCTTCCCTCCAAGTGACTGGCTTTCGGAACACAGTGCCTGAGCTGCCACCCAGCCCAGGTCAATGCTCCTTGACCATGCCACAGATTCCTTACCCAGCATGTCCCAAACCTGCTCCTCTTCCTGGGTCACCATTTTGGGCAGTGGCATCACCATCCATTCTGTCACCCAAGCCATGGGAGTCACCCTGGACTCAGACTTAGAAGCCTTCAGTCGTTTTCAGTCCTGAATTGCTCAAAGCTGTCCAGTATCTCCACCCCACTGCTCCCTTCTAGCTCAGGCCCATCCCCCGGAGTTAGTCTTCCCACCTAAATTTCTTTTGGGGAAGTAAGCTCCAGGTTCCCAGATTCCCTCTGGGGCTGGCGGAATGGATGTGCTAAAGCAGAGTAAACTACATGGCCCCTTGCCCACCACCCCCAACTTCCCATTGCCCAATCTGTGCCCGGGATTCAGGGCTCTTCAGAGTACCCTCCTGCAGCCTCTATCTCAAGGCCAATCTCTTTCCCTGTCTTCCCATATCTGCCCCCTCTTCCACCTCCTATGAATTAACCCCTTTCCTTCCTATCTTGTTTCAGCTGCTTTGAACTGACTCTCACTCACACCATACCTGCCTGTACCTAGAAAGCCTCCCTTCACCACCCCCTGCACCCCCGCCTCTTGCCCAGGGACTAGAAAGTATCACTCTCAAGACTTGTTCCATGACCTCCCCAGCCAAGGTCTCCCTTTTCGTGGCCCTCTTTCTCTCTTCCTTGACATGGCCCCTGTCACCCCATCATTGTCTGTGTCGTCTGACCCCCACCTCAGACCAGGGCTCCTGAGGCCAGGGATTGGATCTGACGCCCTTGCCCTTCCGTGTGCCCAGGGTCCAGCACAGCTATGCTAACAAGCATTTGCTGAGCAAATGCAAAAATGTCTTTCTGCAAGCTGTCCTCAGCAACAGTGTGCCACCTAGCAGAGAGCAACCAGACCCCGTCCCTGCTCTCCTAGGCTGACGTGATTGCAGAAACAGGCACATTAAAGAATAACAAACAAACCTCCGGGATGGGGCGGGGCCGGGCAGGGTGTGCTTGGTAGGTGGGGAGGCTGGGAGACCCAGCAGAGGCTGTTCCCTGTGGCCCAGGCAGGAGGAGCCCTGGTGCTGGACAGGGCGTGGCGAAGGGACGGAGAGGGGGGCTGGGAAAGAATTCCTTGCCTCCGAGACACCCTCCCCTGACAGGATCCTGAAGTTCCTGGTGGCCAAAAGGAAATTCAAGGAGACGCTGCGACCGTACGACGTGAAGGACGTCATCGAGCAGTACTCCGCAGGGCACCTGGACATGCTGGGCCGGATCAAGAGCCTGCAGGCTCGGTGAGTACGCCTGCCCCCATCCCCCATCGGGGGGCCGGGCAAGGAAGCCTGGACCCCGGATTTGGGGCGAGGTCCCCTGGCTGAAGCCCCTCCGCCAGCGCCCGAATGAAGCCTGAGCGCCCCCTAGGGGTCACTGCGGCAGCTGGAGTTTCTCTTGGCTGAGGCCAGACCCCTCACCTGCAGAGCCTGAGGAGCCACCCCAGTGGCGGCAGGTCCTCGGTGAGAATCTTACTGACCAGCACAATTCAGGGGACGGCTTTAGATGACTGTTTCCTGGTCATAAAATAATGGGTTTAAAATAATCAGTGACCTCCCATCTCCCAAGGGGACAGGCACATTTTCCTCCATGCTACCTACCTTTTGCATCTGGAATCTTCTGGCACTTCTCTCCAACGAGCATATAGGAAGAATTCTCACACCAAGACCCCAGTCACCTACACCTTGCCCTTCTCCTCCTGTGGCCTGAATTCTCACTGCCTGTTCCTTCATTTGTTTTCTCTCAAGAAATAGTCACTGGGTACTTGTTACTTGTCAGATGTGGAAAGCAGAACAGAGTCCCTGCCCTCATGGAGGCTTCATTCTAGTGGAAGGAGAACAGATGATAAATAAGTGAAACTGGAGCAGATCAGACGACAATGAATGCTAAGGAGAAAAAGGAGGCCTAGGGTTTTAGGGTTTACAGTTTTAAACAGGAGAAGAGGTGATATTTAAGAGATGAAGGTGAGGCAGACAGCCCTGTGGCTATGTAAATAAAGATATTCCAGAGTGGACAGCGAGTGCAAAGGCTTTGCGATGGGCAGGCGGCTGGGGTGTTGTTTCAGGGACAGCAAGGAGCCTAGTGCGCCTGATGTGAGAGAAGTAGCAGATGAGGTTAGAAGGCTAATGGCACTTAAACTGGACAAAGCCCTGTAGGCCACTGCAAAGATGTTGGTGTTCATCCAAGGTGAGATGCAAGCCTTGGAGGGCTTTGAGCAAAAGACGGATGAGCTCTGAGTTATATTTTAAAAGGATCGCCCTAATTGGTGTACTGAGACTGGCCTATGAAGGAGCTAGGGGGGGAAGCGGGAAGACCAATGAGGATGTCACCTCAGACATCCAGAAGATTTGGACCAGGGGGACAGCAGTGGAGGTGGGGAGAAATCGTTAGGTTCTAGATACATTTTGAAGATAGAGCTGACAGGGTTTCCTGATGTGGCTTAAAGGGGGCCGGGGGAGGCATCGAGGATGAAGAAAATATTTTGACTTAAGTAAGAGGAGAAAGTTGCTGTCTGTTGATACAGGGAAGGCAATGAGTAGAGTAAGTTTTGATCAGAAAAGTTGGGGTGTATTGGGTTTGTGGTGTCTATCAGACATCTAGACGGAGTGTTGATCTGGCAGTTAGAGGAGAGGGGAGTTCAGAGCAGAGGTGTGGGGGTGCAGATACAGATTTGATGTTAGCAGTGTACAGCGGAATGAACATCTGGAATGAAGGCATCACTTAGTGAGTGAGAATAAATAGGTCAAAGGGTTTCCAGGAGTGAGCCTTGGGCCCTGCAGTATTTAGGGGTGAAGGAAAGGCAGTGAGGTAGAAGAACCGTGAGAGGGTGGTGTTTGGGAATCCAGATGAAGAAAGTGCAAGAAGAAGGGGTGCTTAGACGTGGCCACTGCTGTTAATAGGTCACATATAATGAGGACTGAAAGATGGTCATTGAATTTAGCAACATCAAGGGCATTTGGAATCTAGACAACAGTAGATTTAATGAAATGGTGGGAATGAAAGCCTGATTAGAGTAGGTTTTAGAGAGAACGAAAGGAGAGAAATCGGAGACAGAGGGTAGAGAAAACACTTGCAAGCATTTTGCTGTAAAGGAGAGCAGAAAAGTGACAGGGGACTGGCTCCCCCGTCTTGTGCACCTTATCACCCACTGCGTGTCTTCCTCCTTTCCCAGTCCATTTGCCCACCTGTCCTCCCATCAAGTATGTACTTAGCTTGTTTTACTTGTCGGGCTTTTGTGTGATGCCTTTGCTCAGCTAGCTGGAAAACCCTCAAAGCAGTAGCCAGGTCCCTCTGTTGGCAAGGCAAAACGGCCCCCTTCCTCAGGTAGTCTCCTCCAGTCTCAGGCTGTGTCTCCTCTTTCAGCAGGCAACCTCCAGTTCTTGTGGGAGGGAGGGGTGGCGTGCGTCTGGGCCCTTCGACGTTTCCCTTTCCCCTCAGGGTTGACCAGATTGTGGGCAGGAGCCCTGGGGACCGGAAGGCCCGGGAGAAGGGCGACAAGGGGCCCTCAGACACGGAGGCGGCGGACGAAATTAGTATGATGGGACGCGTGGTCAAGGTTGAGAAGCAGGTGAGTGTGCGAGGGCATTTCATTGGTGTGGTGGAGCTAGTTGTCAACCGAGAAGCTCTAGAAGGTCGCAGGGACAAGCGCAAGGAGAGGGTGCGCTTCTCAGAGCCGCAGCCCAGACCACCCACCAGCCCCCCAGCAGGACCCAGGCATCTCTGGCCCGGCAGAACCCCGCCCCACAGATAAACCCTGCCTCGGGGTAAGGCTGCCTAGGATAAACCTGCCCTCTCCTGCTAAGCTCCGCCCCATTGCTATACTCTTAAGATAAACCCGTTTAAGCCCCACCTATTTAATTTAATCCTGCCTCGGTTGTCTCTTGATCGCCTGGACTATCCCAACCAGTCCCAATTTAATTTTGACTGGGGAATAAGCCCAGGTTGCCAGCCTCGTCCCACCCTCCTGGCAAGTTCCGCTTTTCCCGGGGTCGGGTCGCTGCACCTCGGACAAGCCCCTCCTCCCGGCCGTGACCCGCCTTCAGTCCCCGCCAGACCCGCCCCTAGCTGCCCTCCCGTCAAGCCCCACCTCCAGCATCGCCCCACCCCGGCTCCAAGCCCCGCCTCTATCCGTGCCATGACCCCAGGTGCAGTCCATCGAGCACAAGCTGGACGTTCTATTGGGCTTTTACTCGCGCTGCCTGCGCTCTGGCACCTCGGCCAGCCTGGGCACCGTTCAAGTGCCGCTTTTAGACCCCGACATCACCTCGGACTACCACAGCCCTGTGGACCACGAGGACATCTCCGTGTCCGCACAGACGCTCAGCATCTCCCGCTCGGTCAGCACCAACATGGACTGAGGGGCTTCTCGGTGTCGGACCGCACTCCGCCGGCCCCGCGGCCTGGCGCTCGGACCCGCCCCCTGAGGCCTCCGGACTCTTCTCTTACTTGAACTCGCTCCCTCGCGGGGAGAGAGGCCACGTGCAGTATTGAGCTGCCTCGGTGGGCGAGATACCCGCTGTGGGTGCCAGCGGCCCGCCCCACCTCAGGAGCGTGAGATGCCAGGCCGCACGGAGGGCAGCAGCAGCGCTGCGCCGCGACCTCTGGGCCCCCCAGTGCCCTGCCGGTTCCATCAAGGCTCAACCCGGCCCACCTGGCAGGGGAACTGCCCGGGGAGTGGGAGCGGGTCGCTGGGGCTCTGGGCCCTGAACCAGCTTCCAGCTATGCAAGGTGAGGTCTTTGGCCCACCCTTTGGACAGAGCAGGGAAGCCCTCCCGCCAAGTCCCTGCCCCCTTGGGGGTGGGCCCAAGGTGCCCTCACAGGTACCCAACAAGCACAGGACCCTGCCATAAGGCAGGTGGGCACCGTATATGCAAACTATGTTAAATATGCAACTTTGGAGACCCCTATGGGGTCCCTCTGCCCATCCCCCATTGGGAGATGGGTCCCCAGCAGTAGCTGGTTTCAGGCTGCTTGGCCATGATCCCCATTTCCACTCTTTGACTTATCACCTCTCCCCAGCCAGCATGGGGCCTGTTTTTCCTTTGCGTCCTGCAAGAGCAGTGCCTGGGCCTTTCTTCCCTTTTTCAGTGTCCCCTCCCAGGAGCTCCCTCTTCCTGCCAGATGCCTACTCTCCTCTTTGGCCCTCCATTCACATTTGACAGCACAAGTTTCTGTGTTCTCCCCCGAACCTCCCACGGACAAAGCTTCCATGTTACACAAGCAAGTCCCTTTAGTTTCCCTGTACCTGCAGAAGGCCTCTCACTCACACTGACACATGCAGTCACACACGCAGAGACATGGGCACAGAGCCACTTAGCCTTTCCTGGGTCCCTGCAGCGGACGACAGTGGACTGGCCTTGCAGGATGTTGTCAAGTGGTGCCCCCCACTCCATCCAGGTAGACAGGGAGCTCTGAAGTGACGCCAGGTCTCTCCAGGCCCCACCCCAGAGCTTTACCAGCACCCTTTTCTTAAGAAGACTCCTCCTCACTGGTCCAGGAGCCCCAAGTGCTGCCTCTGCCTGCCCCTTAGGGGCCTCCTCAACGTCGCCACGGCACAACTCAGGCCTGGGCCTCTGGGGCCTGGATAGCCCTGGAAAGACCCCAGGCGCTTCCAGAGGTGGTTATCAGGCCCGCTCCTATCTAGGCTTGCTGCCTTCCTAGTCACTAAGTCCCAGATGGATAAATTATGCACCGAGCAACTACCCTTTTCAGGCATCAACTGTGCATCTGACACTCACGTGCACTGTTTCCTCGCCCTCCATTCTTCACTCTTTCCTTTTGTCAGCAGCCCCTACACTGGTATCAGCCCCCATCCACTCCAGGCTCCCAGCACCTCTTTGGCATCCCTGCCCCTTTGTTCCTCTTCTGCAAAGCTATTGCAGGTGGCAGCAGACTGATGGGTAGTGGGTCGCCCAGGGTGACCCTCTGTGGGGTGCCAGTGCACAAGGGGCTAAGGCCCAGCCACCTGCATCTCATGACTGGGGACCTGCATGCACCAGCACCAGGGCTGGGGTTGGATCTTGCTCAGCCCCATGGTGCCCAGCCTCTGTCCCAACATGCCCTCTGCATGTCACCATCATGCCCTGGACGGAGCCCATTCTGGCTCACCTCACCTGCATCGCACTGTCCCTGGAGGGCCACCCCTGGGCCCCTCAGAGGTGGAGCTGTGGAGGGAGGCGGGAGAATGGGACTACCCTGTGACCAAAGGAGACTGAGGAAGGAGCCCTCACTCCTTCCACCATCGAGGTTCCCCACCAAGCCGGTTCTCAGATATGCAAGTACCTCACTTTGTTAACTTATTAACTTATTGGTTTCATTAAAGTTTTCAGTAGGAGGTGGTTGGCCTTGGCTGTTTGGTGGCTGTGGTGTGGGGCACCTGGGCTGGGGGTGGGATGAGCTGCTTTGGATTAGGCAGGACTCTGGATTGTAACAAAACTCGATCCCTTATGGCTGAAGCACAAAATGAAAGTCGTTGGCCCAGATAATGAGAAATTCTAGGGGCTCTGTGCACAGCTAGATCTAGGTGACAAAACGTGTCAGCGCTCCATTTTCGGTCTCAGCCTTCCTCTCAGGGAGGCTTGCCTGGCAGGTGACCCTCCCTGCACTTCCAGATTTACTTCATTTTGGCTCAATGCCCCAGTGAAAAGCAGTGCCCCTTTCCTAATAGTTTGCATCAGCCAGGGGCCAATCAGGAAAACTATACTAGGCTTTTCAACAAAGAGAACGTACTATGGGGAATGGGTTGCACTGACACACGTGGGCTGAAAGAACACAAGAGAACACTCAGATAACCTGGAGAAAAACCACTGTTGTAAGCTGCTACTGCGCCTAATGCAGGAACATAGGGAAGCTTGACTGGGGGAGCCCTACAGTGCTGGGCTCGGAAGTCTGAAGAGGGGGTGCTATATGGTTGCTGATGGTATAATACCTCTTAGGAGACACAGTGAAGTTTGGGAGTGCAGAAAAATGCTGAAGGGTGCAATCAACTGTGGCCAGGTCAGTAAGCAAAGGAAGAAGGAGGTCTCCATTTCTGCTTTCCTGTCTTCCCCTAGTACTGTAATGTGGTTTGGGAGAGCCCCAGCCCCAGGATCGCAGAGCAGGGTGCAGAAGGCTGAATTGGGAATGGAAAGACAGTAGCTTCAGAACCGCTACAGTCCACCCCTGTGGACACTCAGTATCCAAACACATCAATCCACACATATCTGAACCTGTATATAGCAGCAGTAGCTTCCACCTAATAAGATGAAACTATCTTGCATACAAATGAAGACACTCTAATCCTCTCCCCTCCCAAATGGGAAAAACAAAGTCCCACCATCCGAAAGATGTCTCCATCTCCAGGAGTGAGTTATTGAATCCACATTTGGGTGATGTTAATTACACCTCTGATTCAGTCGCAACCCCACCTGCAACTAAATAATAAGCTGTTAAGGTAGCCATCACAATCTACATAAAATAATAGGGGCAAAGGAGGAGGAAGGGGAAAATAAATTGGCTAATATATGATGCACACGTGCGCTCCCAACACCAAGCAAGGAAGGAAAAATGCATGAGCTCACAGTGCCATCGCTGATCTACACTATATATCTGCTGATGATATCTGTCTTTTTTCTTCTGCCCCTCTGTGTTCCCGCTGCCCTCAGCCAGGGCCTCGGCTGGGTAGGGTTCTTTACGTGGTTGAGTCATTCCTGCAGGGGCTGAATCCTCAATGGCCCTGCATGGTTTGGGGTGCCGCAGCGTTTCTTGAACTTTTACTACTGCACGTGGAAGTACTAAGAGGCACCCTGGGCTGTAGACTAGTCCTCTGCACCACCATGTAGCAGAACCCGCTTTGGTAATGAAGATCAGCCAGGCAGCCAGCACATTAACTCTTCCTTTACCTGTTGGTTTAGTGGCACGAGGAGCCAAAAAAGGCCAGTTAGAAGTTCCAACTTCCAATTCATTGAAAACTGTGTTGCTTCCCTTCCCTGGGCTGAAAATTAGCAGAGCCCAGCGCTGCTTGGACAAGGCACAAACGTTTTGTGAGTGGGTGTAAGTAGCCTGAATGGTGGCCATGCAAAGGTACTAGGTCCTAATCGCTGGAATTTGTAAAATGCTACCTTGTAAGGGAAAAAGATCTTTGCAAATGTGATTAAGTTAATGATCTTGATGTGGGGAGATTATCCTGGATTAACCAGAAGCCCTAAATCCAATTGCAAGTGGCCTTTTAAGAGAGAGACAGAGGGAGATTTCATGGGCTCGGAAGGGAGGAGGCAATTTGAAGGCAGAGCAGAAACTGGAGCCCTGTGGCCACAGTAAAGGAATGCCGGCTGCCGCCAGCAGCCTGAGGGGTGGGGGTGAGATTCTCCCCCAGAGCTCCTGCTGACACCTTCATTGGGGCCCAGTGAAACTGATGGACTTCTGGCCTCCATGACTGTGAGAGAATAAATTCTGTTGTTTTAAGTCACCACGTTTATAGTACTTTGTTATGGCACCCACAAAAAACTGTGGGGTTTCGGTGAAATAGGGAGAGAGCCACTCTCACTACCTCCCATTGATTCCTGGAAACTACTAGTCTGGCTGTGTTAACAAGGGAAAATCACAGCTCTCTCCATGTTGGAAAGGATCCAGTGGAATCAACCCGGCACCAGGTGGCTAGATGAACCCTTTTGAACGGTGACATATTGAGTATCCAACATTTATCTCTGCTGACGGTAGGTTGGACATACGTAGTGGCGTTAGCCAGATCAGCCTTGGTAAGTCCATACTGTTGAACCCGTAGATAGTGTCCATGCTTGCCACCATCACCACGTTGTACGAGTGTGCTGAGCGAGCACTGGAGGGACTGCAGAAGAGGCCGACTGACATCCACGGGAGGTGCCATCGAGCTCTCTGATTATCGAGAGCCTCCTCTGCCAGGGATGCCCTTTGGGGAGATTTGACTCGCGTCGGAAGTCTCCTCACACTCCGTGCCCATTTCTCAAAGTCCATCTCAACACCCCTTCCTGTCTTCCTTCTCACAAACCCTCCAATTCTGTGCTTGAACATCCAGTCAGACTATCAGCCGCCACCCAGAAACCACTGTCGTCCCTACTTCCTGTCATCTCTCAGTCCGGGGAAAATGAACAATCAAATGTTCTGAAGCGTGAGTAGGATTTAGCCACACATGGGGGTGGGTGGCGGTGAATGCTCCAGCGGGAGGGCGTAGCCTGCGTAAAGGTCCAGAGACACGGAGAGTGTGGAGCGTGAAAGGAACAGAAAGAGATCCCTGTGACCGGGCCCAGATGGCGAGGAGAGTGGTGCAAAGGGGGCCTTCAGAATTAGACAGGGGATAAGGTTGGTAGGATTTCATCATTCATTCCAAAGAGACAGGCCTTAACCATGGGGGTGGAAGGGAACCAGTTACAGATTTTGATCAGGGATCAAACCAGGATAGTGCTGAATTTTAGAAAGTTTTCTTCCTAGGATGGAAGATGGATTTGAGGAGGCAAGTCTGGGTGCAGGGAGACCGGTTAGGAGAGGGGGAGATGTTGATAACTTAAACAAGTCCCATGGCATCTCACTAATTTGAGTCAATGTCGGTGGAACACCTGCTGTATGTCAGACCCTGGCTCAGCATAATACACAGAGCGCAGGAGACCCAGTTAGGGCCCCGAGGTCATCCGGCCGCTGGGGAAAACAGATGCACAATTAACCAGCGCACATGCCACTCTTCATCTTCCAGCTTTGTCTGGCTCAGCAAGGAGGGTTTGCAGGTGGCTCCAGGAGTCCTCAAACTGTCATCAAATACGGTCTCGAGAGCCGATACGATTTTAGCTTAGTGTACCGTTTATTTATTTCTATGTAACAAATCACCCTAAAACTTACAGCTTAAAACAACAACCATTTTACTTACTCTTGATTCTGTAGGTCAGCCATTTAGGCTGGACTCAGCTGAGCAGTTCTGCTGATCTCACCTGGGATCGCTAACAGGGTTGCAATCATTTGGCATCTTGACTGGGGTTGGATGGCCTGAGATGGCCTCTCTCACACGTCTGGTGTTTGGTGCTGGCTGTCAGCACCCTGGTGGGTCCACGTGCAGGCTCGCTTGTCTCTGCTCCATGTGCCTTCCCATGCTCTGGTAGATTAGACGAGACTTCTTCCCCTGACAAGAGGGCAAAAAACATGCCAGGTGGCCTCTTGATTGATTGATTGAGAGAGAAACATGGATTTGTTTTCCACCCATTTATGCATTCATTGGTTTCTTCCTGTATGAGCCTGACCAGGACTGAACCCACAACCTTGGCTTATCAGGACAGTGCTTTAAACCACAGAGCTACCCAGCCAGGGATAGCTGGCCTCTGGTGGCCCAGGCTCAGAAGCTGGAGCAGCCAGCCTGGGACTGTAGTACCGCAGGGGCTGAACTCACATGGACGTGGGGGGCTCCGAATCTTGTAAATTTTATACTCTCACCGATCAAAGAAAACCATGCTGCTTATTTCACAATTTAAATAACTTTTGCTTCATGTGCTTTGGAAAGTTGCACTAGTTAAGAGAACTTCTGTGTTTTCCCTCTGAGCAGCTGAGTGGTGCACCTTCCTTCTTCACTCAGCTCTTGTGTGCAGCAGGGCTGTGAAGGCTGCTCTCCTGGTGTATTGGCTTGCTGGGCCATCACAGCAACTGCTGCATATGGGGGCTTCGAACCACAGAAATAGGTTTCCTCACAGTTCCGGAGGCTGGACGTCCAAGATCAAGGTGTCAGCAGGGTTTCACTCCAAGGCCTCTCTTCTTGGCTTGTAGGTGGTCATTTTCTTTCCGTGTGTTTGCACGGTGGTTCCTCTGTGCATGCACACGTCTGTGCTCGCTCCCTCCCTGTCTGCCCTCTCTCCTGGTCACCACTTCTCACGAGGACACCAGTCATACTGGATTGGGGCTCACCCAGAGGCAGGGTTAGTGAGAAACTAGAAAAATTCCTTGGCAAGTGGAATGGGGAAACTGAGGCAAATAGCTGACCAAACTGGTCAGAGCAATTTACAGTCAGATAATAAACCCAAGATCATATCTTCCCTAAACAAGGACACTTAGGACAAATGGTTTACACATTCCTGACCGTGCTAGGGCAGACCCGCCTTGGTCCTGGTCCCTCTATGGTGACATTCTTTGAAGGTGAAACTGACCACAAAATGACCCCCATGCCTCTAGGGACTCACTTTGGTACATAGACATATTTAAGAACTCACCTGGAAAGCTGATGAATATTCCACTGAGACCCTCCCCTGAACCCCTAGGATTCCTCCTGCAGAAGACAGATAAAAACTCTCAAAACAAAAGATGCATCTGTGCCCTTCTCTCAGGCATGTACAAAAAAATCCCTTCTGGGGACCCCCATGGGACTTGCAACCAGGGAACAGTGGGCAGCAAAAACCCTGAACCTGTCTTCAAGGTTCCTTTCCTCCGACTTTTCCGTGAACCAAGAGCAGCCCTGCCTAGGCTCTCCTGTTGCTTCTTCTATCCTAAGCCCTTCCTCGTTCCACTCCCCCAGCTTTACTAAACACACTCTCATAGTTACCCAGACTCACGTTGTGAGATCTTTTCTGCATGTAGTTCAGAACCCACACCCTACAGGCCCGCCAGAGGCAGACCCCTCTGGCCTGGTGCCCCTCCGGTCACAGCCCTAAGAACCCATGTTAACAATCACTTCTATAAAGGCCCCATCTCTAAACTGTCACATTCGGAGTTACTGGGGGTTAGGGCTTTAGTGCATGAGTTTTGGGGGGGGGGGTTAAATGCAGCCTATAACACCCGGGATGGGGGTTTGAACCCCTATCCTGGCCCCCTTTCTGCTGTAAATGCTCAGGGCTGAGAGTCCTTTCTGGGACTTGCCCCATCTCAGTTGGACAGACCCCGACACATGTCTAGATGGGATGGAAGCAGGTGGTTCGGAAACCTTTTTTCTTTAAGCCCCAGAACCTTTGCTACAACATGACCTGTTTGGAACCCCAGGAGAAAAGGCAAAACCACCACAGCCCGCGTTGCGGAGCTCTCAGAAGTGGTCCCAGTTCTCCCCCTGCAATCATGTTGAGCGTGTGTCCAGCACTTTGTTGCAGACAAAATAAGTCAGATCCGTCTCCACGATACATCCTTTAATGATGGTATTAGATTGTGTGCTTTGTCTGAAAGTCTTCCTGCCTCATCGTTACCATGGCTACCTTTGGGCAGAGTATAATTTCCTACCTGTCTTACAATGGGTCTCCTACAGACAGCTGCTGAGCCAGAGAGCGGTGTGTGGGTTTATTGGGGAGTGCTCTCAGGAGATTCATCCGTGAGGACGAGGACGTCAGGAAGGCAGGACCGGCAGAGGGAGAGGCTGATCTGTGATGTGATTTCAACTGAGGCATCTGCTGATCTTCAGCAGCTTGGAGCTCAGGTAGCCCTTCAGAGTTGTGCCAAACCGAGGGAAGGAGGCAGGCCTTTGTTTCTGTGCATCAGCTAATCACTGGCCTTGGGAGGGGCCTGACTGGGTGAGGCGGTTCCCTAAGGCCAAGGGCAATTCCCAGACTGGTGAGTCAGCAGCTGAGATTGCCAGCAGCTGGGGGAATGGGTGCACTGGCCCCGAAGGGGGCATCTGAGGACCAAGCATCCACTCCACCACCCCACCAACTTTGGGGTTGGGATTCAGTCCAGCCAGTGGAATGTGTGGAGGAAGACAGTGTGCTTATTCTAAGCTAAGGCCGTGAGGGGCATGGCACCTTCTCCCAGACCCTTGGTGTTTCCTTCCTCCACCACAAAGAGACTCAGGTTGTTGTTGTTCCTTCCTCCTGGGTCCCGAATGCAGTCACACGGAGTACACCCGAGCCAGACTGGAGTCGGGAGGCCAGCCTGGTCTGGCCAGCCTCGGCTGAACTGCAGTTGACTTAGAGACTTAGCAGTGTGCAGTAATTGATTTCCTTGGCCACTGAGATTTGGGACTTGCTTGTTTCACAGCATTATCTCAGCAAGACCTGACTAATCCAGGAAGCCAGGTGGGTTTTCCTGGAAGCAGTGAAGTCGAAGGTTTATGTTATACATTACAAAGCAGAACATTCTTTAAACCCTCCTGAAACATTTTTGGTTTTGTTCCAAATGGCTTCTCTGGGCATCAGATAGCTCCTCTTCTCTTTCTTTCTCTCCCCACCAGCTAGCTCCCAACAGTCTCTAAAGTGGGTGGGAGATTTCTCGGAGAGTGTGAAAATCGCTTTGGGGAGGATCCTGAGGCCCAAAACCCAAGCTTGCTGCCTACTCAGAATCTGGGTGGGCTCTGCCCTTACCTTTTACCCTTCCTCCCACCAGATGCCCCCTCAGCTCCTCTCCTGGACCTTATGACCCCCCACCTCTCCTTATCCAGATGTCACTTCAGCTCCTGAAGGGCAAGCACTGTCCCCTGCAAAGGCTGGGCACATAGGTGATTAATAATGCTGGTTGGCAAGACAAGAGGAAAGCAGGGCCCCTTGGGATCAATCACCTCCCACCTGGGAATTCTCCTGGTCCCTGTTATGTGCACCCACAGCCACAAGGCGTCAGCAAAGTCCTTGGCTTGGTGTTGTGGTGCCAGCCTGGAGCCAGGAAGGAGGCTGGACTTTCAGGGCCAGGGTGCCCCACCACGAAAGCCCTGTCATTAAGATGGGGGTGGGGTTGGCAGAGAGAGGAGTGGCAGAGCTGAGCAGGTCATAGGTTGAGAAACAGAGACTCCAGGACTTGCCTCACAGAGCAAGGGGCTGTGTTCTCTGCCCTTCATTCATTCATTCTGCAATTGTTTGTTCATCTCTCCTGCGTGCCAAGCACCGGACTAGGTGCCAAGGTCTAGCGGCTCTCTCAAGCTCCCAAAGTCCCAGTTCACAGGGAGTAGACAGTAGATTACTGTCTAGACAGAATATAAACAAAAAAAACAAGATAATTTCAGAGAGCGATAAGAGCTGTGAAGGAAACAGAATGGAAGCGAGACAGCGACAGCATTGGGAGACAGTTTTAGTTTGGGGGGGTGGTCAGGGAAGCTGGGGGGAAGCAAAAGCTTTCATAATGGTCTGAGAAGCCAAGGCTCCCAGGGCCTGGCTGGTTCAACAGCCACATTTTGCAGATGGGGAAACTGAGGCCCAGTAGGCCCAGTAGGCCAAGGCAGAGTCCAGAGCTGAGCCCATGTCTCCTGACGTCCAGGCTTGTCCTTGGGTGGCCTTCCTCTTCTCCGGTCCTTAATCTGCCTGTGTCACTCCTGCGGGAAAGGAGAGATTCAGGGGCCCTCTCAGAATGTGTGGATTAAAGAGGAGCCGGAGGAGAGGGGTGTCTTCAGAAGTCCTAAGTGCAGAAAACACAAAACCACACTGTAGTGGCAAAGAGGTCCCAGAGAGTTCTGATTTTTCCTACGATGCAAATTCAATACTTCAAAGAAAAATTAAACATCAGATTATTTTCCAAATTTGGTTTTGATGCCTTTGTTTGAGGGGTATGACCGTGGGAAAGCAATTTTCTCTCTGTGAGCCTCAGGTATCTCGGCTGCAAAATCCGAACCCAGCTTTCCTGACTCCCAAACCTCTGCTCCGTCTGGTCCTTGTGGGACCACCGGCAGCCTCCCAGGGCTCCTCAGGTCTGGATACCCTCCCTCCACTTCTGAGCCTGTCTCCGCTGCCCACCTCTACCCTAAATCCGCCCACAAGGCCATCAGACACAACCAAACTAGCTTAGGAACTCCCAGTGACCTGAGAGGTGGGTTTGGGCTTCTTATCCCCAGTTTGCCAACCAGGAAGCGGGATTGCTCAAGGTCACTCAGTCAGTATGTGACGGAGTCAAGATTTGAATCCAAAATTACATTCAGTTTCTTCTGCTTAAGGATCTCATCCAAGATAGTGATCCTCCCTCCCTAAAAATCTTTGATGTTGGGGGAACTAAGCTTCCTTTCCCTGAAAATACATTTATATGTACTGTGTTGGTCACGGCGGTGTCACTTAGTGTGGTGCTGCCACCTCCTGAGCAAAGGTAGGTGTTGCACCCCATTTCTAGCTGGTGCTACCTGGGCCAAACCCACCAGTAACACCCAGCGAAGAATCCCCATGGGTCACTCCACCCACAAAAGCATGGAGGTCCCAAGGATGACTTAAACAAGCCACTTACATTTGATGATCCTTCCTCTTTTCCCACCTCCTGCTGACCCACTGCAGCCAGACCCCCACCGTCTTCTCCCCAGAACTGCTCTGCGCTTAGTGGTCGCCAAATTGAAGATCCGCTTTTCAGCCCTTATTTTACTTGGCTTTTCAGCAGCGTTAGACCCTGCAGACCACCCTCCTTCAGGAAACACCTCCATGGCTTTCACGGCATCTTCTGTGCTGGCTCCCACCCCGCCTTCCCAGATGCTCCTTCTCAGTCTCTGTCCCTCTTGCTCTTACATGTCTGTGTTCCCCCAGGGTTCTGTCTTTGGCCACTTTCATCATTCCTGTGGCAATCACGGGTATGCTAATAACTCCACAACATGTTTATTCTCAGTCCAGACCTCGCTACTGAGCGTGTGGCTCATTTCCCTGGCCCGCCTCCGCCTGGACACCAATACCGGATGACCCAACATACTGCTTCTGTCTTGACAGCACCCCCCATTGTCCTCACCTTATCACCACTGGTCCTAGGTCCCTCATCGCCACCCGAATCAGCATGAACAGTCTTCTCAGCATTCTCCATTTCTCCAGTGTGCCCGTCTCAAGTCCATTCTACTCACAGCAGTCAGAGTGATCTTTCCAAAACACAAATCTAATTATTTTTCCATCCTGCTCATCACTCCACGATTCCCCATTACCAACAAGATCAAGTTCAAGCTCCTCAGCCTGCCACTTAAGGGTCAGCCCTCTTGGATCCTCGCCTACTTCAGATACATCCCCTGCCCCTCTGAGTGTCCACCCTACCTGCTAACCACTCTGGACTTGCTGCCTTTTCCGGTCAAGCCTTATTCATTCATGCCACTTGGCCATTGCACACATTGTCACCGCCCCTGGAATTTCCTTCTTTCGTGTGTTCATGCCTCCCCCTCTGTTGCATTGGGTGAGCACCCAGTATGTGTCACAAACTTTGGTAAGTGTTTTCACAGCAGCCACTCACGGGTAAGTCCCATTATTATCCCCATTTTACAGATAAAGAAACTGAGACTAAAGAAGGGAATTACCCAACACGCATGCTCACGGTGATGACTGACTCATACGAACTCTTCTAAGTTCCAACAGTTCTCTTTATATAGGACTCAGGCCCCTGACATCTTTCCCACCCCACCCTACCCCCCAGGTACCCAGGGGCATAGGAGACTTGACTTCTAATCTCAAGTGAGCCAGTTATTACTACCACTTGCTGTGGTAGAGACTGCTGGTTGTCCACCAAAATCCAACCTTCCCATCTTACGTAACAACTGAGTTGCTGATGAACACATGGTTGCCAGCTACAAGCCATATTTCCCAGCCTCCCTAAGTGTGGTCATGTGATTAAATTCTTGTCAAGCGAGTCTGCATGGAAGTGATGTGTGTAATTGGGCCTGAAAGCACTGGGTGTGCCCACCTCCTCACTCTCTTCTCCGAGAGTTCAGTTGTGTGCATGTCTGCAATCCAACCTCCAGTCTGTAGATAAAGACAGAAATAAAAAGCCAACACAGACTTTGAGCAGGTTGGGGTCATGAATGGCAGAGCAACAAGAAGAAAGCAGTCTGGGTCTAGGTGACTGGGTGGGACTAGAAAGAAATCTCTTTTGCTCTTTAAGCCACTTTTATTTTTTTATTTAAAAAAACATATTTTATTGATTATGCTATTACAGTTGTCCCATTTCCCCCCCTTTGTTCCCCTCTGCCCTGCACCCCGCTCCTACCTGCACTCCCCTCCCCACCCCTGAGTTCATGTCCATGGCTCATACATATAAGTTCTTTGGCTTCTACGTTTCCCATACTATTCTTAACCTCCCCATCTATTTTTGACCTGTCATTTATGCTTCTTATTCCCTGTACCTTTTTCCCCATTCCTCATCCCTTCCTGCTGATAACCCTCCATGTGATCTCCATTTCTGTGATTCTGCTCCTGTTCTAGTAGTTTGCTTAGTTTGTTTTGTTTTTGTTTTTTAGGTTTGGTTGTTGATAGTTGTGAGTTTTTTGTCATTTTACTGTTCATAGTTTTGATCTTCTTTTTCTTAGATAAGTCCCTTTAACATTTCATATAATAAAGACTTGGTGATGATAAACTCCTTTAACTCGACCCTGTCTGGGAAGCACTTTATCTGTCCTTCCATTCTAAATGATAGCTTTGCTGGAAAGAGCAGTCTTGGATGTAGGTCCTTGCCTTTCATGACTTTGAATACTTCTTTCCAGACTCTTCTTGTGTATATGGTTTCTTTTGAGAAATCAGCTGACGGTCTTAGGGGACCTTCTTTGTAGGTAACTGTCTCCTTTTCTCTTGCTGCTTTTAAGATTCTCTCCTTATTTTTAATCTTGGCTAATGTGACTATAATGTGTCTTGGTGTGTGCTTCCCTGAGTCCAACTTCTTTGGTACTCTCTGGGCTTCCTGGACTTCCTGGAAGTCTATTTCCTTTGACAGATTAGGGAAGTTTTCCTTCATTATGTTTTCAAATAAGTTTTCAATTTCTTGCTCTTCCTCTTCTCCTTCTGATACCATGATTCAGGTCTTGGAACATTTAAGGTTGTCCTGGAGGTCCTAAGCCTTTCCTCATTTTTTTTTTTTTTTTTATTATTGTTTCTTCATCCTGTATGGTTGAATGTTTATTTCTTCCTTCTGTTCCAAACTGTTGATTTGAGTCCTGGTTTCCTTCTTGTTACTGTTGGTTCCCCGTGCATTTTCCTTTATTTTACTTTTCATAGCCTTCACTTTTTCCTGTTTTGCGATCATACTCAACCAATTCTGTGAGCGTCCTGATTACCAGTGTTTTGAACTGTGCTTCTGATAGGTCAACTATCTCTTTGTTGCTCAGTTCTGTTTTTTCTGGAGCTTTGATCTGTTCTATCATTTGGGATTTTTTTGGTTTCCTGAGTCTGTTAGATAGTAAGGGGTGGAGCCTTAGGTATTTGTCAGGGCGGGGCAACCAAAGTCTCTGCTTTGTTCCAGAGGGGTCTGAGAAGGGAAAATGCAGCTTGCTCAGCTCTCACCAGCTTTCAGTCACTTCCCCCGCTACCCACAAGCAAATTGGGCCCTTCTGGTGCTGATTCCGGGGTGGGTGGGTTGTGTATATTCTAGGACCCTGTGGGTCTCTCCAACGAACCCTCCTGTGAGGCTGGGAGTTTCTCCTGCCGCAGAAGCCCCCACAGATGCTTTCAATCAGAAGTTTGAGACTTTATTTCCCTGTGCTGGAACTCTAGGTGGTGCAGTCTGTCTCGCTCCCCAGTTTTTCCTCCCGTTTTATCCGCATGCAAATGTGGGGACCCCCCCCCCCCCCCCCCCGCTCTGCCCAGCCACCGCCTCGCCCTGTCTGCCTGCTGCCGCCTCACCGTGAGTCCTTTCCCACTGGCCGCGCGTCTCTGCCCCTGCTACAAGTCTAGATGAATGTTTCTTCTTTAACTGCTTGGTTGTTGGACTTCCATGCAGTTCAATTTTCTGTCAGTTCCAGTTGTTTTTGTTTTTAAATTTGTTGTTGTCCTTCTTTTGGTTGTGGGAAGAGACAAAGTGTATCTACCTACGCCTCCATCTTGGCCGGAAGTCCCTCTTTAAACCACTTTTAAAACTTCTGGTTCCTTTTGTTACAGCAGCTGAGCTAATATTTAAAAATCTTTTGCTGTGTGTACTACCCTTAGTGCATGAAATATTTTAACTCAGTAAACTACTAACTGTGTGGCAGTAAGTAAGTCACTTTACCTCTATGAGTCTCGGTTTCCTTGCCTTTGTGTAACCTGCAATAAAAATATATTAAGTCAGGTCACTGAGAGTATTAGCTGAGTTGTATAAGTCAGTACCTAACTAGCGGTCAGGTCAGGTGTTTAGGGCACTAGTTGACAATCTGAAAAACTTTGAGGTGAAGAAGAGGAGGAGGAGGAGGAGGAGGAAGTAAAGCATTGCTATTTCAAAATAGTCATGGAAAACTGAAGATTTATGGAATTTCTTACACTAATTTTATAGTTTAGTATTATTTTATTTTGAATCATATCTAGGGAAACAGGCAAACTTATCCAAACTAAATGAGGGAGAGGTGGTTCCCCAAAGTTACTTTGGGAAGCCTTTCGCGAGGAGAAGAGTGACTGGATCTTGGGGGTCATGAACAGCGGGGGTCTGTCTCGCCTCTGGGTCTCCCCTGTGAGCTGAAGAGCCCCGTCGTTCTGCCATTTACAGGGGACATGCTTTGAAGCCACCCTCCCACTCTGGGCTCCTTTTCTGGATACTTTTAACAGCTTTCTCAGCACTTGTTGTATTAATGTTGGAAATGACTCTCAGCTACTGGGAACTTACTGTGTGCCAAGGACTGTGCTAAGCATGTCAGCTTCTAGCTCATTTAATCGGACCACTTGGGTGTGCGTGTATTGGTATGTGTTTTACATTAGAACAAAAAACAAAAACAGAGGCTCAGAGTGTAAAATGACTTTGACAGATGTCAAATATGTAGTTTGAGGCCAGAATTTAAACCAGGTCTGTGGATCCCAAGACCCGGGCTGGCCCTTCAATCCCTGTGGCTAATCTGTTGATGTTGCTCTGAGTGCAGATCCCAATTAGAAGCACAACTCCTCCAGCTAGCTCTGAGGAGGGCCAGACCCTTCCCGTCCTTAATTTAAACCCAGGAGCTATGCAGGGAAGAAATGGAGAGATTTGATGACATAAAAATTATTAACTTCCAAAAGGCAAAAGAGAACATAAACAGCATCAAATAACCAGTAACAGTTCAGGAGAGAATATTTGCAACATTTACCAAAGACAGAGGTTTACCATTCACAATATAATATGAACTCATAAATCAATAAGAAAAAGATAAACAACTCAGGAGAAACATGGGCAAGGATATGAACAAGTAATTCTTAGAATACAAAGATAACTAATGTCTTTATTGACAATCAAAGAAATCAAAATTAAGTAACTGTTTTTTTCACTTAGAAAGGAAAAAACTAAAAGCATTGCTAATGTCCAGTGTAATCAAGGGTATGAGCCAACAGTGCTGGCAGGAAGGTGAAAGAGAACTATTTGGCAGTGACTATCAACATTTTTAAAAAGATTTTTATTTTTAGAGAGAGGGATAGGGAGGGAGAAAGAGAGGGAGAGAAACATTAACATGTGAGAGAAACATCAATTGGTCACCTCTTGCACATGCCCCAACAGGGAACCGGCCCGCCCTGCAATCTAGGTATGTGCCCTGACTGGGAATCGAACCTGCAACCTTTCACTTTTGCAGGACCATGCTCAACCAACTGAGCCACACCGTTCAGAGAGATTATCACAATTTTATTTGCTTATGTCTTCTAAACCAGTAGCTCCTCCTCTAGGTACCCATTCTATAGAGATATCCCCACATGTTCCAGGGTAAATATGCAAGGAAGCTCCTCCTGGTAGCATCATCTGTAACAGTGGAATTTAGGAAGCTGAACTGCCATCAGTAGGAGGCTGATTATGCACAATATAGTCATTACAAAGATTAAGGCAGAGTGGTATTTACTGATGTGGGAAGATTTCCAAAATAAGTGAAATAAGTCCAATTATATAAAATAATATAATCTCATGTATGTGAAAAAGTGGTGTATGTTATATGTAATGTATAGTACACACAGTAGACATATACATCTACTCTATCTACATATACATAAGGCACACATCGTATGTATTGTGTGAAGAAAAACCTGGGGGGTGTCTTTGACTTTTTGCTTTAGACTTTCTAGATTGTTTGAAATTATTTTGCCTCAAGCACATATTACTTGTGACTAAAAACAATGTGTTTGTTTAAAAAATGAACAAATAATGATCGGCTCATATTCTGGGCCGGAGGAGGCTGGGGTGCTGGGGTGGGGGTCGATCCTGCTGACGGGGTGTGCCAGTGTTATGGCAGAGCTCCCAGCTGTAGCTCCTCACTAGGAAGAGGCAAAGGAGCAAGTCCCTCTGGACACTGCCCTCTAATGAGCTCTGCAGAACTCCCTGTCCTGGCCGCACTCCTGCTCTGTGGGGCATATCTGGACTTCATGCTTACTGATGTCCAACCTCTCTTCATCCTGCAAAGAAGAACAACTTTTTCCCAAGAGCCTTCTGTGTGGTTGAGTAGGTTGTTTAACCTTTCTGAGCCCCAACAGTGTGGAATGAGGCCAACAGAATAGAATGAGGTAAAAAAACGACACCCACCCCCAGAGCTGTTGTGAGGACTGAAGGAGACGTGCGCACCAAGCCCGCTGCCCACCAGGGTGCTCCGGAAGTGTTGCAGTTCCCTGCCCTCCTCCCTCAATCCAGCCTCACTGCCTTCCAGTACCTGTGAGGGACAAGGGGCGAGGAATGTGGTCTGGGCGACAAAGTTTAGAGAGTTCACAAGTTCATGGCTGAGCTGGGACTAGAGCTCAGAGCTCCCAACTCCAGCTCAGACTCTAGCCCAGGGCCATCTTTCAGCCTCAGCTCCCTGCTCAGGGCCAGGGAGCAGCCACTCACTCTGGCATTTCCTAATACCCACTCCGAGCCACAGTGGGATGGAGGTGGGGACGATGATGAATCAGGTTCTGTCCTCAAAACCTTACACTCTAGGGGTAAAGACTCCTCATCAACCCTGACGTGTGATGAAACAGGCCTTCCACAGGTGGAAAAGGGCCTGGGGAGGGCATTTCAGGCCAAATAAACAGCAGAGCCCAGGCACTGAGGCATAAGGAACATGGTGTACCAGGGGTGGCCGGAGTGGAGGCTGGGAAGCACCTAGAGGCTGCCCTGGACAAGGCTCTCTCCTCCTCGTCCCTGTGGTCATATTTCCCAACAAGAGCTCCTAGCTGAGCAGCTCGCAGGACAGGCACTTAACATCACCTGAGTTCATTCTCACAAAAGCCTGTGTTATGTCCATTTGATAGATGAGCAGAATAGGCTCAGAGTGGCTTCCTGTATTTCCCCTCTCTGCCAGGGGACACTCTGAGCCTTGGGCCTTTATCTGGATGTCCTCCCCAAGTTGACATACACACTACCCTTTCATTGCCACCAGCACCCAGGGCTTCCCAGACCCTGAGCTACTTGGCAGCACCTGTCATGCCACCTTGACATGTGTCTCTGCATTGCACACTGCAGGCTGGCCCAGCTCTCAAGTTCCAAATGTGTGCAGCTCTCCTCTCTCCAAATCAGCTGCGTAAGGGGTATAAGACATGGTTGTTGGCCCCCAACTCGCCCCAGCCAAACAGCACTGCGCTGTTTGCAATGTGCTCTCAGAAACCAGGTCTCATTTGAGTCCTTGTACATTTACCTCTGAAATTAGGTTTATTCTCCACATTGTACAGAGGAAAAAACAGGCCTAATGAGGCTTAGCGACTTCCTCTGCGTCCATGGCCACAAAGTGGCAACACCAGGTCTGGGACTCAGCTCTTGTTCCTCTCAGGCTCAGATCCTTGGCCAGCCCCAGCCTGGGAGGGGAAAGGTCTTGGATATACCAGAATGGGCGTGCTCACCCACCACTTACTGGGGTGTGACTTGGAGGAATAATTCGCTGTCTGAGTCCCAATTTCCTGACTTTTGGAATGGGGATGAAACTACCTAGCAGTGCTAATTTACATGGTTGGGTGGTAGTTAGAGAGGCTGGAAGAGAAAGAGCACCTACTGGGTGCTGTTAGGTCCCATCAGGCCTGCACACAGTAGGCACTCAGCAAATTCTGATTTAGTCCTCAATCAGCAGTAATTCTGACCCAGCATTTCTAACAGCAGGGTAGCATAAAATTAGTCAAGAATGGATTAAGGAATTCAAGAGGATTACTTAATAATCTGCTAAATGATTTAAGCAGCCTGGGAAAAGACTAGGAACAAACTATTAATTTAATTTATTCAACAAATGACTATTGAACACTGAGCTGAGCTGAAATGGTGGTGATGATGATGATGGTGATAGTGGTGATGATTATGGCAGCTGCTCTCTATTATTAAGAATCTACCATGGCACTGGCTGAGTAGCTCGGTTGGTTAGAACATTGTCCTGATACACCAAGGTTGCAAGTTCGATCCCTGGTCAGGCCATGTACAAGAATTAACCAGCCATGGCTGGTGTGGCTCAGTGGATTGAGTGCCAGCTGAACCCAAAGGTCACAGGTTCAATTCCCAGCCAGGGCACATGCCTGGGTTGTGGGCCAGGTCCCCAGTTGGGGGTATGCGAGAGGCAACGGATCCATGTATCTATCACACATTGATGTTTCTCTCCCTCTCTTTCTCCCTCCCTTCCCTTCTCTCTAAAAATAAATAAATAAAATCTTAAAAAAAAAAGAATTAACCAATGGACGTCTCTCTCTCTCTTTAAAAATCAATACATAATCTAGAGTCTTATCATGTCAGCCTTGTAAGGCTGATATTCCCTGGAAAGAATGTATTCCATCTGATAGGAGAGGTGCTAGTCTGGGAGAGGCAAATGGGGCACCCAGAGCACAAGTTTAAGGAGGCACTTGCTGTTAGGACTCCTACGACACTGGTCTTACCCTACTCCCCACCCCATGTTTGTGCGGGGACACTAGGATGTACCTCCCAGTCCCAAAGATCCAGCCCAGGTATAAAAATGAAATGAACAGAACCAAGGGAGGTAGGTTGCTTTAAGGAGGTAGCCCCAGGGAAGAGTGAGAGATACCTGTTGAATCTATAGGAAGCTGGTGTGATTACAAGCATATTCCTTTTTATTGCACATTGCTTTATTGCATTTCACAGATGTTGCGTTTTTTTATAAATTGAAGGCAAATAAAAAGATTGTATCTCACTTCATCGAGGTGGTCTGAAACTGAACCCACAGTATACCTGTGCCGTAGGAGAACCAAGACTCAGAAGGTTGGCTTGCTTGAGGTCTGGCAGCTGGTAAGAGCTGCTTCTGGAACTGGACCCTGAGGCTGTTAGAATACAAACCTCAGGAAGGACACTCTATCCACCTCCCCTCTAGCTGGGAGGGTCAGGGTCCTCCATAGTGTCAGGGATTCAGGGGTCCAGGTGGTGGACTGCCCCAGCCTTACCTTCTCTGCTGTCCACCTTGTCAGCAGCCCCTCTAGGAGGGATATGGGGTGGGAAATAACTCAGCAGCTGGACTCTCTCTTCTACCTGCCCCCTAAACTCTAGAAAGAGGCAGGTGTTGGGTTTTCATTGTAAAATCCCTTCCATAGGAGAGCACCTCAGAGTTTAACACCTGCTTACCAACCCATCCCTGAATTTGCTCCTCACTTGCTGGGAGGCTTAATGCCTTGTTAAATAGCAGGTCAGACATATTAGCCCCATTTTACTGGTAGAGAAACTGAGGCCCAGAGAGAAGAGAATCAGGACAGTGTCCAGTCCTGCCTCTCAGTTTCTGTCTTTGTTCTGGGGTCCTGTTCCAAGCTGGGACAAACACTGGCCTTTTTGAGCCCAGAGCTCAGGCCAGTCTCTTTCCAGAAGCCTCTCTGCCCTTCCTCCCCATCCTGTCCCAGAAAGCCCCACTATCTTAGGGGACACCTTTATTCATTTGCCAAACACTCCTGTCACCCGTCCCACGCCTGTCCTGCTGGCTCCAGAGCTGGTGCCGACACAGTGCACTTTGGGTGAACTCACAGGCTGGAGGGAGAATTATGTTAACAAGCTTGAGTGCAGCCCCACCACTGGGGATACAAGGTCTCGGCTCTGTGTTCAGTTCCAGAGTCTCTGGAATTCCTTCTTTCCTCTCCGGCCCCACGGCCCCATCCTAACCCAATCCTCGGAGTCTCTGACCCAGTCTCCTTCCTGCCTCAGTCTCTCTTCCAGCCTTTCTCCTACATCCCTGAGTACCTAGGGATCTTTCCAGAGAGTCAACAGCAGAGGGTGGCCAGGAGCTCACACTGGTGATCAGGATTGAGGCCAAATCCTGCCAGGCCTGGGCAAGCTCCAGGTCCCTCATCTGTTGAATGGGGACTGTGCTTACATCACAATGTTGCTGCAAAGCTGTTTGGACCTCGTCGCTTCTAGACACCCATGACCTCTCTGTATATGCCGTGCCTCCCTGCCTTAGAGTGGGCCCTTCACCGGCATGTCACCTTCTCCAACTCCTAAAGATGTACTCATAGCTCAAGACTGTTCTCCATATCAAATGTCACTACCTCCCTAACCCTGAAATGACCCCATCCCCAACCAGCTGAAACTGTTCCCTCCTTTGAGTTTAGTTGTTGGGACGTCCTGTTTTCTCACACTCTTCCTTGTACCAGCATGAGTTGATGTCCAGGTTTGTCACCGCCCCCTGTCCTCCCGACTCCCACCTGAACTGTGACCCCATAAGGGCACGTAAGAGTTGGCACAGGGACTGGCATAGAGCTAACACCAGTCTGTAGACTAGTCATCGCTATCATTTATGGAGGGCTGCCTCGGTGTCTGGCATTGTGCTAACGGCCTCACGTTGCATTTGGTCCTCACACCCACCTGAGGCCGGGACCATCTCTCTCTGAGAACACAGCCTCAGAAATCTGGATGAATGGACAGGAAGAGAGACATGGCTCAAAGCCAGAGTTTTCTGAATCCTCATGTTCCACCCAGCTCCCTTTTAACCTTTTGTGCTGTCTTCTTCCAGCAACAGGTGAGGGCAGCTTCACCAAGCCCTCCCAGGAGCTGGGAAACCCAACGTCGGTGCCTTTGGGTTACCCTGCCACCAGGCGGTGGCAGCCTCTGCCTTCCAGATTATGACATAACAATTGCACGACTCAGATAATTTTGAAAGAAACTGTCAATTTCCTTTCCTGGGCACTACCAGGGCTGTGGCCTCCATCCCACCTGGGGGTTCCCCAACAGCCTCAGGACTCTAGAAGCCAAATATAGTCAAGGGTTGGAGAGATAAGGAAATAAAAATGCAAGGCTGTAAAGTGACCCAATTTTATTTTGGTTTTTGAGGCCAGATGGGGCATTGCTCCACTCTGCAGGGGGACTGTATGTACAATCTTCTCCTCCCCAAGGTGAGAGGCCCAGGCAGAGGCAGTGAAGGCCCCAGTGGATGGGCAGCTCCAGGGACCCAGTGACCACAGTGGGTTGCACAAGGATGGGGGGGGGGGAATCAGGCAGAGGACTGGAATGGCTCAGATGGGGGGGATGAAGGAGAGTCCCAGAGGAGAGGACATAGAATCCAAGAATGTGGTGTCAGAAAGGGGGTCCAGTGCCCTTTTTACCGCTGAGGCTCTGGGTCAGAGAGGTGATGCCAAACTGTCATCTTGCAGGAGGCAGGGCCAGAGGTGACGCCAGGTGTCCCAGCCGATGTTAACTCCGTCCGATAGCCCGCTGCCTCCACCCTCACGGAGGGTGCGTGCGGGGCCCAGGTGTTGGCTGCGCAGTCTGGCGGGCAGTCAGAATCCGTTCTCCTCTCGGGCACCCCAGGTAGGCGATGGGCCTTGCTCAGCAGCTCACAGAGCCGGCCGGCGGCGCCGACCCCAAGTCCGTGAAGCAGTCAAACTCGCTCTGGCCCAGAAAGAGCTCCGGCAGGTCGCGCACGCGGTGCAGCTCGAGCTCCTGCTCCAGCGACGTCAGCGCCTCCTCGTCGATGAGTTCGGCGTCCACGCCTCCCAGGGCGTTCACAGGCGGCGGCGGGGCCGGGGCTCCTGGGGCCGGCTGCAGGGCCGGGGGACCTACCGAGGCACCGGGGGGCGCGGTTGCGCGGCCAGGGTATAGCGTAGCCACCGGCTGCAGGTGCGCGCTGCCGGCAGCCGGCGGCGGCACGGCCGCAAAGGGCTGGAAGGCAGGCGGAGGCCCGAAGGCCCCGCACGCCAGGGCTCCGAGTGGAGGCGGTGGCGGGCCCAGCAGAGACCCCCGCTGCCGCAACCCGCTGTCCATGCCCGGGCCAGCATATGGCTGCAGCGTCCGGAACGCCTGGGGGCCATGGGCGGGCACGGCGGGCACAGCGGGCGGTGGTCTCTGCACCAGGCGGTAGCCCTCGGGGAGCATCAGGTGGTCGGCCATGACGGCGGGCTGGCTGCCTGCGGGACGACAGGCGGATTGTCAGCACAGGCGTCCACCCAACCTCGGCTAGCTGTCCCTCTGCAGCGAGAGATCCCGTTCCCGTGCCCTCCCCACAACCCAGCCGGACAAAGGAAAACCAAACTGGACTAGAGCTTCTGCCTAGCCCAAGACGCACCGAACTCAAGTGCTCCCCTGCGCCCCGTGGCCGCAACTCGCGGCAACGAGAAAAACGCACTCCTACCAGCTCAGGTTCTGAGACCGCCGCGCCGCTCTCGGGCCTCCGGGGACTTATATCCAGAGGCGGGGCCACCCTGCTCCCGTGCGCTCATTGGCTGGATGAGACCCTCCTGGGAGCACCGTGCCACGCCTCCAGGAGGTCTCAGCCCCGCCCCTGTCGGAGCTCCGCCCTTTGGACCCCCGGCAGCGCTGCTGCCTAGGAGTGCTGGTTTTTTGGCCAGAGTTGGGTGCTTTTCAAGGGGCTTGATCTTAATGTCCTAGGCTTAGCCTCGGTGTTGGCTGGGGTCAAGCTTGAACTGACCAGAGGTAGAGGTGGGATGGCCAGAGGTTTAGGCTCCCAGAGCTGCAGGATCACAAGACCAGTCTCTTAATTTTTCAGGTTGAGATCGGGGCTCAGTAACAGAAGGGGTTTCCTTGGAAATACACAGCAGAGCCTTGACAGAAGCGACACTCGAATCCAGGCCTTGCGATGGCCATTACGACCACTTTAGCAGTGCAGGGTCCTCCAGGAGGTCAGCTGCCTGTCCCCATAACCCCAGGGAGACAGCTGCCCCTTCTCTGGTTCTCACTCACTTGTCTGTGGAAGCATGTACTGAGTTGTTATTAAAGTAATTTATGGGCATGTCTCCTTGAAGGACTTGTTCAGCCTCGTGACCTCAGCACTTGGCCCAGAGCCTGGCCCAGAGCAGGCTTGTGTAAAAGTTAGGTAAGTGAACAAACGATGGAATAAATTGCCACTCACTCTCCTGAGCTTCAGTTTCTTCATCTATAAAACGGGGACAGCAGCAGCACCGACCCCACTGGGTAATGAGGCCATGTGTGTAGAGTGCCCGGCACAATGCCTGATCCATAGTAGGTGCTCAAAAATGTATCTCAAATGAATGAAAGGCTGGTTGTAATTCTGTCCCTGGAGGTCTGAGTCGGGATGTTGTACCTTTCCCAGATAACAATAATAATGTAAATGAATGTTTAGAGTGCTCTGCATTCTGCAAGCTTCTTGCTGAGGCCAGGGCGTGGATTGTCAGCCCCATTTTTCAGATGAGGAGCCTGAGTTAGCATGTGAATTGTCCTCAGAGCAGCTGGAGTCTCTCCCGGGGGCCAGGACATAGCCTCCCTGAACCTTGCTCTCCAGAGTTTGCCACTCCTCCCCTCCCTTCGTTGGCTCCCCTCCCCTGGTAGTGGCCTTGGGACTTCCTGGAACTTGGGTTTATCCAGGTGGTTCGGAGAGGAGAGCCCTAGAGTGAGAGTCCAGAGACCCTAGTTCTGATTGTAGCGCCACCACCTGAAGACAGTGTGACCTTTGGGTGTTGGGAGGAGGGTGTCATTCGGTTCCTAGGGCCTCAGCTTTCTGCTCAGGGAAAGGGAGGTTGGGATCCCTGCCTTGTCACCCTGAGAGCTTGTGGGAAGGTCACAAGTGACCGTGGGTACGATCACACTTTTTGCAAAGTGTAAAAGCTGCACACTGGAGTTGATTGTCCTGAGTTTCTCTCCAATTAAGGCTTCACACTGAAATTCCTAAACCCAGCCAGCCACACCTCAGACTCACCTGAGGTGTGTGGGGGTGGAAGGGGAGGGGGCTTTGAAAAGTAAGGAATCTCTGGCCCCACCCAAACCTCCTGACTCAGACTTTCTGAGGGTGTTTGGAATCATAAGAATTTGTACTTTTAAAAAGCAACCCTGTTATTCCAACCTAGCTGGTTGAGGACACCAACATTGGGGAGCCATTGCGCCACTATAGTTTTCCTTGTTTAAAAAAAAGTCATGTGTGTAAATAATGTTTAAAAAGTTTTTTCATTTAGTCAACAAGTATTTCTTGAGCAACTACCCTATGCCGGGCAGTGATCAGGTTTCAGGATCAAGGAATTCTTCAAGAATCTGATGAAAACTACAGATACCACGGTCACAAACTATCGCGTAGCAGCCCCCGGGGAGGGGGGAGAGGTCCGTGGGGCAGCTCAGGAGTCCCTGGAGTCTGGGTTAAGAACCTCTCCTAGGTCCTTGGGGACATATAGCTAACAACAAGCTAAGTAAAATAATAATGACCCACATGTTAGAGCGTGGTGGGTACTATGGGAAAAAGGGAGAACTAGAGCAGGGAGGAGACTGGGGGCGCAGAGGGTAGGTTGCAGTACTGCACAGGATGGTCGGAGTAGGCCTCACTGAGAACATTTAGTCTGAGCAAAGCCTTGAAGGGGGAGGGGGCATTAGTCGTGTGGTGTCTGGGCCAGCGTGGTCCCAGGAGAGGGAACGACAGGAGTGTGCCTGTGAGATTGTGGTACCAAGGACCTTCTTAGAAATGAACATTCTGGGACCCCACCCCAGACTGAATCAGCTTCTGAACCAGTAGCTGGGCTGGGACTCAGCTATTTGCATTTTAATAAGGCCTACAGGTGACTCTGAGCCCCTGAGTTAGGGTAATACCTCAAGGCAGGTGTAAGAGCCAGGGGGAGTGTAGCTGGAGCAGCAGGAGACTGGGGGCGGGGTGTGAAAGAGCAAGGAAGATTGTGCAGGGCCTTATGGGACCCTGTAAGCACTTCCGCAGAGGAGTGACATGATCTGGGTTATGCTGAGACAGCATTGCTCTGGTCAGACCCCACTTGTTCTCAGAGTTTCCGTGAATGGCTTCCTTACTCTGCCGTGGACAGCCGAGGCACATTCATTTCTCGGGGCTCCTGCTGGTCCCTCTGCCTGGAATGCTCTTTCCCAGACATCCACATAATTCACCCCTTCACTTTGTTCTGATCTCTATTTAAAACTCACCCCCTCAGAGAGACTTTCCATGCTCAGCTCTCTCCATCCCCTCCCCCTGCTCTGCTTTTCTTCTATCACCGTTATTTCAAAGAACATCTCCTCGCCAGCATCTCAGCTCCCTGAGAGCAGAGGCCTTGAATGCCTTGCACGGAATGTTCTGCCCAGTATTTCTAAGGCATCAGAACAGTGCTGGGCACATAGCAGGGACTTCAGTATCTGTTGAATGAATAAATTAAGCAGAGCAGAAGTTATTGTCCTCTTTGACAAAGAAGGAAACTGAGGCCTTGGCACAATTCAGGAAGTTGGCTGGGGTCCCCAGGTGTGTGGCGGAGCAAGGTCAAAAGCAACAACGTTTGCAGTCCTTAGAGCACAGATCTCCCTGCTGATCCAAGCTGCTTTCATCTGAAGCCACTTTGTGAGCCCATTGGGTTTGGGATGGGGCAGGACAAGCCCTTGAGTCCACCTGGCATGAGTTGACAGGGCCGGAGTAGTGCTCGGCCCTGGTGGGCGCTGATAGGACCTAGGGACGGTTTTGTACCACCCAGGGGGGATGCAGTTCTTCCTGCTCTTTCCTTATGCCCAGTCCCCTTTCTTGAGAACATACAGAAGGATCCACCTCAAGCAGCTTCTTCTTCTTCCAAAGACCACAGGCCCTGGTCGGCAGGATCTCTTGGGTTTCACTCTCGCCGACAGGCCCACTCGGGGAACCAAGACAAAGCAAGGCTCCGACAGGGCTCAGTAAACAGTCGTCCATGGATTGACGAAGACCGGAAGGCTCAGGAGAGGTGCCTTGCTCTAGAAACTCTAAGAAGTCCCTGGCTGAGCCTCTCCCACCCCAGCAGCTTGGCTAACTTGGCAGGTAAACCTGGAGACTGCAGTGAGACCTGGTGTCCAGGCTCTGACGGACGGACGAAGTTCATCTCTTTGCAATTTTTCTGTAGAGTACAGAGGAGGGGAGAAGTTTCTACTAGATCCCCTAGGGGTCATATCCTCCAAAAGCTCCCCCCAATGATAATTTGCTCCACTGTACCTGATACTCATATGACAAGAATGAAGTGACAGTGCCAGGTAGTAACAAAAAAAGTATTGGCTAACGTTTATTGAATATTTACTATACACCAGACATGAGCTGGCTGATTGCCATGTGTTACCTTATTTAATCCTCACAAGAAACCTATGAGTAGTTACTTCTATCATTCCCATTTCAGAGAAGGAAACGGGGACTCAGAGAGGAAGCGACTTGCCCATGTATCTAGTAATGGAGGGAAGGACTGTAGCCGCCCCACTAGTTGTCTCCCGATAGTTCACTCTCTCTTTCTTCTCTACCAGCGTGCCAGGTAAGCTTTACCCCAACAGCTCCACCTGTTTCCCTTGGCCGGAACCCTCTCTTCCCTCACAGCCATATCTGCTTTGCTGAGTTCCTTCACCTCCTTCAAGTCTCTGTTCAAATATGACCGTTCTTTTATCCTGACTCTCCTATTCCATTGTAGTGGTTTCCACAAATGTCCAGAAATTCTTTGATACTCCTCCTTAAACTCCCCTCTCCTTAAATGTGGGCTGGACATAGTGACTCACTTAGAACAAATAGAATATAGCGGAAGGGATGGTGTTGTTTCCACATGGATTTCTCCTCTCTCTCGAATCACTTTCTCTGGTGAAGTGGAGACATTCAGAGAGCCCTATAGAGATGCCCACATGGCAAGGAACCAAGACTTCTTGCCAACAGCCAGTGAGGAACTAAGGCCTTTTGCTGACAGCCGTGTGTGTGAGCCATCTCGGAAGCGGACTTTCCAGCCCCAGTCAAGCATTCAGATGACTGTGCCCCAGCTGACGTCTCCTTTGCAACCTTGTGAGAGCCCTTGAACCAGAAAGACGTAGCTAAGCCATTCTTAGAATCCTGACCCACAGAAACTAAGATAATAAACATTTGTTGTTTTAAGCTGCTCAGTTTTAGGGTGATTTGTTACACAGCAACAGATAACTAATACATTTATACAGCAACTGATCCCTGTTCCATCTCTCAAATGGGCCTGACTTTGCTCGACGTTTTGTGTTTTTCTAAGCATTTATTGTTTTCTAAGACATTAAACAATTCACTTGCTTTGTATACTTGTTTATCTCCCCACCACTAGGAGTCAGCTCCAGGAGGGCAGGGCGCTGTGTCTGCCTCATTTATTGGTTTATCCCAGCATCTAGAGCAGTGCCTGACATATACCGTATTTCATTAAACATGAGATAGTATCGATATAAGAGGGTTCTTATTTTGGAAAAGTTAAAATGTAAAAACAGAATTCATGGACCTGAGGATCAGTAAAATATGGCTGGAGGAACTCAATGAGTATCAGAATAGAGAATGACAGAATGCTGATGTGTGGAGGGCAGCAATGTGCCCAGACAAAAGTTAGACACATTCCTGGCCAATGAGATGTGAGCAGAAGAGGTTGGGTGGGGCTTCCTGGAAAGCTCATTTTTTAAAAAGTTCTTTAAAAATAGATGCAATTATGCAGAATAGGTAAATCCACAGAGACAATACAAAGGTTGTGGTTTCCAGGGGTGGGAGGGGAGCGGAGAATGGGAACAACTGCTTCATGGGTGCAGCGTTCCTTTCGGGGTGAGAAAAATGGTTTGGAACTAAACAGTTGGTGGTTGCACAACATTAAATATATTAAATGCCACTGAATTGTTAATTTTTAAATGGTTAATTTTATGTTATATGAATTTCACTTCAATTAAAAAAAACAAACAAACCAGGTGGATTTAGCCAGCACTCACTTTTTTGTGCTTTGCCTTTTGTCCTTTTCTGCCAGGGATGAGAGTGTGATGCCTGGAGGGATAGCAGCCATTTTTTCAGCATGGGGTTGGGGAGAAGCTGGCATTTATAGAGCGCTTAACATGTACTGATATTCTTTTAATCTTTATATATATATCAGCTTGCTTAATCTTTATTTATTGTATCTTCCTTATAAGGGAGGTGGTTATTCTCATTTTCTAGATGAGAAAACTAGTATAGAGAATAAAAATAATAGCACATGCTAAGGATGGCAGAGTGGAATTTGGGAAGAGCCTGTGCCCTCCGTGTACCACGGAGCCTCTGCAGCAGTCCTGGATGACCTACTTTGGTCTTTTTACTATTTGAAAAATAAAAAACATGCCTTACTTAGTCGAGTAGTTAGGTTTGTATTCCATGCATCCTGGATTCAAAGCTAAGTGTGTGTAACTTCCGTGTGCGTGCACTTCACCTTTATGCTCTCCTAGCCTGCAATCAGTTCCCAAGTGCTTTTTGGACCCTGTGATCCCACTAGCTGGTGATCATCTTGAGGGTCGTGATGGGGCCTCCTTCCAGTCTGTACTACAGAGTGCGGTGTGATGTCGGGATTGGCAGGTTGAGTCAGGGAAAGGAGCCTGAGTGCAGGAAGGGAGACGGTCTCAGGAGTGGGGCAGACGGCAAACATTCCATGAGGCTGGCAGTGGAGGAAGAGGTCAGCGAGCCTTCTCAGCTGGGCAGGATCTGGGCAGGTGAAGTCAAGGAAGTGACCTTCCTCAACAAAGAGCACAGCTTTGAAATGAAAGCACCAGGGCATGAACGTACAGGGTGAAGTTCAGGAAGTGTACCAGGTGGCTGGGTGGGGCAGGAATAATGATCATTTGTGTGTGGAGAGGGAGGGATCAGGCCTTCGCTGTGAAGGCCCATGACTGTTCGCACTGAAAACCGTCTCTGCACACTTTCCACCTCTCCTCACATCAACCCGAGAAGAAGAAAAATCAGGAGGTGTTTCACCCATTTTATAGAAAGGAACTGAGCTAGAGAGAGGTGGATCATTTGGCTAATGCTGCATAGCGAGCAAGCTGCAAGGGTGGGACTTGAACCTGGGTCGCTGAATTTCGTGTCCTGCTCTTGCCTGCTCAAGCAAGGGATTGTTACTGACCGTGGGCAGGGAAGGGAGAGTGATGTCCTCCTATTGAACTTTCTTTCCCGCCAGTGGGAAGGAAAGGGTGGATTTGGGGTAAACTGCTGGGGCATGGCAACAGACCCACTCATTTATTCATTCATTCATTCATTCGTTCATTCATTCAACAAGTACTTACTGAGCTCCTACTGTGTGCAGGCACTTTCTGACATCATGGAGCTTACAATTTAGTGACAACAGAGACAAGAACCAAACACAATTACAAACTGTCAAGGCTAGGAAAGAAATAAGTAAGGTAATTGGAACATACTTTAGCAGGAGGGGTCAGGGCTGGCCTCCCAGACAGGTGACATTAGGTGGAACGTGATGGAGATGAGAAGCCAGCTCTGCAAAGAACAGGGGAAGATGTTCCGGGCAAGAAGCAGCTTGTGCAAAGACTCAGGCGGGGACGAGCTGGTGGGTTTGAGGAACTGTCTACAAAGGCCCTGAGGCTAGAGGTCGGTGAGCTTAGGGTCAGCAGTCAGACAGGGAATCATGGGTCAGGTCACGTGGGCACTGGGGCTGAGTCGAGGGGATGTGTTTCAAATGGGATGGGAAGCCACTGGAGCCAGGAGGTCCTCTCCCCTGGAGGACCTCACCAGGATGGGAGCCCTGCGACCCTGTGGAAGAGGGCGACTAGGAGGGATGGAGAAGCTCAGCCCTTATAGTGGAGTCATATTTAATAAGGATGAGGGCATTAAGTTCTAAAATCATCAGGTAAGGCAAAAAGCACATGTAGTCCTTAAGAATCCCCTGTGAGATTTATTACATTTACATCCTTATAGTAATAGGTATGTTTGTATATACTACATATGCTAATACACAGTATGAAAAATCATATATAAAAAGACATTTATCTAATACATAATTTAGCATTACTCTTAAACACGTAAAAGGAGAGGCAAAGGCGAGTTGACTAGTGACCGTATGTGTTTGCACGAGGCTTCTGGTACTGGACGACGTCGGCGTCCTGCCTGGACCCCTTTCCTGGCTGGCACACCACCTCCCAGTTGTCGGGATGTTGGCTGATAATAGTCACAGTCGCACCCCTCTCTTGAGGCTTGCCCTCAGCCAGATGGAAGCCTCCCCGGCCCCACCCCGCCAATCCTGGGGACAGACTGGTGAGGGCACAATAGACTGGTCCCCTTGTCTCAAGGTGAGACTGACTCTGTGGGGCAGGTAGTGCTGAGAGCCCAGAGCTCCCTGCGGGCCAGGCTGGGACCTTTATACCTGCCCACGCCCTTCTCTTCCTCACTTCTCTCCTGAGAGCTCTGCTTTGGGGAGTCTGACCTAAGACCCTCCCTGGAAAGGCATGCCTGTCAGATGCTAGGCTGCTGATGTTGGCTGACTTATTCAATCCTCACAGTAACTCCTGGGGGAATCTGCTTGGATCATGGTGACATTTCTTCTTTGAGAAGTGTCCCCCTTCCTCACTTTACCTGGGGGGGTCCCCAGGTATGCTCGGTGACCCGCTTTTGTGGGACACAGCCGCCTGTGCCGTAGACCGGAGTGGCGGACCTTAGGCCCAAGCTGGGCCAGATTCGTTCTCCTAGGAGTTTGAAGTTGGCACTGAAAGATAGCAGCCAGACTGAATGAGGCTGGGGCCGTCACACATAAACCTATGTGTGAGCCATGGGGCAGCCAGCTTTTGCCACAGGCTCCAGATAAATGGAAAAAGCCTGTCTTCAGAGGGGGAAAAATGAGGCAAGCAAGGAGGGAAAATAAAGGAGAGGAGAGAGGGGCAGGGAGTCCTGCTGAAGTTCTGATAGCTTTACAGGTGCGGTGCCAGGCTCGCGTGCCCTCTGCCCTGGAGTTTTGCTTCAAGTAGTTCAAGAGACAGAAACAATGTTGGCTAAGATGGGGAGTTTTGTTTCCGTTTTGTAGATGATGAGAGGGATGCTCAGGAAGAATAAATCACCAGCTTATGGGAACAGAGCCAGAAACTGATGCAGCTAGAACTCACGGCAGAGTCCAGGTCTCTCCTTGAATCCTTGCTCTGCCTTTCCCGTGCTCATGCCTGCCCACTGGGAACAGGGCCCTGGGCATGTGGAGGCTGCATCTCTGAGCATCCCAGCTCTGGACTGGCAGAAGTTCTTTCCTTGGACTCAGAAACCCCCAAGCTGCCTTAGAAGACAGCAAGGGTGTCACCTCACCCTGGAAGTTGCTACTTTGACCTAACATCCACGAGTGGCCTGTGCTCAGCTTTGTAGCCAGGCTCAAAGAATGGCCTGAGAGCCCTTGACCTTCCTCCTGAGGATGCCCTTGCCCTTTGATTGCTGTGTCACCGGGACTCTGAGACCCTGTACATCTGTGGGAAGGGGAGTTTAGCTTGAACGGCATTTCCTCAGCAGCATCATGTATCCCTTAAGATTCAGGCTGATAAACGAGTCAACGCTGAGTCCAAACCAGACATGATTAATCATTTCCTCCTCCACGTTGCTGCTGCTGCTGCTGCTGCTGCTGCTGCTGCATCTGCATCCTGTGTCTGAGTCATTTCCCCATCCCTAGCAGCTAACATGGTGCCTAGCACAAAGTAGATATGGGGGCACATTTGCTGAATGAATGGCATTAAATCTTACATTGGTGGATGTTGTGTCCACTCAGTCCCCTTGACAACTCTTGAAGCAGCATGAGCGGGGGGCCAGCGTTGACTCTGTGATGTGGGAAGGACCAGGAGGGAGCAGTGTGTGTTCTTCAGACACTCAGGAGTCCTTGACTTGGTTCCAGCTCTGACCCTTTGGGTCTTGAAATCTCAGGCAGGTTATTCCTCCTCTGAGCCTCAGTTTCTCTATCTATAAGATGGAGATAATCTTAATAACAACTCTCTGGCCGCACAATCAGGAAGATTAAGTGCAATAACACACCTAAAATTTCCAACACGGCCTAACACAAAGTAGGACGTCAGCAAGTACTAATTTTCTCCAGTTGGGTATTTCCCACAGTTCTTGGCATATGGCAGACCTTCAGTAAATGCTAGGTCACCTTCAAGCCATCCTGGACCAAGCAGCCCAGGTCAAGCTGCCCGCTGCCTGCAACTGCATGAATGGGCCCAGGGGAGCCCCGCAGAGCCCAGCCCAATTGTAGCATATAGGATCAGGAGCTAATAAATGCTCAATGCTTTAAGCCCCAAGTTTGGAAGTAGTTGTTACCCAGCAAAAGCTTACTGAGACAAACAATGAAGTTATAGGAAGGGCTGGGATGCAGCTGGCCTTTAGGAGCAACTGGCACCAGAACTCTTTCTCCCTTGTCTTTGCTTATTTCTGAGCAATACTTTTTTCCTCTGTCACAGCACACTGATTTTCTTCATGATGTAGAAAACATGGCTGAGTTTTATACCTTGCCCCTTCAGCTACTGGAGAAAAATGGACTTCCTTCTCTGCCTCCCAGGTCTAAAACCCCCTGGGAGAAGGCTCCTTGGCCCAGCTCAGGGCAGGTACCCCCTGCCCCTCCCCCAGTCGACTAGTGATGGGTGGGGAGGGCAGGCTCACGAAATACATCCTAGATGACACATGCTGAGTGCGACCTGTGCTAAGCTCTGTTTTAAGGCTTAACGTGTATTAACTGACATCATCCTCATAACATAACAATCCTAGCTGAGCTGTTATTATCTCTACTCTGAGGTGAGGAGACTGAAAACTGAGGCACACAGAGCTGAAGTAACTTGTTCAAGGTCACATGGCCAGAAAGAAGTGCGGCCAGGAATCGTGCCAGGCCTGCCTGACTCCAGAGCTCACACCCTCACCAGCCCCACTGCCTGCCTCTCCTACTGAGCTCCTGGAGGGGAGCTCAAGGGTTGAGGGGCAGGCAGGGTGGAGGCCCTCTTAGGAAGGAACTAGATTGTTTAGCCCAGAGAAGGGAAGCCTCTCGGGGCCCTTAAATCATACTGCCTTCAGATCTCTAAATGGCTGTCCTTGGCAGTGAGAGTGCAAGTTCTGGGTGACCCCTGAAAACAAATCTAGGGCCAGTGGGCGGTAGGCAGACGTCACCAGGAGTGGGTTTCCATTCAGTGGAAGAAAGTTCTTCAGCCAGAGGGGTGGAGGATGGTATGGGAGCCTCTGGAAGTGTGAGTGCCTTGTTGCTGGGAGTTGGAGGAGCCCCCTTGCCAGGGGCGGGGGTGGTAGTTGCCAGGATTCCTGCCATCTCTTCTCCGCGGGTGCAGCCTGGGCAGGACAAGTGGAAGGGGTGCAGTGGGTAGGAGGCTGAACTGGGAGTGGGGGCCGTGGTCCGCAGATCTTTGGATCAGTAAACCATTCCCTTTCAAATTTTAGGAGCAGAGGTTAAGGTGGCCAGTTTTTTATTTCACTAAGTCCAGACACACAAAACAACCTAACCAGCTAGCCAAACCATCCCGAAGCAAGCTACCAGCCACTTCACCGCTCCATAGAAGGAAAGACCATTTTTTTAACACCAAAAAATCCAACTGAACAATATCTTAGATTGAACTATTGTTTTCTCTCGATAAAGAGCAGTTGACAAAGGTGCATCAACATAACAAAAAAAAGACTACATTAACCATTTTGAAGGCAGAAAATTAGGGCATAACACTTTGTCTTACATGATTATGTGCTAATATGACTAGTTTCTTTGTTTCTTTGTGTGTCTGTTTTTTAAAGATTTTATTTATTTATTTCTAGAGAGAGGGGAAGGGAGAAAGAGAAGGAGAGAAACATTGATATGTGAGAGAAACATCAATCGGTTGCCTCTCACTCACCCCTAACTGGGAACCTGGCCCACAACCCAGGCAAGTGCCCTGACAGGGAATCGAACTGGTGACCTTTCATTTTGCAAGCTGGCGCTCCATCCACTGAGCCATACCAGCCAGGAATTTCTTTCTTAGTGTTTAATATTTAATAGCACAACTGACCAAGGTCCCAGATGTGAAGTTCCCATGTTCAGAAAACCGGGGGTGGGAGGGAATCACTCTATAAACTAACTATGAAGTGTGTGATAAGAAGAACACATGCTTACAATATAAAACCTGTCTACACATAATAGTTAGTTGCAAAAAGCCATTTGGTCTTCTCTTGGCTTGTAAAAACAATGTTGCCGATTTCAGTGTAAATTAGCGAGCTTCCACTCTTTTGTGCAGCAGCTAATTTGTTTTCCCCTTCCAGTTCTTCCACCCCAGCCTGTGTCCTGAGGTCTGCAATGTGTTTCTCCAGGTCCTGGAGGCGACGACACTTTTCATCAGCACTTCCAAAGAGCTGGTCAGAGGTGGCCCAACCCCTACCCTGCCTCTGTTGCAGGAATGTCTGCACCACCGAGCTGAGACCCTGCACCGGCTTGGGGTCAGTCTCAGCCGTCCGTTCCCCCCACCCCTCTCCCCGGCCCCAGTTCCCAGCTTGGCACTGAAGTTCATGACTATTTTCTTGATAGAGTTTGTCCTTTTGAGGATCTGGAATTGCAGAGACAAAAGGCTCATTCTGGGACTTCAAAAAAGTCCCACTTATTGTTGAAAATCCAGTGTTAAGTGGGAATGTTGAAGGAAACAGAGGTAATACTCTTTTTGCTATTTCATTTTGCAGTTGAACTGAGAGAAATTAAGAAAAAAAAAACCCCCTAGCTTCTGGAACTCTCCAGGCAGGTTTCCCTTCACCCCACCCCTCCTGGCCCAGGTGTCTGGTGTATGGGGGAGGGGAGCGCAGAAATGGACTGCCCCAGGGGCAGGGTCCTCTTCTCTCCCTGCTGTTCACCCCAGCCTGTGCTGCTGAAGGCCTGGCCAGCCAGCGCCCACCAAGGGGACCAGTTCAAAGTGTCGCAGTGATGTGGGGCCGGTCTTTCCGAACCATCAGACCAGGCACCCTGCCAACCCCTTCCCAGTCGAACTGTGTTCCAGGGACTGGGGTGTGGAGTCCCGTAGAAGCTCCCTGTGGCAGTCTGGTTTGGCTAATTTTAGTCATGAAAAGGAGTACGTGAATGAGGACAGATTCTGTTATTATTAATAATAGTCGCAGTAGCTGATGGTTTGGCGAGCGTTTGCTCGGTCCGGCAGTGTGCGCCCACAAGGTCACTGAGCTCTTACAGTAGCCCTGCGAAGGGCGTACTCTGACTGGTGCCATTTTACATTTGAGGAGACTGAGGCCCAGGGAGGTTAAGGCTCAAGGTCACACAGCAAGCAGCTGGCCAAACTGGGGTTTAAACTTATGTCTGAAGGAGTGCTAAGGTTTCACTATTAACCGTTGTGCCCTGTTCCTTATTTCCTTCCCAGAATGTGGACAGGAGCATTGGTGGGGGTGGGGCAGGGAGAAACAGTCTGCCGTATCTCTTCAGAGATCTGCTGTTTCCCAGCAGATGCAGGCTGCTGTGTGATCATCCCCAGTTACTCTGTGGGTGGGACCTGCTTCCTCCGTGTGTAAATTCCCTGGGGGAGAGTCATGTGCCCCCTTGAATGCCCAACCTGGTGCTGTCCTGGCTGGGGAGTAGAGGATGGGGGTGCCCCTGAGCCTGACTTAGGGGGCAGGGGTGGGCCAGGCAGGAAGAGGCAGCCAGGGGTTTCCTCTGGGTGGGCCAGCCTGTCCCTTGTTGGGCTCACAGCCAGCCTGGAAAGGAATTTCCCAGTCACGTCTTACTTGTGTCTTCCTTGTGGAGGGAGCATAGCATTGGAGGATGGGCTCTGCCCTTCACTCCCAAGAACTCATCCACTCAAAGGGCAACAGGAGACTTGGGGTGCCTTCATTTCTCATACGGTATCAGGGTCTGGGTCTTCCCTCCAAGGAAGAGAAGGAGGAGAATAAGACCCCAACATCCCCAGACCTAATTGGTGCCAAGGGAGAAGTTTTGGCTTAGCTGGGTGACCCCACTCCTTAACCAGTGCTGTGTAATAGAAACAGTGCTGTGTAATAGTCACATATGTTCTAGTAACCACGTTTTTTTTTTAAGTCAAAAGAAACAAGTGAAATTAATTTAATAACAAATTTATTTAATCTAATATATACAAAATTATATCATTTCAACACACAAGCACTGTGAAATTAATGAGGTATTCCGCATTTTTCATAATGCGTCGTTGAAATCCAGTGCGTGTTTTGTACTTCCAGCTTGCTTTGGAGTGGCCACGTGTCAGGAACTCAGTAGCCCTCTGGGTAGTGGCTACCATATTAGACAGAGAAGCTCTACACTGTGGATGCTGGATATGAAGAACCAGAAGTCTCAAAATTTCTGCAAGGACTTGGGAAGGACTTCAAGGTCATTTGGTCAAGCCCCTTACACACGATGAAGAGGCTTCCCTTAAGAAGCCCCACTGCTCCTGGCAAAGCTGATGTCCCCCCACCTGAGTGTCTATGTCCCAGCAGTCCCCTTCCAGTGGACACGGGTTGCTGATGGCCACCATCAGGGTGTAAAACAGGGGCAAGAGGTGAGGCAGGAAGACACTGGAAGGAGCTAGTATGTACCCTGCCCCAGTAGACATGCTCTCATCTGTCATTTTCTCCCTTTCTGGAGGGAATGCCACATCCTGGGCACAGGGTGGGCAGGAATCCCTTTGATAAGTTCCCAAACTGGGGTCAACTCAGGTCCACCCCTTCCCTTCTGATTCTCCTCTCTTCTTCCCACATTCATTGCCAATTACAATGAGCTAGACTCTGTGTTTGGTTTCAGAGGAAAACAGGCCAGACGTCCAAGGAGCACTTAAATCTGCCTGGGGCAACCAGGGCAGGCTTCTCTGCTAGATAGAGACAGGAGCAGAGGAACTGGTGGTGTGATGGTGGGGGTGGGGGGTGGGGGCTGAAGGGAAAGGACATCCAGGCAGAGGGTGACACAGTTGGAAAGAGGCGAGGAGTGAGGGAGCTGGCCTTGTACTGCTACCCTGGGGCCTCAGGAGTCACCATGGCTTCCCATAAAAGAAGGAAAATTCCATATTTTTTTTGCATCTGCCTCACCTGAGGTTCTGAGAAAACCAGCAGGTGGTGGGTACCCAGTGCATGGAAGGAAAAGAGGGGAGCAGAGGCCGAGGTCGAGCCAGCTGGGCAGGGGACCACAGGGACAGGAAGGGGCAGGAAGGGAAGTGGTGTGTTCTGAGCGTCTGCTTGTCCCCTCATCTTCAGAATCTCATTCACTACCCCGAGGGTGGGAGACGGTATTGCTCCCAAGGAGGAAATTGCTACAAAGGAGGAAAATGAGGCCGAGACAGGTCCAGTCACTGGAGCTAATGTCCATTCTGTCTGATTCCAAAGGCTGATCTTTCTAGGTTCTTCCTGGCATGTCCTCACCTGGCAACTGCCAAGAACCCAGCAGTGACCAAGTTCTTGGCAGGCACCCCTGCCTTTGGGAAGACCTGCTTCAGTGGGAGTTCCTGGAGAAGTGAGGGTTCCTGGAAAGGCCTCCTGCAATGGCAGGTGCTATCCCACCAATTCTGGAGATCACGCAGCCACCATCATACCACCACCCCTGACTCCTCCAGGTAAGGATTGGAGGCAGCTCTGAGAGGTAAGTGGCTTGCTCCAGGTCATAGCACAAGGGGGTGGGATTGACACACCTGCCCCTGGGCACTGACTCATGGCAGCACTGTGGGAAAGCCCCTGCCAGTCTCTCAGCCTTGGCTTTCCCAGCCAGGCAATGGGTAGGCTTGCTTCAACATATCTGTCTGGGCCTTGAGCCAGGGGGCTGGGAAAAAGCTGAGCATAGCGCGTCACCAGGAAGCCTCACCCTCACCCCGTTCCAGTCTCAGCAGTTCGCAAGGGTCATCCCTCCCTGTGGGCAGGAGTCTTTCCAGTTCTCAGATGGACCAGGCCAGGCTCTGCTGTGGCTCACACGCCAGCAGCCAGCACAACCAGGGTGACCAACCCTCCTGGTTTGCTATCTCAGGGTGTGTTTGTTTGTTTGATTTTTAAAGATTTTATTTATTTATTTTCAGAGAGAAGGGAGGGAGGGAGAGAAACATCAGTGTGCGAGAGAAACATCAATCGGTTGCCTCTGGCACACCCCCAATTGGGGACCTGGCCCACAACCCAGGCATGTGCCCTGACTGGGAATCGAACTGGAGAACTTTTGGTTCGTAGGCCAGCGCCCAATCTACTGAGCCACACCAGCCAGGGCACTGTCTTAATTTTAGCACCCCCAAGTCCTGCCTCCTGGGAACCCCTCAGTCCTGGACAAACTGCGACAGTTTGTCACCCTAACCCGGGCACCAAGTTCATAGTTCTGAAACGTTCTAAGCGAATGAATGCAATGGATGAGGGCAAGAGCAATAAAACAGCAACAGTGCTGGGCAGGAGGCAGAATGGACTGTGCCCCCATTTCCTAGACGAGGAACTGAGGCACAGACAGTTTAAACCTTCGGGTTGCTCGTGTCTACCTCCTGCCTTTTCCGCAGCACCAAGCCTCCTCTGAACTGTCTGAGTAAAGAAGCGAACAAATGAGTGGTGTGTGGGAACCTCCTTGCGAGCTTGGCCACTCGGCTTCCCCCCCGCAAATGGGGCCGCGGGCCAGCCGCTGCTCCCACACAGGTGTGGGGTTTGGACTCCTGGGCGCGGGGCACTGGGAGAAGGTAGATGAAAGGTGCTGGGATCGCGCTGAGCTCCGCCCGGTAATTAGCCCTGCGAGCGAGCGGAGGGGCGGGCTTATCAGCCATCGAGGCCTGCAGGGCCGGGTCCCAACACTGCCGCCAACACCGCCGCCACCGCCGCCACCGCCGCCGGGGCGGAGGGGAGGGCACGGTGGTTCCCACGCTCCGTGGGGCCGGGGGCGTTCTCCGCACAGCGTGGCCGCGCTCGCCACCGCCGCGGAGGCCGGGCTGTAATTAGCGTAATTGCGCGGCTCCCCGCCCGGGGCAGCTCAGGACCCCAGCTGCACCACGCTGGGCCGGGAGCGGCGGGCAGGAGGCTGGGGGGGGGGGGTGGGGGGTGGGCTGCGCCCCAGTCGCCAGACCCCACTCCTCCAGACGAGTGAGTCAGCACTCCTGGGCCGCCCAGGCAGAGAAGGGGCTGGTGGAGTCTGCTTTGTGGGGAAATGAAGTAAGGCGAGAGAACTAACCTTGATGGAGCACCTACTGTATGCAGGGGTTGGCTAGCCCGTTCTGTTCCTGATCAACACTAGGGTGGTGTGGGGAGCACAGGAGAACATTTGGACCGCCCATGGTGCCTGGCCCGCAGAAGATGCTGACGGTACAGAACTGCATCCTAATCCGCCCAATAGTTCAACAGGTGGGTGCTTGGAGGCCCGTGGGGCTTGAGTGTGCCCAAGATTACACAGCCAGTACACCCATGCTTCAGGGAGGAGGGAAAGGCAGACTCCATGCAGCAAATACTGGTTTTGCCTCCTCCAGGACCTTGATTTTACTGCACCTGGAGTCCCAACCCTAAAGCCCATCCCTGATGCTCAGGTCCTTGGCAGCTCTGGTCTTGACCCCAGACCCTGACTGCTGGTACAGGGCACTAGAAATCCCTCTGGAAAAGGCAGGGGGAAAAGAAATAATCGGATTTCAAGCTCTAATCTTTCATCCTAAACCCAGTGCAAACTTTAACCCTATTCCACACCTAACTCCCAAATTAATTTTGACCTTGACGCCCCCACCCATGTTTCCTGCCATTTCTCTCAGCCCTGTCAGGTGCCCTCTCCTGGAGGGTTTGCTTACAGTCTCCAGTAGCTGTTTGAGCCTCTGGACCTTTTCACATCCTGCAGGCTCAGGCTGGGACAGCCTTTCCCCAGGGTCCACGGCAAGCCCTGTGTGCTCCACTCCCTGCCTTGTGCCACCCTGTTTCCTGGCCAGGCTCTCCACAGACTCCAAGTTCCCAGGACGTAGGGTCTGAGTCTACCACGAGTAAACGTTGGAAGTAGAAACAGTTGACTGTGAATGAATGACTGAGTGAATGAGTGAGTCTGAGAATGAGGAAGCAAATGAATGAGTGAGAGAATGAATGAGTGAATGAATAATTGAGTAAACACATGAAGACTTATTCTGGGCCTAAATGTTTAGCCCTCCCTGTAGCCCTGGATCCCTTCCCAAGTAGGGACTCCCCTACCCTTGGTGTCTGAGATTGTTAATTGTGAGTGTGCACATGTGTGCACACACATTTGGGCACAGGACTTTGAATTAGACGAGGCTGAAGTCTACTCCTGGCCTCAGTGTTTACCAGCTGAGTGACCTGAGCAAGTGACTTCACCTCTCTGGGCCTCTGCTGATTTAAAATACAGTAACCATAATGAAACCCATCAAGGATAATTACCCCTCCCCCAGCCCCTTGCCTGTGGCAGGACCAGTGTTCGGTGCTGCAGGAATGGACCTAGAAGGAACATTATCTTTCTTGAGGGCAAGGAACACCAGGGAAAGTAGGAAGCAGAGACACAAGAAAGGGGACAGCCCCCTGGATGGGGGGTGGGGGGAAGGCCCCTTGAAGAATGGCCCCCTGAGTGGGGAAGGAGGCCTCATGGAGGATGTGAGAATCAGTCGGAGCTTGCTGCGGGACAAGTCACGGCAGAGGCAGCTGCATGTTCAAAGACACTAAGCTGTCAACAAAGGTTTCCCATTATTGCTGAAGGACAAAGTGGGAGGTGGGTGGTTGTGGCAGAAATTGGGCTGGAGAGGTGGCAGTGACTGAATCGGGAAAGGGCTTGAGGGGCCTTGGGCTGTTGTACTTTACCTTGTAGTCAATAGGGAGCCATTGCAGGCTTCAGCAGGGGGGGATGGTCAGATATGGGCTTTGGCATGATCACCGACCAGCAGTGTGGAGGGTGGCTCGGAGGTAGCCCTGGACCAGAAGCAGGGAGGCCAGTTGGGAAGCTAGTGGGTGAGTCTCAGTGACTTCAAATGATGGTAACTAGCTCACCTTCACTGAGTGCCTACTACGGGCCCGGCACTGTTCTCAGCGCTTACGTGCTTTAACGCATTTCAGCTCCACACAAAGTGGGTGCTCTCGTGATCCTTTAGAAACACCCTCTATCCCCTAAGGCCTCCCAGCTCTACATCCGGCCTGTACCTCCCCTTTGTCAGACCTCTGTGTCCCACAGAACACCAGCTTCCCCACCGGGTGTGTAATGGGAATCTTAGCCTTCCCGTGTCCAAAAGTGATTTTCCTACACGTGCTCTCCTCTCAGTCTCCCCCGGCCCAGTAAACAGCAACTTCATCTTCGCACTTGCTGGGTCTCAACACTGGGCTGTCACCCCTGTGCACCCTCTCCCCTCACCACCTACCCGTACCCTCGGCACCCTTTCTCGCTCCCCACATCTGATCTGTCAAATCTTATTGATTCTGACTTCTGCTGTACCCTCCATCCGACCCCTTCTCACCTCCTCTCTGTGGCTGGCTGGGCCAGACCCTGCTGTTTCTTGCCTGGATTACTGCGGTGGCCCCGTTTCGGACTGCTGTCCCTGCTTCTCTCTACCCTTCCTCCAGCCCCTTCACTTACTTTTCACACACAGCAACCAGTGTGACCTTAACATATAAAGTCAGATGGGTCTTCCCTCTGCTCAGATCTGCCCCCATCTCCCTAGAGTCAAAGTCAAGGTCCTGACAACAGCAGATAGATCCCTACATGACCTGTCCAGCTCCTCTCTCCCCAGCTCTTTATCAGACTCCCATGCGTCTCGTCCATCACTCCACTGCAGCCACCCTGACTACTCTGTCAGTCCTTCAAGGCTCCAAGTCGCCGTTAGGCTCAGAATTCTTGCACTTGGCCATTCCCTCCACCTGGAATGCCGTCTCCCCAGATATCCATGTAGTCTGTTCCTTCAATTTTCTGCTCAAGTGTCACCTTGTTAGTGGGACCTTCCTTAGCCACCCTATTTAAAATAACAACGCTCCTTTCTCCCCCACCCAGGTGCTCTCTTTCCCTGCCACACCAGAATGTCAGCTCCAAGAGGACAGGGATTTTGCTTGTTTCACTGCCATAAGCTCAGCGCCTGGAACGTTGTAGATGCCCCATCACCTGTTTGCAAAACTGAATGAGGAAACTGAGGCAAAGAGTTGAAGTAAGACTGCACGCCGGTGAGTGGTTGGGCTGGGATGATGAGACCAGGGTATGGGCAGTGACATCAGTGAGGGTGGAGCAGAGGGATGGATGGAAATGACACCGCAGATGGGCCCAGGGGACTGGGTCCCAAGTCTCTGGGCTGACTACTGCTCCTGGGGGTGACCTCGATATTGTGGGGCCTCTTGGGGTTGACGCGAAGGTTATATCAGTCTGGAAATGAAAACATATTGTATATATAGTGAAAAAGGGTGTTCGAAAAGCCATCCCATGAATTTTTAATTCCCAGCAATTTCCTGTCCTTCTGCACCTTGGCCACTGAGGCATCTCTTCTATGGGGGAGGCAGAATCAGCAGCCGACAGGAAGCTGATCCTCAGCTTTGACTTTCTGAAGGGGTATTTTGAAAGAGTTGTGCAGTTATAACAGTTTTAGAATCCAGAATTTCAATTTAAAGACCTACACACTTGGGAAGGATGAAGAGTTTTTCTGAACCCCCAAACTTCCTTTTACACGTTAAGACCTGGCCACGTTGGAGCAGGGACTGTTCACTCTGAGCCCTGGTGGGAGGGAAGCTTTGAGGTAGGGCAGTGATGCTCACACGCGGGTGTGCTTCGGAGCACTCAAGCCCCCTGGAGGGATCGTTCTGACATGGATGGCCAGCTGGCCCCAACCTCAGAGTTGCTGATTCACTAGCTCTGGGTCAGGCCTGAGAATTTGCATTTCTGACAAGCCCCTGGGTGATGTTGACTTTGAATAGTCCTGATGTAGGGGATGGAGAGGAGAAGGCAACATAGGGCTCCCAGGACCCCAGGAGATGGGGGTATAGAAATACTTAGGAAGACTGTGGACCGGAGGGAGCTGGGGTTGGAGGAGAGTGTGTGAAAGCCATGGCCAAGAGCAGTCACGGGTGGTGGGTGCCGGGGGGCCCACCCAGAGGACAGAGGAAAGATATCAGAGCTCCTGCAGAGTGTGGACGCCCAAGAGAGCAGTTGAGGCTGGAGGCAACGCTGGGACCACAGACCCCTCCCCAACCCTGGGGTTATCCAAGGCCATCATCCCTCCATCCCCTCACCCCTTAGATGTTGCCCAAGAGAAGGAAAGGAGGGAGTGAACAATCCTGAAAGGTTGGGCATTTTACCCCAAAGAACCTGAGTGGACCAGGAGGGGCACAATTTAGATTTTTTTATTTTTATTTTTTTTTGCCAAAACTGCGTTGATTAATCCCTCTGCTCCCCTGAGAGCAGGGGAAGCGGTGCCATGGTTGTCAAGGGGGAGCTGGGAACACAGGCTGTGGAGTCATTTACTTGCTGTGCAACCCCGGGCAGGAGACACCCTCTTCAGTCCCTCTAACGTAAACAGAAGATGAAAATATTCATCTCATGGGATTGAGAGGCTTAGGGGAGACCGTGTGTGCCTGAGAATGCAGAGCCAGGGCTTGGCACAGAGCAAGCACTCAACAAATAGTATTTATTGTTATTATGAGTTTTAAAAATTCTTTCCCTCCGATTTTTCCTTCTCTCTTCCTTCTTCCTTAAATGCTTACTGGCACCGACTCTGCCCCGGATGTAGATCTGGCTTTACAACAGGGAATCTGTCAGGTCAACAGGCAACTACAGGCCCGGGCGGGTGCTGTGCTGGGGTCTGCCAGGGGACGTGCTCCTGGGGGATGGCTGGAGGGCTTACGTAGCTGGTGTTGTAGGAGCTGGTAACGTTTCAGGTGAGGGGCTTTAAAAATATAATAACAGGAAGGAAAGAGTAAAAATTATGAAATTTCTCCCTTAGTCAAGGTTCAGAAACATAATTCTATGTGCAGCAGTTTATAATGGAAGGCAGAGGAGCACCGTGGATTTTGGAATCAGAGAGACTAAGTTGGAACCCAGACTCAGGTTTAACCAACTGTATGACCCTGGGCCAGTTACTTAACCTCTCTGTGTTTCAGGTTTTCTTAACTGTAAAACGAGATGAGAGGTATCTCACTGAAATACGGGGTTGCCGTAGGGTGAAAGGAGGCAGGCTAAGTCAAGCTCCTGGCATGTAGTCATTGGCTCATGAATTCCACGTGCAGGCCTGGAAAGTGGATCCGGGCTGCTTCCTCTCTGTCCTGCACCCAAAACAGGGCTGTCGTTTGGCACTCTGGGTCTTGATGATCTGAGGTTGCCTGTCTTCCCCACCTCCCTGGGTGCTCCTTGAGGGCAGGGTCCCATTCGGGCTCTGTCTGGTGTGTCCACTTTGGACCGTAGTTGGGTATTATTAGTAAAGCTGAAGACCACCGGCCTCATCACTCAGTAATTCCCTTCCTTGATATTTACTTTAGAGAAACTCGCATGCTGGGACGTGTGTGCAAAAATGTTCATAGCAACCTGTTTGTAATAGCAACCCCCCCCGAAACATCCCAAATGTTCATCACCAGCAGAGTGTGTACATGATTGTACACACTCATTATACTCTACAGTGGAGTGGAATACATTCTCACAGCAGTGAGTACGGGTGACTTACACACAGTTCCTGACGTCCAGGGCCCCCAGGATGACAGAACTGGACCAACAGAGCAAGTCACAGCCGAATACCTTCAGTGTGACCCCCACAGACACTTCGCAAATATGCGGAAGTAGACGGTATGTTTTTAGGGATATAAACACATAGGGAAGAATATTTTTTCAGTAAGGGGATAATATAGACACACAGCTCAGGCCAGTGGTTTTCGTATCCTGAAAAGGGAAGGCCTGGGCAGGAAGGACCCAGCAGGGGCATGAAGGTGGCTGGTCTGGGGCAGCAGAGCGGGAGTCACCTCAATTCCTCTCGTCTTTAAAACATGCATGCATATTATAAAAGTATTTTCCACGCTTACTGATACTTAATATGACAGGGTGAAATCTCAGCTGAGAAGCTTTGGGGGGCCCATGGGGGCAGGGAGGATGCAAGTGGCTCAGAGCAGAGGAGGGGCTGCTTGGGTTAGTAGGACTTTGGGACCTTGCCTTACAAGGAAGAGTGGGGGGTGTTTCCTTGACGATGACCCTTCCCTTGGCTATAATTCCATTATCTATCATTGTCAGGGAACTCTCGGACTTCCCTTCTTAAGACCCTAGATCCAGCAAAGGGAGCCCCAGGTCAGGGAGAGAAGGAAAAGGTGTGTGCTCCCTGATGAAGTGGCTTCAGTCTGAGTTTTACAGCAGGATCCTGTGGATTTCACTGCTTTCTGGGTATCACAGGACTGTTGGGAAGAGTTAAGGAGATAAGGGATGGAGAGCCCCAGGAGGAGTGCCTGGTGCCTAGTGGGTGGGTGCTCATAAATGTCAGTTCAGAGAAAGGAACTGCCTTAGCTCCATGCCCTGCTTCGTGATCCAGTGTGGTAGGTAGAAGCAACCCTGCAGCTTCTGCACTGGTCTCTTAGACCTGCTGGATGTGGAACCCAAATTCAGTTCAATGGATTAATTTCCAAAGCTTCTCAAAAGTTCAGTAACTTGGCAAATCTAAGATGGGGGACATATAAGATGGGGGAAATTCCCTCACAGGATGGGGAGCTTCTATTAGGTTTCCATGGCACTCAGCCCTGGTGTTCCTCCCACAGTCCACACTAGAGCTCACCTCAGGGTTCTACAACCTTTCTGAAGCCTGGACCCTGAGTTCCAGAATCTGGAGGGAGTGAGGTAGGAATGCATCAGTGGGGAACAGATGGAAGTGCTCAGGTCTTTAATTTTGGAAACCCTACTCTCCCTGACTTGGGGACCAGCCAGGTCTCCTTCTCACTGAGCCTCAGATTCATCAGTGGTAAGATGGGGTGCCTGCTCTTCCCCAGGACGCTGTGAGGGATGAAAATGTCCACCGAGCGCTCATCAAAGAACATACCACCCCTTCCTTTACCCCAGGCCAGAGAGATGGAGCCTGGGGGTTCCTCTATCAGAACCAATGAGGAGGCTCAAAAATTGACCCTTGAACCTTCCTCCCTCCTCCTTCAACACTATCCATTCTCCTCCCCCAACCCCCATCTCAGCTCATTCTTTACCTTGTCCCCCCATCTTCTCCAGCTTGGTGGCTCAGGGAGACATACCTTAGTCTTCAGGTGGGCCATGCTGGTCTACTGCCTTGATGACATCATGCAGATAAGACTCAGTGAGCCGGAAGTAGCAGACACCCTAAATCCCCTGGTAAGATACATGCTTGCTGGAGGTAGGAGATCAATGCCACAGAATTTCACGGACTGTTGCCTCAGAAACATCCCTGAGGCAACAGTCCTTGAAATTCTCCAATCTCCAGACCTAGGGAGATTCTAGGGCATGTCATGTTCTCTCCTCCCGAGTGAAAGGCAAGTGGCTGCACTGTAACCCCCAGCACTAAATAGAAGCATGGATTTGGTAGGCCTTTGGAGGTATTGTGTTCCATATTTGGTTGTGTTATTCCTACCCATTTACCAAGTTATCCACAAGGCTTCTCCTTGGAGTGGGGCTCAGAGAAAGAAGATTCCAGGTGGTATGGGCTGCAGTTCAGACAGCGCAGTTGGGTTGACCCAGTGGGAGCAATGGCGCTCGGGCAGAGGGCTGTGCCGGGGTGTTGTAAGGCACCTGGGGCAAGCCCTGCGCAGGTGACTCACGGGGGAGGCCCTTGGTGGTTGTGTTGCTTTTCGTGAACAGCTTTACTGGGGTACTTATCCACATGTGATAAATTGCATGTGTTTAAAGTGTAGAATTCTATGTTGTGATACATCCCTGCACAGCCATCACCGTAATGAAGATAATGAACACCTTCATCACCCCCGAAAGAGTCCTCGTGCCTTCCAGCCATGTTTCCCTGTCCCCAGGCAACCACCAATCTGCTCTCCATTTTTAAGACGTTTATGTAAGTGTAATTATTCAGTCAGTGCTCTTTCTGTCTGCCTCTTTTCGCTCGGCGTGATTGTACTGAGATTTCCCTATCTGGTTGCCTCTATGAATAGCGCATTCTTTTTATTGCTGAGTGGCATGCTCTGTGTGCCGGCTTGTTATGCACCCCTGTGTCGTGGGCAGTCGGGTTCCCAGCTCTGGGCTGTCACAAAGAGAGCTGCTGTGAACATTCATGCACAAGTCATGGCGTGGACGCATGCTTTCATTGCTCCTGAGCATACCCCTGGGATTGGAGTGACCAGGTCATAGAGAAGGTGTGGGTTTAAGTTTTTAAAGAAACTGCCAAACTGTTTTCCAAAGTGGTTGTGCCATCTCGTATGCCCAGCAGCCATGTATGAGAGCCCCAGTTTTGGCGTGGTTGGCCTTTTCATCTCCGGTCTCTCTGACAGGCCTGCGGTGGCCCCTCACTGTGGCTTTAGTTTGCACGTCCCTAATGACCAGTGGTGTTGAACATCTTTTATATGCGCTTCTTTGAAATTCATAGATCTTCTTTGGTGAAGTGTCTGCTTAAATATTTTTCCCAGTTTTTTATTGGGTTACCTGTTCTTTAATTATTGAGTTTTTAGTTCTTTATATATTTTGCATACAAATCCTTTACCAAATAGATCATTTGCAAATATTTTCTCCTAAGCTGTAGATTGTCTTTTCTTTCTTTTAACAGTATCTTTCAAAGAGCAGACATTTACTATATATATATATTTATATATATATGTATTTATTTATTTATATTGATTCTAGAGAGAGGGGAAGGGAGGGAGAGAGAGAGGGAGAGAAACATTGATGTGAGAGAGAAACATTGATTGGTTGCTTCTTGAACACATCCCGACTGGGGACCGAACCAACAACCCCAGCGACCTTTCAGTTTGCAGGACCAACCAGCTGAGCCATGCAGGCCAGCGCCATTTTTTATAAAGTCCAGTTTATTGGTGTGTTTCTTCCATTGGTCATGTTCTTGGTGCTGTATCTAAGAAAACTTATCCCATCCTAGGACCACAAAAATGTTCTTCTATGTTTCTCCTGTAAGTTTTCTGTGTATAGGTTTTACTTTTGGGTCTATAAATCCATTCTGAGTTACCTTTTTATATGATGCAATGAGTAGATTGAAGGTTTCGTGTATGTGTATTTTTTAACAGATGGATGAGTAGTTGTTCCAACACCATTTGTTAAAAAGACAACCTTTTCTCTGAAGAGGTGCCTTTGTACCTTTGTTAAAAATCAGTTGTACTTCTGTGGGTGTTTCTGGACTCTTGATTCTGCTCTTTTGATGCATTTCTCTGTTTCTACACCAATACCTTAGTTTGGATTACTGTAGCTTACTCTACTCCAAAACAAAAGCATGGCTTCTTATAAAAAATAAAAAGGAGAGAAATCTTTGAATCTTTGTCTAGATACATGTTTTTTTTCAAATAAGAACATTTGCCAAGAAATTACTTTTATTTTCTTTGGGAAATGAAGGGTTCACGCCCACTTCCCAGGCCCTACCCCCTCTCCATCTCTGGGTGCTGTCTGATCAGGGCTGAGGAAGGCGTTTCTAACACCACCCATCTTCTAGAGGCAATACTTTTCTTAACATGACCTGAGATCATGTTAGCTTTGTGGTGGTTATACTTAAAGCCTGCTACCAGCTAGGACTCCTTTGTTTGTCCCATGTGTGGTCCTGCTAAGCCAGGTTGAGTCAAACCCTCTGCACGGACCTGCGTGCACTTTTTGATACATAATTTTAGGTTAATAATTAGGCATCAAGGACCACGCTGGGTACTTTACATAACAAATTGCTGTTATGGCCACCTTATACTGAGCACTTTTACTACGTGCCAGATAATGTGGGAAACATTTTTCTCAATGGCATAATTTTTTTTACGGGAATTTCTTGGCTTAGGGAACTCAATTGTCTAGGGCTTCTAAGGCTTCAGGCACAGTTTGATCACACCAGGCACTAAACGTTTTGCATACTCTATTCAAGCCTTGCAACAATCAGTTAAAATAGGCTTCATTAGCCCCACTTTACTGCTGAAGACCCAGAGGCTTTTAGAAATTAGTTCACTTGGCAGAGCCAGAAGTTGACTCCAGGTCCACACTGTCCTGCTTTCTAATTTGTAAAAATAAGGAAATGAGGCTCAGAGAGGTTAAATAACTTGTCCAAGGTCATACAAATAGTAAGTGACCGATAAGTGGGCATCAGAAGCCAGGTCTCCTGGCTCCAACACTGGGTTATTTCCCCTTTGCTCTTGAGAGAGGCGTCTGGAGCCTCAGTAGGTCTGGGGCAAGTCCCCTAAGGCTGGAAGTGATGACCCCTATGTTAGGGACTTTTAAAGTTTTAAAGCGTCGATCAGGTGCAAGGGTGGGGGGCAGTCATTGCTATCATCATCATCACCCTGGCTGCCAGGTCTGATTGGAAGACCGAAGGGCCGGCTTCACTGTATCAGTGACTCCAGCTGGTTTAAGCAAAAAGTGTACTTCAGGGCTATCACACAGACCTCAAGGGCAGGCAGGGCACAGAAGGGCCTCCGTGCTGGGACTGGCAAGGCATCAGGATGGAAGACTCTCTGGGAGTGAGCGCCCAGCTTCCCCTGGGCCTCTCTCAGGACACTGGTTTCCTCCCTCTCAGGTGGGTGTCCCAGGCAGGGCTCCTCAGCAAGTCTATATTACTTTACCTGACCTGTACCTATGCCTAATTCCTCATCCTAATTCAGATATTCAGGAGTGGTTCCCTTTAACGCTGGTGCCCACCTCTGGCCAATTAGCTGGACAAGAAGGGGCTGGACTACCCAGAACAAATATGGGCCCAGGGTCTCTCTTGGTTGGAGTCAAATAGGGACTCGTGGCCTGAGAAGGGGCCCAAGAAGGAACCCGCATCCCTCTTGCCTGGTCTGGGGACTAGGAGGAAGCCAGTTGGGTCATCTTTCTGCCTGGCCATTTCTCAGTGCCAGACTTCTTCAGCGGTAAAATTCCTCCATCCGGGATGCCAGTGCCTCTGGAAACGTCAGAAGATTCTGGGGGAGTCTAGTGAAGAGTGTGTAGCTCATGCTTTTGGGGCTGTTTGAGGCTCCTGGGGATTTGCATCCTTGTTTCTCTTCATCCCTGAGGGGTAGTTTGCTGACCAATCCCAAAGGATTTCCTGTCTTGCCTCCTGAGTCACAGCTCAGCCTCCGAAACATGACAGATAAGCATGTTGTTTCACCAGCCACCTGTCCCGCTGATTCCATCTGATCTCTAGGTTTTCCTCCCCTGGGTGTGTATGACTCTTTGAGTCATAGATGCCTAGAATGTCAGGGCTGAAAGATCATGGCATTCAAATGCTGTCCCACCTCAGATGCAAAACCCGAGATGCACAGAGGAGAGATGAGCGAGTGCGAAGATACCCAGTGGTGGTACGAGAGGAGATTAGGTGATACGTGGTCAATGATGTTGCTGTTGTCATAGATGTAATTAACTAAACTACTGCTGAGGCCCAGGCTCGATGCATTTAAGGAAAATAGCCAAATAAAGAAAACATGAAGTAAATAAGCTTACAGGTTTATTGGGTAAGCAAGTGACGTAAGCAGTTCGGGAGTGAGTGGAGCTCAGGAAACACTGCATGGATGGATGAGCGAGTGAGTGAGCGGATGGAGGAAGGAATGAAGAAAAAATGGGCAACAGTAGAATCTTCAGGTGCTGTGCTTTTGTAGACTCAGAATTGCTTCCCAATCCTTGTGTTTCAAGTCAGGGAGTCATGGCCCACAAAACACAGGCCCAGCCTCCGCAGGCACTGTGCCTTGGAACACGAACTGTTCACCATGCTGTTCTCATTTTCCGGGCCAGCAAACCCTAGCCGCAGAGGCCACTGAGTCTACCTTTTGAGAGGAATGTCTTGAGATCTGGTTTCCCAGCTTCCTTTGGGCCCTTGTCCCTGATCTTACTGAGGGGAGGGTCTCGAGGGACCAGACAAGGTCTTTGGCTTCCTGCGGGGATCCTCAAATGAAGCCCTTCTTAGCAAAACTCTGGGCCCCAGCCAAGACTGAGCAATAGAAGGGAAAGCACCCTGCATGGAAATTAAACAGGCCTAAGTGACCTTGGGCAAGTCCCTTTCCTCCCGCACTGGGTTTCAGATGCTTCCTCTGATAAACAAAAATTTTACCTGCACCCCATCGATATGTTCATCCAATAAGCATCTACCAAACTCCCACCACACTCCTGGCATCTGCCTGGCATGCAGGCAGATGAATAGAGGAGTTGGACTCAGCCTGGAATAACCCTCATTCAGCTGGGGTGGGGGAGAAGGCATATAAGTCATATAATTACAGATACATCTGGCCAGGGCTAGGTGATGTGGACAGTCCTCAGCAAATACAGGATCCCCAGAATGTGTCAATCCAGGGAAAGGAATATGTACAGGACTTGCGACATCACCGGGCTGCACCCAGAAAAGTGTTGGTCCTGGAAGGCAAGGGCAGCCTTTGGCCCAGATCTGGGTCCTTCTTCCACCCCACAGGAAACCCAGTGAACATGGGTTTTTGGATTGAGCAGATCCCGGTTTCAATCCTGAGCAGACACTGACTAGAAAAGGTAGCTTCATCCTCTGGGCCTTGGTTTTCTTCTTTACCAAAGGAGAATGGTGCCCCCAAGCCCCCCAGGACTTACGCAGGCTCCATAAGATAATAGACATATAATGTCAAGGGCTCACTCGACACAAGGCCTGGCGCATAGTGTGTGCTTCTACCATCCAGGCAAGCATCCAGGCAAGAGGTGGAGGAGCCGGACCTCTGCCCCCGTCTTGCCTCACTGGCTGAGGGCCCCCTGCTCCAAGAGGTCTTGCCCCAGGCTTTTCTTGACCCTATGAATGCTATGGAGGGCTTTCTTCCTCCCAGGCCAGAGCCCTTTCCACCAAGGCTCTGCTCTCCTGATCTGATCATGAACTTGGTATGTGCCCAAGATAGGGAGGAGACGGGCAGGGCTGGAGCAGGGGTGGGACTGCTTGGAGGAAAGCCTGCCGAGCCTGCAGGTTCCTTCCTCCCTTCCCAGCAGGGGGTCAGCACTGGAACTGCCCTCTCTTGTCCGACAACGTGCCTAGGACAAGATGATGTCCTTACTCCCTTCTTGGAGGCAGGATTGAATGGCTTCCTAGAAGAAGGCAGGCAGGACAAGGCCAGCATCAGAGGCACCCAGGGGAAGGAGGAGGATACCTGGCTCCTGCGAGAGCCCGGGCAGCCGTGGGAGAACAGGTTTGCCTGCATTCTTGGCAGGTCTCAGGATTCCAGAGCACTTTCTGTTTTTGTCACATCAGCCAATCACTTACTCTTGCCAAGGCCACAGTGCACCAGGCTTTTCAGAGCTCCAAGCTTTCCATCTGTAATTCTCATCTTCTCAATGGGTATCACTGGCTCTGTGTTACAGATAAACAAATTGAAGCCCCAAGAGGAAGATCTCATGCCCAAACCCAGAAGGGCTGATGGCAAGGAATTAATCTTTCATTGAGAACCTGCAGTGAGCCAGGGCTTTCTGTACAAGAATCATTCCTCCTTCCAATAGCCCAGCAAGGTGCGCTGGTGGTGTTTTCCCCATGTTACAGGTGAGCAGACCAAAGCCAAAGTCGGCGAAGAGCCGAGATGTGAGCCTGATGCTGCGGGGCTTCACATTCCACTGGGCTAACCTCTCCTCCGCGTCAAAGGCAGGGAAGCAGAGACTCGGAAAGGTTCCAGCTGGGTCCATCAGCGAGTGGCAAAGCTAATTTTTAACCCAGGCCTGTCTAACTCCAGAACTCCCGCCTTTTGCACTCCACTACATGGTCTCAATAATAACTTTTTTTATGGAACAACTGGCTGATGACAAATGACCACAAATCTGTCTCAAAGACAAAAAGGCCCAAAACAGAAAGGGCCACATGTGATTATTTCCATTTACACTATTATTAATCACAAACTTTGCAAGGTCAGCATTTATAACGTGTAGCTCAGACATGCAGAAATAAAACTTTATTTCATCTACAACTCCACCCTGCCCCCAGCTTCATTTCTGGGCGCAAGTTTATTCTCTTTACAGCTGAGTGCAGTGCAGGATCCTGCATTTTCTTTTGTTATAAAGGACATTCGGGGTCAATAGGGAAAACCTGTAGCGAGTCTATAGCTTAGACAGAGTACCATATAATGTTAATTCCCCGATTTTAATCGTTCTACTGTGGATATGTAGGAGGAAGTCCTTGTTTTGGGGAAATCCACTTTGAAGGATTCAGGGGTAAAGAGACATCTGTCTGCAACTTGGAAACCGTTTGGGGAAAAAGTGCACATGACTTTAGGAAAAAAACATGCAGAAGAATAACGCAAATGTAGTAAAATGTTAACATTTGGAGAATTTGGATGAAGGTTATCTTGGAAATCTTTGCATCATTCTTTGTAACTTTGCAACGTTTCTAAAATTGTCAAAAGGAAAAAGTTAAATAAGAAAATGTCCTCTTACCCAGAAAAATAGTCAAATCAGGGTACAAACTCTCTATTTGGATGGCTCTGTCTCTTCGTGGCACCACACCCCCATCCCTCACAACGACACCTGGCAGCAGAGGAGCCATCCACGACACCCACAGCTTTGGGCTAGGCCTTCCGGGCTCGCGGGCCCTGCCGGCTGCCTTGCCCGCTTGGGTCTTTGGTGTCAGCTTCCCTCCCTAACGCTTCTCTGCTGGTGTAACTGGTCCAGCCTGGCTTTGGGCCTGAGCATGCGTCACTCCAGAGTGTGGCTCCTTAGTCATGGCCTCTGGTGTCAAGGCTGTGCCCGCCGAGTCGTCCTGACTCTATGCTAGCAGTTTACAATCAGTGTCTTATCAGGGTTTAGAGAGTCCCCACTGGAAGCTTCTGATGCTTTCCATGGCCCACAGTGGCCTTGGGAAATCAGGCCCTTGTATGAGTCAGTCCCACCAGGGAAAACAAAAAAAATCACACTGGTTGTTTTTAAGAGAGAAAATTTAATGTAAGGAATTGGCTACAGAGCATCAAGTGGAAAAGCAAACAGAAAGATATCGGAGGTACTAACTGCAGGTGACAAATACCGCCCCTAGGGATGGGAGGACAGTGCAAGAAGTTGGGGTTACTAGAACTTAGTAACTGGGACCCAGGCCCTTTTGGGTCCTGTGTCTGGTACTGGTATATCCGAGGGACCACCACAAGCTGGTCTGGGAATGTGGAAAAAGAATGAACAGAGAACTACAAGCTCTTCCTTCTTCATCCAGTCTTGGACTCTCTGCTGCCCCCTATTGACAGAAATGGCTGTGGAAACAGCTGACAAAACCGAAATGGGACTGGCAGTGTCAGCCCCAGAATCACAGAACAGAATAGGAAATATAGTCAATCATAACCACGTAGTAACTATGTAAGGTGCCAGGTGGGTGCTGGAAACATCAGGGGGAACCTTTGTAAAGTATATGATTGTCTAACCACCTGAACCACCTGGCTGCACATGCAAAACTAATACAAAATAATGTTGAATGTAAACTGTAATTGAAAAAAACCCAAACACCCAGAATATAGAGAGCCAGGTTGGGGGCTGAGGGCTAGTAGTTTACTAACTGGCACTGGAGAGGTGGGGAGCTGGGCTGAGCTGGCAGAGTGAGCGCTAAATTCTCTCTCCCCGAGTACCCCTCATTGCCATTGCAGGTGGCGCCCTCTCTAGCGCCCTCTCACGGTGAAGCAAAGCCCAAGTCCCTTTGCTCTGGGGTCTTTTATTTGCTTCCACTGGGTGTTCACTCGGGACAGGCCCCAGATGGGAATCCCAAGGTCTTGCTCTCTTTTCTCGGTTTCTCAGCCCAGGAAGAGTTCCTTGTCTGACACGAGAAACTGCCTGCTCTCTGACTTTGGTACAACTTTTGTTCTCTGGGTCATCCAAGTTTTGTCTAAAGTTTCACATTAGCCCTGACTGGTGTGGCTCAGGAAGTTGGGCATCGTTCCACATGGTACAAGTTACTGGTTTGATTCCCGGTCAGGGCACATGCCAGGGTTGCGGGCCATGTCCCTGGTTGGGGGTGTGTGAGAGGCCACTCAACTGATCGATGATCCTCTCACACATAGATGTTTCTCTCGCTCTTTCTTTCTCTCTTTCTTCCCGTCTCTCTAAAAATAAATAAATAAAATATTTAAAAAGTGTTTCATATTAAAGTTCATTTAAGGAGATTTTAGAATTCTGGAAAATTTCTTTTCTCTCCTATATACATTCACTCTTGGAATCGAACGCCTGGCTCTTCAGAAACAGTTTCGCTTTGGACTCTTCTAAGCGTCCAGTCTGGCACTCAGGGCTGAACCATGACCCCCTTCGCCTGGGCTGTGCTCCGCCGCTCCCTCGGCCAGTGGGTGGAGGGCCGTGGCGCAGCAAGAAACATTTGGGGGAAGGGAAGACCCCCTCAGTTTGAAAGGTCCCGACATTACCCTGCTCCGGTAACACAGGCTGAGCACCGGCCCGCGCTTGGTGCCACGCTCAGTGCTGCAGCCGCCATCCTGCTTGTCTTCACAAGGGGCCTGTGGGAAAGTGCAAAGTGCCCCGTGACTTCCCCGCCTGAGCCTTGCCCCGTGGTGCCATCCCAACTCTAGCCCTTCACCTTTTGGAAAACCGAGGCCTCAGAGGGGCGGTGCAACCTTGTCATGAATGCAAACTCTGGAAGAGTCCAGCACTGGGCAGGTCACAGAACCTCCCTGTATATAAAGCATAAAGTCATAAGGATTTGAGATCACGGATGGGAACTTTTTGGTGCAGTGCCTGGAAAACAATAGGCATTGGATAAATGGTGGTACTACTACTACTACAAAATGTTTAGTGACCTTTGCTCTATCAGGCACAGGGCTAAGCACTTTGCGTGTGTGAGTGACTTTAATCCCCACAGTCCACGCTGGGACACTCTCGCCCCTCCCACCCAGCCTCATCGGTCTTATTCACGAGGCATCCCACCCCCAGGGCCCAGCTCTGAGTGTGAAGGACGCCAGCCCAGAAGAGGGCATCACTGCATCGGACTGCACGTCCATCAGGGTGACTGGGAACATCTCCACCGCCCACAGCTTTTTGGTAGAGTTGCTGCGATTTGCTTTCATTCAGCTCTTGGAGTGTGGTGTAAGCTTCAATTCTCCACCTTGGTAAGAGTGCTTTTGTTTATTGAATTGAGAACTTTGAAAGCTTTGTGACTGTATTCTTCTTCTGTTATTTTTATGCTGTCATTTGGAAATTACTTTAGATTTATAAAAGTTGTAGAAATGGCGCAGAGCACTCACCCAGCTTCCTCGGTGTTACGTATTGTTTCATAACCACGGCACACCCGTCAGGCTAAGAAGTTGAAGTCGGCACAGCACTGTGAGCCACAGACTGCATTCGAGTCTCACCGGGTCTTTCCACAATGACCTTTTCCTGTTCCAGCATGCCACTTAGGACACCGCATCGCGTGTAGTCATCTCGTCGCTGCAGTCTCCTTCATTCTGCGACCGTTTCTCAGTCTCTCCTTGTTTTTTCATGGCCAGGGCTTTGGGAGAGTACTGGTTAGGTATCTTGTAGAATGTCCCTGAGGCTTGGTCCGATGCCACTCATGACCAGGCTGGGGTCATGGATGTGGAGGAATAATGTCACACAGGTGAGGTGCCTCTTCTCATATCGCATCTGGGAATACAGGATGTCAATATTTCTTGTTACTGGTGATTGAATCTCTCCCTTGGTTAAGGTAGTGTCGGCTCCACTGTAACATTGTTATTTTCCTCTTTCCATGTCCTCTAGAAGCAAGGCGCTAAGTTCTTCCTTCCCGAATACCCTTCACTGCCATTGCATGTGGTATCGTCTCTAGTGCCCGGTGAAGCGAGGCACAAGCCCCTTTGCTCTGGGGTCTTTTATCTGCTTCCACTGGGTGTTCACTTTGGACAGGCCCCGGACAGGAATCCCAAGGTCTTGCTCTCTTTTCTCGGTTTCTTAGCCCAGGAAGAGTTCCTTGTCCGACACGAGAAACTGCCTGCTCTCTGACTTTGGCACAACTTCCAGTCCAAGCAAGAGAGAATTAAGCTCCACTGCCCAGAGCAAGGAGTAGCAAAGACTTTGTGGACATCTGTTAAGAGCACAACGGTAATGAATATTTTGAAGAAGGTACTTTGAGGCTAGGCAAACACTCCCTTTGTCCTTAAAATCTCACCCACTCTTTGAGCATTCATCAGTGGCCTTGCCTGCAATGATTGGTAATGTGCTATAAAACAGTTTCCCCTTTTTAGTGAACTTACTGGGGTGACGCTGGTTAACAAAATGATACAGGTTTCAGGTGCACAGTTCCACAACACATCATCTGTACCCTGTATTGTGTGTTCACCACCCCAAGTCAGGTCTCCGTCCATCTCCATTTATCCCCACCTACACCCTCCTCCGGCTCCCTCCCCTTGGCATTCCCACACTGTTGTCCATATCTATAATTTTTTTCTCTTTTTTATCTCAATCTCTCCACCTTCCCCCATCCCCAGCTGTCAGGCTGCTCTCTGTTTATGGGTCTGTCTTTATTTTGCTTGTTAGTTCATTTTTAGGGAACACTTTTAACATTGGAAAACATGATATTCATTGTTTGAGAGAATCTGTAATGCCAATAAGCTCTTGTGAATTCAGTTTCTGTATTGTATGAGCCACAGTAAAATTTCCATGGTCTAGACAGAGTTTAAACTTATTACACTGGGGGCTGATGGAGAGCCGAGACCCCCCTGCTGTGGCCGCATCGGCTCTGATGTTTCATTAAAACACTCCTGCCCTGATTGGGAAACTGCTTGCCTCCGCCCTCGCCAAGTCCCATCCCTGCCCTAGTCTCCGGAAACCTCTCCTCCTGTCTCCACAGTCAAACACAGAGTGAGACCCGCCAGACATTGTAGTTATGAGCACATATCAAAGTTTCGTTACACTCTTGCTGCAGAGGAAAAAGTCTCTAGCAGGCCGAGTCCAAAATTCACTCCTAGAATGGACATTTTCTGGGGAAAGAGAATGTCTACAGTAATTATTGTTAGAGTAGCAAGAGAAAGAGAATACCGCCTGGTTATCAGTCAGGTGAAAGCGCTGGCTTGGGAAATGGGTTTTGGGACAATTTTGCTTACTTAACACTACCCAGCAGCTAAAGAATGAATATTTGGCTCAAGACTGGACACTCCCTTTCCCCTCAACCCTGCTTGGGGTGAGGTGGCCTTTCCATTCTGATGGTCAGCCCTGTGCTGGGTGTAGTTAAGCACTTCAAATAGTTTCCAGGTTGTGCGCATATACACAAGACGTTAAATAATCAGTCTATAGTTGGGTTCAGGTACAATTTGATTCGGCTCAGAGAAAGCATGCCTTGGAGCCAGAAAGAGCTGGTTTTGAAAACCAGCATTGAATAGAAGTGCTGGAACAATCTCTTTGGGCAGGTCACTGGACCTCACTTTATATAAAGTGGGAGGGTCATGGGGATTGGAGATAACAGAGGGCAAGTTTCTAGCACGGTGTCTGGAAAATAATAGGTATCTGAACAATGGTAATGCTATTACCATTAGAAGAATGGTTCTTTCCTCATTAGAATAATGGTAATAATAATAAACATTTGTTGACCAGCACTACCTCAGTCACAGAGCTCCACATATTAAAGGTAATGTTTATTTTAATCTCCACAATAACTCTACGAGTTAGGTGCCTTTACTATCACCCCCAGTTTACAGATGATGAAATCGAGGCTCAGAGAAGTCAAGTGAAACTTTTTACGTTCACACAGATAGAATGTTGGTGGAGCTGAGAGTCCAACCCCAGTAGCCCGACATCCATGTGTCCCTGATAAACACACAGGAGCCGGGGCTGCCCGCTAACCCCCTGCAGGAACTCTGAAGCCTTCCAGACTTCTACAGCCCGAAGGTCGGGAGCTCTGCCGTAGACCAGACAGACCTTTGGCATCTTATGAAACATTGCTGACACCGGCAGCGTTTGGTACTTATTTTTATAACTTAATAGCAAGAGGAAGACAGATAAAAAAAGAGAGACATTCACACAATTACCCAGAAACAAACACTGAATATTTTAAGGTACTTGGCGGGCACATCCACTGTTCAAAAACAGTCGTTGGATGTTACGTCTCCCCCAAATACAATATCAGGGCCCCCCCATTAGAGAATTACTGCCCACTTTCCTAGATTTCAAAAAACTTCCCCAAACTCTGAAGGTAACAAACCATGTACAAAAAACCAAAACACACATGGATTCTCTTTAATAAAAGATGAAAGGGGGGGGGTGGCCTGCTGAAAACTTTTTTCTGCTTTAGCAGAGAAAGTGCCAAAAATTCACTCTTGTCTCTCCTCCAAGGGTGAGGGAGGAGAAAAGGTGTTTCCTCCACAGCCCACTTGACTCCACCCCCACCCATGAACTGCTTTCAATTCTGAGTTCTGGCCCTGCTGAGGGGCAACTCAAGATCTATTGTTTAAAAGGAGTTGCCCAAATCTTAGAGGAGTCTGGGGTTGACCGAAAAGCGGCTCGCTCAGATCTTGGATGACCTGGGACACTTAGAGACACAGCCCCAGAGCTGACCTGGGCCCTGCAGGATGTGGGGGGTGGGGGGTGATGCCACACTCACGGCTTGGAGCAGGGACAGGAGAGCGCTAATAGTGAGGGGGTGCAGCGTGAGGGTCACTTAGGGGGGAGGTGCCACATTGCAGTGACCGTGACGGCCTATGGCCTCTTGTCTCCATCTTGGGAGTGAAAGCCAAGCAAGTCCATTTCTCTTGGATTTTAGATGCTCTGACTATTCCTGAATGACCCAAAGAGGTCAGAGCAGCGGGGGAGGGGAGGTATTGTCCATAAAGATAATTCTGGACTTTCTGCTCATCCTGCTAGGGGTTTGTTCAAGACAATTTAAGTTCAATTTGGATAAAAACAATCTTTGTTAAGTACCTCATGAGTTCTCCAGTTACGAAAGTGTGACCACAGCCTCCTGCCAAGTCCCCTCCACCAAGGAACAGTAACTGCTGGGATGGGGACTTGGCGTGTCTCAGCATTCCGATCACCGAAGTTTTTCTTTCTCGTCCCCATCACCCATCCACGCTTAACTCACCAGGAACCCACAAAGCCCCTTTGTGTGTGGCGAGCAGTAGCTTGGGCGCTCGGAAGGGCCCGCATCGGCGCTGTCCTCGGAATCAGTAGAGAGTTATCTCCACTGATGAGGCTGGAGCCAGGGAAAACAGAAGGACTAGGAGCAAAATAACCTGCCACCAAAAAGCTCCAGTCTTCTGGAAGAGCAGCATCACATCTGACGATCGCTAATGAGACCCAACAGGACTTCCATTATTCATTGTGTTTCAGGACAAAAGATCTTTCTGTTTCTGCTTTATGCTGAACCATTTTTAAATTACCTGGAGATGGAAACCAGTGTGGAGAGCCCTAGGAACAGGCTCTGTTGGCAACCTCTACCCACCATCAAGGAGGGCCTCGCACTTCAGCCAAGGCCCACAAGCCGGTCCAAGTACTTCACAAAGCCTCGGGGAGTAGAGCTCGATTTTACCAAAGATTTCACGGAAAGATGGAAGACGGTGGTGCATTGCACACTGCAGAGCAAAAGCTAATACATATGCCGACTAGACTCTCCTGTTCTCTCTGCCCCAGAATTTCCTTCTCGGTTGCCAGCCCCCCATCTCCTACTGCCCCCTTGCCCCAGCCTTCACTCAGCTCCCTGTCCATCCCTTCCCATTTTCCCTTCCTCCTGGGCAGGACAATGTAGCTCATCCCACCTCGCAAACAACTCTCCGCCCTCCAAACAGAAGAGCGCCCAGAAGCCTTAGTGTCCGCTCTCCTTGGTTTTGGCTGTGGGAGATGTAAAGTAATAACTTTTCCCTCTCAAGGAGATTTTCTCTAACTCTCCCTTTTTGACATTATTAAACATAAACATCACTTTTCTCTCCCAAATCATCATATATGAACTCGGAGTCTCTAGAATTTATAGGAGGAGGAGATAGGGAAACTGGTAAGGCTGAAGAATTAGTTGATAATCTCTTGCCTAGTGAGACCACACCCACCATGCAGCGGGACGCTGGGGTGAGGCGGGCTCCAGGCCTTGGGCTGGTGACACAGGTTCAGCCTTGGGCTCATCCAGCTGTGACTCAGGACGGACCTTCAGTCAGGTGTCAGCAAATGTTTCACGAACAAATGCTTTTGGGCGTGCCACCTGGCTTCTCTGCCTCAGTCACCTCCTTTGGAAGAGGGAGGTAGTAATCCCTTTCCTGTCTACTTCTCAAGGTTGCAGTGAAGGTCAGGTGAGTTCATGGGTGAGGAGGCACCAAGATAAAGAAATAAAATTGTTCTTGGCTGAGCTCTAGTACTATAGCCTTTGGCAAATTGTGGGGAAGCAAATTAGCCTTTGGATGTTACCACATTTCTCCTCCTCTTCTTTCCTTCTTGAGTCATTTTCCCTTTTTTTGCTCAGGTTCTGCCTCCTTTCCATCTGCCTCCCCGCCCCCCCACCCCACATCGGGATCCTTCTTGGGTAAAGGGTCAGCTGTCAGCCCTTTATACCTGAATGCAAATTTCAGCCCATGTTCCGTCTGCCAGCCCCAGGTGTGAGCCCTGATCTCGGACTGTGACGTGAAAGGTTCTGTGGCAGTGGTCCTCAGCTTCAGTGGGCGCCCACGGCGGTCCCTGGGCAATGCCCTGGGACTTTGGTTCTGTGGGATTTGGTTGAAACCCAGAAATCTGACTTTCTTTGGAGCGATCCAGGCGATTCTGATTCAGAATCTGTGCTCATGGAACATGGAAGAACAATGATTTTTAGAGGTAGGGGCTTTAGGAAGAGTTGGGGGGAGGTTTCAGGGTGGGCGGGGGGTTCCCACTCACTCACACTGAGGCAGAGGCCCCCAGTCTTCCCAGGACAGGTCTCCTGCAGTCATCAGAGGTAGCCATTGCTTTGTCAAGAAGAGTAACTCTTGCCGCTGTTACAAAGCAGTTTTATCCCAGCCAACCCTCCCCAAATCCTAGGAGGGCAGGTAGTATAGTTCCTAGTTCTGGGGGACAAAGTTGAGGCTTCCAGAGGCTGGGTGATTGGTCTTGGGTGCCCCCTGCTCCCCATGGTTACAGCAGACGAGGACTCAGAGGAGCTGCCCCCAGGCCAGAGCGCATGCTTGTACACCGCACCGCTGCTCACGGGGCCAAAGCTGTCTGTGAACTCCTCCTGGTCCCCCCTTCACCTCAGTCTGTTCTAATCAGGCACCTGGTGGGAAGAGGTGGCGGTGGTGGGGTCCTCCTTGCACCTCAGTCCCTTCCTCTAAATGTCACCGAATAATGCAATGTCTACTTCCTCAGTGTCTGTGGAACCCACCCACTCCTCCGAGTCCCTACCCACCCCTGAAGCCCGGGTCCAGAAGCCAGCTCCACTCCTACAGGTCCACATAGGCCGTCTTCCTGGCTATACTCGCCCCTTCTTGGGCAATGTGGCTAACAGCGTCTAGTCTCACGTGGCCCTGTCCCTGGCATAAATGATTGGTGCAGGGGTGGGTCCCTGGGCCGGAGTGGGCCACCCAGAGTCCTTCACAAACACGAGGGCAGACCTTCATCAGTGGTGGGTGGGCACTGTAGGGTGAGGGGAGGCCTCCCAGTGGTTGTTGGCCGCATTCCCCACACTGGAGAGGGGGAAAACCAGACAGCAGCCGAGAGGAGCAGGAGCGGGGGAGACAGAGAATGAACCGACCAGTGCGTTTGACAATGTGGAGGTCACGGATACCCCGACAAGGGCAGTGTCAGAGGCACGGTGGGTGCAGAAGCCTGTGGGGAGGGGAATGGCTAGTGACAGCCAGTGCAGATCACTCTGTGGACTAAAGGGCAAGAGAACAGTGCAAACAATGGGACTCCATAGAGAAGTGGGGCCAAGTGTGATCTGTTTGTTTTTAAAGATGAAAGAAAGAACACCTCATTTTTATGCTTGTGAAATGACCTTGTCAAAGGGGAGACAAGGTGGCTCTGGAGAGGGGGATTTTGGAGGGATATCCCTGTGGAGGTGAGGGGCTGGGGGCTGCCATTCCCATGGCCCCTAGGCCGAGGGCCCCGCCTGCAGGTGCAGATGTGCCTGGATGCTCTCTGGAGTGGTCACTCCCTCCCCCACTCGCATTTGAAAAAGATGCTGGGAGCCTTGGGCGCGGCTACCCTTGGGCAGAACAATGTTCCAGGCTCAGGACTCGGTGTTCCCACCTTGCGGCCCAGGTCCCCCGGCTGGTGCGCCTGGCTGCTCCCCAGGCAGCAGGGCGAACAAGCCTCTATTGATTCTGGGTGGTGGCTGGAAGAATGCCCCTTTGTTGAGCTCAGTGCCCTCCTCCTCCCCACGTCCTTGCCCGCAGGAGAGGCATTCAGGTAGGAACCTCAAAGGGCAACAGGGGACAGACAGCACCCCAGTCCCTGGAGGAGGCCTCCCAGCCCTGCTGTCCCCCGTTTCCTCTTGGTCACTTCCCAAGCTCTTGCCGCCCTTTCCTGTCACTGCCCCCCCCCCCCCCCCCGTGCCCTGCCCATTGCTCAGGGGAGGCCCAGGCCCAGGTCTCTCCGTGTGAAAATCCTCTCTGCCTTTCGAGGTCCTGCTGCTCCATGGACCCCCAGGGAATGGGGGCTTGTTGGGAGGAGGAAGCGGGGCTTGTTCATACCTGGACACTGGTGTCTAACCTGGAACTCGGTCCAGAAGAGACATATCAAAGTGTTGAGAAAAAAAGACCTGGTTTCAGCCCACAGCACTACGCCTGTCCCCGTCACCCAGACCAGAAATTTGACCAGTCCATTACTGGGTTGGTCACAAGTCTGTTGATTCTTCTTGTAATGTCGCTCAAACTCCTTAGTCTGGGCTTCCCAGCCCACCCCAGTTTGGCATCATCCTACCCAGGCCCTTCCCTCTGTTGGCCTGGACTTGCCACTGTTGACTCATCCACCTACTTCATCCCTATTCATTGAGCATATACTACGTGCTGCCATCTCTCTAGAAACTGGGGGCAGGGACAAAAGCTCTAGGGGTTTTCGTCTTCTGTGGAGAGTGATGGGGGGCTGTGGCCGGCCCATGTGTCCTGCTCAGTCCGACCTGCTGGCTCTGTCCTGCTGGGTCTTCTGCCTGAGGTGGCCTCCCCAAGCTCCTCCACCTTTCTCAGTCATACTTGGATTTCAGGCCTCAGCGCCAGTCCCACCACCCCTCGGAAGCCTTCCTGGTTTCCTCCGGACGGCCAGCATCTTTCCTTTACCTGTCTGTCTACCTCTAAGACGGCCCCTCTGGTCTTGGGATGACTTGCCTAGACTGCTCAAGCTCAGATTCTCAAACATTTCCTCAGCACCTGCTGTGTGCTGCGCTACACACGGTGCCTCATCCAATCCTCCCGTCAGTGCAAGAGGTTCTATTATGCCTGCTTTTTACAGATGGGTGTAGTGAGGCCCAGAGAAGTTCAGCAGCTTATGTGTGGCGTCCCATTTAATGGATACGGAAACTGAGTCTCAGACAGGTAAAGCAACTTGTCTGATAAATGCCAAAACTCAAACCCCAGCCCCCACCCGGGTCTGATGGACCTCGAATTCTTTGATCTCAACCTCTGCAACCCAATTACTCCTCCAGGTGCTTGGGAGACCCATCAGCAGAAAGCTGAGGGAGGCATCGTTACTGGGGCCCTCAGAGAGAAGCGCTGCGCGGGGGGATGCCCAGGGCCCTGCCGTCCTGGCTCTGCCTCCTCCCAGCTGTGTGTCCTGGCTCATGTTGCTAACCTCCTCTGTGCCTTCATTTCCTCAGCTGTGAAAGGGGATGATGTTAAGTCCTCCCTCCCCCGCTGCTGTGAGAAGGAAGCGTGATGGTGTTTGTGAGTATGTTTTGCGGGCAGCAAGCCTCACCCTCAGTGCATTGTTAGCCGCTCCCCTGACTTCTAAGCTGAGTGAGCAGTGTGAGCATGGGGAGCAGCCCTGGCGGAGGGGAGAGAGGAAAGCACTGGGTGGGGCTTTTCCTGGGAAGAGAGAGGCAGGTGAACGTCTTACTCAGCCCGCCTCACTGGAGGAGAGGAACCTACTAACTAGGTCGCCTTGCAGCAGGAAGGAGCTATTCTGGGATCCGCCTGCCAGAGCAGGAGCTGTAAGCTGGACTATTTCAGGGGTGGCACAGGAAGCTCCCCCAACAGCTCTCTCTTGGATCCCAGCCCTGTCTTTGGGCCTTGACAGGCCAGGTGGCCCTAGTGGGCACTGTGCTGGTACCTCTGCATGACTGCCCTGGGGTAGGCAGTGGCACCCTGCCTGGGACCATTGCAGCACACCTGTCCCATCCCCTGGAAACCATCATCCCGGGCAGCCGTGGGTGAGAGCATGAGGCTTGAGTTTCCCAGCCTGGCGGTGACTCTCAGCGCTTGACTGCAATAACCCCGTGGCACTGGGGAACTCAGGTCACCATCTGGGCCTGGGTTCCTCCACCTGTAAAGTGGGGGTAATGGTGCTTGCAGTCTAGGACTGTTTTGAGGATTAAATGAGATAATGACCCAAAGCACCAAACACAGCGTCTGCCCAAGGGCAGTGCTTGGTAAATGGTTACTGTTCCTGCCTGAGCCTCTGGGGTTCTCCAAGCTGCTGTGACAGCTGCAGCAAGGACAGGAAGTTGCTCAGCGGCCGAAACAGGCTGTGTGCTGTCGGGAGGGGGCGGATGAGGCAGGGAGTATGCTGGAGAAGTTGGCTTCTGAGGCTCTGGCTTGATTAGCACCATAAGGGAGGAATCCTTCCGGAAGGAACTTGGAGCTTTGAAGTCAACGACTGCCCTACGTGACAATCGCTCAGCCCTGGGCAGCAGTCAGTGCTCTGAGCTCCAGGTGTCTCATCTGCAAAATGGGGGTGGGATCGCTTCCCGGGCTTGGGCAAGGAACAAACGCCAAGGCTTCAGCACAGGGCTGGCGTTTAGGAACAGTTATCGTTATCTGATTTACATGTCACACAGCCCCATGACGAAAGCATTATTATCCCCATTTTTAAAAATTAAAAAAAAATTTAAATCCTCACCCAAGGACATTCTTTCATTGCTTTTAGAGAGAGAGGAAGGGAGAGAGACAAACATCGACGTGAGAGAAAAGCTCTGACTGGTTACCTCCCACACGCACCCAGACCAGGGATCCACCCTGCAGCCTTTCCGCTATGGGAGGATGCCCCAACCAGCTGACCCCACCGGCCAGGGCTATTCTCCCCATTTCATTGGTGAGGAAATGGAGGCACAGACAGGCTAGGTAATTGTCCAAGACCTCATCATTAGGAAGCAGTCTGGCTGAGATTTGAGTCCAGTCTGACGCCACTCCCTTTGCCTGGCACGCAGCAAGTGCTCAAAGTATCTCACGTCAGACGTGCATAGATGTCAGACGCGTGTGCGCGACAAGGGCCCAGCAGGGCGCAGTTACATAGTCAGTGGTCGGTGATGTGCACCAGTTGCTGCTGTAATTGTTACAATTGTTATTCTCATCACAACCATGGTTCGGAATTTACACTGGAAGTTACAAAGCTTAAGAGTGGCTGGTGAAGGTAGAGGGCGATCTAAGGTATTAGAAACGACAACAATCCCATACTCCGGGGAATCGTCAAAGATATGGGGTAAAAAACTAGAGTCATAACATTGCAGCATTCCCAGTAATTACAAAAAATGGACAAAAACGTATGTACTCCTGTATCACACAGTAAGTTAAGTAAATGATGGTCGCTCTCTTCGGTGGAAAATTATACACCTACTTAAAATGATGCTAATATGACTTGTGGAAAATGTTTATTATGCAATTACTATTAAAGGGAAAAGGCTGGATATAAAATTCTATTTCTGCTCTAATTATGCCTCTATTAAAGTATCAAGTGCGCGTAGACAAGAGCTGAGAGGGAATATGCAAACAGTCGATGTGTTAAATGCTGGAATTAAGGGTTTCTTTCTTTGTCATTGATTTAATAATTTAACCATAATGTGCTGAGCACTTACTGCGTGTCAGTCACTGTGTTAAGCATGGTTATTAGTGTGGATTATATTAGACTGAAGGAGGGCTACAAAGCAAAGAGGTTTTATTGCCTCTCCAATATTCTGGGGGTAAGCAGTTCAAAGCTGATGTGGCCGCTTCAGGGTGTTGGGGACCCCGGATCTCTCTGTCTGGTGGCTCTGCCATTCCTAGGGAAGCTCCCATTTTCCCTGTGGTCTAATAGGGCACAGCACCACGTGCACAGTCTGGCCAGCATCGTGAGGACGGGAAGGGAAGGGCAGGCTCTTCCGCAGGAAAGATATGGCTGGAAGTCACCCACATCACCTCCACTCTTAGGCATTGCTCAGAACTTTGTCCCCTGGTGACTCCTACCTGCAAGATAGAGTGAGACATGGCATTCGTTTGGGTGGCTGTGAGCTAAAAATTGTAGCTAGTGTGGAGGAGGGAAGACAGCAACTGGGAGCCTCTGCTACAGCATGCCAAACTAAGCAAGTCGAGGCTCAATCCCTGAGGAGCCCACTGTCCAGTGAGAGAGAAGCACATGTCAAGGAATGATTGCCAGACAATGTGAGAAGTGCTGTGGTTGAATTAGGGGTCCCTGGGGACAGGATGGCCAATGTGCCTGGAGGGACACCAGCAGCTCCATCTCCCAGGAGGATGTTGCCTTCACTGGGAGCCACCCGGTTTGTGCCGTGAGCCGCTGTGCTTCCCCTGACCACCCGCAAGATCTGATCGGTCAGAGCAGGGGCAAGTGGCACTCCGGACCCAAGCTGGGACCATCCATTGCCTTCTGAGAGGGGAGTGGAGTGGAGTGACACAGTACTGGAGTCACTGCAGCCCTGTCCCCTGAAGGTGGCCTGCTTCTCCTGGATCCTGCTTCTCCTGGGTCCTGCACCTGTCCTTCAAATTGGTTGTTTATTCAACTCCTCGTCCTTCAATCTGGGAGGTTCCTCAGTAAGAAACCCATCAAATCCCCACCACTTTTTTTTGACTTTAATAAACTGAACTAATTCAGAGGGTCAAGGTAAGTTAACAAGCAGTTCTGCTGAGATTTAGTTCCAGATGGATTTCCGGCCAGGTGCCATGAGAAGCCAGGAGGGTTTTAAGGAGGGCAAAGGGGGAGGCTACCCAGGCAGGGAATCAGCATGTAAGTCTGGAAGCCTTTTACTTTTGTTAGTGGTTTATTGATTATGCAACAAAATGACCAACAAGAGAGAAAATACTTAACAAAGGCCCTGGAGGGGTGGGGAGCTGGCAGTCAATGTCCGAGCGTGGGGTGAACGGGCTGGAGTTTGCCCTCCCTGGTGGACCTGGTTACCACTGCACTGCGTGGTGCTAGGCACACCCGAATATCCCTCTGGATCATTTTCTTCAATTCTAAGAGGAAACCAAGAGTATTTAAGTAAGTGAAAATAAAAAAAACAGTATTTATGAAAACTTTATACCACCACGCTATCCAGGACCTGGTTGAACCTCGTGGTGAAATCATCCGTCCTTTCCTGCCGATTCTCCCTCTGCAGTGCATCTGCGGGCAGTCGGGCTTCCACAGGTGTCCTCCGCCACGCACTGCGCCACACACTCCGCCCCGCCAGCTCCGCCGCCTGCTTGTCTGAGTCCCTGGACAACCGCTTGGCCTCCTGACTGACCTCCCTGCTGTTACTATTGTCCCCTTCCAATCTGTTCTCTGCAAACCAGCTAACATGGTCTTTTTAAAAGTCCTATCAAGTGAAAGAAGCTGACCTGAAAAGGCTACATACTGTATGATTCCAACTACATGACATTCTGGAATAGGCAAAACTATGGAGACAGTGAAAAGGTCAGCGGTTGCCAGGGCTTTTGCAGGGAGGGAGGGATGAGTAGGGGGGAGCACAGGGGGATGTTTTGTGCCCTGGAAGGTGGATACACGCTACTCATTATACATTTGTCAAACCCATGTACGTGAAGAGTGAACCATAATGTAAACTCTGGAATTCAGTCAATAATAATGTTTCACTTTTGGCTCATTAATTGTAACCAATGTATCACATTAGTGCAAGATGCTAGTGAGGGAAATTGTGTGTGGAGGGGGAGGGATGAGAGTGTATATGGGAACTCTCTGTACTTTCCACTCAGCTTTTCTGTAACCTTAAAACTCAAAAAAATAAAGCCTATTAATTAAAAAAACAGATCATGTCATTTCTCTGTTTAAAACCTTCCAACTGTTTCCTGTCACATCTTGCAAAAGTGATAACAAATAATAAAACTCCTTCCTCCGGTCATGAAGCCTCCAGGATGTGGCCCTGCCTCGCTGTCTCCCTGCACTCACTGGCTCTCCAGCTGCCTGTGGCTTCTGCTCCCCAAACATGCCCCGCCTGTTCCCATCTCAGGGCCTTTGCAATTGCTGTTCTCCCTCTTTGGCTGCTCTGTTCCCCCCAGTTTGCAGATGGTTGGCTCCTTCTTATCATTCAAGTCCTAGCTAAAACATGACCTCCTTAGAGAATTCTTCCCATCAAAAGCAGCCACCCAGTCACTCGTTGCCATATAATCCTATTTTAACTCTGCATGAATCACTGGCTGATAGTTTTCTTGCTTGTGCATTTAGTGCTTACATCGCCTCTAGAATGTCATTGCCATGGGAACAGGGGGTCTTCTCTGCCTTCAGTTCTAGGAGCTGGGGAGCTGTGTCCTGGGCATATCACAGGTGCTCAATAGATACTAAATGAATGAATGAAAGAGTGTGAGTGAGTGAACAAATGAGTGAATAAATTCATTGAAACTCACTCAGAGCTAGGTCTAAGCTGGCTTTTGGGTCCTGCAGAAGATACGGTTATTAACCCCTGGGATCTCACCATCTAATGCACAGAGGTTTGTACTGAACCTGCTGAGCCAGGTAGTGGAGGGATTAACAGCGTGGGCCGTGGGGCCGCACAGCCTGGGACCGAATCGTGTCTCTGGTCCATCACAGCTGTGGTCTGTAAGATGCGCAGGGAGGTTCTTGGAGGAGCCTATTCCATGCTCGGCAGATGCTAGTCCTCGTCATTGGCGTGCAGGCCATACAGAGACACGCGAGAGAGAACTCCTCTGACACCAGAGGTCAAGGAATCTAGGAAATCACTTTACTTATTTGTGTTTCTGGATCCCTCTTTGCAGGCATTTGGAAGAGAGCATGAGAAGGGGCAGGGTGTTTGGGGGAGCCTTCATTCTCCCAACAACTTGACGGGGTAAGTACAGTTAGAGCTATTTTGTACATGTGAGAACTGAGGCTCAGGGCAGCAAAATGACTGGCACCGTGTAAGACAGCTAGTAGGTGGCAGGACCAAGAATTACAGCCAGGTCGGACTAATGTCACTGTCACCCCTACCCGCCCCCCCCACCATCCCCTCTTCATCCTGCTCTGGAGGCCTGGGCTCCAGCCCTGAGCCCTCGGGCTTACGCAGGTGACAGTCAAACAGACTGGGCAGGAGCTGGGCTGTGGTGCAGTTAGACCTGATGTGAATCTGAGCCCGGGGGGGGGGTGACCTGGGGTGAGGCTCCATATTGGACAACTGGGGACCAGAGCAGTCTCTGCCTTACAGAGAGAAGATGACAGCTCTCGGGACAGGGCCTGGCGTAGGGTGGGTGGGTGGGCAAATCCTCGCTGACTGAATGCCTGAAGAGTTGTTGTGAGGGCGGGGTGAGATGAGGCTGGTCCGTCAGATACATAGCAGTCAATTCCAAATTTCCATAATGGAGGACCAGGTCCGGGACTCTCCAGGCAGCACCCGTGTGGATAGGAATTCAGAGTTGGGAGGAATAATAGCAATCATCTTATGGACACGTGAGGTAACCAAGGCCCAGAGAGGGGGCGTGAGCTGGCCCCATCCCCCAGCAGGTTGGTGGCAGATAGCTCCAAGCTTAGGTCCTGGGAGAGGGCCGCATCACTGGGGGTCCCAGCAGCACCAGAGGCTCCGCCTGGCTGAGGCCCACCCATTTGCTCCCGGCTGACCTGGATTCGAGAACTGGCTCTGACCTCACTGGGTGCTGGCAGGTGGTGCAACACATCCTGAGCCTCAGTTCCCACAATGTTAAAGTAGAAAAAACCTCACCTAGCTTTGGAGAGTCGTAAAGGTGAAATGCGGGTGTGTATGCAGAGCGCTAGCTGGCTGAAACAATGAGTGCTCATGTCCCCCTTTCCTCACGCTCGCTCCCCACGCTGACATCGGAGGCAGCCTCCTACCCCTCAGCTGCGGTTAGGTCACCGCCCTGCTTAACAATCTTTTCCTCTTCCTGTGGCCTCTAAGGGGATGTCAGAATTCCTTAGCCTGGCTTCTAGGACACCCCGAGCTATTGCACCCGCTTGCTTTTCTGCCATCTCTTTATAACTAATGTGCTGTCAAGTTAATAAACGAGTCTACAGCCCTTTTTGGAAATGCAGCACATATAAAGCCTGCAGGAAAGAAATCTGTTTCACCTTGTTCATCCAGAATTTTCCAAATGAGTTTGACTATGGAGCCCTATTAATATCCCACAGAACATACTTTGGTTTCCTGAACACCCTCGGCAATTTCCTGCCTGCCCACTCTGTGTAGGTTAGTCTTACTTCCCACAAAGCCCTTCCTCCCCAGGACGTGTTTACTTACCCAGAGGCCCAGACGGGAGACCCCACCTTGGTCCAGTAGAGTGAGTCCCTTCGCTGGGCTCTCTCGGCTCTGTGCACAAGCCCCTACCCCAGCACTTTGGGCTCCCCTGCCAGGCTGCCAGCTCCAAGCTTCCCAGCTTCCACCTCCCTGCTTCCCCTTTCCCTGCTTGCAAGCTGTGTAAGTCCTATTTGTTCTCTGTTCTTGGAGGGGCATCAAAAAGCACCTCCTCCAAGAACATTTTCTATATGCCCCAGTCCAGAAAAATCTCTCTTAAACAGTTTCCCAGACAAGAAAAAGCTAAAGGAGTTCATTACCACCAAAGCACTATTACCAGAAATGTTAAAGGGTCTTCTTTAAGAAGAAGAAGAAAAAACAGAGGAACATAGTTATAAGGAATAAAATGGCAATAAACACATATCTATCAATAATCATCTTAAATGTAAAGGGCTTAAATGTTCCAATCAAAAGACATAGGGTAGCTGAGTGGATAGGACAAGCATATATATGCCGTCTACAAGAGACCCACCTCAGAATGAAAGATACACACAGACTAAAAGTAAATTGATGGAAAAAGATATTTCATGAAAATGGAAATTAAAAAAAAAGCTGGGGTAGCAATACTTATATCTGACAGAACAGATTTTAAAACAAAGGCTATAATAAGAGACAAAGAAGGGCCCTACATAATAATAAAGGAGTCATTCCAACAAGAGGGTGTGACCTTCGTAAACATTTCTGTACCCAACATCGAAGCACTTAAATACATAAAGCAAGTGAACCCCTGAAACCTATATAATTTTATTAACCAATGTCACCCCAATAAATTCAATAAAAATTAAAAGAAAATAGAGATAGTTTTAGTGCAGAGATGGGAGTGGGGAGCTTCAGTGGGGTTTAGACCACAGCAAGTTCACAGCAGCCCCTGGCTTTCAGCAGCCCTGCAAGTGGATGAGGCAGGATCTGGACAAGAACCACAATGCAGACCTGCTCTGTCATCACTGAAGAGATTCACTCACTCAGTCATTCAACAAACATTTATTTATTCATCCATCAGTGATCTAGGGTTTGGGAATATAACTGATCCAAAAATTCCTTAGGTTCTACTGGACGAGACAGACAAGAAACACATCAGTATGTAGCTTAACATCAGATCAATTGTTATAAGGGGAAAAAAAGGAGAATCAGGGATTGGAAAGTGACCAGAAACCTCCACAAGGTGAGTGGTCAAGGCCTCTCTGAAGGAGAGACTCTTGAGTTTCAATAAAATAATGGAGAAATTATAGATTTCTGAACTGGGTTTATAGAGGAGCACCTTTATATTTTTGTCATCTTTAAATACATATATTAAATAACTGACATAAATAGTTAAAACTTAATAGTGTATGAAACCAAATCCATAAAAATGAGCAATGAAGCCAATAGAAAATCAATAGAAGAAAATTATACCCCTCTCCCCAAATTTTAGGTCATTTCAAAAACAGTAACTCATTGAGAGAACAGATAAATTTGAAAAGCAGGTATGAATAGTTTCCTGGGGTCTTTGATAATCCAATAAATTAAAAGGACTGAATCACGTGGACACATTGGCAAAAATATTTAAGTTTTGTGCATACTTGGCACAGATTACTGAGCTAAGAGAACATAAGATATATTATGTACCACTACAAAAGACATTGATGACAAACTGGAGTGAGTTTCATCAATTAAGAGAGGATTTAGGATTAATTTAAGTGCACAAAAAACTGAAACTGTCCTGAAAGAGACCTGACAGAGATTTTTCCCAAGCTTGGCCACCCTACAAATGTACCCACGTGACCAATATCAAACAACCGTGAAACTGGAAGAAGCTTTTCTAAATTATCAATGATTTTGTTCCATGCTGAAAGATAAAGCATGCCAGAGGGAAGGCTGAATCACCTCTCTCTTTTCTCTCTGTAGATACACAAAGTTACAAAATCTGATCTAAAAATTGATGCCCACAGAAGCAAGTTCAAATCTCTAAGTCAAAATTTTGAAAAGATTTTTAGGGAGTGTTTATAAGTTCAACATTTAGTATCTTTGCTACTTGACTTTCAAGGGGGCCCCAGGTGCACAGAATTAGGTGATCATACACCTGGGCTTATGACACTCTCTTAACACTGGCCCCTGCATGTCACACTTGGTTTGGTTATTTATCATACTGTAACGTGTTACCCAAAGACAAAGCTAGTAACTTGATGACCTGTAGGTAACCATAAATTCCCTTCCTGCAACTGTATATAATCCTTAAAATAATACTTTAAAAAAGATTTTATTTATATTTTTGGAGAGGGGGAAGAGTGGGTGAAGGAGAAGAGAAACATTGATGTGAGAGAGAAACATCAATTAGTTGCCTCTTATATGTGCCCCACCTGGGGACAGAACCCACAACCCAGGCATGTGCCCTGACTTAGAATTGAACTGGCAACCTTTTGCTTTGCAGGACGATGCCCAACCCACTGCGCCACACCAGTCAGGGCAAGAATACTTTTTATGTTAGTCATTTTTAACTTTACCAAAGAATATCATATTGCATAAAATTTCTGAGATTTATTTGTCTCACCTAGTGTTAGGTTGGCAAAATTAATTCATACTTGAGGTGTGTCCCTGCAGCTCATTCATTTTGACTGCTGTCTGTTGTATACCACTCGGAGCACGTCGGAGTGTGTTCATCACTCCCCGTCATGGGCGGTGAGGATGGGCAGTGAGGGTGGGCAGTTCTCTTCCAGTCCTACAGGAACCAACAGCCACGATATTTCAATGGCCTTAGCACCAAACATTTATTTCTAGTTCTCATTCTGTGAGGCTGAGGGTCTGCTGGGGAAGGGTCTTTGCCAAACAGGGAGGCCTGGCAAGGGTAAACAGGGAATAAATAATTATGAACAAACAATGCACTTGCTCCCAGAAGGTTTCCAGGCTTTGCCCCGTGAACAGCCCCGCTCTGAGTAAAGCTGCTGCACCAAAAGCTACATTCAGCTTCAGAAGAGAAAGCCAGACTTTCCCCAAACAGTTTCACCAGTTGACGTTCCTGCTGACCATGTGCAGAAGGTCCTGGGGGCCCACATCCTTCCAGCACCTGGTATCGGACTTTTAACTGCTATAAATTGAACGGATGTAAACTGGCTCTTTGTGGAGGCTTCAGTTCGCACTTTCCCCGTCACTAACCACGTTTAATATCTCTTCACACTCAGCGGCTCTGTCTCTTCCTCTCCGAAGAGTGCGCTCATACTTTCTGTCCATTCCTCTTTCTTTTTCAAAAGTCTTCTTTCTTACTGATTTGTAGGTGTTCTTTATATACTGTTCATATTAATCCTTTGTTGCTTGTGTGTTCTGAGATTTTTTCCCTCCTACTTGATTATTTGTCTCTTTAAGGTGTTTTTGGTGGAACCTAAGTTCTTAATTTTAATACAGCCAAGTTTATCAGTCTTTCATTTCATAGCTAGTAGTCTGTGGGGCCTTAAGAAATCTCTCTATTCCAACCTCCAAAAGTTATTTACCCACATTTTCTAATAAGTGTTTTAATGTTTTATTTTTCAAATTTGAGTCTGTAATCCATGTACAGCTGATCGTTGTATATGTTTTAAAGTCATTTTTTCCAGCTCCATGTTTTGGGCATCTTTTCTTTCTTCGCCATGATGTGCCATCTTTGCCATGTACGAAAGTCGTGTACATGTGTGGGTCGGACCCTGGACGTGTCTGTTTCTCCTCACGGGTCAGTCTGTCTGTCTTTATGTCAGTACCACACTGCCTTTGTAGAGTTACCTCACAGGAAGTCCTGATATCTGGTGAGGCAAGTGACAGCCACCCGGCTCACGGCAGGGCACCAGCTCTGCTCCTGCTCAGTGAGCAGCTTCAGGCATATCAATTTTGAATCTTGGGTTTCTGGGTGTAAACCGGTGTCATGAAGCGACCTCATGATGGTGTTCTGAGCATCAGTAGCACTGCGTGTGAGGCAACATCTCAGCACAGTGTCTGACCCTGAGTGTTCCTGAGACAGAGTCCAGAGACATGAACTGACATGCCTCAGGTCACGCAACTGGATCGACCCCTTGCTGTCTTCTCCACTGCCAGGAATCAAAGATCATTTCTGGATCAGTTAGTCTTCTCAATTTCTTTTTTATATGTTGTTCCTCTATCTTAAAAAAGATCAGTTTCCTAAAGCTCACGGCACACCATTGTTCCTGAAGACCCCGTCCGAGTTGGCTCTTTCCTATCTGATGGGAACGGAGTGATTTGGATAAGGGTCTCCCAACAATGTGGGAGAGGAAGCCAAGTTTATTTAAAATCCAGCTTCGCTTGGCCCTGTTACCACTGGCCTTGGCGGAGCCACGGCTCAGGGGCATCTGAAAGCAAGCAGGTCCAGGCATGGCTTCCGGGGGAGTCCCTGGGCCGACAGTGCAGAGCCCCGGGAACTCGGAAACTGGAAGTGCGGTGGCCTTGAGGATTAACCACTAAAACCCGTCCGGGGGCAGGGCCACGTCTGTGTTGTTCCCACTGTCTCTCCAGATCCCACTGCAGCCCCTGGCGTGCAGTAGGTGCTCAGTAAGCATGTGTTGAATAAGAAAATGCACATGGTCAGAGAGATGCAGAGTCACTTTGTAGATGGTTTGACCACATTTTAAAGACACTTGAAGCCAGAGAGAAAAGGTGTGTAGTTTACCAGCTGAGTTGGTAAGGTCTTACAGAGTGAGAGGTTTGAGAAAGTTATCAGTGTAATAAAAGTTACAATAATTAATATGTGTAACTTGCTCAAAAACGGATAAAGAGATAAATGGAGTGAAGTAAAATCCACAAATAGACCTAAACATATAAGGAAGTTTGGTATATAATAAGGGTAGCATTTCACATATGTGAGGGGAAAATACATATTAGGGCAATTGTTGGGCGTCTGGAAAAAATCTAGCTGCATCTCTATGTCACTGCATACTGTACACTAAAATAAATTCCAGATGGATCGAATCTGTACAGATATTTTAAAAACCATAATGATAGCCCTGGCTGGTGTAATTCAGTGGATTAAGCACCGGCCTGGGAACCGGAAGGTTGCCAGTTCGATTCCCAGTCAGGGCACATACCTGGGCTGCGGGCGAGGTCCCCAGTTGGGGGTGTGCAAAAGACAACAGATGGGTGTATCTCTCGCACATCAGTGCTCCTCTCCCTCTCTTTCCCCTCCCTGCCCCTCTCTCTAAAAATAAATAAATAAAATCTTAAAAAATAAAAATAATAGCAGAAAATATCAGAGAATGTTTACTTCCATAATCATGGAGTGGAGAAAAATCTTTCTAAAACATGACACAAATCCCAGAAATTATCAAGAGAAAAATGGACAGATCTGGCTACACGCATATTTTAAAACTTCTATACAGGAAGAAAAATGATACACATAAAGCAAATAACAAACACTCAACTGAAGAAAATACCAAATTCCTTCTTATAGGACAGATGAGGGCTAAGAACCTGGTGTGCAAAGAACTTGTACAAATCAACTTTTTACAAAAATACAAAAGAATAAAAGAGAAAAATAGATGAATAAGGAAAATAGGCAAATAACATGGGAAAATAAATGTTACAGCAGATGACTTTCAAATGGCCAATAAACACATGAGGAGATGCTTGACTCCACAGGAAGAAAATGATCCAAAGGGAAACAACGATGTGGTGATATTCTTCGTGCATCAGATCAGCAAACAGTAGAGGGCGCTGCGGTGGAGCATCTGTAGGTTTTCTGTCGCTGCTGGGCAAATGCAAATTGGGTACATTATTTTTGGAGAGAAATTTATCAATTTCTACCAAGGCTTTATATGTGTGTGTCTTTTGATGTAATCAATCCTACCTTTGGGTATTTATTTTATAGAACCACTGGCAGGAGTGAGCAAAGATAAATACACAGGAAATTCTTGGCAGCATTGTTTTGTAGTAACAAAAGCCGGGAAAGTATCAGCAGAGGATGGAGGAATTCGTTGTATGTTTATAGCGTACAGTCGATAAAGAATGAGAGACCTTTCTACACATGCCGGCATGGGAAGATGCCCACAATTTGGTGTTCTATTTTGAAAAAATTAAGTAAGTTGAATACTACATATATTATCTATACCTATAATATTATTATATAGATAACTTTATAACATATATTTAAATATTATATTTTAATTTATATTTTAAAATGATCTTTCACCCTCTCCATATATATTTGTACATAACACACATATGTGATTATATATATTGGAAATTTACACACCAAAGTGTTTACAGTGATTTAGATTGAGGCAAAGGTTGGAATTCACATTTTATTTCTCTGTCACTTAAAATGTTTGCAATGAGCCCATATTACTTTTGTAGCAATTTTAAAAATCACTTTTATGCCCCGGTTGGTGTGGCGCAGTTAGTTGGGCGTCGTCCCGCAGAGCGGAAGGTCGCTGGTTGGACTCCCAGTCAGGGCGCACAGCTGGGTTATCGGTTTGCTTCCCCTCCAGTCAGGGTGCGTGCAAGAGGCAACCGATCGATGTTTCTTTCTCACATTGATGTTTCTCTCCCTCCCTCCCCCTCTCTCTAAGAATAAATAAATAAAATATTGAAAAATAAAAAATCACTTTCATTAGATACATTTTAACTGACATTTTGTGTCTGTGAGCTGGTTACAAAAAGTCTGCCTCTGAAGACAGACGCTCAGCCTGCTAATGCAGGGTTGTCTGCTGGATCACGTTTCCCTCTCCTGGCAGTTACAGACGTCCAGCCGAGAATCCTGGCTTCCTTTTGGAGCTAGCGTTTGCAAGGACTGCCTTGTTTCCTGAGAGAGCCGGACAGGCCACTTGTGTTTGCTCAGTGCTCGCTGAAGCGTGGTAAGTATACCCCAAGTGCAGTCCAGGCGAACCCTTAGCAGTGAAGCTACCTTGTTTGACCTCCCCTTCACAGCATGATAATAGCAGCCCTTCTTCCCACAACAGACGGTGAGCTCCCCGTGGCAGGCACCGGGTCTGTTTGTATTCCTAGGAGCCAGCAGGGAGAATGTTACTTGACCTAATTTATTAACACAAACATAGACTAAGGAAACTCGCCTACCAGGCAGATGGTAAAGCCTGGCTGTAAACCTGGCAGTCAGGAAGTAAGAAAAGAGATTGGCAGTGAGCCATCAATGGCTGGAGGGCAGGAGGGAGGAAGGGCAGATACAGCAAGTCAGTTTACCAAACAGAGCCTTTGAGAAAAGGAGGAGGCAGCCAGCACCCCCTAAACCCCATGGGTAGGGCTCACGGCTCATGGAGCTTGTCCTTCTTAGAAACAGGGCAGAGAGGCGGGTAGAGGTGGAGTTGGAGGAGGGCCAGGCTGTATTATATTCCGTCTTGCAAAGCCGGTGGGTGCGGATATAATTGGTGTTGCTACTGATGACATCAGTTGGAGAACGGCCTTTGTGGTGGAGATAGCTTAATTAAAGCATGCGGAAGCAACATGTTTCGGCCCTCAGGAAACTGAAAGGCTGGCGCGAAGTACCTATTTGTCTTGTCTCCCCAATGGCCAGGGCCTGGCACAGACCAGGGGCTCGGTAGACGCTTGAGCAGGAAGGACCAAAGCAGGGCAGCAGAGAGAGGGGGAAAAGAGATGGGGGATAATGACCCAAGGACCAGACTTCTTTTCTAGTTTCCTGATATCAGGGGGTGCTTTGAGAGGGGCCCCGGAAGGCTGCCTCCACTTCACTGCCCATCCTCGGGCTTCCATATTCTTTCCTATATAGACAGAGAGAATATGGGACTAGCTCAGGGACTCTGACCTGGAGTACCAGAACCCTAGGGAACTCTCAAGATAGAAATGGATACCATGAGCTATTTTAAACGCATAGCAGGAATTGTGCATTTGCTCAGGATGAGACTGTATGTGCTGACAGGCCAGGTATCTTTTGGGCGGGGGGGTGGGTGCTGAAGTCCATCACTCCCAAGAAACAGGAACGCATTTGGGTCGAGCCTGCTGTGCAGGAGGGCTGACCTAGGTTAGGTTGCACCTAGTTGGGTCTTGGGCCAAGTGACTAGCCTCTCCTGAGCTTCAGTTTCTTCTTCAGTGAAGTGGGGCTGACAACAGTGCCCCCCTCAAAAGCTGATGTAGAGATGGAATAAGCTAACGCACAAAGAATGCTTGGCACCCAGCCTGGCCCAAAGTCAGCCCTTGGCAAATGGTAGTTACTATCATGATTAATTTAGGGTAGGAAGTCTGGACATCTCATCCTAATCACAATCTCTGTACCTATATATATTGATTAATAAATAGTAGGAAGTGAATGAATTCTTAATTATTTAGGGCAGCTTTTTGGAAGACAACATCTTTGAAAACATGAAACCCCCTGGAGAGAAATCAGGAGTGTCCACAAGGGGACAAAGATTGAGTCCCTTTGTGTGAGTTCCCTTCCAGGTGGAGTCTAGTAAGAGACTAAGCTCTCCCCCTTAGGACCTTGGCATAGCTGTTCTGCTTGGAATGACTTTCTCCACCCACCCCCATCCCGCCTGACTGCCTTCTTCTATGACACCTCCTCCAGGAAGCCTCCGTGTGGCCCTTGCTCCTCTGAATTGGGGCCCCTCTGCAGCACACTGGACTCACTCCTTTGAGGGCACTCACTGCGTTGTGCAGTGCTTTTGCACACCAGTGATTCTCAACCTTGACCATGCGGTAGAATCAAACTGAAGGCTTGTGAAAACAGGTCGCCGGTCCTCACCTGGATCCGGAGCGTCTGCTTCAGTGGGTCTGGAGTGGATCCTGAGAATCTGCATTGCTCACACATTCACCGTACTTGCTGATGCTGCTGGTCCCAGGGATCACGTTTTGAGAACCTGTGGTTAGACCAAGTGCTCTAAGCCACCAGGGATCTGCCCTGTCTATTTCCCACTGCACCTCCAGCAGTGCCTCGTTTTCAGTTATTATTACATGGGAAGAGAAAGTCATATAACAAGAGGCAATACAAAAGATATCCCAAGGCCTCGTGTGCTGACAACCAGACAGTGGTGCGGACCTGGCTGGAAGTGTCTGCTGAAGTGCCTGCGAGGAGGTCAGGGAAGGCGGGAGGCCCTTCTCCTAGGTCATAGCGCCCTCTGGTGCCAACAGCTCAGGTCTGCACCTGGAGCTGCGAGTGGATGGGTGACAGAGAGATGGGGTTTCCCCTCTGGACCTTGTCCGTGTCACCACCAGAGGTAACTTGCCAAAACCCAGCTCTGACCATACACCCCTTTGTCCATCCCTCACCCATGGCTCTCCACTGCCTTCTGGACAAAGCTAAACATTCAAGGTCCTTTTCTGTCTGCCCTGCCTGCCACCACACACACGGGGTTGGCAGAGGTAGGTTTACAGTTGTTCGTATGGAAAATAATACCATAATTAATAATAATACAAAGTAAATGCTTTGTTCACCCACTCACAACTGGAAACCTACATTTGCCCCATCCAAACCAGCAACTGGAAACTTACTTTGCCCCACCCTGTGCACGTCCCTCAGTTGCCCGCTGCTATCCTCTTTATTTTATCCACACAGCCATGCCATGGACTTTACGCCTTCCCACATGCTAATACTCCTAATGCGACCGCGACCACCTTCTCCATGCAAAAAAAATTACTCTTTCTTTAAAGTCAAATGTGGCCTCTTCCATGAAGCCTTCCTGGACTCTCCCAGGCAGCAGTAATTGTTGGTAGAGCCCTGTGCACAGACCACGACAGCAATTTCCCAGTGCGTGTACATACTACACATTGTGGGGGTCTGGGTCCTTGAGACCATGAGCAATTTGGGAGCTCCTGACTCATCTTTGGTGTCTCAATGAATGCTCATGGATTTTAAAGAGCTGTTTTTCTACTCTAAAAAAGTGGGCTCTGGTAGGCTGAGGACAGCACCCCCCTCCAAAGTTTCAGGGACTGGGTGTTGACACAAAAGCATACGGAGCTGAGGGCCACACACCGTGAGAAAAGAGGCATCTGGGCGGAGCAGTAACATTACCAGTTATAATCAATAAGGTTGAAGAACAGCATCAAGGGGAAAAATTATGAGATGAACTATGAGTCAGCTGAGACCAGAATGAGTAAACCGATACCTGATTTTACTCAAGGAGGCAATGTTCCAAGCTAAAAAACTACATTTCCCAGCCTTCCTTACTTCTAGGGGTAGCCATTTCTAGACAATGAGCTGTAAGTAGAAGTGTGCTGGAGGCTTGTGAGAAAGTATTGATTTCCTGATGGAGGTATCACCTCTTCCTCCTTGCTGCCCCTTCTTGCCTGGAATGTGAACCTGAAGCTGGAGGTAAAGCAGCCATCTTGTAATCATGAGGCCTGATCACAAGCGAGGTAGATGTGAGACTAAAAGCTTCATGCTAAGGATGACAGAGCAGAAGGACAGAAGGCGCCTGAGACCCTGGCGAGATTGTGGAGCAGCTGCACCAGCCTGGGATGCCTATCACCAGACTTCTTTATTGAAGGATAATAAATCCCTACCTGGTAAAGTCATTGGCTTTTATTCCACACAGCTGAGCATCATCCTGAACTGATACTCCCCCAAACCGACCTTATACAAGAACACCTGTTCCTACTCAAGTGGGCTGCCCGTGTCTGTGCTTTGCCCACTTTTATTTTGAAGTCAAAAAGAATCCACAGTGGGCACTGGAATCTTAAAGTTTCGGAGAATTCCCGCAGTATTAAACTTGTAGTATAACTTCAGTATAGAATCCTCCAAAATTATTTGGCCACAGAACACCTCTTGTCTTGGAATCACTATTTCTACTAGTTTGGACAGAGCTTTCCAATGGGTGGGTGGGCAATGCGCTCTAGGCATGCTGACTGGTTCAAACACTTACTGCCGCTGAAAATACATTTGGACACTTGGCCGTTCCCACTGTAGACGTCCTGAATTCGGCCACAATTATTTATGTGGCTGAGATTTTGTACAAAGCACCCGCTGCTGGAAAGGCTCTGTGGTGGCCACATCTTGCCACACTCTAAGAGGCGCCCGTCAAACCCTGTCAGGTGGTCTGATTATGACCCTGGTCAGAGTTTGTTTCACATCTGCCATGTTTTATTTTGCAAGTACATGCAAAATATTGACGTTTCTATCACTGAATTTTCTCCTATTTTCCACATTTTAAAAACAGAAGCATGGGTATTATTACTACTTCCTGTTGTGTTTCCATAGTGAAAATAATTAATTTGTCCATTTTCTCATTGTTATTTTTGATTGAATGAATAACTATTGATTTTTAATGGTACTGTTTAACACAGATTGATTCTTGATGAAATTTTAGAATGAATTACTGTTTGCTTTTAGAAATGCGAAAATATTTCTGAGGTTAAACATTTGCCCGCTCTGATCCGGCAGTTGTAGTCCTGGGTTTGTGTCTATCCAGCAGCAGTGAGTGTGTGTCCACAAAAGGACGTGCAATGGGAAAAAATAAAGTAAAATAAAAGACGTGCACAAGTATGTTTGTAGCAGCTTTATTCACCACAGCCCTAAACTGGAAGCACCCAAGCGTTCACCAGCAGATGAATGAATCCATTGTTGCAAACACACACTGCGGAATACTACTTGGCACGGAAAAGAAATGAGCTATGGCTATGCACACCCAGAGGATGGTTTCTCACACACGCTGCTGAGTGAAAAAGCCAGATAAAAGGGCACATGCTGTATGATTTCATCTGCGCAAAGTCCTCAAACAGGCCATCTAACCTCTGGTGGTAGACGTCAGATCACTGGTTACCTGCGCAGGGGTAAGGCTGCTTTCTAGGAGGGTGGGAATGGGCCAGCCCTGGGTGTGGCACATGCGTACCTGCACTTCACACTCCCCACTGTGCGTATTTTATACATCAATAAGAATAATGATGAATAAAAAGATCTTTATCTAAAACCAGAACTAATAGAAAATCAATCAATCACATCAATTATTCAAGAGAATGTAAGACTTCACAGTTCTGGAAAATTGATTTCAAAATATTTTTATCATACGTCAATATGAGCAATAGTTATATGTTGTCGATTTTCAGAATTTTAATTACTAAGTTAAATGAAATGAATATTTCATACTCCCTATGTTGCTTACTGAATTCTTTTTTTGCCAAAGTTTAATGCAATGTGTATAAAATATTCTTAGTGAGGCAGAAGACCTCTAGCCATAGAGGCCTACAGTAACCTTAAGTACTTTACATTTAAATACATATAATTTTTATGGAAAATTATCTTCCCACCACCATAGACAACTTTTTAATTAAAACTGGGATGTCATCAGAATCACTATACATAGTAGTATAAAAAGTGTTTGTCACTCAAGGGACAATGAATATGCCAAGGGTGATCTTACACGCGTACTCTGGGGTCCTCCAGTTCTATCCTTTGGCCCAGAAAGCTTCTGTCCCACAAAACTTGTCACGAAAAGCCAGGTGGCCAGGCCATCTCTGCCTACACTCACCTGCAAACCACTCAGACCGGTAACATTCCCTTAGGACCCTGAGTGCCTGTCCCAGTGGGACCATCCGAAGTTGACAGTCCCAGTGAGAACTATCCACGCCCAAGGGCGTTTCCCAGACTCCACCCTGAACTGCCTCCTCAGTCTGCCACCTGCTTCCTACGGATTCCCGAACCACCTGTTCCCATGCTGTGTGCCACACGGTGGCACGTACCCCATCAGTTTCCCCGAGAATTAACACGATACCACGTTGAGCCAAGCATTCTTCGTAACGTTCAATGATGTACCAACACACCCATCCTCCCAGAATGTACTCTTCTCCCACGGGGCACGAGCCCAGACCACCACATCAAAGTAACGACAGACTCTGGGCTGAACATGTTATGTTTTCAAGAACTGTAAAAGATGGTGTATTATTTTGCACAGGACACAGGTTGAATTCATTCTTTGCTTTGTAATGCATTTTTCCTTCATACAATTTGCCTCTTTAAACATAATATGGACTAGTCTAAGTTGCCATTGATATGTGTGGTCGGCCAAGCTTTGTATTTTTCTTGGAGCTTAATCCCAAGATTATATGAAACCTAATTTCTAAGCCAATGCAATACTATGATTGTTTCTCTAAAAAGAAACCAAACAGAACAAAACCAAAAAGTAAACCCCAAACTCACACTGGAATCTATCTCACAGCATATAAAAATGTAAAGTATAGGAATGTTCACTTATAAGAGGATGAAGTAGAAAATAACTTTTTTTTTTTTTAAGAAGAAGGCCATTTCTGCTAACACCTAACTGCAAGCTGTGCAGCTGCTGCAGGAAAACATTGATCTTTGGTAAATGTCTGTGTTTGCAAAATAAGAATCAAAGTTCCTTTCGGAGCTCTGTTACAATGCTCTCGGGCAGAGCTCAAGAAACTGGTTGCAAGGTCCTGAACCCAATAGCCAGACTCTAAATATCTTGCCCACTTTCAGAATCTCTCATTTTACTGGCCCTCATGAAAATCATCCGTACTAAGTTTGGGGCCAGAGAATAGAAAAGTTGCCACTCCCAAACAGTTTTACAGACACAATGACAATACCTGAGGTGACATGGAAACAGAGCTAATCCTGAAGCTCGGAAAAGCTCTCATCACAGACTGAGACTAACGACTCTACAGTCGTCAGAAACCGTGGTCAGTTCGAAGCGCCAGCGGAATCCCAGAACCCGCGAGGGGAACTAGGCAGAGGTCAGGCGACTAGGGCTCGTGATGACACTGGGCGAGTCTGTGGTTTCACGGGACGGCTGCAACAGTAACAAGAGGTGAAGGCGTTTTACTCTCGGGTTCATTCCAAAGACTCTGAGACTTAAGCAGCACGGTCTTTCATCCACAGACACTTACCGTACGTGAAGATGTCCTTGAAGATCCGAATTCCCCAGTGAACGATGTGGTCAAAAGGGTCACTTGAACCCCAAGCCTCTCGGCGCTGTGTGTGTGCAGCCTTCTGTGGAACAGGACAATACTACTCTCTGCTGTTCCGTAGAGAAATGGGTTGACTCTTCAAAGAAGAGTTTTGTCAAGAGTTTATGACCTTGACACATAATGAAAATAAAAGTTGAAAATCGTGACTCAGTAGCACTTTGCAGTTGTTTTGAAGGCTAGTAATGAGCTTCAAAGTCTGACTTAATTGACATTTTGAGCCTTTGAATGAACTCGATGAAAAACTGTAAGGGTCATCTGAAAGCATATTTGTGCAGTAATAAGTTAATTCACAAGCCCTGGGTTGCCGAAACCCTGCACATTCCAAAGGTCTTCAAGATCAGCCCTTGACCTCTGAGCCCTTGGAATGTCCTGTCCTGTGAAAGAGTTTTTGTATCCCCGAGTCTTTGGATCACGCTGCCTAGTTTGACCGCTGGGGACCTGGAGGTTTAGTAGCCGAGGTCAGTCACGCACGCAGGTGCTGCGTCCCTGGGTGACTGACTCCTAATTGAAAACCCCAGACACCAAGGCTAGGTGAGCTCCCCTGGCTGGCAGCCCTTTGCCCACATTTCCGCGCATCACTGCTGGCAGAATTGGGTCCTCTCTGTGTGGCGCTTCCGGGGGAGAACGCCTGGTTTCTGCTGGATGCCACCCAAGAGCCTTCTCCCTTTACTGATTTTAACCTGTGAGCTTCCCCTGTACTAAAGCATGACCATGGGCATATCAGCTTTTCTGAGTTCTATGAGTCCTTCTAGCAAGTCGTGGACGCGAGGGTGGTCTTGGGGACCCCCGATACCGTATTAATATGTGCTAACTACATTTGTGAATTCGAAGAAGAAAACTTACCTTTGGAGAAGGAAATTATACATGGCTTGCTAGTGAACTAAGTTGGAGTTATTATTTGAATCCAAAGGAAAAAGCATTAAGACTAACAGAGCAAAGTTTGTGTGTGTGGGAAAAAATTTCATCATAATCTTAAAACAGTTGGCCAGAACAAAGTACTATCGTGGTCTAAAGCCCTTTAGAAATTTCAACATTACATTTTGTCAAAAAAAAGCACAGAACTTAGAGGACAATGGTGTCATTAGAGTTATAATTCAAAGGACCCTAATTCTATTAAGGGCAACACATGAGTTTCTGACAGTCGGAGGGAAAAGTGATGGAGACCCCTGCCGCTCACAGCCTTTGTTTGTGAGAAGCTCCTGTCAGCGAGAACCTGAAGTCGGCATGATTGGAAAACGTTATCAGGAATTTCGAAGTCGTTTCAAACTTAGAATCTATTATAAAAAGCATGCCATTTCCCATGAAAAATTTGAAAAGATGTGATTTGGAAGTTTTATTCTAATCCAGTATGTACTATGTTGCTAAATACTTTGTATTTTATTTCTTTCCATAATTATGTACTGCCCAGAAAATGCAATTAGGAGTATCACCCAGTCCTCTGTAGACATTGCCGAATCCTAACTTCCCCCGAATGTGCCCTATCAACCCCGCCATTTTCCACGAGCTCCACGAGGCGAAAACGTTGGGAAGCACTGAGTTAAAAGAGCTTGATTGCTGTATAAAAATTCAAAATAATGGTAGCTTAAAAATATAGAATTGTGTTTCCCCCTCTGGTAACAGTCCAAACGTAAAGGGCTGGCTTGGTGGTTCCTTAGCTCATCCCTCGAAGGCGTCCCCGCCGGCAAGAAGGCGAAAGAAACCATCATCTGTCCACTTTATACATTTCACTGCTGCTTGCAACACGGATCTGTTGTTAGCTATTCTCTGCCCTGCCCTCTCCGCCTGCTGACTGAAGGCTTTAGGGACAGGGAGCACCTTTCATTTGACACAGCCACCGTGGAGCCGGATGACGGTGGTCGAACCCCCATCTCTGCTGATTACAAGCTGGGATTCGAGGGCACTTTTGGAAGGCACTTCCAAAGCCTTACTTCCCTTGCGTGTGAAATGGGGAGAGGGGGAGAACTGCCCTCCAAGGGCGGCGTGAGAATGAAATGTGGACGCCGGGAAAACATCCTCAGCGCTGGGCCTGGCACATAGCGAGGGCTGATGGAGCGCGGGTGCCTTCCGTATCCCTGCACTCCAGCCTGGAGACTGGAACAGGGGGCCTGCATCAGCGCTGATTGAGATGAGCCGAACTGGCCTGGGCTCAGGAAAGGCCGTTCTTTCTGCACACGGAAGGCCTGCCCTGGGCGCACAGCAGGCCCTGGCAGCCACAGAGAGCCCCAGGTGAAGATTTCCAGGAACTGACAGCTGGAAGTCAGGGCAATGTGCCCTGGAGGGCTAAGAACGCGGACAGTGTGAGGACAGCATCTGCCATACCAGATGACACCAGTTTTAAGTCCTTAGGGAAAATTCTCTGCGTAGGCCCTCTGTGAATTTCTGGAATGGGGAAGGAACATGATCAGAAGTGGGCAGTGGCAAGCAGGAGGTGTTGGATGGGAGCCAGGCAGACTTGGTTATCCTCCCAAATCTAGTCTCCGTGTCTTCGACAGTAGATAGAGTTTACCCGGGTGGTCACCCTGTTAGAGACGACATTTCCCAGCCAAACTGTGGCCCCTGGACTCAATTCTGACCAGTGGGATGCATCAGAAGGGGTATGTGTAACTTCTACATTATTTGCTGAAAAGGAACATGTTTTTCCTTATTTCCTTTGTTTCCCCACACCTGCAGGGACGTGAGCACAGACGCGGCGAGAGAATAGCGCTGACCACACAGAGGAGGAAAATGCCCTGTGGGCAGGCAGGGTGACATGATGGGTGGTCCCTGGGCCCCTGGATGGATGGCCCGTCAGTCCAGAGCCCCTCACCCTAGGGTTGTTACTTAAGTAAGAAATAAATATTTATTGTATTTAAGCTACAGCAAGTTAGGGTCTCTGTCACGGAAGCTTAGCTTGCTGCAGGCCCTGGGGCAGCTTGGCCTTTTGGTTAAGGCAGCAGAGCACACCCTGGGCCTCAGGAGCTGACTGAGTGCTGAAAACCACTCACACAACTGGCTGTCAAGGAGGCCGCTAAGGAGACACAGGTGCCCGCATGGGTAAGTGAGCTCCAACAGAGGAAGGAAGGCTGAGGGGCCAAGGGCTGACCTAAGTCAGTTCAGGGAGAAGAAGACAAGAGAGGCAGGAGGGGCTCACGATAGAAAAACAGGATCTTTGTGAAAGCAGGGTTTCTCTTCTGCCTGGAGAAAAGACCTAGATTCTCTGCAGCCCCCGAGCAGTGAGCTCTGAGCACGGGCAGGCTGAGCCTGGACCTGGCAGCCGGTGTGGGAATTGCCCACCAGAATGGGAAGCTCAGGTCTGACAGAGAATGAAAGGCAAATAGCAGATCCCCAGCTTGGAGGGTTTTGAAATTTATAAAGTGACGAGTGCAATTGGAAAAGCAGAGGGTGTTTTAGCTGAGACAGGCATTCAGCCGAAGGGACAGAAACCCCCCATTGCAGCAGCAGAAGCAACTCGAACTTCGTTCTCTCTCAGCCAGTTCCCCGGGCGTGAGCTGGCCTGGAATGGCATTCCTCGCTGCTGGTGCCTGGCTTCCTTCTGACTTGTTGCTTCCCTGCATTCATTGGTCCAAGTTTTATTTTCAACTTGGTTAAACTGAAATTACATTTCCTGGAACCCCTTGCCCTCCAGCGTTCCTGTGTGAAAGGGCCAGAAGAGGAACCCCTTGAGGACTGGGAGGTGACAGTGAAACAGTGGGCTCTATTCCCTGAAGGGGGAACGTGGCTATAGCCCGATGCGGAAGCGCTTTTTAGGTTCCAGCTTGTCCTCTGTCACATTCAGCTCCTCTTGGCAATGCTGGCCCAGCTGGCCACAGTGCCCCAGGCACGCCACCAGCGGCTTGGGCTCACTGACGTGGCAGCTGCCCCGAGGCTGTGAAGTTCCCCCTCGCAGGGGCCAGCACGTCGGGCTTCTCTGCCTTCCAGCAAGCCCCACGGTGCCCACCTGAAATCATTTTTCAGGATCGTTACTGACTCCTCTGCTCCCTGGTCTCCCCCTCTGGCTCTTCACTTTCTCAGCGACTCCTGTAGTTGTGCAAAGTCTAATTCCTACAACAAGTCCCTCATGCCGTCAGGGTGAGTTCTGGTTTGGGCTTTGGCTTTCTTTCTTTGCTTGGTTTTCATGCATTCATCTAATTTCTTCAAAAATTTATACTTCTGTCACCTGTCCTGCTCTCCCATCTTTATGGCGTCATGTATTTTTAAATGCAGTTCTTTTTTTCTTTAGCAGTAGACAGCTTTCTGTTCTCTGTCGTTGTTTTCTTTTTTAAATTAAATGTATTGGGGTGACATCGGTTAATAAGATCACACAGGTTTCAAGTGTACGTTTCTATGACACATGATGTGTATATTGCCGTGCGTGCCCACCACCCACAGTCAAATCATCTTCCATCACCATATATTAATGTTTGGCCCCCTTTACCCTTTACTGTAGTTTTGGTGAGCTTTCAGTGGGGAGGGAAACTTTGATGTACTTGTTCAATCTATTACTGTAACCCAGAAATCTTTTCACCACTGTGGGGTTCCTCCACGTGGAATAAACTGTAGTTGCCTCAGTGGATGAGCTCCTCCCACTCTGTAACTCAGCATGTGATCCCCCCTCCCTCCAGCGCCTCCCATCCCTCCACCTGACCAGACTGGCCTCCTTGTTTCCCTGTGTTGGCATCTGCCCACCCTTAGAGACACTGCTCTGGGAAGCTTTTATTGGCCACCTGGATGGACTAGATGCCCCTCCTGGGGGTTCCAAGGCAACCCACTGCTTTCTCCAGTATTATAGTGACCTCAATGTTGTAATTGCCTTTGTAACCCTGGCGCCTGGGACAGCACCTGGCACGTGAGAGATGCCAATAGATGCTCCGTGAATAAATAATAACGAGATGCCCATTTTGCCAACTCATTTGCTTTGTTTGCATAATGAGAAGCAGAGGAATATAATTTGTTTCCCTAAAAAGGAAGCGGATATGGCCTGAAGGAGGGAGAGGGGAGACAGGAACACTTTAAAGGAGACAAATAGAATGTGGTGAATCCTAAGATTCTTGAAAACATGAAGCATTTTAATAGATGTCCATATTACTCCCAGTTTAGCTTTAAAAAGAACCCTGAGAAAACGAATCGATGGTGTTAGAAGTCCAGGTAGTGGATGTGCGAGGGGAACTGGGGGGGATTGTGGGGGCCTGCGGGTGACGGCTGTGTTCTGTTTTCTGGTCTGGGCATGAGTTACCTGGGTGTGGTCAGATAGGTAAACATTCATCAAGTTGTACACGTATCTTTTTTATACTTTGATGTTTGTATGCCATACTTCAAAAAAGTTGACAATATATAAGTAAATAATTAAAAAAAAATCAACCCTAAACTTTTTCTCCAAGATAACACCATCTCTATTACATCATTCTTGTCAGTCTTTCTGGTTCTTTAAACCCATAAACAGATGGGTGTTTTCCTCTTGAGTTCAAATTAGTTAAATATATGTTGAATACAGGCATTTTAAAAGGTTGAATCATTTTTAAAACCTCTCATCATGTACAACAGAACTTGAAGAGCTAATAATATAAATTTGGCAGTTGCTGGATATCCTCTGAGTCCTTATCCCCCAGGTTTTAGAAGGTGCCTTTCAAGAAATCGTGGCACTAATGGCAGGGGTATGAGTCCTCCTTGGAGACAGAAATAGGTCTCAGAGAGATCTGAGATGCAGATGTCTGGAGCCTGGCCCCAGAATTTGAAATGATAACTATTGAGTTCTACATACCTATTATGGCTCCACGGAGTGCTTCCTGAATGCAAATCTTTCTGAGTCTCTCAGGCTCCTGACTGTCCCCCCACTTCACATTACTCAGGTCACTCCGCTCTGTGGCAGCTGGGAGAATGCCGGATGCCCAGAGGGAGCCCAGAGAATATTGACACACTGACCCCTCGGGGGCCATCAGTCCACGAATCACCCTGGAGAAACATTGCCTGGAAACATTTAAGAGCCTTGGGTTTGTGAGCTGATGTAAGGATTCTCTCCTGGTGCCTTCCCACCAACCGAAGTATAGCAATTGACTTTCTTGCAAGAACACTCATCTGTCCTGGTCAGATAGGTGGAAAACAGCCAGATCACGAAGTGAAAAGTTACAAAGGAATTTCATAGTCTTGATTCAGTTCATCAAATATTTATCCAGGGCCTGCTACGTGCCCAGCTCTGTGCTAGTCACTGTGGACAGAATGCTCTGCCCCTGGACGCAGGCAGGGGCCACAGTTTGTTTGGAAGCAAATGGTGGGAGCCTGCCTTGAAGCTCTGTTCGCACCCCGAGCACACGGTTTTTAGGTAGTACGTGTTTGAGGTGGTTCTGGTGGTTCCGGGGAGGCTTCGCCATCCCTTCTTGCAGTTACTGGAACTGAAAAGAGCAGCTCTTTCTTTAAATCTAGAAAGAAGCAAATCCAGATAATCTCAATATAACGAGGTAAATGCTGGGACAGATGACTAAAGAGAGGGCTCTGTACGTCAGAGGAGTGGTACCCAATGAGCAGGCGAGGCTGGGGGGTTCTCACTGGTGGGAGTACTGGAAATGAGTCCTGTTTGCCATTTTTGAACCCCAAAGTCAAAACATGGGACCTGAAAAAGCATTCATTTTTTCCATCTGTTCATTTATTTGCATTAAAAGTCTTATAGGAGTTTAATGGCGAAATGACTTTAGTTCCATATGTAACACATAACTGTTATTAAAAATGATAAACTTTCAAGAAATTAGACTATGCCCCCAAATCTGGAATATGTGGTGATGAACTCAGTTCATAAATACACCCTGATATATTTATGACCAGAGGATTTGTTATTATGCTTGCATAATAACATGTCTTTATAAAGCGTTTTTTTCTTTCCCTTTTACTACATTTTCCCCTGAATGTATTATTGAGGCACTAGCGTATGATTATAACGACTAGTCATATGTAATAGTAATGCATATTATTATATGCCTATGTGAGACAGGTGTCTCTATCAGATTATCCTGACCTGTCATCACGTTCCCTGTGAAGGACACTAATTAATTCTGGGGTGAATATGAACTTTACCCGCAAGCTGAAATGATTGTTAAAAGTCTTTGAATTTAACTGGAAGCTCAGAATAGCCTTAGTCCGCATATCTCTCAGAGACTGCAATACTGAACTCGCTGTCCCGCAAAGTCTACCCAGTGCTCAGCTCAGGGGACGGCCCTGAGAGAGGAACACCAGGAGAGGCCTTGTCATTTAGCCCCGAAGGAGCCAGGTCCCCGCACGCTGCACCCCACTGGCACCCCACTGGTTCTCTGCAGAGTCCCTTTGCCTGAACTGGACGTCGCAGCACTGCCATCGGCCTTGACTGACAATCGTAAGACACAGCCCTGTGCCGGTTGCCTGGTGTCTGCTGTGCGGGTGTTAGCGAGACCAGTCGTCTCCACATTATGTGCCCTGTGTCCTCTCCATGAAGACTCACAGGAGAAACAATTTCCAATCTCAGCGGCAGGAACGATGGTCTTTTTAATTCACTCAGTAAACATTTACTGAGCACCTACTGCATGCGGGCCATGTGAGATGTGCTGGGGACATACTCAAAAATGAAAGACAGTCTGGTAGGAACACAGAGATCAAATAACCAGTTACCCCATCAATTATTATAATTTTGATTAGTGCTAAGAAGGAAAAAGGGTAGGGGGGACTTAGGGGTGCTTGTAAGGGGACTCATGGGGTCAGTGAAAGGTTATTAAAAAAGTAATATTTCTCCTGAGCATTGTATAATTTTCTTCTTAATCATACTGACCCTCTTCAGTTTGGTTGCTGGGAAGTTAAAAGTCAAATTTGTGACTCATCTCTTGAAAGGGTATAGGATTTGGGATCTAATGTCATTTCTGGATTCACTTATTTGTGGAACAAATATTTATCAAGTGCCTACCACGTGCTGGGACCAGTGAGGCACTGAGCAGGCAGCAGTAAATCAGAAAAACAGGTCCCAGACCTCCCAAGAGGGAGCTTTGGACAAGGGGAGGTACAACACGCACCTGCCACGCTTGGGGAAACCCAGGCAGCGGTAGAAGCACGGGGCTGGTGGTGCGGACAAACGCAGCCTGAGGGAAGGAGGCTGGCCAGAAAAGTCGCTTTGGGGAATCCAAGGCCAAGCTGAAATGTGGCATTAGTAAGACAGAAGAGAGGACGTGTTCCAGCAGCTGTCCAGGCGAAGATGCACATGTGGGAGAAGGTCGAATGGCAAGTGTGGGGAGCTGAACGAGCTCAGTGTGGCTAAGGCATGGAGCGGGTCCTGTGGCTAGAGAGGTAAACTGAGTCCAGCTTTGGTGCATATCCTCACAAGCCAGTGTGTGGTTCTCAAATTCTCCTGAATGTCATTGAAGAGAATGAATTCCTACCTTTATTTTTCCTTTGCTTTATTTTTCTCTCATATTTTACACACACACATGGCCTTGAAATCCTTTCATGAGCAAAATGAAGGTATAACCAAAAAAATCACTAAGTAACATTAAAGAAAGCTAGCTCAGGTGAGGAAACCCAACATAACACATGAATACTGCGATGATACACAGCCAGTGAGAAAGGGTGCGGACGTGCATGGAGGATCTCTTGATGGATAAACAAGAAACTGGTCACAGTGGTTGCCTCTGGGAGGAAAACTGGGTGGCTGAGGGGTAGGCATGGGGGGAGGCTTTTACTGTGCATTCCTTCTTATCTCTTGAACTTTGTGCCATTTACATAGTTATTAAAGACTAAATAAATTTAATTTTAGAATATAGCCTCACTCTGGGAAAACATTACAAACTTAAGTCAATAGTTGCAGTCTCCCTTCTGCCCAACTACTGACCCAGATAACGTATTAATATGTCAGACTGGGCCCTGGCTGGTGTGGCTCAGTTGGTTAGAGCATCCTCCTGTAGCCGAAAGGATGCAGGTTCGATTCCCAGTCAGGGCACATATCTAGGTTGTGAGTTCGATCCCTGGTCTAGGCATGTGTGAGAGGCAACTGATTAATGCTTCTCTCTCACACTGATGTTTCTCTCTCTCCCTCCCTGTCTTCCTAAAAGCAATGAAAAAAATGTCCTCATGGGAGTAGAAAAAAATTAAGAAATTAAAATGCCAGACCCAGATGACAGCATACTGATGTGAAAGTGGAAGAAGTAACCCAAAGAAGCCTTGGTGAGGGAACAATGACCAAAACTGGGTGATGAGTAAAACGAGGGGGGAGGGGAACCAAACAGAAAGAGGGTTCAAAGTCAACCCACCCGTGTGCTTTAAGGAGAGCGTTTATACTTCTCAGTCTTGGCTTCATTACACATAATAATAGTGATGGCATTTGCTTTATAAGGTAGTAGATCCTGGTTATTCAAAGGTGAGCAAGACTGCAGCTGATAAGGGAACTGAAACTCAGAAAGGTGAAGTAATGTCAGAGAGATTGCAATCTGACGTGCAGGGGACAGACAAGCAAATAGGCCGTTTGAGCGCCCTGTGGGAAGTGCCTTGGCTGAGCACTGAGTGCACCACAGGAAGGACAGGTGGGAGGGAGGCTGACTTAGGTTGGGTCCCCCAGGAGCAAAGTTTGAGATGGGCTTCTTGTGCAAGTGAAAGAGAGAGGAATGGTCGCAGGAGAGGGCAGGGGAGAAGCTAGACAAGAGGTGCACTTAGCTCAGGGGTGAGCAATCTTTGACCTTCGGCCCCAGTCTGTTGGAACACAGCTACACTTATTCTGTTTGCGTATTATCAGTGGCCACTGTGCTCTATAAAGACAGAGTTGAATAGTTGTGACCAAGACTGTACAGCCCCAAACGCTTAAAGTTTTAACTATCTGGCCCTTTACAGAAAGTCTGCCAACCCCTGGTTTTGCTAAGCCTCATGCTATCCCTGGGCAGCTCTAGATCCTGAGTAGCATGCAAATCGTCCCACCTGAAGACAAGGCACGTGGCCTTGCGAACCTTCGCACAGGGCTGACCTCAGGGCCCTGTGCTTAGAAGGGCCCCAAACCAACCCAGCTTTGCCCCAAAGCCAAACCAGCTTGGCTCCAGTACAAGAGAAAGGTCCAAGCTGGAAATATAAATTTGGGAGTTGTCTGAATAAAAATGGTATCTATCTAGCCATCTAGCTGTTTATTTATGTGAATATTTATTTGCATTATTTTATTCAATTTGGAATATGTAACATGTACATGTGATAAAAATGTTCAAAAGGGAAAAAAGACTTTGGCAGTGTAAGGAATTCTCCATCCACTCTATTCCTCAGACACCTTTCTCCTCCCCAGAGACAACTACCACCACCAGCTTCTTGTCTCCTTCCAAGATGTATTTTCTAAGTGAAGTATAACTGGCACACAACACCCAATTAGTTTCAGGTGTATATCATAGCGACTCAACGTTTATACCTCAATACATTACAGAGTGATCACCACAATCAGTCTAGTTTCTGTCTGTCACCATACACATTTATTGCAATATTATTGACTATATTTCCTATGCCGTACATTACATTCCCATGACATTTATTTTATAACTGGAAGTTTGTGCCTTGTATTTGCCTTCACCTATTCTCCCTGCTTCCATCCCTCCCCCCTCTGCTAACTTCCAGATGGCTTCCTGTATCTAGGTGGTATTTAAAGTCTGAATGAAAACTCAAAATAAATTAAAGATGTAAATGTGAGACCCACAACCGCGAAACTCCTAGAAGAAATCATAGGCAGTGAATGCTCTGACATTACTCTCAGTAATACATTTTAAAAGATTTTATTTATATTACTTTTAGAGAGGGGAGGGAGAGAGAAAGAGAAGGAGGGAAACATCAATATGTGGTTGCCTCTCCTGTGGCCCCTACTGGGGGCCTGGCCCCGCAACCCAGGCATATGCCCTGACTGGGAATTGAACCGGCGATCCTTTGATTTGCAGGCTGGCACTCAATCACTGAGCCACACCAGCCAGGGCTCAGTTGGTATATCTCCTTAGGCAAGGGAAACAAGAGAAAAAATAAACGAATGGGACTATATCAAACTAAAAAGTTTTTGCACTGCAAAGGAAACCTTCAACAACATGAAAAGACAACCTACCAACTGGGAGAAGATATTCACCAATGTACATCTGATACAAGGTTGGTACCCAAACTTCATAAGCTCATACAACTTAATACCAACCCCCCTAAATGATCTGATTAAAAAATGGGCGGAGGTCTTGAATAGACACTTCTCCAAAGAAGACATACAGATGGCTAAAAGACACGAAAATTTGCTGAATGCCACTAATTATCAGAGAAATGCAAATTAAAACCACAATGAGATGTCACCTCACACCTATCAGAATGGCTGTCATCAATAAATCAAGAAACAACCAGTGCTGGTGAGGATGAGGAGGAAACGGCACCCTCGTGCACTGTTGGTGGGAGGGCAGATTGGTGCAGCCACTGCGGAAAACAGTGTGGAGGGTCCTCAAAAAATTAAAACTAGAACTGCCTCATGACTCAGTGATTCTACTTCTGGGTGTTTATCTGAAGGGACCCAAAATACTAATTAAAAAGATTTATGCATCCCAACGTTCACTGCAGCATTTATTTACAATCACCAACATATGGAAACAACCTAGGTGCCCATGAGCAGACGAGCGAATGAAAAAGTCGTGGTACATGTATGCAATGGGATATTAAATGGCCATAAAAACAGGGAAATCTTACAACTTATGACAGCATGGATGGCCCTTGGGGGTATTATGCTAAGTAAAATAAGTCAGACAGAGAAAAATGAATACCACATGACTTCACTTACACGTGGAACCTAAAGAACAATACAAATGAACAAACAAAACAGAAACGCACTCATAGGTGCAGAGAACAGACTGACAGTTGCCAGATAGGAGGAGGGAAGCGGGGGGCTGGGTGAGAAAGGTATTGGGGGTAAGAAGTACAATTGTTAGTTACAAAACAGTCCCAGCATAGAGCATATTGTCAGTAATATTTTAATAATTATGAACTGTGCCAGGTGGGTACTGGACTTATTGGGGGGAACACTTTGTAAGTTATATAAATGTGTGACCACTATGTTATACACCTGAAACTAACATAAAATAACATTGCATGTCGACTGGGACTTAAAAAATAAAAAGGATTTAAAAAAGAAAAAGATAATAGAATCTGAATGAGATTTTCTAGAGCAAGGGTGTCCAACCTGTAGCCCGCAGGGCCACATACGGCCCCGGATGGCTATGAATGTGGCCCAACACAAAATCATAAGTTTACTTAAAACATTATGAGGTTTTTTGTGATTACACGAAGCAGTGTCACATAAAATAAATGGATGTGCACTCTCACTATTTGTACACGCACTATTGGTGCGTGGTTCAGTTTCACGGCGGTGTGCGGCTTCCAGTGCAGACAGTAGAACAGACACCAACAGATGTTACGTATGCTCGTGGTGACTTAGCGAGGCAGTGATTATCAATGATATTTCAACCTGCCATTGCAACGTTAGGCGCTTAATGTCATTTGGAAGTCGGGTGAGCGTTCTTAGTTGATTATGAAAGGTACTTCCACCCCTCAGTGGTGCCTCACACATGGCCCTCCACGCCTTACAGTCGGCCCTCCACCTCCTCCTGCATCGGCAGCCGAAAGTGCTGTGGAAGGGCCCAAACTGTGCTATTCTCCTGTCAATTAATTTTCATAATAAAAGTAAATAAAGTCCCTTATCCGTTATTATTTTTTTAAATCCTAGGATGGCTTCTACACCGTCTCAAAAGAAAAAAAGAACCCCCCAAAAGAAAAATTACGGATGAAGGAAGAGTGTTCAATGAAAAGTGGACAGATGACTACTTCTTTCTCGAGGCAAATAGTAAGGCACTCTGCTTAGTTTGTAGGGAATTTGTGCAAAGTGCATAATTTGAAAAGTTTTCAAAGTTTTCAAAGTGCATAATTTGAAAAGGCATTATATGCAAAAACATGCCGCCAAATTCAATGCATTTGAAGGATTGCATCATAAGGACAAAATAGTAGAACTGAAAAAATGTCTGTCTTCTCAACAAAATTTTTTTCAAAAAGTTACAACTCAGGCGGATTCCATTGTCAGAGCTAGTTATGTGGTAGCATATTTAACAGCAAAAATATCAAAACCATTTATTGATGGTGAGTTTATTAAGCAATGTGTATGGAAAGTGTGGCAGATATAATTTGCCCTGAAAAAAGGGGAGATATTTCTAAAATCAGTTTGTCTCATCAGACTACAGCCAAGTGAGTTGAAGAAATTGGAAAATCTGTCAAAAGCAGTTTGGAGAGTAAAGCTGCTAATTTTAAATCCCATGCTTTGGGGATGGTTGACAGCACTGATGCTACAGATACGGCTCAACTTGCCATTTTTATTAGAGGTGTTGATGACGAATATGATGTCACTGAAGAAATGGCTGCTTTAGTGACGTTAAAAGACACAACTAAATCAAGAGATTGATACAAAGCAGTGAAAAATATGTTAAAGCAATTTCCTTGGTCCATTGTCAAGATAACTGGTATAGTTACAGATGGCACCCCAGTGATGGCAGGTAAAAGAGAAGGGCTTGTAAAATCACCAGAAGATGATGCAATTACTGTCCGAAACTCATATTCGATGAAGTATCATTGCGTAGTACATCAAGGAAATTTATGCAGAAAAGCTTTAAAAATGGATAACATCATGCAGATAATCATGAAGACTGAATTCCATAAGAGCCAAGGCATTGAATCATCGCCAGGTCCAGGGATTCCTTAAAAGTACTGATGCTGACGATGCGACATCATTTACTTTTTGGAAGATGGTAAGCTGAAGCCAAATGTTGAAAATATTTTATGATTTGCAACATGTTATCAAGTCGTGTATAGTATCAAAAAACCAATTTGTGCCGGAACTTGACGATGACAACTGGCTTACCGATTTAGCAATTTTACTGGCTTTAACCGCTCATTTAAATGAGTTAAACATGCATCTTCAAGGTGAAAACCAACTTACCAACACCATGTTTCAAACCATATCAGCGGCCCAAATGAAACTGAGATTATGGCAAGCTCAAATTAGGGCAAACAATTTTATGCATTTCGACACATTGGCTGAACATAGTCCTGTGAACAGCAGAAAATATGCAGCCTCGCCTTTCAATGTGATACAAGAATTTGAAAACAGATTTCAAGATTTCCAGGAAAAAAATCAATATTTTGCTATATTTGCGATTCCATTTGCAGTCAACATAAATGTTACCTGCCAGTTTTCAAGTGGAATGCATGGAGCTGCGATCTGACATTCAACTTAAAGAGAAATTTGATCATGTCTCTTTACTGGACTTTTATAGGTCCTATCTTCCCAGAGATACATATTCCTTGCTTCACATCACACCTTATTCATGTCATCACTATTGGGCAGAACCTACATTCGTGAGCAGCTATTTTCAAGAATGAAACACATTAAGAGTAAAATTAGAACCAAAATATCTGATGACACTTTGAGAACTCACTGAGAATTGCAACTACTTCTATCAAACCAGATATTGATGCACTAGTTTCTCAAGTACAACGTCAAACATCCCACTAGTTTTATGTTGTCATCTTTTCTTTTACTTTTATAATTAAAACTATTTTAAAAGATCAATGATGTTTTATTATTTAGATATGTACATTTTCTATATTAGTGATCACAAACTTAGGACCTGCTTGGCAGTTTTAAAAGATTCTTGAAAAAGAAGAAGATTATTATGCCGCTTCATAATTAGGGTTATTGTGTGAGGACTTTTTTGCTTATCTGTGGTGGCAGATATCACGAAAATTATGCACAGACCTTTGTTTTTGCTCATCTGTTTTTGTTAGTGTTTGTGTATTTAATGTGTAGCCCAAGACAACTCTTCCTCTTCCAGATGCCAAAAGGTTGGATACCTCTGATCTAGAGAATGGAGAGAGGATCTTCTGAGCCCTGGGGCATCCCAATGCTTACAGGTCAGGGAGAGGAAAGAATGTAAGAAAGGAGACCCAGGAGAGTCCTGTGAAATAGGAGAAAAATGGAGAAAGTGGTTTCTTAGAAGCCAAGTAAAGAACATGTTATAAGGAGGGAATGACTAGTTGTTACAAATGCTCTTAGGGAACTAGTTTAGGAGCAGGATGTGGGGGCAGTATGGTTACATCCAGAAGCCCAAAGGGAGTCTGTGAGCTCAAGTGGGGGAGAGGAGCAGCCCACGTGTGCAAATACACGCAGGTACTCACGTCATGCACATTCAGCCATACTGGTATCTTTACCTGGGACTTGTCTGTCTAGGCTGCTGTACAGAGAAGAGGTCTGGGAACATGGACATTCATTTTCGACAAGAACAGTTTTGGTAAACTAACACAAGCAATAGCGTGATCGGAATGAGCTCAAGAGTGAGGGAAGAAGTTGGAGACAGCAAGTATAAACAACACTTTCTAGGAGTAGTGCCAAAAAGAAGCACAGAGAGATGGAGTAGCCAGAAAATGATGTGCTCAAGAAGGGGTTTTAACCAGAGACATTGAGGTTGGGAACAGTCTAGCAGTGGCCAGGGGGGAGTGGGGTGGGGACAGTGGGAAGAAGGGATTGCAGGAACTATTATGAAGGACACATGGACAAAATCGGGGGGGATGGTGGGGGTTGGGGGGGGAGGTGGGTTCAGCTGGGGTGGGGAGGAGGGAAGGGGAGAAAAGGCATACAACTGTAATTGAATAACAATAAAAATTGAAAAAAAAAAAAAGAAGGGGTTTTAAGATGGGAGAAATTAGCCTTGGCTGGTGTGGCTCAGTGGATTGAGTGCCGGCCTGTGAACCAAAGGATCATGGGTTCAATTCCCAGTCGGGGCATATACATGCCTGGGTTGGGGCCAGGTCCCCAGTGGAGGGTGTGTAAGAGGCAACCACACATTGATGTTTCACTCCCTCTCTTTCTCCTTCCTTTTCCTTCTCTCTAAAAATAAATAAGATATTAACGATGGGAGAACTTGCATCATGTTAGCGGAAGCAGAGAGGGAAGAGTTGTTGATGCTGACGGGGAGAACTAGAGTAACATTCTTGAGCTGAGAGGATATGGCACTTGAAGCAAAGAGAAGCGGCTGACCTTTAGGAGCACAGTTTGTCCACAGTACAGGAAGGCAGGCAGAGCTCGTGTGCACAGATAAAAGATGATGGATGCAGTGATGAGAGCTGAAGGAAGTTCTCCTGGTGGCTTCTATTTTTTCAGTGAGAGAGGAAGGAGGCCATCAGCTGAGAGAGTGTGGGGGTGGGGATGGTAGAGGTTCGAGGAGGGAGAAGGGAGTGTAAAGTGGCCATCCAGAAGGATGGTTGAGAGAATGGCTCATTTTTGTACAGTATCTCCTACAGCATCTTCATTACTTCAGCAAGAATGTCCTCAAGTCCATCATGTCCCAGACACTTCGATAAACACCAAATACTCCTTGAAAGAATGTGTGGATGTACATGTCAAACACATCCCAAGCCTGTTTTAGATGTGGAGTTGAGTGCAGCTTGGGCAGCGTGGCAGAGTAGGAGCAGTCGTGATCCAGACTTGGAAGGATTTTTAAAAAATCCATTTGTTTGAGTTATTCTCCTGAAATGCAAATTTGATCATATCACATGTTTTTTAAAAAATCTTTTAATGAAGATACAGAAGAACTTGTGACAAATTGCTCCTAGGGAAGAAACAGGAACACTGGGTACAGAGATGAGAGACTCACTTTTCAAGTCTACCCTTGTGGAGCGTTCCATGAAAACAATATAATTAATCATGCGCATGTATTCACTACTCAACAGAAAAACAGAAACCCTCCCAAACGTTTCTACCCCCTTAGAAGAAATCCTTAGCTTGGTCTATGATGCTCTGCGTAGTACAGCCCTACCCACCTCTCCAGCCTGACCTCGCCATTCTCCCTTCCTTCGATGCTCTCCAACGCAGTTACACTGGCCTTCCAGTTCAGCTCTGCTAGGCTCTTCTGGGATTCAGGGCCCTTTACACAGGCTTTACTTCTGCCTCACTCATCCTTACTCTGATCTCTCCCTTCCCTTTCTTTTACCAGTAAACTTCAGGTCTCAGCTTTAAAGACACCCTTTTCAGGGAAGACTTGCCTGCTTGCATCCCCAACCCCCACGTGGTGAGGCTCGGTCAGTCCCCCCGCTGGGCCCTCACTCCCCTGCCATCGGGCACATCAGTCACAAGCACTTAAGAAAATCTAGACCTGTAATTAGCTGATTAGTCGGCCTCACTGCAACGCTGAACCTAGGACAGGGCCCCTTGGAGTCCGGCACAGGCTGAACCTAGGACAGGGCCCCTTGGAGCCCAGCACAGCGCTCGGCACAGTGAGCGCTCAGTGAACATTGGCTGGATGACACAGTACATCTCTGGACAGTTGTCCAGCTAAAGCAGCCACTGTCGGGGCTGATGTAGAGGAAAAGGAGCTCGATAAGGAAGGAACCTGTGCCCAGCCACCCTCTTGATCTTCCTTTTTAGAGGTTGGGGCCCCGGAGGCTCGGCGGGAGAGATGGGGTTGGGGTCGCAACACTAGGAGCCTTGACCGTCCTGCTCACAAGGCAGGAGGTTCGGAGGCTCGGTGGGATGGATCCAGACTTCTTTGGAAGGCTGTTGGGGCAGTGGTCTGCATCCAGGCGAAGGATTTGCCAGATGTGAATCCAAAAACGGCCTCCTTTCCCTTAAGAGACGAAGCTTGCACCACTGGCTACGACAAAGGCTTCTTGGCAGAAATGCCACAACCTGCCTTGTCTCGAATAGCTACTTCTCCAGTGTCAGGAGCTGAAGCACCTTTCCAACCAGCCGGCCAGACTGGTGGGAAACCTACTCCGCCGGGCGCCTGCGCATTCAAGGCCCTGCGTCGCGCGCATCCAGGCTCCGCCATGGGGAGGGACCGCGCGCCCGCCCCGCCCCCTGCCTCTGCGTGCGCACCGCCTAGGGCCCGCCTCCGTGAAAGACTGCCCGGCGCATGCGGCCGGGCTGCTTCACTGGCAGTCGGGGCCACTGTGTGCGTCTCTCTTCTAGCTCTTTAGCCGACAGGAGGATTTGAAGCGGGCCTCAGGTAGGCTGACTCCAGAGATCCCTGGGGAGCCGTTTTCTGGTGCAGGAATCGGCGGCGCGGGCTGAGCCCGGCGCGAGACAACCCTACTGCCAGGTGACAGACACCGCTCCCACCAATCACGGGTGATGTGGGTAGCAGGCCTGCCCAATGAGTTCCGTGCCTAACGGGAGTGGGGCGGGCGGCCAGGCCGGCTTGCAGCCGGCTCCCGCGCGCGGGGCCGCGTGGCCGGGCGCCGCTGGGGAGACGGGCCTTAGTGGGCGTGGGGCAGCAGGAAGGGCTGCAAGGCCCGGCAGCGGGAGGGCGGGGTTGGCTCATGGGATGGAGAGGGCCTTAGAGCGCTGAACCCCGCAGCTGCTGCTCCATTCGGACTTCCTCGGGGTACGTCCCTCCGGCCTCAAGGCACCTGGCCAGGAGGGGATTGAAGATCCGAGACAGGCTTGTCGCGGTGGGATGGGTTCCGCGGCTTGGCCTCGGCCCCCTCCAGCGCGCCCGGACTCCTGTGGTGGAAGGGGCCTTGGAGCTCGCCGGGCATGACAATCTCCCAGTGCTGCCCCCTTCGGCCCCACAGCCGGCCACCTCCCTTCTCGGCCCCCGGGGTGAAGATGTTGCATTTTAAAGTTAAGTTCACTACGTTTGCGCGTTTTCGTCTGCACATTATAATTTTCATTTCTCAGCAGTTCTATGACAAAAGTGACGTGGAGATTCTCACCCCCATTTTACAGATTTAAGGGACTCAGGCAGCTTAAGTGACCTGACAGGTCTCAGTACCCAAGCGATGGAGCTGGAACAGGATCTAATAACATTTAACGAACAAACAAAAAAGCTTTATTCCATCTTTGTTGAATTCCTTTGCTGCGTCTTGATTTTTGTTACTTAGGCGCTTGAAAACCTTCCAATGTCTCCATCACCTTCACGATAAAGTTCAGATTGGACATTCAAGTTTTCACATGATCGGTTCCCTTGCCTACACTTACAACTTATTTCGCACTGTCTTGCCCTTCTTCCCCCCATCACTTGTCTTTCCATATTCTCTCTGTTCCCTTCCCCATACTTTAAGTCAGGCAGTCAGCCCTTCAAAGCCGGTTGCAAGTTTCAGGCTAACAAAGCAGGAGCAGTCTGGGTCCTGTACCCTTGGAATTCTCTTACCTTCTAACGGGTCCTGGGACTTGACCCTGCTGTTGCCACTGAAAGCTTTCTGCTCTTCTTCCCCTTTTATACCCTTCACATGCTGTCCCTCTGCTCTGGCCATCACTGCATTACTCCTTTCTCTGTAAATGTTTCACCTCAAACTGGACTGCCAGCACCTTGAGGTATGGGCCCAAATCTGATTAATTGTAGTCCCCAGAGTGTCTGGCACAGTAGCCCATACATGTGTACTTACAGTAATGGGCATCCATGAATGTGAGTGGATGAGTCCTGTAGCCCCCACCTGGCCTTTGAGTACATTGAATATTTATTGCCAGGCCCTGTGGCAGACTGCAAAAATCACCCCTAAAGAGTGGCGTTACCCTTTTAGACTAAAATTGGGACAATTCAAATGTAAATTGATGAGATGAGACTTCTTACTCTCTAAACCACTCAGAGTGGCTGAAGAATTTCTAGGAACATCCAAAATATAGTAAGACCAGGCATAATCTCTGGGGTACACCTGGCTAGGGCCTGTCTAAAATGTAGCCAAGTCTGATATTCATGGGTCAGTAAGGACGCATTCAACCGTAAGGAACAGTCAGAGAAGTGTTTTCCCCCAAATGTTAAGGACTTGGGGGTCAAACAAGTTTGGGAAAACTGTATACCGAATATTCCTTTTTGGAGTCCACATTGAATGTTAACTTATTAAAGGCTCCTAGAGGTCTTGCCTTAGAGAAACCAATTGACCATTTAACTGATATTCCAGCATTTCTCTTATTTGTCTCTACATCCTTTTTGGGAACCCCATATGCATTTTGTAGAAACCAAGAAGCATGCTTTTGGAAATGCTGCAACAGAGGATGGAAAGGGCAGGATGCGGTGACAGTGTCTGCCTGTGGCCAGGGTGGGGGGGGTGGTATTAAACATTTTATCTCTTTGCCAAGTATGTTCATTCCTGCTTTGGGGAGGAGCTAGGTGAGGGCAATGCTTTAAGCAGAACTCCTGTTTCCTTCCTTTTCATAGCTTGTTTTTGGCTTCACATGAAGTGTTCCCAGAGAAGGACCTGACCTTGCCAAAGCAAGCATTCTGACTTTCTCCTTGGTGATTGTGTTTTCCATTTTGATCGCATTTAGGTTTGTTGACCAAACGATGTTTTGGGGGCCTCTGAAGCTGTCTGTGGGCCAGAGATAAATGCTCCCTGGTGAGCCTGTCACTGATGTGGTCACTCTATGAGCCTGTCATAGACAAGATGTGGTCTCCTCCACGTCTTGTCTGTGCTTTTGTTTGACCTGCCCCTTGCTTCTGCTGTTTTGCATCTATCCATCGCTTATCTCTCATATCTCATCGAGTCTCTCTCTTCCAGACACTGCCATGACCGTCTGGCTCTTTGGATTTAATCTAAGCTACCCTCTTTTTCAGTCCTCTGCTCATTACGTGCTTCATACTGGTTTATTATCTGCTGTCCCTTTCCTCCAGCATGTAAAACTCTTCAGGGCGTACCTGGGAGAGATCGCTGGCAAGGAGTAAGTTGTTATTAAACTGCAGAAGAGAGCTGCCTTTAATTAAAAGGTTTTTAGGTGTAACTGCAACTTCTTTTAAATGTTGAAGTTCTTCCCCTTTATTCTGTCCTCTCTACCTAGAGGAGCTGTGTTTTCTTGGTGCTACATTGTAGTTTAGCCAAAGACACTACTTTATGGGAAATCAGAGTGCTCATCCAAGAGTAAAGTTGTTTTCCCCGCATAGGGAAAGTAATGAGGTCCCTGCCTGGTATGCCATCGTCCAGTGGTGATGCCAGCCAACATTTGGGGCATAGGGTTCTACCGATAGGTTAAAGCGTTTTTGTTTTTCTTTAAATTAGGTTGATGCTCAGTGTTGTTGTCAAAGCTAGAAAAAAAAAAGGCCCGTTACTTGATGAGCAGTTACTTTTCCAACTCATATTTGACTGAAGCCATTCAGTGATCCAGGAACCCACAGAACAACTTTCCGAAGTCCTGCGACAGACAGGGAAACCAAGGCTCCGAGAGGGTTATGGCTAGTAAATGGCAGTCGGTATTTGAAACTAGATACGTTTGATTTGTTGAGATATATTTAATCTATAATTTTTCCTTCCTGCAGGTCAAAAAGGAAAATGAAGTACATTCTGGTTACCGGTGGCGTCATATCAGGAATTGGAAAAGGAATCATTGCCAGCAGTGTGGGCACAATCCTGAAGTCATGTGGTTTACATGTCACTTCGATTAAAATCGACCCGTACATTAACATTGATGCAGGAACGTTCTCTCCTTATGAGCACGGTAAGCAAAGCGCATTTTTAATTGTGTAGTATGTAGAAGAGCATGTCAGTCAGCCCTTGGAAATGGTGTGTATTTCGCATAACTTCCATTTCTTGCTTTCTGAAAAGGTCCTTAGAGTAGCAGAATGGTGCCTTCCTCACCTGGACAGAGGAAGCAGAAATCTTCTTCTTCTTTGTCTTTTTTTTTTTTTTTAAAGATTTTATTTATTTATTTTTAGAGAGAAGGAAAGAGGGGGAGAAAGACAGGGAGAGAAACATCGATTGGTTGCCTCTCACACGCCCCCAACTGGGAACTGGGCCGCAGCCCAGGCATGTGCCCCGACGGGGAATCAAACTGGTGACCTTTAACTTTGCAGGATGATGCTCCACTAACTGAGCCACGCAGCTCTGGGCGAGGAAGCAGAAATCTTAACATGCAATGTAGTGATTAGAGTCTAGAGGTTTCTGTAACAGAAAGAACAGAAATTACCTTTGTGGTGGATGAGTGAAAACTTGTCACTGCTATTGAAAAAAGGTAATTTGGTGACATAGTAACTTTTTTAAAATATTTGAGAAGAGGGATTATATTTATTCTTTGTGGTCCTAAGCTTTAGAAATGGGATGCATGGAAAGAAATGATAAGAAGATAGATTTTTCCATGATATAAGAAAGATCTTTAGAATAGCAAGCGCTTTCCAAGACTGAGGTAACTGACTTCCAGAAGCTGTGAGTTCCTTTGATGGAGGTGTGTACATTCAAAAAGGCTAAAGGATCACTTTGTAGGGATTTAGACCACAGATGGATGCTGGAGTTGGGTGGCATGTAAGCTGGAGATTCCGTTTTGTGGACAGAGTTCGGATAATATAAACGAGGATCTTTGGAGGTGAGTGAAAAGTTGAAACTGTTAAGGGAGGGTAGGAGAGTACCTGTCACCTGTGGTTCTGTGACTGTATGAATTGCCTAAAAGATTATTGGCTTAAAATTGGGGGTGGATGTATTGTTAAAACACACTTTTTAAGTTTTTAAACTGTTTTCATGCTCCCACTTTCTAATGTTGGGTGAAAATCTGTACGGGTGAGCGTCCCCAGGGCGGGAATGGCGACGTAATAAACAGGAGAAGAGGGACCTACTGGGGTGACGTCCGCACAGAATTCCTGAGCAGAGGATGAGTTCTTTCTCTGAGGGGGAAAGTAAGATGGTTTTTTCTCCCCTTCCTATTTTTGAGCTTATATTTTATCGTGATGGTAGGAGTGAACCATACTGGGCAAACTTTCTAGACTGATGTTCTGAGGAGTGAATGTTAAACGAAGAGATGGGGAAAACTTTGTAGTTTCACAGCTTTGCTTAGGACTGAGGTGTAGCCCAGAAGATGTCTTTTCCAAGGATCTCAGTGATGTGTCTTGTCTAACTTTCAAACTGAATCATGCTTTTTGTCACACTTCAAACGTTGCTTTGCCCCAGTAGTAGACTTTGTTGAGAACAGCAGGTGCCACGCGAACTGTAAAGTCCCATCTGCCCCCAGCCCTGTGGGCTGTAATGTTCTTCCATTCCATGCTGTTTCCGAACTCGTCCTGACTCAGACTGAGTTTGTTGCCAGACTGGAAGTGTGAAGTTACCTTTTGGAGAATGGTCGGTGCTTTTCCTTTTGAGTCCTCTTTAGTTGTCTAGAAATAAATTTCTTTTGCTTTGTGCGTAGGTAATTCAGACTTCGTTCCAGTTGAGTGTTTATGTTTTGGCACGCAAGTTGTGCCGTATATGTATTTTTCACTTACCCTGAACGTTTTCCCCGTTTGCCCCAGGGGAGGTGTTTGTGCTGGACGACGGTGGGGAAGTAGACCTTGACCTGGGTAACTATGAGCGTTTCCTGGACATCCGCCTCACCAAGGACAATAATCTGACCACCGGAAAGATATACCAGTATGTTATTAACAAGGAACGCAAAGGTGATTACCTGGGAAAAACTGTCCAAGGTAATACTGGATTTGCCTTTAAAGTTTAAAAGTCTTAACCAGTTGAATTTCTTTTGTGTATTGTTACTGAAACATGCCTTCAGTTGACTCAAAAAATAAATTGGAAAAGCCATCACTGCTCTGTGGATGGCATTGAAGCTGTCAGTCCAGTGGCATGATTTGAGTCCAGAAAACTGTTGCGTTTTTTTTTTTTAAGATTTTATTTATTTTTAGAGAGAGGGGAAGAGAGGGAGAGAAACATCGATGTGCAAGAGAAACATCGATCAGTTGCCTCTTGCAGGCCCCCAGCTGGGAACTTGGCCAACAACCCAGGCATGTACCCCAACCGGGAATCAAACTGGTGACCTTTCAGTGCAGGCAGGCGCCCAGCCCACTGAGCCACACTAGTCAGGGCCAGGGAACTATTGTCTTTATACCAGCGGTGTCAAAGTCATTTTCACCAGGGGCCACATCAGCCTCATGGTTGCCCTCAAAGGGCCGAATGTAATTTCAACTCCTTAACAATTAAGGAGTAGTTACATATATACAGTCCTAAAATTATTTTGGCCGTTTGAAAGTAACCACAAGGCTGATGTGGCCCCCAGTGAAAATGAGTCTGATACCCCTGCTTTATACAGCGATGAGTGTGAAGTGATGAAGGCTACTAGACTGGGCAGTTAGCCACACTCCGTGTGTGTGTGTGCGTGTGTGCATGTGTGTGATGTCTTTGCATAGGCCGTGAAAGGGAAAAGAACGTCCACTGTGTCCATTGGTTGTAGGCTAGTAATCACGACGGGTGGGTGTTAGGGAGAGTCTGAGAAGTGGGTCTCTGGGTCCGACTGAGCCACCTCTGGCCCAGTGTCACTTGTATCTGTTTGCTGTCTTGGGGTTTTTGCACAGCGTTTCTTGAGGAAAGTGCTGGTTTGAAAAAGGTGGGGTTGGAAAACCACTTGTCTAGTGTAATGGCAGAAGTCCAAATTCTGGGGACTGCTGAAAAGTGGCTTTTATCTGAGTTATGAGAATAAATCTGCTTTGGCTTCAGGCTATACTGGACCGATAGCGGAGGGTCCCGCCGGCAGCGAGCAGCCCCAGACCAAGATTCTGGGTTAACCGGGTCATGTTTACTTCTTAGCTCTGCCACTTACCAGCTTTATGAGTGTGGATGGATTACTTAACCTCTCTGAAATCTGTTTTCCTTTTCTACAAAATGAAGATAATAACAGTATCTACCTCTCTGGTGTGTTAGCAGGATTAAAGGCGCTAAGTCAGTCAAGTGATTCTCTCGAGTTCCTGATACACACAAAGGGGTTGATTTGGAATTACAATGATCTTGATTATGTAGTTTGCTGATCTAGGCTCCCGTGTATTTATCTGTTTATCCATTCATCCATCAAACATGGTGTGAATGCTCACGGTGGGCAGACCTCCCTGGTGCTGGGAGTACTAGATGAACAAGATCAAAAAGGCCACTGCCCTTGTGGAGGTCCCAGCCACAGGGGGTGGGATGTCTGATGGGAGCTGCGGCAGGGGAGGGGTGCAGAGAGACTGAGAGAGTGGTGGGAGAGCTGGTTGGGCGGGGGGCCAGGGAGGGCCTCCAGGGAGAGGATGGGTGAGCCAGGAGGCCCGCTGTGGGAGGACTGGACGGAGGAGAGCACGCGTGGCCTGTGCAGAGGCCCAGGACCACAGAGGGCTTGGTCATGGAGAGGGCAGGGAGCAGTGACCCGGGATGATGGTCAGAGAGGCAGGTGACAGGGTGCAGCCAAGTCACACGGGGCCTCCCACTGGGCCACAGCCTGGAGCTTGGATTTTAGTCAGAAGGGAAACTCAGGGAGTGGTGAACTCTGGTTTGCATCTTTAAAAGATCACCGTGGCTGGTCTGTGTGCAGCAGATGATGAGCATCCTTGTGCTTGAGGCACTGCTGGCTCGCCCCACACACAGCAAGTTACCAGTGCTCTCCGCCCTGGGGAATCTGCCGCCAGAGCCGGGCAGCTCTGGTTTTGAACGTTCAGCAGTAGCCGGCGTTTATTGAGCACTGACTTGGTAGGCACTCTGCTTAGCGTTTTACCAGTGCTGCCTCATGTGATTTCCACAGCTTTATCAAGTGGAAGCTGTTACCTCCAGTTCATGGGTAGGGAAATCGAGCTTAGGAATAGTTAAGGAGTTTGCCCAGAGATCCAGCCCTAGTGAGTGGTGGCACTGAGATGTGAATCCAGACATTCCGAGCCCACAGAGTGGTTGTGCTCCTAACCACTGTGCTACACTGTGCTGCCTCCTTGCAGTGGATTGTCTCCCCTTCGGGAATCTGGAAACATAAAGGAACAGGGTCCTGGTTTCTCTTGCTCCTGGAAAAGCACCCAGCTGTGATATGCCCACGTTTACCTGTAAGCAGTAGGGTGGCCGTGCGTCTGCATGGCTGTGCGGCCAGGGTAGGCTTGCTCAGTCAGGGGCAAGAAGTGCGCTGATGTGGGTTAGGACCCCGCTCCCAGCCCTGCTGTCTTGTAGTGTCTGCAGCCACAACGTGGACGTCTGGAAAGGAGGCGGTGGGGAGCGTGAGCCCAAAGGTTTTTTTTTTAAGGCCATTTAAGAGTGTTCTCAATATTCTCGTGAACCCTTTGCCTCTCTGCGAAGGCAAAGAATGCAGCCATTTGTTGTCGCCTTAAGTGCATCTTTCTTACCAATGCTGACGGAAAAGTGTGAGTCACATACTCTTTTCTCCTTCTCAGTTGTCCCTCACATCACAGACGCAATCCAGGAGTGGGTAATGAGACAGGCATTAATACCTGTGGATGAAGATGGCCTAGAACCTCAAGTGTGTGTTATTGAGGTGTGTATGAGTCTTATCTAAAGTCCATGATTCCTGAGTAGGTGACCAAGTGTACACATTTACCCCCTTAGTCAGCCATCAGCAGCTGATAAGACGGTTCCCAGCTAAGCCCTTGACCTTCCTACCCATGATGTGGCAGGTGAGGGCATAGTAACAATCATGTGGATTGCCATCCAAAGTGATACTTTGCCTAAGCAATTCTCCTTTTTCAGCGTTTACACGTTCACGCAGTGGAGACTGTGACACATTTTTGTCTCTGAATGACCGAGCCTCTTTGGTTTCAGTTTCTGTGCCGCCGCCTCGCTGGTCCTAGCTGGTGGCTCTCAGTGCTCCTGTGAAAACAGGAGACTTGGAGGTTTCAGCAGCTGATGATTTTTAATACAAAAGTTATTTGTGGCTAAGTGGGTAAGGTTTAGGTTTGTTTGCTTTGTGGCTCTCCTATAAATAAAATTCCTAGTACAGTTTTCACTTGACCTTTTTCTTGAAATGATGTGGAAAGATCCATGATCCATGATAAAACCCTATGGACTGGTAAGCCCATCCAAAAAGGTAATCTTTTAGCACGAAGAAATGTCTAATTACTGTTGGTTGACGCTGTGTGGGCCCGAAGAGCCCATATTACAATTCTGCTTATTGCGGAATTGAGGTGAGAGAGTGTGTTTGTTAGATAACCAGGCCACAGCAGGACGGTGTGGTGCGTGACCTCTGAAATAACTGTGTCCTTCCAGCTTGGTGGAACAGTGGGAGATATAGAAAGCATGCCCTTCATCGAGGCCTTCCGTCAGTTCCAGTTCAAGGTCAAAAGAGAGAACTTTTGTAATATTCACGTCAGTCTGGTTCCTCAGGTAAGTCATTCAGAACTTTCCTTTGGGGAGATGGAGAGGAGGGAGAAAGGATGATTTTCGTCCCTTTCTCTGTTTTAAATATTTGAGCTGCAGGAAACAGAAAATTAAAAAAAACTTCTTTACTAATTTTAAATTGTAATAATCATACTTTTGAAAAAGATCCAGTGGGGCCCTGACCGGTGTGGCTCAGTGGGTTGGGTGTCATCCCACAAAATGAAAGGTCTTTGGTTCGATTCCCAGTCAGGGCACATGTCTGGGTTTTGGGCCAGGCCCCCAGCTGGGAGCATGCGAGAGGCAGCCGATCGATGTTTCTCTCCCTCTCTTTTTCCCTCTCTTTCCCTCTCTCTAAAAATAAATAAATAAAATCTTGAAAAAAAAAAGAAAGATCCAGTGGGGAACATTTGGAGAGTTAATTGGGGACGTTGCGGTTTAGGCTGGTGGATTGAACATGTTCATTTGTCTGCAACCGCATGGCGAAGCCCCAGGACGGCTACAGTGCGGGGAATTGCTTGATAGACAGAAACTCACGAAGGTGCGCACTGCGAGAGGAGTCAGCAGTAACAAAAATTAGGAGGGCAGGAAGCAGGTGGACGTGCACAAACTGACTTAGCAGGCCCGGGAGAGCAGGATCCTAAGCCCGCATCGGGAAAAGCAGAGGAGCAACCCTGTTTGCCCTGCAGAACCCCCAGAGGCTCAGGAATGGGCACATCTGGTACCTCTGAGAGTGGGGGTAAGGGTCAGGCTCATAACTGCTGTTCCAGAACCAGTCAGACCCTGACATCCCCTTCCCTTATGTGCACAGTGGACACTAGCCCCTCCCCCACCTTGGCAGAACACTGGAGGGTTTTTTTCCCTCTGAAGAGGTATTTTGGATGAGCAGACACTAGGAACAGTCGAGGGTGGTAATACTAACCTAAAAACACAGGGTTAGTGTAACTTTATGCTCTTGAGACACCCTACCTTCCTCTGCCACTTGGTTCCCAGAATCATCACAGCCAGGCTTGGACCTTCCACACAGGAGACTGGAAGGTTCTTCTTGGGGTACCTGACTAGCCCAGGAGAAGGCACACTGCCTTCAGAGGCTCCCCCGTGAAACAGGCCAGCAGGTTCCCAGAGTGAGGACCCTGGTGGACAAATCCCACTTTTACAGATCCTCTAGTTGGCTTTTAAATATGAGCTGGCAGCCAGCGATCATCAGACATTTGGACAAAGTATCTAACATGCAAGAGACCAAAACAACAGGAAGAGAAGAAACTTAGAGGAAATTGAAGCTCTGCAGGGAGTAGGAAACGTAAAACAAAGCAGCCTGTCGTTAATAGCCGTGGAATTAAGAGGAGACAAGCTGCATCCATTAAATAAAACTGAATACCCTAAGATGGGAGCAGAGAACAGAAGAGAATTCTTGGAAATTAATAAGTGGATAACAGAATTGAAAAACTTAAGAGAACGAAGGTTGAGGAAATACACTAGGAAGTAGAGCAGAAAGGCTGAGAGAGAGAAAATAGAGAAAAAGAAAGAAAGAGTAAGGACTGGTCCAGGAGTCCTAACATCCAAATAATAGGATTTCCCCAAAAATAACACATGGAGAGGAAAGAAATCTGAATGAGGGGTTTATAAATTATGCCCCACAGACTAAACAGCCCAGCCCCTGTTTTGAAAATAAAATTTCATGGAAATACTGCCACACCCTTATGTTTATGTATTGTCCTTGCTGCTTTTGTGTTAAAACAGGAGAGTTGAGTGGTTGTGACAGAGACTGTATGGCCAACAAAGCCCAGGATATCCACTATCTGGCCTTTTAGAGGAAAAAACTTTGACTCTGTCTGAACAGTTCAAGGAAATATCCAGACATGAGTTTCTGGTTGAAAGGGCCCAATGAGTGCCTAGGGCACTGAATGAAAACTGAACCACACCAAGGCACGTCACTGAAATTTCAGGGTAATGGAGCCGAAAGTCTAAAAGGCTCTAGAGAGAAACATGAAGAATCAGTTATGGCATTCGACTTCTCATCAGCGATACTGGAGGCTAAAAGTTAGTGAAGCTGTGTCCTTAAAAATGCTTGGGAAAATGATTTTCAACCTAAATTCTATACCCAGCAAAAGGATCTGTTAAGTGTGAGAGGAGAAGATAATTTAGTGCATAGAAAACTCCCCAACCCACAAAACAAACATTCGGACCAGCAAGGAAAAGTATGGCCCAGGTTTAATGGTGGACAGCGATTGAGTACCGTCCAAGGCGTGCACACTGAAGCGGGAGCAAGGCAGGAGAGGGGCCGCAGGCACGGGGTGGGTGCGGGGGTGATTTCTAACCGAGAAGTCGTTAGAGGTGGCTTGAACCAAATGTTGGGACGCAGCGGCAGGCACTCCGGAAGCACCGGCTGGAGGGGTGAAGGAGGGACTGTCTTCTGGACATGGCGCTGATGGTCTTTGGGCAGACTCTGTAAAGCTGTTTGACTCTGAAATACATGCGTGTGGGACTTTCACCAAAATAGGCACTAAATCAGATGAGTGATCTATTTCCTCGTTAAAAAGGTGTTCAGGGAATAGTTATACTTGAAAATTCCTATCACACAGAAATTAAATTTTCTTTTCCTTTTGTAAAATAGCCAAGTTCAACAGGGGAACAGAAGACTAAACCTACCCAGAACAGTGTTCGGGAACTCAGAGGCCTTGGGCTTTCCCCAGATCTGGTAAGACTTCCGACCGCCTGGCTTCAGCCTGACCTTGCGTGTCTGTTAAAATCTCCCTCCGTGGGATGCAAGCCCTTTGTTTTCTTGCCATGCTTTTAATTGATGGCGGAGAAATAAGTCTGGTTCTTGGAACTGGGGCTGTGGTTTACAGAGATTCCTACCCAGCACATGCGTGGTCGCATCTTACATGTCCCCTCAGCGGTCCCTTATTCTCTCTTCCCTCCTGACCGAGAACGACGGTTGAGTGAACCCAGCTGGCCCTTGTGGCTCAGTAGCCTGTGCGTTTGTGTGGCCACTCTGTTATGTTTTCCAGTTGGGGATTCAGGGCTCTCAGTTTTGCAGACACGTGATATTGTCACAATGTCCATGCGTTGTGCTAGGAGTTAGCTTGACAACGTGATATCTCCCTTCATTGCAATCAGGAGAGAAGCCCAGCGTTGCAATCCCTTTTATCCAAATGCCTTGCTCTCTTTGCTGCCAGGTTGTGTGCCGGTGCTCGAATCCCCTCGACACGTCAGTGAAGGAGAAAATATCAATGTTCTGCCATGTTGAACCCGAGCAAGTGAGTAGAAGTTTCATCTTCATGTGAATCATTTTTGTTTCGAATTATCCTGAAGTCTCTTCACCAGTTTCATAAGGCTTGTCATTTCGGGATTTGAGACAGTAGATTGTTCCCCAGAAGAACTGGTCCCTGCTGGCTCTGTGACTCCGTTACCTTGTGTCTCATGGATCCCCAAACTTTACCTCCCCTGCCTCTTCTCTTCCCACTTCCTGTACTGTTTGCTGTGGCCATGTCGAATGGGGGTCCCGCTGTCTCTGTTGGTCTCACTGTCTTCCTATTCAGTTTCTTCCTTTGGGGCCCAGCTAGGACCCAGTATTACCTGAGCAGCTTTACCTGCCACACCTCCTCACCCTTGAGCCTCAGGTTGACCCTCCTCTGGGCTCAAAGGTGCTGGTGGGGAGCCCAGTGTGCCGCCCTCTCACGTGTGCCTGGTGCCTCCCCATACAGACTTCGAGCTCCTGGAGGGCAGGGATCACCTTCTCAGCCTCCTGTCCCTGGTGCCTGGTGTGTAAGGTGTTGCAGGCTGTAAGCCCGTTTTACAGTCTTTTTGTTACCTGTGCTAATGGAGGGTACCTGTGGTACAGGAAATGCAAAATTTTGAAACTGTAGTACATCTAAGTGTGGTGCACGATATGGGAATTCTAGGGGTGGTAAGTCGAGATTGTAGCTTTGGCTGGGTTCGGTTGAAGAAGAGTTTTTATGGATTTGAAGGGCTTTATGGTTAAGTTATGGATGCTTTGTTTTGCTGCCAGGTTATTTGAGGATCAGGAGACTGAGCAGGGGAGCCTGGCTGGCTTAGAGAAGGGAGAATGAAACAGCAGGGTTAAAGTAAGAGAAATCCATTTACAGACTACCGGGAATATGGAAGTGAGTATAGAAATAGTAAAATCAGTGGCCGGGCATTAAAGTGAAGAGGGCAAGAGGAAAGCCATTCACCACCGCGGAGGTGGCTGTCTTCTCCCATCTTGGTGATGGCTTCGGGGTGTGAGGGTAGCCTGGGGCCTGCGACCAGGTTCCTGTATGTGATTCCTGAGCTGGGATGAAGGGAGTCACAACAAATAGGTGGAATATCAGGATAATTTCATTGTTATGAACAGCCTTTTTATCATGTATTTTAATTATTATTATTATTATGACTGATTTATTTTTTTACTGTCTGGGAAGCACCGATTCAGGTAGAAACCCAAACAGTGTTCCAGTTAGAGGGTGAAAGCAGGAGGTTTCTCTGAGAAAGAAAAAAAAGAATAGTTACATGAATAGAAGGAAGGAATTTCTGTTGGTGTTAATGAGTTCAAGAAGGAATTTCTATAGGTGCAAATAAGCTAAGTTATTCTTTAGCTATGCATGGTGGTGCTGATTCTAAACAGTGCCTTTAATTTTCAGTTCAATAGCCAGAATTTGTGTTTTCCTGTTAGCTTTGCAAACAGTTGTTTGCAATGCAGTGTTGGTTTGGCCCAGTCCAAAGGTTATTTGCCCTGTTTAAACATTCTAAAGGTTTGAGAAGACAGACATGCAAGGCGGTCCCTTTGGGATGGCAGCTATGACTCCATTTTGAAGTGGCTGAGTTTCTCAACGTAAGAATGTCCAAACCTGTAGAAAATTTTTATGAGTTTATTTGCGCCAAAACAGGACACACCTAGAAGCAAGGTCTCAACAGACTGAGAAAATGCTTCCACACTTCAAGTATTGTAGATATTTCTAATCCTAGCAAATGAAGGTAATTCAATTTTGTTAAAGAACAGGTTGTCATTAAAATTATTCACTTTAAAAATGTGACAGCTATTTCTGTATTTAAATTTGAACTTCAAATTTTATGCCTGCTTTTTAAGTTGCTTTGCTTATCTGATTGAGTTATAAGAGTTCTGTATATATTCTGAATGTAAGTCTTTCATCAGATATGATTTGCATATTTTTTCTCCCAGTCTGTGACTTATCTTTTCATTTTCTTAATGGTATCCTTCAGAGCACGAAGCTTTTACATTTTGATGAACTCCAATTTATCCATTTTTTTTCCTTTATACGTTATGCTTTTGGTGTCATTTCTAAGCACTCTATTTAACCAAGGTCATAAAGATTGTCTTCTATGTTTTCTTATAAAACTTTTATAAGTTTAGGTGCTACATTTAGGTCTGTGATCCTTTGTGAGTTAACTTTTGTATATAGTAACTTTTCAATAAAACTTGGAAGTCATCCTTTTGCCTGTAGGTGTCCAGTTGTGCTGGCTCCGTTTGTTGACAGGACTATCCTCAAATAATCTGTAATTTTCTTTCTTTTTTTTTTTTCTAATAAATGAATTTTTATTTTTATTTATTTATTTTAAAAAATTTTTATTGTTATTCAATTACAGTTGTATGCCTTTTTTCCCCATCCCTCCACCCCACCCCAGCTGAACCCACCTCCCTCCCCCACCTCCACCCTCCCCCTTGGTTTTGTCCATGTGTCCTTTATAGTAGTTCCTGTAATCCCCTCTTCCCCCTGTCTTCCCCCCCCCCCCCCCCCCCCCGCTATTGTTAGATTGTTCTTAACTTCAATGTCTCTGGTTATATTTTGTTTGCTTTTTTCTTCTATTGATTATGTTCCAGTTAAAGGTGAGATCATATGGTATTTGTCCCTCACCGCCTGGCTTATTTCACTTAGCATAATGCTCTCCAGTTCCATCCATGCTGTTGCAAAGGGTATAAGCTCCTTCTTTCTCTCTGCTGGGTAGAATTCCATTGTGTAAATATACCATAGTTTTTGGATCCACTCGTTTGCTTGTAATTTTCTTTATAAAGGTGCTTTCTAGATTTATTTATCTTTGAAAAGTTTTTTAGATTTATTTATAGGTATTTATAGTTTACTTACATGAATGGCATATTTTTAAAAGTTATATTTCCTGATTAGATATGACCCACGTATAGGAAACCCTACTGATCCCAAGACAAGCTAATGTTACTAACATTCTGTTCTGCTTTTTTCCTGCAAATGTTCTTATTTTTTTATGGATTAAACAGTAATATCATATGCAATTAGTGGTAATTGTTTATTTTTCAGTTCATACACATTTTTTTCTTATCTAGTTGTAATGGCTAATGCCTCTAGTACATCACTGAATAAAAGTAGTGATAGTGGCCAGTTTTGCCTCGTTCCAGACTTTTGCATTAATATTAAATAGCAACTAAATGATGTTTGCTGTGGGTTTTTAAAAAATATTTTCCCTTAAAATTCCTAATTTACCAAGACTTTTTATTATGAATAGGTTTTGAATTTTTATTAAATTGCATCCACTGAAGTATTTTTTTCCCTCTCCTTTCATCTGTCCATGTAGTGAATTCTGCTGTTAAATTCCCTAATGGGGTGGTTCTCAAACTCCGCTTTGTGAAGTACTGATGCCTGCCTCCTGCTCCCAGAGACGGTGCGGGCGCAGCTGTCTCACGGGCTTTTAAAGCTCCAGCGACTCCAGTGTGGAGCCAAAGTGGAGAACCACTGTTCTGGCGGCAAGCCTACATGGACATGATTTTTTTCTAAACTACATTTGTAGTTTGGTTTGTGATTTGTTTTTTTCCTTTTGGATTTTTTTTTACCCATGTTTATAAGAGATTAGCAACTGTTTTTACTTTATTTTATTTTTAAATTATATTTTATTGATTATGCTATTTCAGTTGTCCCAGTTTTTCCCCTGTGCCCCCCTCCACCCTCACCACTATTTTTAAATTCTTCTTGAGTTAGTTGGTTTGGGTAATTTATATTTTTTCTAGAAAATTGCCCTATTTTCTGTTTTCAAATTTAGAACAGTTATTTTCCCAAGGTCATATGGCCAGTAGGAGGCTGTCGGCCCAGTGAGTTTTTACTTGTTTTCATTAAGTAACCTTTTCTGCTATTTGAACAGGTGATCTGTGTCCACGATGTCTCGTCCATCTACCGAGTGCCCTTGCTATTAGAGGAGCAGGGGGTTGTAGATTATTTTCTCAGAAGACTTGACCTTCCTGTTGAGAGGCAGTCACGGAGAATGCTGATGAAGTGGAAAGAGATGGCTGACAGGTTTGCTGCCAGCTCCAGTCCTGTTCTCTTCATTGTAGGGAGGGCTCGGGGAATTCAACTCCTGTGCTATCAACCCCTGCTGGGAAAGGTTATAAATGGTAAGGGGCGCTAAGAAAGGCTCTCGGCTGTCATGTGGTTGCCTCATGGGTGAGGAAGTCCTGGTAGAGTTGGCCCAGGTGACAAGTGAGTTCAGATGACACACCTAAACCCTTGTCTCCCTTCAGCTGGAAAATCGGTGCAAACAGGCATCCTGGTGGTAGTGGGTCAGTGCACACTCGCAGGGCCCACACACACTGGCCGGCCGAGGCTGGAGCACTTTTGGGGGGCATCCCAAATGTCTGAGCTGTGTTTGGGAACATAGATAGCACTCAGCCTGCACAGAAAAGAGTCAGCAGAGATGGCAGTCTTTTCGTACTACCGCCACCAGAACTCGTCCCTTCAACTGTCTCCATTCTCCTTTCCTCCTAAAGCTGCGTGATGCTCACACGACACGTCGGGTGTCTTCACGCAGGGCCTCAGAGCACTGGGTGTGCCTTACTGCAGGCGCAAAAGTAACGTGACGATACTGTTAAGCATTTGGGGGGAGGAGCCTCTCGTTTCATTTTGACACGCTCCCTTTCAGACTTTCCATTTCTATGTGTGTCTTCCTGTAGCTACAAGAACGACACACAGTTTTAGGGCCTTTCTTCATAAAATGTTACAAACATTTGTGCCCTGTTACCAATTAAACTTTATAACGGAAATTTTTAATGGATATGGACTGTTGTATGTATGTCCTATAATATATTTGACTATTCACTTCATCAGATTAACTCTTGTGAATTGCTGTTAATTTTATTGTCCTTTGGGATCTTAATTTTTTTGTAAAACAGTATGAGATTTTTTTCTTTTTTTGAGTTTATTGGGGCGACAGTGGTTAATAAATGTTTCAGATGTGCAGTTCCGTAATTCATTGCCTGTATATATTGCATAGTGTGTTCACCACCCCAGTATGCTTGAGATTTTGACGCCAGCTCTTTGAAATAGCTTCTAAGATTCTGTTTTGTTAAAAAGCCTGCCACATTGATCTGAAAACTGTCTCCTCTTTACTGTTTGGTACTCAGAAAATAGGCACTCCCATTAAATTCTTCCCAGACTTGCTTTTCTTCTCTTTAAAAGGAGTTTTGAGCTCATGGTTGTATGTACATTCTAAGTAACTTGTTGTTTCTTGACCTCCGGTTGATAGATACGATCGCTTGCTAGAGACCTGCACCATCGCCCTCGTGGGCAAGTACACCAAGTTCTCAGACTCGTACGCCTCTGTCATTAAAGCTCTGGAGCATTCCGCACTGGCCATCAACCACAAGCTGGAAATCAAGGTAAGGAGGGAGGGCCAGGCACAGCGGAGGCGTGGACAGGGAGGCCATCGGCCGTTCCCTGCATGCTGCTTATCTGCTTTATGTTTTTGGAGCTCAGGATTTCTTTGTAGCAATAGAAGGGATTTGTAGTGGGCTCCTGGCTTTGAGAGAACAGTGGAGCATTTTCAGGAAATAATGAAGGGGGAGATGGTGAGAGTAGAAGCTGAGGGACAGTGAACGCTTGGGTCTGAATATCAAGTGACCGAGTAAAATTGCCCCATGGGGATGGGGAGCCCTGGCCAGCCAGCAGCATTTTGAAAATTGCTGGTTCCAGTTCCCTCGTCTGTGAAGTGGGAAGGCTGATACCCGCCCCGTAGGGCTGGGAGGTTTCTCTGAAATACGTGTCCAGTTGCCCAGTCAGTGCTGGGAACCTGGCGGGACCCAGTAATAGCAGTTGGGAGTTCTGCTCTGTGCCACGGAGGGCAGAGCTGAGCTGGTGCAGCGTCAGCACGTGGCCCCGGCCTGTCTCCTTGTGGCAGCCAAGCGTAAAGAGTGGTCCACGGGTTCCAGAGCCACACAGCCAGGGCTCACATTCCAGCTTCATCACTTACCAGATATGTGACCCTGCTCAAGTTACTTAACTCTCTTTGTGTCTCAGTTTCCTCCCCTTTAAAAAGGGGCAGTGATAGTACCTTCCTCCTCGGGTCATTATAAGAGTTAAATGGGTTCACATGAAGTGCTGAGTCCATGCCTGGCGTGGAGGAAGTATTATGTGTGTTAGCTCTTCCGGAGAACCTTCCACCTGTCCCTTTCATACCTTTTCCCCAGCGGCGTAGCTCCCTGCTGCAGCTTTTCAGGAGATGTGCTCGCCATGGACACTGGGGTTTGCCTCCTACGTCTCCAGGGGTTTCCCAGCGTGATAATCTAGTTTGCTTTGTGTCGGTGAACAGGTTCCTGTAGGAAGGAAGGCCTGTTAAACATTTTTTAAGAATTACGGGACCTCATTACACTGCTCTGACTTATTTTTGGTAGTTCTTTGGATCATTCGTTTGTTTTATCCACTTGAAGGTGGCCCGTGCCTATCGTGTGTTAGATGGTAGGGGTGAGAGGTGGCGGTGGGGTCTCTTAGGAGTGACAGGGGCACACAGAAGACAGGTGATCTGGCCTTCTTAGATGTGTGAGGACGGTAGGCTTCCTCACGGAGGAACACCGGGGGGAGCTTGGGGAGATGCATAAGGCAGAAGGGAAGGGCACTGCCGACGGAAGGTAGAGCATATCCAAGGGCCTGGAGCAGGGACAAGTGGGGAATGGGAGGATGTCTGGCGGTGGGCCGGCAAAGGCCTGGTCGTGAGTCTCCTCAGCTGGGCCACGCCTGGGTCTTGCCTCCCTGTTCAAGGAAGTCAGGGCAGGAAGCAATAGGTAGTTGAACAATCTAATTAAAAAGTGGGTAAGAGATTTGAACAGACACTTTCATAGAAGATGCCCATGATATATGTGAAGATACTCAACGTCTTTCTTTCTATAAGTGGCCAGTTATTCTTAATAGCCAGAATCCGGAAACAACCCAGATGTCCAGAGCCAGTCAGTGTATGAACACAGCGGGGTCTGTTCCTACAAGGGACAACTGCTCAGTAATGAACAGGAACATACTGTGACATACACAGCAACATGGATGAATCTCAAAAGCGTGCTGAACAGAAGCCAGCCAGAAGGAACAGGCTCCACTGTACGGTGCCAGTCATGTGACATTCTAGAAGATGCAAAACCTGTGGTGAAAGAAATCGGGCAGGAGGTGGCTTACAGGGGGGCAGAGGGACCTTTTGGGGATGACAGTACCTCTTATAACTGGATCGAGGTGGGGAGGTCACCCCTCTGAGTGAGTGATAAAGTCCTCAGAGTGGACACGGAGTGGCCCGCCCCTTGTCTACTTGAGGCCGGGACAGACACTGGGCTTATGTTTTACTGTATGTAAATTAAACTCCAGTAAAGTTGAAAACGATGAAAAGCAATTGAGAAAGAAGGGACACTGATCATATCACATAGAAGTTATGAAAGATCGCGGCCCTGGAGTCACGGGCCGCCTCTTTTCTCCCGCCCGGCTGCTCCCAGTACATCGATTCCACGGACTTGGAGCCGAGCACCTTGCAGGAGGAGCCCGTGCGCTACCACGAAGCCTGGCAGAAGCTCTGCAGCGCCCAGTGAGTAGCTCTGCCTCTGCTTTTGAAGGGCGTGGGGGTTTTGTTTGTTTGTTTTGGGGTTTTATTTATTTATTTTTAGAGAGAGGTGAAGGAGGGGAGAAAGAGGGAGAGAAACACCACTACTCAGTTGCCTCTCGTGTGTACTCTGGCGGGGGCTGAACCCACAACCCAGGCCTATGCCCTGACCGGGAATTGAACCGGCGACTTTTCACTTTGTGGGCTGACACCCAACCAACGGAGCCAGGCCTGGGGTTGTCAGGGCGGCTTGGGGTTGTTTTAATGCACAAAGTGCTGTGCTTTCACGTGCTGGTGGTAAATCTGCTTGTTTAACTATCTTTTAATTATTGAAAAGCTTGCATACTGGATGATTTAATCTTCACCAAAATACAGCTTATCAGTGTAGTCGAATCTGAAGAGATCTGTTCTCATTTTACTGCTACTGTTTGCTGTGCGCATCCGTCGATGCGGCTTATTTGAAGCTTTCTGTCCGGAGATCTGGCGAGTGTCTGTCAGTAGAGGGTCTGTTTTCCAGCAGCTGCTGTTTACAACCCCGAAACGTGAGCAAGGACTTCTAGTTCACAAGAACGGACTGTTACTGCAGCTGTGGCTGAGACCGTAGGTCGGTGTGGCCCTCTGAGCCGATGAGGAAAGGCCCCTTTCTACCCAGGGAGCACAGTACAGTACGCCAAGAGGCGAGAAAACTGTGCTTATATTAATACAGACTGAAAACCAGAAAAAAGAAAAAAACCCAGGACAGAGGCCATGCCTGTGACAGATGCCCTGGTGGCAGTGTTTCACTTTTCCGTAGCATCTTGTCTTGTTACGAGCACGTTGTAGCGTCACTGAGGAAAGTCCGTGGTTCTGTGTGTGCGCGAAGTGCGTGGTGTCTCCCTTCAGCTCGCTGGCAGTCCTGTGGTCGCAGGCGTAGCCCGGTGCCGGGTGTGTGGACTAACTGCACCGCTCCGGGTGGTGATCGGAGCCGGACTGGTGGACAGGGGGTCGCCTTGTGCTGTGCTCTCTCGTGCAGTGGAGTGCTGGTCCCGGGGGGATTTGGTGTTCGAGGGACCGAAGGAAAAATCCAAGCTATCGCCTGGGCTCGGAAACAGAAGAAGCCTTTTTTGGGTAAGAAGTAGGAAAGAATAAAGGACACATGGACAAAATCAAGGGGGAGGGTGGAGGTGGGGGAGGGAGGTGGGTTCAGCTGGGGTGGGGTGGAGGGATGGGGAGAAAGGGCATACAGCTGTAATTGAATAACAATAAAAATTTTTAAAAAATTAATTGAAAAAAAAAAAAAGAAGTAGGAAAGAACACAAGGACAGTGCCAGCAGGAGTCTAAGTGAAACGGGGTTGTTAGCAGAACCAAACGCTGGCCTGTTTTTGGTTCTGTTGGGGAGAAATTCAAACCCTCCTTTAAGGTGCGAAGTTTAAACTTTGAGTTGCATGTAGATGTGGTGGAAGTCTCCAAGAATGAAATACCAGGAAATCCTGTTTATTTACTGACCTTGTCTTTTGGGCGAGAGAGATTGGAGCCTGTTTGCCATCCTCCCTTGAAGCACCAGCTGGCTGTAGTTGAGTGAAGTGACTTAGGATGCTTCCTCGTGGGGTGGGAAAACTTGACTTTTTGAAATACTGAATATTTAGAAATATTGTTTATTTCTAAAATTGAACAACTTCCCAAACGTGGAGTCTTCACGTCCACGGAGATCCAGTTTTTGAAATCTGATACAGACAACACATCGCCGGGTGCCTGTCTACAGCAGGAAGTTAGGAGGGCCTGTGAGGGCAGTGCTGTGGGCCAGCAGGACACCGCGCCCAGCAGCTGGTGGGGAGTGTGGTGCCGCCTTTTCACTGGGGTTTCGTTTGTTTTCCTCTCCCACCTGCAAGGCGTGTGCTTAGGAATGCAGCTGGCAGTGGTGGAGTTTTCAAGAAATGTGCTGGGATGGCAAGGTAAGTGTCTACTTAAAAGCTTGTTAAACACCTGCTTACACGTTCTAGGAGGTCATGGAGGCTGGTGCCTTTTGGGCCATCGGGAGCCATGGAGAAGGACAGGCCCCGTCTCCCAGTACCTCTCGGGGGCCTGTTAACAGGACCTTCATTGAGGAAAGGCGCAGCTCCTCCAGGCAGAGCCCCAGGAAGGAGGGAGCACAGCTGAGGCCGCTCCTGACCCCGTATTTCCTGCTCTGGAGAGCCTCACACTTTGGTCGCCATGGCCACAGTCCTCGAGCTGGTGTCCAGCGAGGAAACTCCGCCTGTGTGAGGCTGTGCAGTTGCTATGAACTCGGGCTGTGGGGCTGGTCAGACCAGGGCTCAAATTCTGACTTTATCACTTGTTATGGGTGATTCTTGGCAAATCCCTTAGCCTTTCTGGGCCTCTGTACCTTCTGTAAAAGAGGGTGATGTTGGTATCCATTTCACACGGTTGCAAATAGTAAATGAAATAGTGCACTTGGATAGGCCCAGCGCAGGGATGGCAAATAGGAAATAGTCCTGTAGGCTCTGTGCCTGGCTGACTGCATCACTGTGTCCAGTCCATCCCACAGCTCGGTGGCTTCCAACACAGTAATTCATGTCTCAGTATTCTGTGGAGTGACTGGTGTTCTCCACGTGGCATGTCTGAGATCACCCTTCCCTGCGTTCAGCTCTGCCCAGCAGGGACACCGCAAAGGTCTCTCTGTGTAGCAGCTTATCCGTTACTAATTCAACCTGAGCTGCCTCACAGCAGGAAGACTGACCGGCTTCCAAATGACAGGCCCACTGGGCGAGCATGTGTTAAGCTTGCCGATGTCCCATGGCCAAGCCCAGAGCGGGTGGTAGAGGTACGGGGGGCGTGGTTCATTGCGGCCCCCACTGGAAGAGTCTGCCACAACCCCTCATTCCCTGTAGCCCAGCTGACAGTGTAGCTTTTCAGAAAGACCTGAGTTCTAAGAAAAAGAACCAAAGCAACCTGAAAGAACGTACAGGTCTCTGGCTTTACGAAGTACACGTGGTTCTTCTGTGGCCAGCCTGCTGTGAACAGCTGGGCTCAGTCCCATCTTTCCTGAGAGGTCGCCTCACGGTAACACTGCAGGTGGTGGCCCGCTCTCGGAGGCAGCGTGCCTTAGCTTCCGGCTGCTGAGCAGGTACCCTGCCCACCCACCACCCTAGAGCTGCTCCTCTGGGCACTGTCGACCGACCCTTCACAGCCGTCACCTCCTGCCACCACTCGGCTTCCCCGGGGGATGAGTGGCCTGGTGACGAGCTTTCCTTCGACTGAGGCCCAGCAGGGGAGTAACACCTAGCACAGTCAGGGAGAAAGACCAGATGCGCAGCAGGACCAGGGGCTGGTGCCGTCCCTTTAAGTCTTCAGTGGTTTTGCTTATGGGTAGATGCTCAACTCAGTAAAAGATGGAAAGGGTATTTAGGTTTTTCAAGTCAGCTAGTTTCTGATGTTGAGTAGGGCAGTGTATAAGATGCTGAGGGTGAAAGAAACAGGACTCGCCCGTCCTGGAGAGACAGTCTGGAATGGGAAGTGGAGACACTTGAGGCTACAGTCAGTTCCCACGTCGCCATTTTGTACGGCTTCGACCCTCCCAGGGAGTTACAGATTTAATGGAAAAAATGTGCTTGTGTGTATATTTTATATCTTTAAAATATTGTCCCAGTTTTTTGTTTTAATCACTGAATGACTTTAAATAGGAGGGAAATTGTGATTGAGAGCTTAGGAACGAAACTTCTAAGCAATCAGATTTGTTTGTAAATATTTTCATAGCACAAATATTTTGATTTTTCAGATGCCAATTCCACAGAGTTTGACCCCAACACTAGCCATCCTGTGGTGAGTCCAGTGTTTGTCTCTCACCAGGGCTCGGAGGGTGGGAACGGGTCACCGCTGAAAGTGGTTGGCGGTTGGAGACAGGAAGTGAGGCCATGTGGGCGCGTCCCAGAGAACCCGGAGGCCCTGACTTTCCGACCTGCAGGACAGGAGGGATTTCCTTTTTCGTTGTGTAATTCCTCACCGTTCTTCCCAGCTCGCCACAGAAAGTGTTAAGGACAGGTGCCACCCCGGGCAGCTGGGGGGTCCGGACTAAAATAATTCCCCTTTCCGACTCCCCGTAGCTCCCAGGAGCACCTTATAATAATACCGATACGGACACTCACAGGCTCTGATTATGTGCTGGGCATTGTCCACTGCTTTATGTACAGGGGTGGGCAAAAGTGGGTTTACAGTTGTTCGTTGGGGAAACTAATACAAGAATAAATTATAACACAAAAATTGTTCTGTGTGTACAACTGTAAACCTACTTTTGATTCATTTCATCCCCAAGAACCCTGGAAGATGAGCACATCACTAAAGAACTTCTGGAATATAGCACCGATTTGTTTAATGGTAGCCGAGGCCTTTGGAGACCAGCATACCTCGTGCTGTGTCTCCGACCAGAGGAATGTGGCTCATGGGCGAGGACGGGGCCTCATTTGTCTTTGACCCCCCAGCCCAGGGGTGGCAGGCCTGTTCTTGACACTGAGGATGCCGCGTTAAACAAGATGGGCAAAGCTCTTGGTCTCAAGGCTCTTTGACATCATCAGTATATATGTCTGTTGACCTGAAACTGCACTTTGCTAATACCAAGACTGCAGGCGGAGAAAAACAGAGGTTTTGAAATGTGGTGGGGGCGGTGGAAGAGCAGGGCACAGAGAAGGTCAGACGGCTCAGGTGGACGTGTGTGATCCCAGGTCCTGTCTGGTGTACGTGCAGCTGTGTTAGTCTTTGTGAGAACTGCTGCCGCCCAGCAGCACGTGTGAGCCCAAGTGCTGGGTGCAGGGACGGCCTGCCACTCATGAGGATGGGCCAGAGGATTCAGCCCTACTCAGTGATGGTTTAAAAGTACTCATTGGGAGGCATTTTCCCACGACAGACGTCTCCTACTAGGACCGGCTGGGGGATGAGAGCCTCCCCACAGGCTCATTTCATTCAGTGCCGGTGGTCCGCTTCTAACGGAAGCAGCGTGCTAGTGCGTGTTTGTGTTTCGACACCTCCAGGTCATAGACATGCCAGAGCACAACCCCGGGCAGATGGGCGGGACCATGCGGCTGGGCAAGAGGAGAACCCTGTTCCAGACCAAGAACTCCGTCATGAGTAAGAGCTGCCCCCACCGCCCACGGGCCCAGCCTCGGGCTCGGCTCCTCCGGGAGTGTCTCGGGTGGTGCTGGGCTCTGGGGTGTTTGGTTCTGTTCCTGCTTGAGCAGTTCTTGTCCCTTCCTAGTCGTGCACTGTTGGGGCGCGGTGAAGCAGGCGAAGCCGCAGCACGCGTCCTGGGAAGGCTGCGGGTGGTGCGGTTGGGCCCGGGACTGTGGCTGTGGGCGTCGCCAGAGTGAGGCAGTTAGGTGAGACCCACTGTAATCTGTCCCTACCTAACCTGTGAGATTAAACCGTCTGAAATGGCTGATGTTGGCAGTTTTTGTCCCACACAAAAAATGGCAGTTTCATTAGGTTCAACCTAGGTAGATTTAATTCTAAAAATACTTGCAGGTGATAAAGATTTAGGGAAAATTTGGGGCGGAAGATATTTAAGACAATAAATAAGAAAATTAAGATTTCGTTTTCTTGCCTACTGGGGAAATTCTGTCTATACAGGGTGGGGCAAGATACGGTCTGTGTGGAAAACAATACAATACTTAAATAACGATACAGGAATAGGCTGTCCTGTGTACTCACAGCTGTAAGCCTGCTCTCGCGCCACCCTGCGTTAGCAGAGGCAGCCGTGTGTCTCTTAGGGGGTCGGGCAGCAGCATAGTTGGAGTCGAGGGAGTGATCTTTTAGTCCTTCCATCTCTCGCGTCCCGTGGGTGCGGGGCTCTCGCCCGGCCACCCTGAGTGGCTGGAGAAACAGCACCCCTGCCGGCACAGCACATACTTGTTCACGGCAGCCCGGGGCACTCGGGATCTGGACGACTGTGACTTAACTGCCTGGCACCAGCCTGATGGGCACCGGTGTGGCTCTTAACACATCTCTCTCAGGGCTTTGGGCGGTTGCTGCGTCCTGATTTGTTCTCCAAGGCAGTTTCCAGCAGAAGCGCTTTGTACCTCAGGGACCGCGTGTTGGCGGGTGGCGATGCAAGTCTGTTTCTGTCATAGTCGGTCGTGCTGTGGTCGAGAAGAGTCAGTGCCCAGGACTTAGTCCCCGCTGCTCGCAGCCGGTGGCTGTGGCGGGCGGGAGAGTCACAGAAGTAATCTTCAGAGGCCTGACTGTGTAGATGATAACGGTAAAGTGGAAAGCAGGATGTGGGCGCGAATAGTTTTTTTTTTAATTTTTTGTAAAATCGGAATTCTTTATATCAGCTTACTTGCCTTTTTTCTTTTTTTTGCCAGGGAAACTCTATGGAGATCCAGATTACTTGGAAGAGAGGCATCGCCACAGATTTGAGGTGAGGAATTGAGCTTTGTGACTTTTAAAATTTTCTTCTTTCTGTTACTTTGGGAATAGTAAGCTGAGGAATTATTCTTCACTCCTCAACAGGTGAACCCAGTCTTGAAAAAGTGTTTGGAGGAGCAAGGCTTGAAGTTTGTTGGCCAAGACGTTGGAGGAGAGAGGATGGAAATCGTGGAGTTGGAAGGTCATTACTTGGGCTGTTGTATTTAATGGAAAACTTAGTACGGTTTTCTTGGCATGTGGGCAAATATGAAAATGTTAGTTACTACCCTCGACCTGGCACAGTTGGGGAACAGCACTGTGCTCTGAGCGGGGAGGGCGTCTTGGTGGAGGAGGTGTCTGGAGCCCTGGGACGGTAGGGTCCCCAAGGACGAGCCTCGTGCCATGGTGTCTGTGGGCAGCTCTCTCACCTCTGGCCTCGGTTCCTCGTTCTCCGGGATGAGAGCACGGACTTGGTCTATGAGTCCCGCTTTCAAATCTGACGTGACCCGCATGACACAACTCCTTAGAGGTTTGGGGAGCCAGGGACAGGAACCTGGGGAGGAGGTCCCTTCACCAGGAGTGTGACAGCGTGCGGGGAGGGGCTTCACATCTCCCGTGCCTTGTGGTTACTTCTACCCAGGCTCCACTCAAGAAGCTGTTTTCAGATAATTACAGTGTTTGTGGGAATGTGAAATGTTTAACCAGCTTTTTCTCCTCGTCTGCATTTGACGCACACACTCACAGCGAAGTTGTCTCTCTCACTTCTCTGTTTCAGAGCATCCCTTTTTTGTCGGGGTTCAGTACCACCCCGAGTTCCTGTCCAGACCTATCAAGCCATCCCCGCCGTACTTTGGTCTCCTTCTGGCCTCCGTGGGGAGGCTCCAGCATTACCTCCAGAAAGGCTGCAGGCTCTCGCCCAGGTGGGTCCGGCTTCTGCAGTCCTTCAGTGGCCACGGGTCCATGACAGCGAGCCATCACCCTGGCGTGAGCAGGGCCACAGGGGCTAGGGGCCTGGCTGTGTGGTCTCTGACATGCAGGTGACCTCTCCTCCCCTGGGGTTTCCGCAGACTGCTCCCGTGCTGCCCGGGACCTTCCCCCGGCACTTCCTGTGGTCAAGCCCCCCTGTCTGTAGCATCGGGGTTCTGGGGCTACATTTATAAGTAGGGCCCTACAGGCCAAGGGGAATGTGGTTTCCCCAGGGTGCCGGCCACAGCCTGGCAGTTTCACGTCCCTGTGCGCCTTAATCCGGGACCTGTTAGTAACTCTGAGTTGGTGGTTAGGGCATCACGACTGAAGTATAATTCAGATGTGTATCTTCTGTAACTAGAAGTTCTACAGCTTTATGCTGAATAGGTCATGTAGTGAAGTCTTTCTGGTTTCTGCTGAGGGCAGACAAGTGTCCTTGTTGTAACGGCGATTACAGAAACAGGGACGTTAAGCGAGTTTTTGGTGGGAAATGAATAAGCTGTGTGGATTCTACAGGGACACGTATAGTGACAGAAGCGGAAGCAGCTCCCCCGACTCGGAAATCACTGAACTGAAGTTTCCATCAATAAATCATGACTGAAGGTAACGTATGTATTTTTAAGCTTTAGTTTAGGGCTTTTTTTAATGGTGATAACACTAGAATTGTAAGGATATCATGAGTTTAGTGTTAACATTTTTATCTGCCGGAGACTGAAAATGATGAGGTTGGCCTGGGCATCAAACGGGTGCGACCCCTCCAAGTACAAGCGGCGGCCCACCGTGCTCCCGGGGCTCCAGGCTCTTGCCGATTGCCGTGTTCAGGTGCCAGTCCGACCGAATCCCGGAGAACTGGGTTCTTAGCCATTCAATGCCTCGTGTATCCATAAACTAGAGATCCCGAAAGAGGTGACGGGTGTGACAATGTGCTATTTGTCATTTTTGCAGAGCCTCAGCTTTCATGAGGAAGTGCTTTGAAAATTACACATGTAGCACTTTTCTGTTAATCGCTCCTTATTCTGGAGATCCCTTAAAATCCAAACAATCTTTGGACCAACTCGGTGTCTTTACAGTGACAGGGCGTGTGCGTCTACACCGCACAGTAGCTGTGTGTGCCGCCGTGAGGGGGCGGAGCCCTGCGAGGGTAGCTGGGCGAGCTGTGGCAGCAACACCACAGTCTGCTGCTGAGGGTATCAGAGGGATTAGGGGTGTCCGTCAGGGATCTGTGGGGTCTCAAAGGAGAGCCAGGGATGTGGTGTGGTCTCATATTTGGGGTGGGGGTCCCCTCACAGGTAAGAGGAGCTCTTGCCCAGGCACGGGCAGGTAGCCTCCTTGGCTCCTGCGCACCTCGCGTTCGCCACCAGTGGGCTCTGCTTTGCGCAGATCTGGTCGGGTGGCCACACGACTGCTCCCCTCTGCCTTGGTTGGCCGGCCACCTGGCCGGTGATAACCGGAATGAGGTGGGTAGGCGAGAGAGGTGTGCTCGTAGGGGGAGGAGGGCGGTGGTTGCTTACCCCTGCTGCCTGGCGAGCATGTAGCCCACGTGGACGGTCGACGCCCTCCATCTGATGGTGTGCGAGAGGCTGGTCCGTAGTCTAAGAAATTGCCACCAAGAGAAAGGAAACCTAGCGGTAGGGCACGTGTTCGGTCAGTTACGTAGAATTTCTGAATGCCCCGCTGAGTGGAGAACGCGCTGCCCGTGGCACGGCTAGGAGGCGGTGCTGTGAAGAGTCTTACTGGGGCAGGTACAGAAGTCCGTGTAAGGTCTTAAAAATGTATCATTTCATAGGAGTTAGGAGTTTAGCTTGTGATTATTCATTTTAGGCTCCTACTACTGGTCTTCAAAGAAAAAGACATAGTTTTACCCTAGCAGCTGATAAAAATTTTGACTTTTCTACTTTAACATACATATAACAGAATTGTTAATTTATTTTTATTTTTTTTTTAAGCAGGGGTGATTCTTCAAGAGAGTCTCCAGACTTTGGGAGTTTACAGCTTTGATTTTACACTCAGCTTTTGACACTTCCTTTAAATTATGTTTTTATTAAGAATATTTTATTATGGGGGAAAGGTATCCGGGAGACTGTGACGTGCACGTCCATCATGTATCGGCTCCTACACGGTGTGCGGCCTGGTGGTGACACTCTCCATTTCGGTCTCCCGGCCTCAGATGAGGAGCAGGACATCTGGGCACGAGTGGGTGACAGACGGGCCTGGTGGAGTGCTTGTCACTCGTCTCATTTCTCCAGCTACCACCAGGAGTCTGGATTCGAGAGCGCAGCCTCTGGCCTCCCCAGGGAGGCCCAGACCATTACAAAGAGTGTGCCGCGTGTGCTTAGCGCCGAGGGGGGTTGTAGCTGGCGCAGCACTCGGTGCCGGCGACCTGAGGGCTTGCTGCCAAGGGCAGTGACACAGAAACAGCCTTGGCCCCGCTCTGTGCCGCGGGGACTCTCCGTGCCAGCTGTAGCTGGTACTTGTTCAAAGGGACGGCCAGTTTGCTGTCACATGAAGTGGCAAGAAGTCTGTGTCTCTGAAGCCCGATTTTAGAATCCCTGCCCTCTGGCTGTGCTTCTTTCCTGGGGCTGGGAAACACTCCTTGCATCAAGGGGTCGCTTAAAAAAAGAACAAAGAATTTTGGGGGGAAGCTGCCTCTAAAACCCTCTCACATATAGACAGCTTTGCTTGAAGCGATTCTTCCTGCCCGGATGGTGTTACTGCAGTTGAAAGGCAATACGAAAATCTATTTTCTTCACTTGATGTAACGATGGCACAGCTGTGTGCCCTCTGTGTTCTGGCTGGACTTGCGTACTCTAACTTCAGAAATAAATCATGCAGAACAAGCGCTGCGCACTGTTTGTATTGCTGTTTCTGTCACGCCGACAGAGGGCGTCTAGTGCCAGGTGTGTCTGTGCGCGGTCGGCCACCTGACCTGTCCTTCCCGGCTGTCCTCCAGATGGGCATCTTCAAATGGGTGATCTGATGGTTTGTTTAAAAAGTAAGAGAGGAGTCCTGGCCGGGCGGCTCGGTCGATTGGAGCGTCGGCCGGCACACCTAGAGGCCGTGGTTTCGATCCCTGGTCAGGGCTCATACCGAGGCTGTGGGTTTGGTCCCGGTCGGGGCGTGTATGGGAGGTGACCAATCCGTGTTTCTCACACCAATATTTCTCTCTAAAATCAATTAAAAAATATCCTCAGATTAAAAAAATTAAAGACTTTTTTAAAAAGTAGGGACCAGAATTTGCCAAGAGACATCACATTCAGGTTCTCGTCATACAAAGGTAGAGATTCAAAGACTCGTGGGTGCTGTGTGCACTGTTCAGTTTTGAGAAAGGAGGAGTGACGTCTTATTTATGAAGGAGGCCCTCCCTCCCTCTGCTGGGCGAGACCTGGGACCCCCCCCCCCACACATGGCTGGGGCTGGGGGCCTGCAGGACTGCTTTGCGCCCTGCGGGCAGCCTCAAAGGTCATGGCCCTGGGTGGTTTTTCCTTCAAAGTGAACTTAGCAATTCGGACCCTGTGGCTGCCAAGCACACCTGCTCACGAATGGTCTCCTGCAGAGGCTTGGGGCTCAGGCCAGGGTGCTTGTCAGTGATCAACAACACTCACTCATTCGCCTCTGAGAAACCAGGGATGGGGGAGAAAAGGCTTCTCACCATTGCGCTCTTCCATCAGAGAGATCCAGAAAAGAAGTGGGTCCCTTTTATCCTTTGACTAGTCCAGGGCCACCATCACCGCCGAGGCCCAGAAGCTGCTGTTCCTTCCTCCTGACCAAGAGCGGCCCAGCTGCCTTTGACCCCTTTTCTCATGCCAAATAAAATGCCTTCACTTGTGGTGGCCTTCGTACTTGTCTGGCACAGCACTTTGAGAGGGGCTTGTTGGGTGAGCTTTCACCTCTCCCTAGCCAGCGGTCCCACCAGACAGTCATCTGTTCTTCTTGTAAAGGCTGCTCCCCGGACTGAGGGCTCTGACATGCTGGCGGTGAAGGCAGTGCTCCCTGGGAAAATGCCTTGGGTGTTGTGAGGCATTTTGCAGAAACCGTGATGGTTAGATGTTCCCCCACCCCGCCTTTAAGAGTGCCGCAGATGGCCAGTCGTTAGGTGCTGGTCACTTGCATGACTTTCTAGAAAAGGGACCCCAGTGCCTTTCCAGGGCTTGGGAAGCCTGACCAACCTTGCCAACCAGCTGTGCAGAGGAGACTGTACCAGGAATGAGGGCCAAAGCTGAGCCTGCATTGGAGGGTGGTCTTCCATGCCCAGTGCCCACTGACCACCACCCAGAGGCTTTGGGGGAGGAAGCTGGGTGAAGGTTTTGTGGTGTCCTTCCACCCAGGTGATCGGGCTGGTTCTTAGCAGCCTGGAGCAGCTCCGCTGCAACATGACTGCACCTGCCTTGGTAGAAACCAGCTGTTTCCCAGTAGGAGCATTTCTGAGGATGGCGATGCCTGGGCTAGCTAGCATCTGCATGGAAGCCGGGAGGGGGTGGGGGCATGTAATTTAAAATAGACGGGCCCTGGCTGGTGTGGCTGAGTGGATTGAGCACCAGCCTGCAAATCGAAAGGTTGCCAGTTTGATTCCCAGTCAGGGCACATGCCTGGGTTGCAGGCCAGGTCCCCAGTAGGGGGCGTGTGACAGGCAACCACACATAGATGTTTCTCTCCCTCTCTTTCCCCCTCCCTTCCCCTCTCTCTAAAAATACATAAATAAAATCTTAAAAAAAAAAAAACACAAGTTGGTCAGTGTTGCTGCAGTGCATGAGTAGGGGCGGGAGGGGCAGGAGGAGGAGTTCAGGGCAGCTGGGTCAGGTCAAGGACGGCCGTGGTGTGGGCTTTGCTGTCAATGTAGTGGGGAGCCCCGGCCTGGCCTGATTCAGATGCTGCCTTTCTGGTGGCTCTGGCTCTGTTGGTGGAGAGGGAGGTGGGGAAATGGCTGAGCGGGACTGCTCCAGTGGCCAGAGGGTGCTTGGAATGGAAGTCAGACCCTTTTTGGGCAGGAGCTGCTATGTGCTGGAGAGACACAGCACAAGCCTGACGGTGGCCAAGTACACTGCTAGCTGCAAAGAGGTAGCACTTTACCCCAAGGTACCCAGTCATTAAGGTGGAGCTGGGCTGGAACCTGCTCATCTGGGCTCCTTCCCCCTCATCTCTGTATGGTAAGAACCCAGGGCTGGCTTGACCTCCTAGACAGAACTGGGTATGGGACTCAGCCCAGCTGCATCCACCTGGTTGGCCAGGTGTCCTAGAAATAATCATTCCTGCCCCAGGTTCCTCTAGTTTATTAAAGAGCAACAAGAATCACAATTTCCAGCATGCCAGGGGTAGGGGCTGCAAGGTAGCCTGTTTGCCCTGTAACCACAGTTACCCATGTGCCTTGCCATCTGCAGGGGGGATTTCCCAAGACCACGAATTCCTTTCTGGCCTTGTGTAGCCAACTGGAGTCAATAGACCCCGGGCTGGGCAAGATGAGCATCGTAGGGACAGGGACGGTCCCTTCTAGCTCAGCCCTGGTATAGCTCTGGCCGAGTTTCTACAGGTTCTTTCTGAAGGTAAGATTCCTTGGAGATCATGCTAAAAGCAGTTTCTTAGCCACCCAGTCTGGGGTCTGCTCAGGATTGAAGCCATGTGGGGACCAGCCTATGCGTGTACAGTGCTCCCGAAGGGGCAAGGACACCTGGTGCTCCCAGTGCCCTCTGAGCAGCTAGATGGGTTTATTGGGAGGACTTTGGCTCCAGTAGGAAATTGCAGCATCTCCTGATTTCACAGGGAGAGTGGCAGCTTCACCCTTGCCCTCACTGGCCCGTAGGGCCTCACAGGACGCAGCAGGTGCAGGAGACGGGCCCGTGCTGCTGCAGCTGCTGCTGGAGCTGCTCCTTCTCCACCGTCAATGCCTTCACCCTCTCCTCCAGCTTGCTCTGCTCCGCTGCCCACTTCTGAGGGGACATCATAGAAACAGATGTCTGAGCCAGCGATTTTCAACCTTTTTCATCTTTGGCATGCATCAGCTAATTAATAAAACTGTGGCACATGAAATATATTTTTTGCCGGTCTGACAAATAGGTATAATTTTGATTCATTCACACCAGAGGGCTATTGTGTTTGCTGTTGTCACTTTTTATTTGACAGTTTAAGGGAAAAGAGGTCAGTGCCCCTGACTAAATCATCAGGTGTTGTACGTTTTAAAAATTCTTGGGCACACCAGTTGAAAATTGCGGTCTAAGCTGACTTCCTCTCAGGTCCTCACACCCTACTCTTGGGGTTGAACTGATGGAGGAAGGCAAGGCTCAGAGAGCCTGGGGGGCTTGCTCAAGGCCACTCAGCACTGGGTTGGCACTGCTAGGTGGAGAGGCCAGGTCCTCTGGTCATGCAGCCACCCCCGACCGAGTCAGCCCTGGGGTCTTAAGGGAAGCTGAGCATCCCAGGCCTTGGGATGACCCATCCTTTGCAGCCTCCTTGAGTACCAGAGGCAGGCTCAGGTTGGCAGGCCCCCTCCACCCCTGCCACTGCCCATGTCCTTCTCTCTCCATGAGCCCCTTGCCCTCCTCTGCTTTTCCGTCACCTCATGTTTCTTGAAAATGCTTTTCTTTGGCACTGTGTCTAGCACTCACTGCCCCTATCTTGAGGGCCTCCCCCAAAATGTGATATAGAGTCCTCGGGGTTGTCTTAAAACTTCTCAATATTCTACTTGCTGGTTCCCCCAAGCCACACAACAGGGGAATACAGGAGGTAGCAGGGTTATTCCAACTCAGCCCCTCCAGCACACTCACAGGGCAATGCAGCGCCAAGGGAAATTCGAGGGCTGGCCCAGGACTGTTCAGCGAGTGGTGAAGGGGCCCAGGGCCAGCTTGGTGCCCCCATCCCACCCACCCAGCCTCAGCCACTTACCTGTCTGCACCACTCCTGGATGTCATGGACGGTCAGCGGGCCCTGGACGCTGCCATCCCGCCGCAGGAACACCTCTCCCTGGTCTGTCTCATAGAGCCGCGGCTCTGCCTGGGCCTTGGGGGCATGCACGCTCAGGCGGATCACCTGGGTGAGGGCAGTGGCAGCTCTGGGATGCGGCACCGGGCAGTGTGCCGCCCAAACACTGCCCTGCTTGCTCCTGGCTCATGGGCCAGGGGGCAGCCTGGTGGGGCCGGGCTGTTTCAAGTCTCTTTTCTAGTCACCCATTTCCCCGACTCCTCTTTGCCGCCACCCCCTGCCCAGCATTGCTGAGCAGAGTAGATGTGGGCCATCACGTGTAGAGTGATGACAAGACATGACAAAACAGCCCCAGAGACCTTCCTGTCCCGCAGCGCACCTTGAGGGGCGTGCTGCTGGCGTTGGTGCTGACCACGGGGATGAAGGTGAGCGCGTAGGCGTCGGGGAAGACCTGGGGCTTGAAGCCCTGCAGGATGGAGTCCACCAGCAGACGCATGCGGTCCTCTTCACGGTGGCTGCAGTGGACACCCCGCACCAGCCCGCTGTCATCGACGCCCACCAGTAGGCTGCCACCCTCCCCGTTGAGGAAGGCACATGCATAGCGCCGCAGGTGGTGCTTGAAGGCCTGGCTCAGGTACTCGCCGCCGCCCCTCTTGAACTCCACATTGCGTGTCTCGCTGCCCAGGAAGGCGCCCTGGAAAAGCCGCTCCTGTCCCTGGATCTCCTGGTGCATGATGGCGCTGTCCGAGCGCGTGCCCCTGGGTCGGTACTGGGAGCTAGGCCACCCTGGGGCCTGGGCAGGCGGGGTGTTGGTGCTCCTGGCCCATGGGAGGCCGGAGCCCGGGCTCCGCCTGGGGCCGGGGTTGGGGCCCGGGCTGGGGCCACGGCTGGGGCCGCTGTCTTCCTGCTGAGGTGGGGCAAGAGTTGGGAGCCCAGACCAGGGCACCAGGAGGGACAGGCTGCCCAGAACCCCCACCTCCACCACGCTGGGGCTCAGCCCACTCAGGAATCCCTATGTCCTCCAGGCAGAGGGGTCTCATTCTGCCCAAGGTCGTGCAGCCAATGAGAGAACTCCTGCTGGATCAAGGGCTTGAACCGCTGTTGCTTCCCAGGTGGACTGTGAAATGCACGTCGGGTGAGAAAAGTTCTCCTTTCCGGGGCTGAAGCTGGGACACCTGTGGGGCAATCTCTTCCCGCCTGGGTTGTGTGTGGATAGACCTCTGAGGCCTATCAGGACTGGATCACCAGGAGGTCCCTTAGTGCCCTGAGGCCCCATGTGACAGTTTCATGTCTCTGAACAGCAGGGGCTCCCAGAACCCTCGCTCCCTTCCTGATCCTCCTGAAACTTTTCCCTAAAGCCCCAGTGAGGCTGTGCATACCCGTAGGCCTGGGTGAGGCTCTGGGACTGGCAGGCCTGGTGGACCCCAGGAAAGCCTCACTTACCTCTCTGTGGTCTACCGGCTGGGGACCCACTCCCAACACCAGCTCCTTCCCACGGGCCACCAGCTCCTTGATGATCTGGTGCTTCTCCAAGGCTCTTTGCAGGCGCCAGGGGAGGGAGGCCAGGGTGTCCGCGTGGGTGGCCACTCGCACCAGGGCGTGGGCCTTCCGCGGCCGCCTCACCACCTCGATGTGCTCCCGTGCCACCGGCACCTCCAGCCGCTCCAGGGTGTCTCGGAGCAGGCAGGTGAGCACTGGCACCGAGAACTGGGGGTTCAGGTGGCCCACGTAGAGAATATGTGTGCTGGGAGCCCGCTCCAGGCCTGAGTGTGTAGGCAGGGACTCCTCTGCAGGGACCTCCTGCCGGAGCTGCTTGCCTGGGGACTCCATAAGGGGCTCCTGCACCTGTTTTGTGCTGATCTCTTCCTGGGGGTCTCTGGAGGGGTCTCCCTCAGAAGGGCTTCCAGGATTGCTACCGCTGGCTGCTGTCCCCAGGGCCCTGGGCTCTCAGCTTGGCCCAGGCCTCCCAGAACTCAAGGGGTGCCAAGCAAGGCTCCTGGGAGGGTCACAGATGGGCAGGGGCTGGGGAGGGCCAGAGAAAGAGAGGGCAGAGGACTAGCAGCAAGGGTCCTGCCACCCAGGCCTGGAGCAGGACAGCAGAGAGTCAGACAGCACTGAGCCGGAGACCGGAGCATGTGAGCCTGCCCCTCCATTCCACAGAAGGGAAGACTGAGGGGCACGTGTCCAGAGAGGGACAGAGGGGGCCAGGACTCGGGTCTCTGAGGCTCCCCATATCCTTTCATTGGCCCAGGGGTCCTGTCTTCCCTCCCTAGTCCACAGGCTCAGGCCATGGGGTTTCCTGCCCACCAGAGATTACTGCTGCTTCCAGGCACTAGGGAAGCCTGTTCAAGGGCCCGGAGGAGGCTTTCTTCACCCGGGGTTTCGAGGCCTGCCTGAGGCCCCTCTGCTGCTTCCACTTGCCTGGTCTGAACCTGGTGTGAGCCCAGAAGAGGCTCTGATGGAGTCAGGGCTGGCTCAGAGGGTTTAAGAGCAGAGGTTTTTATACTTTGGGCACACTGATGAAAGCCATGGCTTCTCCCCAGAAGAATGGGCTTTGCATGTATATGTATAATTTTAGGAGCCTTGTGGCCCTTAAGAACTAGTCTAGACTGAGTTCTCCGTTTTTGGTTCAGAGAGCCGAAGTGAGGAGGGGCAGAACTAGGGGCAGAAGGAGGGGCAGGGCTGGGCCCCTACATAGCCCCACCCAGTCTCCCGCCAAGCCAGGGACCTCGATCCCTGAGCTGTGCACACACCAGCCCCTGCACTTACCCCCATACAGCCAGCCTCTGGACTGCGCGGCAGGGCCCACCGGCTTGCATCTTTTCAGACTGGATCCTTGAGGTAGTCAGGGCCTGGGGGCCTCCTTGGCTGGGGTGGGGGCATTCAGGGCCAATGGGAGTGGTAGGAAAAGGGATGCCTGTGACCCTCATGTCCTGACTGTTCCTGGGGGCCAGCTCTGAACTCCCACAGCCCCTGACCCCTGGCCAGCAGCTCCCAAAGGTACTTGGGGGCTTGGTGTTGAGTGTCAGTGAGAACTACGGCTGTAGGAAGTGGGCGGGGCCTTGCAACTCCCTCTGTGATCTCACCCCAGTCACCAATGCCTTCTGGGCCAGCCTCAGGCACTCCGGTGGCCAGGGTGGAAGTCCCATAGGGGGATGCTTCCCCCTAATTCCCACCCCCACTGTCAACAGAGCTGTACCCAGAGACACACCAGCCTGGCCCTGGGGCTCCCTACGGGCAGCTCCCAGAACACGGGCCGAAGACATAACCAACCCCAGGCTCCATTCAGCACAGACAGGGCCCAGCTACTTTCAGGAAGGGCCAATGTGCACAATCGGTTCCAGGGCTCCCTCTGACACCAGACTCTTCTCTGTGCCAGAGATGGAAGCTGCTGTCCAGAAGAGCCCTGGTTCTTCTGATGGGTCGAGGCCCTTTTTGGGAGTACCCCGAATGACCAGACCCCATTGCCCAGGAGTCTGTGGAAAACCCGGGCCTGTTCTGGTTTGGCAGTCCCGACCCTTGGCTGCAGTTAGAATCTCACAGTGGCCAAGGGGAAGGGCATCAGGATGGCAGAACTAGTCGACGGTGAGAGCTGGCAGGGCCCTCAGGAGTCTCTCCTTATCCAAACCCCTCAGAGGCGGGCGGACTCCGAGGAAGGAAATGACTCACCCAAAGTGCCACGGCAAATAGCTGGCCTGGCTGGAGCCTCAGCCTTGGCTCTGAAGTCAGGCTACTTGGCTTCAAATGCTACTTTAGCACTTCCTGTGCTATGTGATCTAAGCTTACCTTTTCTCATCTATAAATGGGTTTGTTGTGAAGATTAAATGAGATCATTCAAATTCATATAGAACAGTTTGCAGGGTACATAGTGACAGAAAGGTGTGAGTTGCTCTCAGGCTATACTGCACTGTGCCGCTGCCCCTACGCCCCATGAGAAACAGGTGGGGTGGCCCTGGGCTTGAGTGCCTGGCCCCTGGCCCGGCGGGTCTGCATTGCTCCTTGCCCCGAGCCTCCCAGAGTGTGAGCACACTTGGAGCAGTGCTCACCCTAACACTTCTTCCTGCTCGGGCACGCGTAGCTGCTGTGCTCACTGCGTCTTGCTATACCCGAGTGAAGCCCTTTGACTTCCTGCGAGGCCACATAATGCTGGGGCCCCAGAGAACATGTGCAATTAGAAGAACTCTTAGGGATCATCTTGTCTAAGCTCTTCATTTTATATGTGAGGAAACTAAGGCCAAGAGGAGGGGACTGACCTGCCCATTGGAAAACAGTGATTGGGCTGTTGACTGATTAAAAAGACACTGACATCTATATTGTTTTTTATTTATAAACAAATCGACATAAAATAAGTCCAGATAGCAGCAGGGCAGCAATGCCGCTGGCCTGTTTATGAAGGAAGCATGTGGACAGTGGCCTGGGTGCAGCCAGACTGCAGCCTGGAGGCCCTTTCCTCCCACCCACTTTAGGGCCTTCTTGGCCTAAAATCATGGGTGCAACCCCCTGCTGCAGCAGTTCTGGCCACAGCAGGAAGCTGGGCAGGGGACAGTGCGGGGCAGGGCACTCCTGCTCCCACAGACCAGGCTGGGGCTGCAAAGGGCCCAGTGGAGGGAGAGCGGGCAAGGCAACAGGGACCCCTCCTCCCCACGCTGAGTGATGTGGTCAAGGCTTTATGGGTCTGCCCACCCCAAAGAGAAAGTGCCCCAGGGCCATGTCCTCTGTGAAGGGGCCATGCCTCTCTGGGACCAGGGCAGGGCAGTCTCTCTCCTTCTGAAGCCCCAGGTTTGAAGTGAGAGGAGCAGGAACTGAAGGGCTTCCCCAGTGCCAGAAGCAATAAATTAGCAATAAGAAAAGATCTGTTTAAAAAAAGGTAGAGGTCTGCACCATGAGTTGAAAGTCTGGGGATCTCGTAGGAGAAGGGGGGAGGTGTGGGGCCACAGTGCCTCGGCAGGCCCAGAAGGTGGTAAGGGAGCGGGGCACGAGTGTCAATTCCGGGCCCCATCTTCCGAAGCCCAGGGGTCGGCTCCTTCTGCCATCACACAGTAGCTGTCAGTCTAACCTTCTGGTGCGAGGCTGGCCAGGCTTAGGAAATAAATAGAGGGACCTCAAAGCAGAGGCAGGGCTGAGGGAAGAGCAGCGCCAGCCCTGGGCCCCACGCTCCCCCTCCTCAGTCCTTCATGGAAGGACATGTCATGGCAGGAGAGCAGCAGCGGGGGCTCCGCACAGCCTCCTGCAGTCCTGAGGTGGCCCCAAACCCCACCGAGGCACCGAGAGTGGGCTGCTAGTCCTGCTTCCTGGGAGAAGAACGCCGGCCCCCTCCGCTCCCCACTTAGGTGTCTGCGTTGTGCTTCCTGTTCAGAACTTGCCCTGCTTCAGCCGGTCAATGTGGTAGCAGAGCTTGAGCGCGGGCCCCAGCTTCAGACCCATATACTTCATCATCATGTCGCTGCGCAGCAGGAGCAGCGCCTTGCCGTCGATCTCCTGCGGACGGGAGGTGGCGGGGTGGGAGGAGGTGCCATCAGAGGCCTGCTTGGTCTGACCACCCCAGGGAAGTACCAGCACATGGGGTCCAGCGAATCTGCTGTGACACTAAGCCTACCTGGTCTCCCACCTTCTGTCTCCAACCATCCCTCCCCCTAAAATCTACTGCTGAGCCCAACCAGCTAAGCTGTTCATACATATGCGCCAATTTCCTTCCTCTGCTGCTACCCTCCCAAACCTCTGAGATCCAGCTCAGTTCCATCCCGTCCAGGAAGCCTCCCCAGGCAGCGTGCTGGTCACTTCTCACAGCCTGTGTTTATACTGGTTGACCCTCAACTGTTATTCTGTGAGTCCTCCTCCTCCCTGCGCGGCAGGGACCCTCTGTGTGAGCCACACACAAGGCAGGCGCTTACCCAGCAGCTCTGAGACCTTCAGGCCTGAGCGGAGAGCACCCTCCACACCCACCTGCCATGAGTGGTGTAAACGACCAACAAAAGGTGGCAGATCTCTTCTGAGTGCCCAAGGGGCAGAACAGCACCAAGCAGCAGGGGTGATGGGGAAATGGCTTTGAGCCCCAAATCAGAAGTATGGTCAATGCAGGGGGGTCAGGAGCAGTCCCTGGCCACGGGGCCAAATGGTCTCTTGAAAAGGTATTTGAGGGGAGAAGGTATTCTAGTAGAAGATGAAGGACTGATGAGGATGGAGAGTTGGGGGCCGCTTCCAAGGGACTCTTTAACTTGGGCTGTGGCCCCTTATTCTCAGGCCAAGGCAGGAAGATGGGAGAGCAAGGGCAGAGGAGGGCCTGTCCCTGACACTGAGCCCAGAGGGCGTACACCCAGTAGGAATGTGGCTGACTCAGACCCTACGCTAGTGGAGTAAGCTGAACTCAGTCCCCAGTGAGGACTGTTTGAGACCCGAGACTCTGTCTCTAAGTTTGTATAATCTCCTGTGCTTGGTGCCCTTACAAGTCTACGAGTTGCAGGAGCAATACTCCCAGTGAGCATGAGCGATCAGGCAGGGGCACTTACGTGTTTACGAAAAAGGTCAGCGTGCGGTCCGAGCTGAGGATCAGCTTCCCGAACAAACTGCATCACGTCCTCGACTGTCCATGAGGAGGGGTCCCTGCCACTCAGTCGAGGGGCATCCCGGCTTTCCAGGTATCGGTCTGACCCTGCAGGACAGAATGGTACCTGCCATTACGGGCGGGGGCTGATTTGAACTCCCCACTGCTCTCCTTGCCGTGTCCTGCAGGCCTCTGTGGGTGAGGCTAACAGTCTCGCCAGAGCAGAGGAACCAGAGTGGGCAGAAGCAGGGGAGGGCTTTCTACAAAGCGTCTGAGGGGCTGAGACTCTTAAGCTGAATATTTGTCCTCTAAGGGTAGATCTGGTTTTGCAAATAGTCAGAAGGAATTTAATCACTGAGGCTGTGATTCATCCTGGACTTGAGTTGGGGTAACAACGAGGTAAACGTCATTACTTGGGTTCAGTGTGGGCCTTGGCTCTGGGGACCATTAGAAAGACCTCGGGAACTGGGCAAGAGTAGAGCCCAATTCTTGGGGTCTAGGGAGAAAAAAAAATGGTGGATAATACCCTGACTCTTCCAAAGACTGGTGAGTAGTTGATCTCACTGTAGCCTAATGCTCAGAGGCAGAAAAACAGTATAGCTTTGGCTACCAGAAAGCTCAACATTGATTTAGTACTCTGCTTAGAGCTTTTATTTCAATCATGGTTCGAATACAGCTCCTCCCGTTTCCCCTGATGGATTTGGGATCTCTGTATTTTGATCATCACCTGCCACAGATCTTTGGCATGTCTCATCCCCACTTCCTGGAATGGGACCCACCTCTCCCTTCAATTTCTCTTTTCTTCAGCAAACTCCAACTTCGCTAAGCAAGAGATGGCTTTAAGGACCAGCTCCTTTATGAAACTTTTCCAATCTAATATTGAAATGACTGGTCTCACAAAGCATTTCACGTACCTTCTGGGTACAGCTCATTCTCTACACGCTTTTTCCCCATCACATCACCTTAACAATATATTCTCTTTAAAGCAGTCAAAGCAACCTTTAAAAAGTAATTGGACTGTGTCAATCCCTAAAAATTCAATGCAATGGCCTCCCACTGCACCTGATATGAAATCTCAACTCCTTGGTCTTTTTTAAAAAATGACGTTTGCGTAGACAGTATTTTTGGTATGTTCTATATTTAGATATTTATTTGGTGTCTTGAATTTGTTTCATTGTGGCATATTACGCACAAAGGGGACAACTTACTTTTTGGATCTTGGCATTTATATATTCCTGTTTCACCACTATCCAGGTCAAGATATAGACACCGTGCCCCTTCCCAATCAATACCTCTCTCCCTAGTGGTGACCTCTGCTCTACTCCTTTCCACTGTCAGTTAGTGTGCTTGTTCTTGAACTTCATGACCCTTGACTCATAGTATGCACACTTTTGTGTTTGGCTCCATTAACTCATCATTGTGTCTGGGAGATTCATCCCTGTTGGAGCATACAGAGTTTTTTTTCCTAAAAAAGTTTATTTAAAAAGTCCATCTTTAACCAATTAAAGAGAAAAACATGCCTAAGTTTTCTTCTAGTATTTTTTATGGTTTCAGGTCTAACATTTAAGTCTTTGATCCATTTTGAATTTATTCTTGTGTGTGGTGTAAGAAGGTGATGGAGTTTCATTTTTCTGCACGTATCTTTCCAGTTTTCCTAACACCATTTATTGAAATAACTGTCTTTAGCCCATTGTATGTGCTTGCTTCCTCTGTCAAATATTAATTGACTATAAAGGTGTGGGTTTATTTCTGGACTCTCTATTCTATTCCATTGATCTATGGGTCTGTTTTTATGCCAGTACCATGCTGTTTTGATTACTATGGCTTTTTAGTATAGGTTGATAGTAGGTAGCATGATTCCTCCAAATTTGTTCTTTCTCAGGATCAGTGTTGCTTTGTGGGGACTTTTGTGGTTCCACATAAATTTTTGAAATATTAGTTCTAGTTCTGTGAGACCTGTCATTGAAATCTTGATTGAATTGTGGAATTGTGGAATCTTGAGAAATTGTGTTGAATCTATAGATTGCTTTGGGTAGTATGGACATTTTAATGATGTTAATTGTTCCTGTCCATGAACATGGTATATGCTTCCCCTTATTAGTATCTTCTTCAACTTTTTTCTTCAGTGTCTTGTAATTTTCTGAGTACAGGTGTTTTATATCCTTGGTTAGGTTTATTCCTAGGTATTTTTTTCTTTTTGAAGTATTTGTGAATGGGATTGTTTTCTTAACTTCCCTTTCTGTTATTTCATTATTGACATATAAAAATGCAACTGATTTCTGGATATTAATTCTGTATCCTGCTACTTTGCTGAATTAATTTATAAGTTCTAGTAGTTTCTTGGTGGAATCTTTGGGGTTCTCTATCTACTGTATCATGTCATCTGCACATAATGACAGTTTTACTTCTTCCTTTCCGATTTGGATGCCTTGTATTTCTTCTTCTTGTCTGATTGCTGTGGCTAGGACTTCTACTATGTTGAGTAAGAGAGGTGAAAGTAGACATCCCTATCTTGTTCCCGATCTTAAGGGGAACACTTGTAGTTTTTGCCCATTGAGTATGATGCTGGCAGTGGGTTTGTCACATATAGCCTTTATTATGTTTAGGTATGTTCTAATTCCATTTTGCTTAGAGTTTTTATCATAAATGGGTGCTAGGTTTTATCAAATGCCTTTTCTACATCTATTGATATGATCATGTGGTTTTAATCCTTCATTTTGTTTATATGGTGAATCACATGTATTGATTTGCAAATGTACCAACCTTGCATTCCTGGAATAAATCCCACTTGATTATGGTGTATGATCTTTTTGATTCATTGCTGTATTGGTTTACTAGTATTTTGTTGAGGATTTTAGCATCTATGTTCATCAGGGATATTGGCCTATAATTTTCTTTCTTTGTAGTATCTTTATCTGCTTTTGGAATTAGGACAATGCTGGCCTTGTAAAATGAATTTGGGAGCTTCCCATCCTCTTGCACTTTGAGAAGGAGAGGTGTCAGTTCTTCTCGTAATGTTTGGTAAAATTCACCTGTGAAGCTTTTGTTCAGGGCTTTAGTTTGTTGGGAGTTTTTTGATTACTGCTTCAGTTTCACTTGGTGTTATCTGTCTATTCAGATTCTCTGATTCATCCTGATTTAGTTTTGGAAAATTGTATGTTTCTAGGAATTTATCCATTTCATCTAGGTTGTCCAGTTTGTTAGCATATAGTTGTTCATAGTATTTTCTTACAATCCTTTGTATTTCTTTGGTCTCAGTTATGATTTCTCCTTTTTCATTTCTGATTTAATTTATTTGGGTCCTTTCTCTTTTTTCTTAATGAGTTTGGTTAAAGGTTTGTCAGTCTTGTTTATCTTTTCAAAGAACCAGCTCTTGGATTCATTGATCTTTTGTATCATTTTTTCAGACTCTATTTCATTTATTTCTGTTTTGATTTTTATTATTTCCATCCTTCTACTAACTTTGGTCTTTGTTTGTTGTTCCTTTCCAAGCTCTTTAAGTGTGAGGTTAGAGTGTTTATTTGAGCTTTTTCTTATTTTTTGAGATAGCCTGTAATGCTATGAATTTCCCTCTTAGGATTGCTTTCCCAGTGTCCCACAGATTTTGGATTACTGTGTCCTCATTTTCATTTGTTTCAAGGTATCTTTGGATTTCTTCCTTGATCTTGTTGTTGGCCCATTCATTGTTTAATAACATGTCATTTAGCTTCCATGTCTCTGCATGTTTTTCAGTGTTCTTCTTGTAACTAATTTCTAGTTTCATAGCACTGTGGTAAGAGAGGATGCTTGATGTGATTCTAATCTTCTTAAATTTACTAAGACTTGCTTTGTGTCCTAGCATGTGGTCTATCCTAGAAAATGTTCCATGTGCACTTGAAAAGTACATATATTCTGCTGTTTAGGGTGAAATGCTCTGAAGATACCAATGAAATCCATTTGATCTAGTGTGTCGTTTAAGGCTGCTGTCTCCTTGTTGATTTTCTGTCTGGAAGATCTCTGCATCAAAGTCAACAGAGTGTTAAAATCCCCGAATATGACTGTATATCTGTCCATCTCTCCCTTTATGTTCATCAAGATTTGCTTTACATACATAGGTGCTCCTATGTTGGTTGTGTAAATGTTTACTAGGATTATATCCTCTTGTTGGATTGTTCCCTTTATCATTTCGTATTGTCCTGTCTCTTACTACGGCAAAGAACACATGGAGGAGCTGGGAGAGAGGTTTACCCAGCTCGGAGAGAGCATGGAAGCTCCACATCCCTTCCTCACACCTTCCTTCTGCATCTCTTCCACCTGGCTGTTCCGGAGTAGGATCCTGTCACACAAAACTAGTAATCTAGTAAGTAAACAGTTTTTCAGAGTTCTGTGAACCACTCTAGCAAATTAATTGAATCTAAGGAGGGGATGGTGGGAACCTCCAACTTACATAGTCAGTTAGAAGTACAGGTAACAATGGAGACTTCTGACTGGCTTCCGAAGGAGTGGGGGTGGGTCAGCAGTCTTGCGGGCCTGAGCCCTCAACCTGTAGCAGCACTGATGTTATCTCCCGGCAGTGTCAGAGCTGAGCTGAACCGCAGGACAACCTGCCGGTGTGTGGAGAACCCACAGGCTGGGTTTCAGAAGTGCAGTAGTGTTGAACAGAGTACTGAAAGTAGGGGAGACACACGGGAGGAATCTTCCCGTTACGGTCCCCAACACACACAAGAGTGCCTGATCAGCCACAGATGTTCAAACGTGTTTGTTAAATGAATGATGGATTAGTTGTGTATTTTTCTGTCTCCCCTGCTAGACGGTTTCTGTCTTCAGACAGGGACCTTGTCTTGTCCATATCTTTATTCTCACCACCCAGGAAATGCCTAGTCATATACTAAGTGGCAGAGCTGGAATACACCCATGAAAATAGAAGGAACCTACTCTTTAATTATCTCTTGCAAAGGCTAAAAATCTCTTCTCATTTTTCTGCATTCTGGGTTCCAGGTCTAAAAGTCAAAGCTTAGTTTGCTTGGCCTACCCCCTGCTCCCTGTATTAGAGACTCTAGAGTATTATTTCTGAAGCTCTGGCTGGGCACTGAACAGACCAGGGGAGAGGTGTGCTGGAGCAAGCAGAGGTGATTAGAACCACAGAAATTCCGATGGCTTTTTAGAGGTGGTAGTAGATAAGAAGTTGGAGAGGGCTCGGTGTGAGCCAGCTACTTCTTCAAAGTCCACTGTGATGCGAAGACAGAAACCAAGTGCATGGATTATGGAGGGCAAAGAGAAGATACACAAGTGAGTGTCCTTCTTGGACCATCTTAGCTAATTCCTCTACCCAGGGGAGCTAGGAATCTCACATGCACGCACACGCACAGAGTATTATACTTACATATACGTATATAATGGTGCTATATATAAATACACACATATACACATCCACATATATAATACGATTATATGTTTATGTGTTTGTCTGTCAGCCTATTCCCCTGAGAATGTATACTCCACTGAGAAGACATTTGAGCAAAGACCCTGAGGCAGAAGAGTGATGGGTACATTCAAGGTTTAGCAGGGAGGCCAACATGCCAGAGCAGAGTGAATGGGCAGAAGTGGCAGGAAATAACGTCTGGGAGGAGTGTACGTGTATGATGGGGCAGGAAGAGTGATGGTGCAGATAAACAGGGCTTTGTATGCCACTGAGAGACCACTGGCTTTTCTGAGCGTGTAGGTTAGTTTTGAGCACAGGAGTGACATGAAGCAATTTACAGTGAAAAGGATTGCTCTCACAGTCTGTGTTGATAACAGACATTAGGGGGCAAGGACAGAAGTGAGGGAGACCGGTTGTAAATGAGTCTCCCATGACAGTCCAGACAAGAGATGACTGTGGCATGCACCAGGGGGTAGTGGTGAATTTGGTGAAGAGCGGTCTGATATATGAACATTATAAAGAACCCCCACCATCATCAGCTCATTTAACCCTTAAAATAACTCTTGAAGGAATTACCATCATCTTTACTTTAGAGATGACAGAACTGAGGCCCAGAGAAGTGAACTGACTTGCCCAAGACCACACAGGTAGGAAGGAGACAAGCTGGCGCCCTGTCTCTGTCTTTTCCTATTCCCATTTTTTCAGACAGACTGTATCAGGGTTCTTTCCCTCCACCCAGTGTGTACAGGGGGTGGTCACTCTTCAAGGAAGGGAGCGTGTCTCAGTCTGAGAATGACTAAGGCAGGTGAGGCGCCCCCACAGAGGCCAGACTAACAAACTGATGCCCAGTTATCCTGGAAAGTGAAATAAGAGGGTATAGACTCACCATCCATTATATTCTGTGAGAGAAACAATTTTAGGGCCAACCGAATACAATCCTTTCAAAGTCTTACTAGGTTCTTCAGTGTCAGATGAGATCTAGACCATGACCTGGACAACAGACTCAATGTATTCCAAAGGAAGAGTGGAGATGCCTGGGGGACAACAGTGCCATGAGAGGCACTCCTAAGTGGCCTTAGAGAAGGTCACAGTAACAGTAACACCCTCATACCTGGGGAATGAGTTAGTTTCCAAAACGATCCCACATCCCTGCTTCCTTCTGATCCTTTTAACACTCCTGTGGAAAGATCAGGGGGTATCACCATCTCCATTTTGCATATGAGGAACAGATGTGCATACAGATGTGCGAGGTGAGATGACTTACCCAAGTCTCAAGGCAGGGAATCAACTTTCAGTTCTACCTCTACTTCAGACCTCCTCATACTCCATTTTGATGCCTCATTGGCTTGTGGTAGGGGGAGGGGCCTCCCAGACTTCTTCCCTTGTCAGCCTTCCTGAAAACTCTCTCTCCTGAGGTCCTTCTTTCTACTGCAGGCCTTGCTAATACAGTCTTCTTATGCTTTCACATCCCACACATCTCTGGGCTGGGAGAGGCCACAGTGAGGGTGTGGGGGTGGCATTCTCCTGCCTCCCAAGGGCTGCTTTTAGACCATCCTCCTACAGAAGCTCATGTTCTTCAGAGGCCAAACATGTACTTTACCATCTGCCCTTCCTGATCATTGTTGTCTATAAATCTCTGGGTTTCTACCCCTTGTTAAATGAAGCCTTTTTTAATTACTTAGCTCACTACCTTCTATCCCACCCCAATTCTTGCCATAATCCTCAGACACAATCCATTCAACTTCCTTGCCTCTGCTGGTACTTTCACATCTACTGTACTTCAAATACCTATTGCCAAGTTTACCGCCTGGTTCTTGCTATTGTTGGGAACAAGTTCATTTCATAATTTTAAATATCCCATTTTCTGACCCAACCTCCTGTCTTTCCAACTGTCTTGTGACTTATGTCCACTATAACCATTACATCACAAGATCATGAGCACATCAATCTTACAATTTTCCCCGACCTTCAGACTTCTCTCAGCCTTGCTTCTTCCCCACCCTCCCCAGATCCAGTGTTGATCTAAACCCCTCTCCCTCCAGCTCCACCAATTCCTTTAGATGCTCCCTCATTGCCTTAACCCAGGCCTTTATCACTTCGGGCCTGGCCCATGCTAGTAACCTCTAACGGGTCTCTCCGGTCTTGTCCTTCCTCACATCCATCCTCCACACGGTAGTCAATGATCTAATGAAAGCACAAACCTTTTTAGGTCTTGCCTAAAAAGCCTTCAGGCTTTAATTAGGCTGAAGCCTAATTAAAAGCCTTCAAAATCTTTGCATTGCCTATAAGATCAACTCTAAACTCTTTAACGTGGCATTTAAGGTCTTCTATGGCATAACCCTGACCTTGCCAGGCTTTTCTCTCTGATGTCTCAGTTACTACTTTTGGTTTCAGCAACACCCAATGGCATGTAGTTCCTGGTACAATCTGTTAGTTTTTTCCCTTCACCCTTGTTCATGCTGTACTCTCTTCCTGGAAAGCTCTACCTCCCCATCTCTCCTGAGATCGCCATTCATACAGTCACTCTTTTAAGTCTCAGGGTGTCATTTCCTCAAGGAAGCTTCCCGTGGATGCAAACCTTGTACTAGGTGTTCCTTCTTGCAGTTTTTATACTAATAGAGAGTATCTTTGTAACTGCATTCAAGATGTTATTCTACAATTACCTGTTTAGGCATCTCTTCCACACTACTGTGAGCTCCTTGAGAACAAGAAGTGACCAATTTTTGCATCCCCATGCCAAACACATATGGTGTTCAAATAAATAGCTAATGAAGGAATCAATGAATCCTTTCCTGTCCCTTTGGCTCTAGGTCTTAGTATCCATTACTCTCAAACCAATCCCAGAGTTTCAGTTGCCCTCCAAGTGCCTAGCCAGACTCCAGTCCAACCACCAAGCAGAGGGCAAGAGAGCTAAGTCCCTTCTGGATTCTCAGAGCTTAGGAAAGAAGAGGGGAAGGAGAGAGTGAGGGAGGGCAGGAGCACCAGAACTCCGGTAAGCTTACCCCTGGAGCACAGCCTACGCACAGCTGAGGCAGTGCTCAGTGGGAGGCCACAGGACGGAAGCAAAGGCCGGTACCCAGAGGATCGAAGATTTTGGGAGGTGCTGACAAGGTTGGTGGGATTCAAGGTGGAGTCCATTGAGTCTGACTGTGGCTCCAAGGACCGGGCCAGACTATTCCCCAGGACAAAGGTTTCACCTGAAAAACAGTAATACCAGAGTTAGAGAAGGGACTAACCTGAAGGGACTGCTGGGGTGCTAGCTCCCAGGTACCTGTTTGGGTGGAGCAAGAGGCAGCAAAATAGCAAGTCCCAGGCCGGGTCTTTGGAGGCCTGTGTACCAGTCATGGCTCTGGCTCTCACTTGGTGGCCCTAGTCAAGCCTAGTGCCACTCTCTGCACTTGGATTTCCTTAGAGACACTTTCTCTTAGACTAGGTGGTCTTTTAAGGTTTCTTCTGTTCTAGACGTCTTATGCTCTTTCTGGATAAGGAGAACCTTAAAAAAATAGGAAGAGGCTGCCTTATACACGAGATGCTAAGCAGAGAATAGGGTGCTGGACCGGAGATGTGTGTGCTTAGACGAGCGCACTTCAGAAGCTGACTCTCTCAAACAGCAGGGCATCTCAGAAATGCTTCTTGATTCATGGCCAAAGGCCTGTCTGCAAAGGATCTGCTCTTATGTTCTTGCCTCCTTTCATATTTGCCGTGTTCTGTAGAAACATTGCAAGGATGCTGGATTGTACAGTGGTGAGAATGTGGGCATGGAACCAGAATCTGGGTTAGAATGTGACTCTGCCCCTCAGCAGCCAAGGAGCTTCCCTTAGAACCTCAGTCTCCTTATGTATAACAATGCAAGTCCCTTTCTTCTAAGGGGCTTGTAAATATCAAAGGAAGTGGCTATGCAAGCCTTTGTAAAGGGAATCTCATCCTGACATTTCTACTCCCAGGCCACAACCAGGCAACGGCCCCTAATCATTGCACTACAGAACATGAGCAGACTGTGTTTTGTGACTGGGTTGTCCACATACTAAAACATTTCCTTAGCCCTGGTCACTGCATTCGCTACTTATGTGGGGGTGGGGGGGGGTGGGGAGGGGCAGTGTGTCTTGGGTCCTGGACCTTATCAATGTCCTTTGTTGGTTTTTCTTAGAGTTCAGGTGTTTAGATAATGCTTGGGGTTCATTCAGGGCCTCTGATAAACACTGAATTCAAGCACAGAGTCTGGCATTCAATAAGACCTCTGTGGCAAGATCGTTTAGGATGGTTTAGAACTGTTTCCTGCTATTCACCTAACATTTCTCAGTAACCATGGGTTTAAAGTCAAACCTAGCACGAGACAGATTTCACTATTATCTCAAGGAATTTAACTGATGAAGCCCTGCCCTAGAAATGATTCCAAAGAGAGAAGTCTCTGAGCCCCAGGATACCTAAACCATATCCACTCCTGTTCTCAGGGGAGGCTCCGGATTCCTACTTCCCCCGAGAGATGACTATATCATCGTCTTGCTTTGAGACAAGAACAGGAAACATGAGGCCAGGGTGCTATGCCTCAGCTCCTGCCTTGCACTAGGTGTGCGACCCCAGGCAAGTTTTTGTCTTCTCTGAGCACCAGTTTCTTCATCTGTAAACTGGGAAAAATCACCCTTTGTCATGCTGAGAACATCAAATGAGGAAATGAAGTGGGATGGACTTTACAAAGGTGAAGAGTTATTTCATTCTTCATTCATAGACTGGCAAACCTATGTTCTCTGAATGAGCTCAAGAAAAAGATGAAGTTGAATTTCTGCATTTAACAGCGGGTAACCTCACTTTTCTAGTGCTCATTTTACTCAGTGAAGGCTGGGGATGATACCACCTGCCTCACAAGAGCTAACAGATGTGAAGGAGAATGATAATGACAGGGAGCCCACCAGATGCTGATGCAAGTCAGTGTCTTTCCCTCTCAGCTATGCTAAGAATGGTAACTGACGGCTGGATTTTGAGTTGGTGGGCCTGAAAATCTAGACTGGTAGCACCTGGACTAGGCAAGGCCATTAAATCTTATCCTAATGAGATGCAGCGGAAAAATCATACCCGAGGCTCTGGAAGTCCACTCTGGGCTGACCCATGAGGCCCTGGCTGCCTTCACCAGGATAATGCCAGGGCAGAAGACTGCAGTGTGTTCCAGCTGACTTCACAGGGCCCTGGGGACCTCCAGTGGGGACCCAAGGAAACAGAGCTGTGTGTCTCATTCCAGTTTCTATCAAAACAGCTCTGGGTTTAATTTTTATACACTAGAGTTTCATATAATCTTACCTTTGCAAAAAAGGAGTTCTACTGTTAAAACATAACAAACTTTGAAACCACTGGACCAGGGATCAGAAATAGGGGCTGGAAGACTAGAGTTCTATTTCTAGAACAATTATAAGTCGACAATCACAGCTTCTTTCCTCCCCTGGGATTCAGTTTGCCATTCTATAAAACAGAGATGAACCCTTGTGGGCAAATGTACATTAAACTTGCTGTTGATGTGCTGGAGGCATGAGAACAATCAGTATGAGAGGGAGCTCATTCATTCATTCATTCACCACAAATGTGCTGCACGCTCTGTGAGCCTCTATGCGAGGTATGGGGTATGCAGAGGTAAACAGACAGATAAGGACTTTGACCTTAAGAATTTATTTTCGGTGAGTGGCAGATCTCTGAGTATCGTATTGCAAGGCTGACCTTAAAAACTAGAGTTCCCAGTGGAGGACAACCAGAATGCTGGTGAGAGGCAGAGGAGAAAGACCTGGTAGTGTAGACTCTGGAGAAAGGTCAGAGGAGAGAAAACCCCTAAAGGCAGTCGTGGGATGGGAAGAGGACTGGAGGGAGATCTGGTCTTTTGGAAGGCAGAGAGTAGAAAAGTGAGCAGGAGTTACAAGAAGGCAGATTTCAGCTAAAAAGAGAGGCATTTTAGCAATCAGAAGTGTCTAAAAGTAAAACTGGTTGCCAAAGGCGATAGTGAGCAACTACTGTTAGGAGTATTTAAGCAGAAGCCAGTTGACCACCCTTGGGTGTTGGGGTACACGGGAGGTAATCTCTACAGCACTTCCTACTTTCTGAATCTACTTTCTGAGATTCGAGGAACTGGATCGAATGAAGGATGAGGAACTGGATCAAATGTTTGGGGCAAAGGATTGTAGAGAGAGACCATGGGCTATGGGATTTGCCAGGGAAAGGAATTAAGAAGAGTCAGAAGCAGGAATTGAGCAACTACCAGGAAAATGTAACCTTATTCTGGGATGGGGTTTATTTTATTTTACTTAGATTTGGATATCAAAAGAAAGGAAAATCCCCAAATCTGGGAGGACTCACAGTTCTGCAAAAATCTCCAACTAGTCTTCTTGCTTATTGTCTTGCTACATTCCAATCCATTCTCCCACATAGTATCCTGAGTGAGCTTTCTAAAACACAAATTTGACTGTCACTTCCCTGGCCCGAAACATTTCAGTGGGTCCTCACTGTCCAATGATATAGTTTAAACTATAAGTATGTAACACGGTCAATTAGACCTTCTTGAGTGGGCTCTGCCTACCACTCCAGCCTCTTCTCTCACATGATGTTATTTTTTCTGGAAAGTCTTACCTGACACACCTAGTTTGAACTATTGAACTCTGAACTTGTCCTATTCAAGTACTCATTACCATGAAATTGTTTGCTTTGTGTGTGTTTGTATTTTTTACTACTAATTTGTCTAATTTGTTTGTATTTTTTACCAGGTTGTAAACTCTGTGGGAGTAAGGACCGTGCCGTCTAGTTTACAATGGAATCTTCCATTTCTAAATCAGAGCCTGGCATTGTATAGTCAGTAGATACTGGGCTGACTGACTGTCTGACTAAATAATGGAATCAGTAATTTCAATTAATTATGAACATTTGAGTCATCTTAAAACTCTGACAGTTCTGTGAGGAAACCTAGTGTAGGGATGAAGGGGCATCCTAAGAAAATTCAGTTTTTATTTGGGTTTAATCACTGTGCATTCGGGGATTTGGAGAACCACTTTACAACTAGCTCAGAACACCTGGATGGCAACCAGAAAGACAGGCACAAGGAACCTATTGTCATGGGAAAAGGGAACCGCTTCCTCTCGCAGAGGGGAGCCTGGGCAATTCCAAAACAGCAGGCCTAGAGCTAATGCTGGGTGGGTTTCAAGGGCTGAATGAATGTTCCCTGGGACCAGCTAATTAATGCCGTGTACTGTCTAATACTGTCAGTTGTGTAGGAAGCCAGAAGGAGCTGCCTCTCGATCTTTACAGGACTCCTGTTTGATGTAGACGTGTGTAGCACTGAAGAAGGGACCTGATCTGACGTGGATCCCCCACCCCAACCTCCCCCAGGAGTCCTTTCCTGACAGCTTTCGCCTTACTTCTTGCTCATCACTCCTCACTGGGCCAGAGGACCTCCGTGCTCTCCCCACGCACGTGTTTACCTTGACTCCCTCTCTCACTGGGACTCTTTCAGGGCAGGGACCGTGCCTGTCTCATCTCTGTCTCCCCAGAGTCAATACAGGGTCTGGCAGAGTAAGTATCTGATAAATGTTTGATGACCTCAACCAAAACAATGGGCCGGACCCTCTAAAATGCCATGTCATGTCATGGGAGGTAGGAAAAAGGCTAGGAAACTGCTCTAGATAAAAGGAAACTAAAGAGCAGGACAACTAAATACAATGGATGATCCTTCACTGGATCCTGATTAGGTTAAAAAAATACATAAAAAGCAAAAAACAACTATAAAGGACATTATTGGCATAGGGAAGATAGCAATAATATTGGGTTAAGTATGTATGGTGCCAGGTGGGCACTTGAAGGAAGTATGAGGCGGATCATTTTATAAAGTACGTGACTGTCTCACCTCTATGCTGCACCCTTGAAACTAATGCAAAATGATATTGAATATATACTGTAATTGAAAAATTTTTAAATAATTAAGTGTTTTACTGTAAAAAAAGGACCTTATTGGGAGAATTAGGAAAACTAAACATGAACTTTGTCAGCTACGGCTGACTTTTGAACAATGCAGGGATTGGGGGAACCCATTACCCCACCTGTTTCCCATCCCCCCACCACCCCCTGCACAACTGAAAATCCACATTTAATGCTTGACCAGAAGAAGCCTTACTGATAACATAAACAGTCAATTAACACATATATTCTATGTAATATACATTATATATTTTATTCTTACAATAAAGTAAACTAGAGAAAATAAAATGTTGGAGGCAAAGCATTATAAGCCCTCACTTAGGTGAGGAAGCCTAATGAGGTATGTCAGTTAGGCCAAGACTACAAGGTGGATAGTGCGCAAACGAGCCGGTAGGGAAAAGGGCTCCAGAAGTACCTAGATAACAGAGGCGGCACCTTTGGCTGTGAACTAGCAGAAGTATGTAACCAAGCAGGAGGGAGGGAGTGAGAATCACCAGATCCAAAGGGCACCTTGTCCAGATCAAGTTCTTTGGCAGAGGTTTGGCTAACTAATCAGCAAAGTACAGGAATGATACATGATCAGAGGTGGGACAAAGGGTTAGTAAGGCGGGCAGGCAGGCAGGTGGGCAGGCAGAGAAAATGAGTGAAGGAGGAGCACAGAGGAGTCAGAAATCCAGGCAATGCTCTGGCTTGTCTGGGCGTAGTTAAAATGCTCATTTCAGGGAAGCGAATAAAAACTAGGGTGAGAGCAGCCAAGTTGCTGGGCACCCACTGTGAGAAACAAAGGTTAGAGAGCACAGGAGGGTGCAGAGAGTTGGCTGAATCTGTCTGAAAATGAGAGAAAGGAAGGGGACAGCCAAAGGCAGAATGTGATAACCTGGTACTGGTGTCTTTCTTGGTGAAGGAAGAGTGGCTATAGCTTGCTTCCTCCTATCTGAATCAGAGTTGAATCAGAGAGATGCAAACTGGTATTGAATTCCCACGTCCCCAACCCCAAACTACCTTCGCGACTGCCGGTCCACGGTATACACCCCTGACAGTCTCTGTATGTGGCCACCAGTATGTTTCTCTCGGTTGTTAAGGACCATATCCACTGAGGAACTCTGAGTTGCTATTTCTTTGAGAAATCTGTCTTTAGTGTAGCAGCTACACTCATGGACATGCTATTCCCTCTAATGTATCCATTCTTCCAGAATCCCAGGTAGGCCTAACTTTCATTACTGAAGTGCAGCTTAGAGTTTCTGAATGTCAATAGCTGGGGATATGTAACAGCCTGTCTTTGCACCAACTCTACCACGCCCAGGAGAACATTCTAACTGTAAGTAAGAATGCCTTTTTCTGTTCTCAGAGATTCCGATGCTGAAACAAAGCAATCTAGAGCAGCTTAGGTCAGAGAAAGGATCAGTGAAGGGGTCACAAATATGTCTGCAGGAACCAGAGGGTCTGGTCCCTACAAGCAGTATTTGAAAGTCAGGTATATTTTTACAAGTTACATAAGCAATGCTCATTTGGGTGCAAAAATATGGGGTTGGTAGTGGCTGGGGCTGGGTCAGTAGTCACTGCCCAGGGCACTTTCTTCAGAAGTGGCACTTTGTTCAGAAGGGAGTTGGTTAAGACAATGATAAAAAAGACTACAGGGAAGGCAGTGTGGGAACAAGACTTGTATAGAAGGTCAGTAGGGGGCACCTTTCAATTTATATGCTCCCCCATCAACAGCCAGCACAGCCCTGAAACTGAGAGCACCACCTCTCTACTCCTATGGCCAGGACAAAGTCCACAGGGCTCCTTTAAAGGGCCTTTCCTCCCTCTCTCAACAACGACCTACCTCGCTACGTTTTGGGCCGAGCTTTCCTTCCCTTCCTGTCCGCTGTGTCCTGGGCTCCAGATTAGAGATGCCGCGTTCCATTCACTCTTTAACCTCTCTCGGAAGTGCTTAGTCACTGATCCGGCCACGTGGCATCCGCCTTCCCGCTGTGGGTCTGGTATGTTAACTAAGAAAGTTATTTTCCAGCCTAGTTAGAAACAGCAGGAACTTGAATTGACTTGCTAGACTGGCAGTGCTGGAGGAGTTAGGGCCACGTGCCAAAGGAAAGAGTGGATGGCCAATCACCAGGGAGCAAATTTCTCAATCTGTAGCTTGAGACTAAACCTTCCTGCTGGCAAGAGAGCTCTATGGTAGGCCTCTGCTGCCAGATTTACACTGGGAGACACACTGTGACTTTGCAGTGGCTCCACGTGCAGTTTGGAGCTCAGAGGGAGACTCCTGAACCACTTTTTCTAGGAATAACAATCCAGAGGAAAGAAGGTTCATCCTAGAGGGGACAAAATCCTGAAGAGATAGTAAAGATAAGAGGAGACCAAAAAGTCCCAGATGTGACAAAGGTTGGGGACAGAAACCCAGACCTCTGGAAAATAGGTGCCAGGCTAGCAGGTCTGAGGGCTGGCCCTGGGCCCTTGCTGGTGCTGCTACTGGCCCTGCACCCTTTCTTAGCCCAGGCCCCATCCCAGCTCCTACCTGGTAGGTACCTGTCGTGGCTGTGGCTGTACTCTGTGGTGGTGAGTGACAAGTGAGTCTGTGTAAAAGGCTGGTTGCCAAACAGATTGTCACTGCGAAGGTTGTGGCAGAGTTTCTCCAGGAAGCGGAGGACGTAGGTGATGCTGTTGACGGCTGGGAGGTTGAGGGTGTGCTGTTCCCGGTCAAACACGGCTGTGGAGTGAAGTAAACAGGGCTGAGCACGTCAGCCGGGCATGCAGTGCAGCGCTGGGCAGGAGGAGTTCAGCCCACGGCTTGCCTCAGGCTTACCCGCTTACACAAAGGCAATCAGTGCCCAGGTTTTCTCCCTCCCTCCCTTGAGGGTATGATTTTCACCAACTCCAAAGGGCTTGCAATAATGGGAGTGGCCAGGCCAAGTCCCTTGCACCTGGGGCTCTGGAATGATTTTATGCAACTTGTGAAAACAACTGTGAACATAATTCTATCTGCTCCATCAGTTGGCTGGGCCTCGTCCAGGAAATCTGTCCATTCTGTGTGCCATTTCCCTAAGAACTGCCCGAGAACAGAAGCTGGGCAGAAGAGAATACAGCCATTGCAGCACTGGTGTGGTAAACAATCGGATTTATGTAAGAGCACTAGAATTTTGGCAACATTTGGAACTATGCCATGCTGTGTTTAATTTCACTCTTTTTCTATTCAAAAAGTATTTGCATAACCCTTGAAAAGCTAAAGATCTCTGCAACTGTGTCTGAGAGCAGCAGGAAATGGGGGGACATGTCATTCTCAGGCACTAGTCTTGGGGCAGAGAGAGAACCCTACAGGAGGTATAGGTGCTAGGAGCTAAGAAAGCCAGGTCCCGGCAGACTGCTGCACAGAAGGAAAGGAGAGACCAGGAGCGGCCTCTGCCTCAGAAGGAAAGGAAGGCTTGATTTCCCTTGCAGTCTTCCGCCTTCTTCAACAACTCTTCCCCTGCCTGCGGCATCCTCTTCTCAGTCAACTACTCCCTCACCTGGCCTCCCACACCACCCTGCGAGTATTTCTCTATTGTCCCACCTCTCAGTTAGCTGTGAGATAGGATTCCTTTTCCACCAGGGCAGAGCCTGAGCCTGTCATCTTCCTTTCTCCCCGTCCCCAGCCAGTGTCCTGGCAATAACCTCTGACTTATAGTAAGGGCTCAATAAATGTGTTCTGAAAAAATACAGTTGGATTATTTATGGGTTCTTCCACGTCAGCTGCTTCTTGAGGCCGAATACTGCAACTTGTTAGAAGGAAGGAACGGGAAATTATGGAGTAGCACACAGTTAAAAACTGAGAGGCTTTAGGTCAAGTCTTCATAGGTTTGGTGGGTAAAGAATAGGGTTTGGACTTGTGAAAACTGAAATACAACAGGGGCACAGCAGAAAAAGTAAATATTCTCAGTGAAGACAATAAAACACTGTGCAGCTGACTCAGATTCTCATAGCAGGAAAGAAAGAGGGAATGACTCTTCCCACTCTGCCCTGGGATTTAACTCCCTTGTATCAGGGCTGGCTCAGAATTGGGAAGCTACGGAGTCAAAAGAATGAAAGAAGAGTTCGAGGTTCCCTCCCGCCAGATGCGACGCTGTGGCACTTTGGAGAAACTCTCCTGTTGCCACAGTACAGCCTTCTCTTGAGTCTTCTATCTTCTGGGTGCCGCACTCACATGTTTTCTGTACGGAGGGGCTAGGCAGACAGTAGAGGAATCTGTTTAGAGGCCCGGTCAGGACTCTAGACAGTCTGCGTGGGTATTCTACTTGGCAGCGGTGTGCATGAGACTCAGAGAGGCTCTGGGTGTAGAAAATGGGGACTCTCTGTGGAAGAGTATACCTTCACCCTTCTTCAGAGCCTTCAGGTGTGAAGTGGGAACCAGGATGGCTCGTCAGAAACTAGCCAGTTGAGAAGGCCTCGCCCTCTGGCTAGGAGGCCATACTAGCCCAAGGGAGCTTACCTGAGATAACCTCACCACCGTGGCCCTGTTTGAGGAAGCTGAAGACCGTTTTCTGGTGATGTGCACAGTCGATGCAGGCCTGGACAGCCTGCTGCAACACCACAGAGGCGCGGGCTGGCCCGAAATGATCAGGGAGCTGCTGGACCTTCTTCTTATCTAAGTGGGGGCCTGTGCTGCCATTCTTGTTCAAGTAAATACAAACTGCAGGAGACAAAGAATTAAATTAAAGAACCTTACAGAGTAGTCGGGATAGAGAAGTTAGATAACAGTGCTCTCTTCTATCTTCTGTACCCTGGACTCTGGTCCCGGGCAGGACTCCCAGCTGCTAAGCTAGTGACACACTGTGGGAGGGGGCAGAGGGTGCTGTGCCCAGCTGCTTCCAGCCCAAACTGCATGACCAAAGGCTCTGGGAACATAGCCTGCTGGAAGAACAGCCTGACCGAAAGCCAAGGCACGGAACTTGCACTTTGTCTTCTGTGCACTGAAAAGCAAATCTGAACAATTTCATAGATATACACACACACACATATACACACACATTCATTTTTGGTACTTGGTTGCCTCACATATTCTTTATGTATCTTACCTTGTATGTGCAAGGAGTTGTGGGGCCATGGCAGTATTAGCAAGAGTGTGGTTGTGTGTGTGTGTGTGGGGGGGGGTGTCTTGGACTTAGAATGGTCACACCACTGGTCACTTGCCTTGCTTTCTGTTCTGGACCTTGGAGTCCCCTTTTTATCTTCTATGTCAATACCCAGGCCCAAAGAAAGCAGTAAAAAGAGAAAACAATAGAGTGAAGAAAAACATGGAAAGGGCTTGAGGGTCCCAATTTAGATGTTTGTTTCAGGAGTTTCTCCTGTTAAGATAGTTGGGCACTCTCCTACCCTAACCCTCCAGCAGGCACTGTGGTGGGGCAGGGTAGGGGGTGGGTGGGCACTGGAGACAGAGGCAGTCCTAAACAGAGTCGCTTCCTTGGTCTCTGGAGAGGACTCACCAGAGCCTGCACAGCTACGACATTCTCCCTGCTGACTCGCCCTCTAGGCTTCCACTTGAGTAGGGGTACTCTCCTTTCTCACACTGAAGGGGTTGGAGGGCAAAAAGTCTCTTTTGTTATTAGAGGTCAAAAAGATAAGAGTGGTAGCTGTGTGGGCTGTGGATGAACTGCCGCCTTCTATGGGCCTCACGTCTACCACCTGTAAAATGAGGGGCTGGGCCAGATGCTCTCTGAGGACTCTCCCCCTTTTATCATTCTGATTCTAAGGGGAAGCAAGGTGGAGAGAAGAAAATGATAAATAGAAAGGGAGGGAAAGGCTGTGGAAAATGAGAGGTGAAAAAAAAAGGAAAAAGGAAGTAAGATGAATCAAAATAAATATTTAACTATGTTTTCTTCTAAAACCCATCAAAATGAGCCAGATAACAAGGGAAGACAGCATAAAATTCTGGAAGCAGAAAGGGAGACTGGCAAAGTAGTAACTGACTCAGCAGATTAAGAAAGCTGAATCCTTAACCAAAATTGGGCAATGATGAGAACCAAGCTGTTTCATCTTATAATTCACAAAAGACCCAAGAATGGGCTGGTGCCTCTGGAGGTGGGTGTGGAGGTAGATCTAATAATTGAAGGATTGGTTGAAGTCTGTTAAGAAATAGGACTTCCATGTCAAAACATGACTTTTTTGCCCTGGTCATGTAGCTCAGTAGGTTAGAGCATTGTCCCAATACGCCAAGGTTGTGGGTTTGATCCCTGGTCAGGGCACATATAAGAAGTGACCAATTAATGCATAAATAAGTGGAATAACAAATTGATGTTTCTCTCTCTCTCCCCTTCTTTCTTTAAAATCAATAAAAAGTTTAAAACGTGACCCTTTTGCTGAAAACAAAATAAAAATGCAAGAACTCAAAGAGATAAGAAGAATAATGAAAATAAATGAAAACTTTATAAGACTGTTTATAGTAGCTTAGTCATAATAGTCCAAAACATGAACCAATCCGAATGTCCGTAAACAAGAGAACAGTTATACAAATTGTGGTATCATCACTTATTAAAATATCACTTGGCAGTAAAAAATAACAAACCATTGACAGGGTGCTTCTCACAAACATTATTTTGAAAGAAATAAACCAGATAGAAAAAAAGTATACATATAGTGTGATTCCATCTATATTAAGTTCAAAAACAGAAAAATCTAATCTACAGTGATAGAAATCAAAGGTGAAAGTGAAGACTGTAAGGAGACACGAGATAACTTCTGGGGAGTTTGGGGGGTGGTTAGAAATGACTTTTAACTCAATTGGAGTAGTTCGCTACAACGGTGCTTATGCTGACTAAAATTCATCAAATTATACGCTTAAGATTTGTATCTTTCACTGTATGGAAAATTCAACTAATTAAAACACAAGAAAAGGAAAAAAATATGACCAGTCCATTAATGATTTAAAAAAGAAATTCTACATGGATTAAAGTGTGAAATATAAAAGGAAAACTATGAAACCCTTACAAGAATGTGGCAGACTTATTTATTTATTTTTAAAGATTTTATTTTTCAGAGAGAAGGGAAGGGAGGGAGAACAATAGGGAGAGAAACATCGATCAGTTCCCTCTCATGTGCCCCCAGCTGGGGACCTGGCCTGCAACCCAGGCACGTGCCTGGATTGGGAATTGAACTGGCAACCTTTCAGTTGTCAGGCCAGTGCTCAACCCACTGAGCTACACCAGCCAGGACAGAGTGTGGCAGTTTTAAAATATGGCCTCCAAATTCTTTGGCGTTCCTTACATACATCTCTGTGACATTTGACCAATAGACTATGGTGGAAATGACACTGTCAGTTTCTAAGTCTAGGGTTTAAAACACTAGCAGTTTCTACTTCCTGTTTCTTGGGACATTTACTCTTGGAACCCAACTACCATGTGTGAGGAGGCAAAGACGCCCTGTGGTGAGGTCCATGTGGAGGGGAACCTACAGCCAGAACCACCTGTCAGCAGGCATGGGAGTGATCCTCCAGCTCTAGTCCGGCTGCTACCATGACACCGCATGGAACAGAGACAAGCTGTTGCCACTCAGCCCTGCCCACACCGTTGTTTCCAGCCATCAAGTTTTGTGGTGGTTTGTTATGTAGCAAAAGATTATTGGAACAGATTGTAGTACCAGAAATAGGGTGCCACAGTAACAAAAGCCGGACACACATGACATTGACTTTGGGACTGGGTATCAGAAAGAAGCATAAAGGGCCACCAAGCAAGTGCTGAGAAGGCTGTCAGTGAGAGCTGAAAGGAAAGTGAGAAAAATCTTATTGGAAGATGGAGGACAGGAGACACACGAGGTAGTGATGGGAAGTCAGGCAGCCCTGTCACTTGAAGAACATGGAAATAAGTGTATCTGATGAATTCAATGAAATAGCTAAGGTGATGCAGGTGCCACCGGCTCCTTTTCACTACCTGTGATAAAAATGCAAGATGAGAGGAATCAATTTGAAACAAACAAACAAACAAATGTAAAACATAAAAAAGCCCAGGACTTGCAGAGTTCACAAACAAAATTGCTTCTCATTTCCAATCTCTCCATGAGGCAAAATATCCTAAGTTGAGAAAGGGTCAAATCCAGAATGGGAAAACAAAATCTCTTGCTGAGAAGTCAAAGTGATTTAAAACTATGCTCCATAGACTCCTTCAGACCAAAAGGCCCTATAATCTTAAGAGCAAATGTCTCAGATTCTCTCCCTTAAACAACAGACTCTGTTGGGCATTGTCTGACAGCAGCTGCACAGGAAGCCCAAACCAGAGGAGGGCTTATCTTTAAGAGATCTGTGGTTGTGGCTTTTGTCTAATGAAGTAAATCCCAACAGCATTCATAGACAATCCCTCAAGTTTTTAAGAGAATCATTCTGGTAGAAGCATTGCCAGTTCTGGTACAAAATGAGAAGAATCCTTTAGAGCCCCCAATCTTTTACAGGCAGGAAGAAGACGGAGAAAGCAATCTCAGTTTTCTCATGGAAAAGGAATGATGATTCAGAGGACAAAACCAAGAGTAATGAAAAACAGCTCCCAGAAAGTAGTACTGGATCAAATTAATGAATTGGCAACATGTGCCAAACTGGATTTCAGAATTTGCATAGACCAGTGACTGCTGTGTGCCTCTAGTTTTTCTCTCCTTTGAACAGGTGTATCTGTAAGTTACTCTCTGCCCGTCCAACCATTGTGTGTTGGGTATATGGGGAGCAGACAACATGTTTCTTTTTCCCCCCAGTATGTCTCATTGTTATTTCACAGTGTATTTTACTTATTTTTAAAAAATTTTATAAAATTTATTGGGGTAACACTGGTTAGTAAGATAAAAATTTCAAGTGTAAAATTCCATAATACATCATCTGTATATTTCACCGTGTGTTCACCACCCAAAGTCAAGTCTCCTCCTAGCATCATATATTTGACCCTCACTACCCGCTCACACTCCCCCTGACTTCCCCTCCGGTAACCGCTGCACTAGACAACACGTTTCCTTAGTTCACAGGTCTTCAGATTGGAGAACTACAGTCAAGGAGCTGTGCCCGGGAAACTGCATCCGAGAGGTCTGATTTGCACCTGGATCTGATTTAGATGAGGAGATCCTACATCTGGAGCCTGATGTTGTACTGATGAGACCTTCATTTATTATTATTATTTTCTTAATCCTCACCCAAGGATATGTTTATTGATTTTAGAGAAAGAGAACGGGAAGGAGGGAAAGAGGGAGATGGGGGAGAGAGAGAGGGGGGTGAAGGAACATTGACATGAGAAAGAAACATCAACTGGCCACCTCCTGTATGCACCCCGACTGGGGATCAAACCTGCAGTCTAGGTATGTGCCCTGACTGGGGATCGAATCTGCATCCCTCTGGTATGTGAGATGAACCAAGAGACAACTAACTGAACCACCTGGCCAGGGTGTAAACTTGATGAAACTTTTAATGGTTAATCTCGCAAGGGGAAGAATAAATTATCCAAGTGGGAAAATACGTAAATAATTTATGTCCAGAGAATGAACTAAGGTGGTTTCAGAGCATGGTCCATAATTCTTTGACCCTCCTCACCTTGACATGTGGGGTCTGTTCTCCTTCTCATGAATCTCGGCTCTGACTGACTGATCACTAAAATATGGTGGAAATGGCACTATGTTAATTTTTGGGCTCAAACCTTAAAAAAATGGTCACCTCCACTTCTTGTCTCTTGGGACACTTGCTCTTGAAACCCAGCCACCATGGTATGAGGAAGCTCAAGCTACCCTTTGGGGTATGTAGAGAAGAACTAACAACTAGCACCAGTTTGGCTAGTCGTGTGAAGGCACCATCTCGGAAGCGTACCCTCCAGCCCACGCTGAGCCACTCTGACTGATGCCAGGGGGAACAGCAATGAGCTGTCCTGATTTAAAAATAGTTGAATATATTGACATTACTTTTTCCAGGTATATAAAAGGTCCTTATGTCTTTTCTTTTATAGTTTATCTTTATTGTCTTGTTTTTAAAAACCCTTCACAATGTTAAGGTCATAAAGATATTTTTGTATAATGTCACATTTTGGTTTTCTACTGCATCCATATCAGAACTGAGGTTGTAAAAAAAAATTGGGAATGAACCAGCATATAAGGAACTTGGAAGTACCCATTTCATCCTAACAATAAGTAAAAGACTGAACAACCTGAAAAATCAACAGTCCTTTATAGATCCATCAGAGAAGTGAGGTCACAGGGCATACTGCTATCCCCCAAATTTGGAGAGATAGACAGGTGAACACAGAGAATCACAATTTACTAGAGCAGAAATCCATGAGCAGAAACCTCCATGGGAACCAGAGCCAAGGTAGGAAAATATGAATTGTAAGTTGACAAGTTGCTGGAAGCTCAGTGTGGACCAACCTGAGAGTTAAAAATTCCAGGGGGACCCAGTCATGTTGTAGCAGGGGGTGCTCCCTACATTTTTGTGCATTTTACCTTCAGGAGTTCAACACGGTTCTCACGGTGAACATGGGGAAAAATCCCCTCATGCATCCAGCAGGGGGACGGGTAAAGGAACCATTTTGTAAAAGTCAGAGCATTCTGCTCTTAACAAGGTCTTTCAGAAGAAGCTATTTTATGAGAGCTTAACCTGCTGGGTTTGATCAGAGCCTAACCTACTTGGGAGAAGCAATACCCAACTCCAACCCCCACCAGCCATGCTGTCCCACCTACGAGGGGTGGGGGGACTAAAAAGCACGAGTGAATTTCATAGTCCAGAGGCACAGGCTCACCAAAAGATTGAGACCTACTTCTAGGACTATAGGATACTTCTCCCTTTACACTTCAATGTCACATTTACTAAAGGCCTGTTTACAAAAATTCCTTTCACTCAGTACATCACATCTGGCTATCAAAAAAAATTACAACATACACTAAAAGGCAAAAAGTGCAGTATGAAGGGACAGAGCAAGCATCAGAATCAGACTCAGCCATGGCAGGCATGTTGGAATTGTTAGATTGGGAATTTAAAGATTTTATTTATTTATTTTTTTAGAGAAGAGGGGAAGGGAAGGAAAAAGAGAGGGGGTGAAACATCAGTGTGTAGTTGCCTCTTCTGCGCCCTCTACTGGGGACCTGGCCCACAATCCAGGCATGTGAATCCACCCAGACTGGGAATTGAACCAGCGACCCTTTGGTTTGCAGGCCTGCCCTCAATCTACTGAGCTACAACAGCCAGGGCTAGATTGGGAATTTAAACCAACTATGATTAATATGCTAAGAGGGTCAAAAGGATAAAGTAGCATACAAAACACATGGGCAATGTGTACAGAGAGATGGAAATTCTAAGAAAGAATTTTAGAAAAATTCTAGAGATCAAAAACACTGTCACAGACTGCTAGGAATATACCCAAAGAATCCCAAGTCACCAATTCAAAAGAACTTAGGCACCCCTATGTTCATAGCAATGCTATTTACAATAACCAAGTGCTGGAAACAGCCTAAGTGCCCATCAGTAAATGAGTGGATCAAAAAACTGCGGTACATTTACACAATGGAACGCTATGCGGCAGAAAGAAAGAAGGAACTCCTACCTTTTGCAACAGCATGGATGGAACTGGAGAATATTATGCTGAGTGAAATAAACCAGATGGTGAAAGACAAATACCGTATGGTCTCACCCATAAGAGGAATCTAATGAACAAAACAAACTAACAAACAAAATAGAACCAGAGGTATGGAAACATGGAACAGACTGACAGTGACCAGAGGGGAGGGGGAGGGGGTAATGGTGGAAAGAAGGGGAAGGGAGTAGTGAAAGAACATGTATGAATGTTCCATGGACATGGGCAACAGTGTGGGAATTTACTGTGGGAGTGGAGGGTGGGATGGGCAGAGGAGGGCAAAGAGGGAAAAACTGGGACAACTGTAATAGAATAACAATAAAAATATGAAAAAACCCCCAGCAACAAAGAGACCCAGTTTACTGTCCTCGGGTGTTCTATGCATTTCATCTTTTATGAGCAGCTCATTAATCTACTGAACTGCTCAACTTGTTCCTTTTATTTTTTAGAAAGGTTCATGCATTAGGATTTTTAAATTATTTAATTAAATTATTGTTTACTGTAAAAAAAACATTGTCACAGAAATGGAGAACACCTCTGATGGGCTCATGAGTAGACTGGACATGGCCGAGGCAAGAACTGTTGAGCTTGAGGATATCTCAATAGAAACTCCCAAAACTGAAAAGCAAATAAAAAAAGACTAATCTCCCCCCCACCAACAACCCAGAAGAGACTATTCAAGAACTGTGGAACAACTACAAAAGATGCAACGTACACACACAATGGGAATAGCAGACTGAGAAGAAAGAAAAAAGAACACGGAAGAAATATCTGAAGTGATAATAACACAGAATTTCCCCAAATTAATGTCAGACACCAAATCATAGATCTAGGAAGGTCAGGGAACACAGAGTGAGATAAATGCCAAACAATAACACTTGGGCATATTATATTCAAAACGCAGAAAATCAAAGTAAAGAAAAAATCTTGAAAAAAATCAAGGAAGAACCCACCTTACTTGTAGAGGAGCAACAATAAAAATTATATTCTTATAAAACATGAGAGCTAGAAGAGAAAGGAGTGAAATATTAAAAGTGTTAAGAGAAAACACTCACCAACCTAAAATTCTGTACCCTGCAAAATTATCCCTTGAAAGTGAAGGAGAAATAAAGACTTTCTTAGACAAAGAAAAATGGAAGGAGTTTGTTGCTAGTAGACCTGTCTTGCAATGTTAAAGCATTTCCTTAGAGAGAAGGGAATAATAGAGATCAGAAACTCAGATCTACAGAAAGAAGAAAGAGCATAAGAGAAGAAATAAGTGAAGACAAAACAAAAACTTATTTTTCTTATTCTTAATTGATATAACAGATAATAGTCTGTTCACAGTAAAAACACAATAATGTATTTGGCTATGTATGCTTATGTGTGTATATATGTGTTTACATATATGTGTTCACCTTCATGTATACTTACGTGAAAGTGAAATGAATGACATCATCATATAAGGAATAGGAAGAAGAAATTAGAATTATTTTGTTATTATATTTGTGAAGTGGTATAGTGTTATTTGAAAGTAAACTTGGCTTAGTTATAAATGTATACTTCAAACTCTAGGGTAACTACTAAAAAAGTTAAAAAAGAAACATAACTGATATGGTAAAAAAGAAGAAAAAATGGAATCATATAAAGTGCTCACTTAAAACTGCAAAAGGCAGAAGAAGAATGGAAGACCAAAACAGAAACAAAGAATGAGGGTAACAAATAGAAAACTGTAACAAATATGACAGGTATTTATCCAACTATATCAATAATTATTTAATGTCAGTGGTCCAACTACACCAATTAAAGGACAGAGATTATCAAAGTGGATAAAAAAAAGACCTAACTGTATACTTTCTGCAAGTAACTCATTTTGTTTAATTTTTTATTGTAGTTAAATCCACTTTAAAAATAAAGATATATATAGACTAAAAATAAAGAGACAGAGAAAAACATACCATGCTAATACTAACTAAAAGAAAGTGGGAGTAGCTATTTTAATTTCAGACAGATTTTAGTTCAAGGTAAGCTATCATAGGTAAATAGGGGCATTACATAATGATATAGACATCAATGAACCAAGAAGACATATTAATCCTTACTGTATGTATATGCACCTAACAACAGAGCATCAAAATATGGGATGCAAAAATTGATAGAAGTGGAAGGAGAAATAGATGAATCCACTCTTATAGTTGGAGACTGCAACATCCCTCTATCAGAAATGGACAGATCCACAGGTAGAAAATCAGGAAGAACATTGTTAAACTCAACAGCATCGTCAGTCAACTGGATATAACTGGTATCTATATAGACGACTTCACACAACAATAGCAGAACACACATTCTTCTCTAGCTCACATGAAACATTCACCAAGACAGACCACATTCTGGGCCACAAAATACACATTAACAAATTAAAAAGAATAGAAATCATGTGACGTCTGCTTTTGGATGGGATTAAACAAGAAGTAACAGAAAATAGGTTTAAAAAATTCCCAAATAGTTGGAGATTAAACAACACACTTCTCAATAACATATGGGTCAAAAAAATCTCAGAAGAAATTTAAAAATATTTTGATATAAATGAAAATGAAGATACATTGTGGGATGCAGCAAAAGCAGTGGAGAGAGAGAAATTTATAAAACTGAATGCATATGTTAGAAAAGAAGATCTAAAATCCACAGTCTAAGTTCCTACTTTGGGAACTAAAAAAATAAGAGTAAATTAAATCCAAAGCAAGGAGAAGAAAATAAATAATAAAAATTAGAGCAGAAATCAATGAAACTGAAAACAGCAAGTCAGTAAAGAAAAATCAATAAAACCCAAAACTCCTTTTTTGAAAAGATCAATAAAATCAATAAGCTTTTAGCCAGGCTAAATAAAACGGAAAGAGAGATAACACAAGACACTAACATCAGAAATAAAAGAGGGGGCATCACTACAGACCCATGATCATAAAAAAGATGATAAAGGAATACTATGAATAATTCTATACCCACAAATTCAAATCTAGATGAAATGGAACGATTCTGTGAAAGACAAAATGTGCTAAAAATCACACAAGAAGAAAAAGACAACCTGAATAGACATATATATACGTGTATATGAATTTAAATCAATAATTAATAACATTCTGCCTTGATTGGTGTGGTTCAGTGGGTTGGGCATTGTCCCACAGACTGAAAGTTCGCTAGTCCAATTCCCAATCAGGGCACATGCCTGGGTTGTGTGCCAGGTGTCCGGGTGGGGGCTTGCAAGGGGCAACTGATCAATGTTTCCCTCCCTCTTTCTCCCTCTCTGCCCCTCTCTTTAAGAATAAATAAATAAAATCTTAAAAAAATAACTAATCGTATTTTTAAATACCAGACTTAGAATATTTGTCTTAGCTCTACAGGAAACCCGAACTTGAACATTCTAGAACTGATACTTTCATTCAATACTCTGAATCACCCTCTGGAATCTACCCTCTAGAAACACTTTCATGTCTGTGCAGTGTACGCAGAGAAACGACAAAGATGTTCATTACTGCTTTATTTGTAATAGCCAGATTTGAGAAACATCTAACTATGTATTGACAAGAGGAACTGGTTAAGAGAATTGAAATGTAGAAATACTACAAACTGCAATGTGTCAGTTAAAAAGGCTAAACTAGACCTGTACATGTTGATGTGGAAAATGCCCATGATGCATTGTTAAGGCAAAAAATAAAGTTGCAGAAAAATGCAGACAGAAAAAAAATTAATAACCTTCCGAAATATAAAGCAGAAAGCTCAAATTCACTAGTGAATTCTACCAAACATTTAAGAAATATATTTATCAATTTTCTATAATCTCTTTCAGAAAACAGAATCAGAGAGAATAGTTATTAACTGATTTCATGAGGCCAACATTACCCTAAAACCAAAACCAAAGACATGTGAAAACTGATAAAGGAAACCTTGATTAAAATTGGATTTGAGAAGGCCTATAGGAGGAGCTCTGGCCATACCACTACATGGTCAATTATCCCAAATAGAAAGACATCAATTACTCCAAACAGGAAATGTCAGTTATAGACCCAACAGGAAGAAACTTACCTCCTACCCTCAAACAGAAAATGTAGCTACTTTAGCACTCCAGTACGAGGAAGGAAGATTTTCCTCTTGTCCAGCAACAAGCCCAGCCAATGGAAATGCTGTAGCTCGGTCACGAAGAAACCGTTGTCACCTGAACTCTTACTTTCCTCCAAAGAATGTTCTTTTTTCTCTTACTAATGATTTCCTTGTCCCAGTCTTTTTTTTATAAAAGCCTTCCATCTTGTATTACCCTCAGAGTATACCTCTCTCTGCTAGACGAGATGCTGCCTGATTCATGAATCATTTCCAATTAGGTCTTCAAATTTACTGAGTCAAATTTTACTTGTTAATAGACATCACAAGAAAAGAAAATTAGAGACCACTATCTCTCATGAACATAGATGTAAAAATCTTCAACAAAATATTAGCAAATTGAATCCAACAATATATAAAAACAATTATACACGACAACCAAATGCGATCTATCCCAGGTATGCAAGCCTGGTTTAATATTTAAAAATCAATTAATGTAATCTATCACATCAGGCTAAAGAAGAAATACCATATAATCTATCAACAGATGTGGAAAAACCATTTGACAAAAAGCCAAGTCCCATTCATGGTAAAAACTCTAAGCAACCTACAAATAGATGGGAACTTCCTCAACTTGATAAAGAACATCTCCCAAAAACCTACAGCTGACATCATGCTTAATGGGGAGAATATGGAAGCTTTCCCCCTAAGATCAGGAACAAGGTAAGGATGTTCTCTCTCACCAGAGCTTTTCAACATTGTATTGGAAGTTCTAACTAATACACTGTAATGAGACAAGAAAACAGATTGGGAAAGAAGAAATAAAATTCTCTTTGCTCATAGATGACACAATTGTCTATGTAGAGAATGTGAAAGACAAAAATTTCCTGGAACTGATAAGCAGTTAAAGCCAGATACAGTTTCCAGATACTAAAGCCAGTCAGTTTCCTATATAACAGCTATAAACAATTTTTAAAATTAAAAACACAATACCATATGAGCACCTCTAAAAACAAAACACCTAGGCATAAATCTAACAAAATTTATATGAGGAAAACTACAAAACTGATGAACAAAATAAAAAAACCTAAATAAATGGAGAGACATTCCATGTTTATGGATAGGAAGACTCATTATTGTCAAAATGTCAGTTCTTCCCAACTTGACCTATAGATTGAATGCCATCCCAATCAAAATCTTAGCAAGCTAGTTTGTGGCTGCTGACAAACTTACGGAAAGTTTATATGGAGCAGCAACAGATTAGACTAGCTAACACAATACTGAAGGAGAAGAACATAGCTGAGAGACTGATGTTGCTCAACTTCAAGACTTACTATAAAGCTACAGCAATCAAGATGGTGTTTATTGGTGAAAGAATTGACAAATAGATCAATGGAACAGAAGAGGGAGTCCAGAAATTGTCCCACATAAATGTAGTTAACTGGTCTTTGACAAAGAAGCAAAGGCAATACTGTGGAGCAAAGATCATCTTCTCAACAAATGATGCACATGTAAAAAAAATGAATCTAGACGCAGACCTTACATTCTTCACAAAAATTAACTTAGAATAGATCACATACCTAAATGTAAAAGTCAAAACTATAAGCCTTCTAGAAGATAACATGGGAGAAAACCAAGATGACCTTGGGTATGGCAATGACTTTTTAGATACAACACAAAAGTCACAATCCAGGGAAGAAATACAGATGTGGGGGTTCGGAGTACTGACCCCTGTGCAGTGAAAATCGATGGAAAATACTGTTTTGCTCTGTGGTTGGTTGGATCTGTGAATGCAAAACCTAGGGTTATGGAGGGCCAACTGTATATTTATTGAAAAAATCCACATATAAGTGGACCCTGTAATGGTGAATACTTGTCATTACACACTTGTTGAAACTCATGGAATATACAACCCCAAGAAAGAACCCTAATGTAAATTATGGACTTTGGGTGATAATAATATTTCAGTGTAGGTTTCTCAATGGAAACAAATGTACCACTCTGTGAGGGATGATGATAATGAGGAAGGCTATGCATGTGGGGGTGCCAGGGGAATATGGGAAAAAATATCTCTATAACCACTGCTCAATTTTGCTATAACCTAAAAAAAAGTCTAGTAAAAATTTCAGAGAACAAGAAACCTCTTCCTAGCAGATACAAATATTCAAGAGCAGGGAAGCAGAATATAAGCATTTCCTAATTGTATGTGACCAATTTCCTAAATATATGTTAAATCCTTTTATGAAGAGCATTTTGCAAGACTGATTTTCCACCAAACACCCTTTGGAAAATGCCACTACAATAATAAATAATGATGCTTTTAAAAGTAAGATGTCAGAAACAGTAAGCTCAATATAAAGTTGAAAGATACAGTTGAGAAAAGCTTCAAGAAAGTGGAGCAAAAGACGAAGAATAGGAATAAGAATACAGAAAGTCAAGAATATTAGAGGAGTTCAAGAGGTTCAACATCTGAGTAACATGTATGCCAGAAAGAGTGAATAGAGAAAAAGTAGAAAATCATTGATGAATGAATTCTTAAAAATTTCAAGAAACTAAGGAATGAAATGGGAATCCTAAGTGTCCAGCACTGTAGGTAAAAATACGCACATCTTAGGTGAAATTTCATAATATTGGATATGAAGAGAAGCTTCAAAGAGAATAAACAGGTTTTATACAAAACTAAAGAAGTAAATATAAGAAATATTTACATGGGAAAACAAAGACATGGAAAGTAGCAAACTGAGGATAATACAAAAGATTGGTGAAGAGGATGTCAAGAAATTCCAAAGCCTCCAGGAGAGATTTAGAGTTCAAAATGGACAGGATATATAATGTACTTGAACATAAAGAGAGATGTATACAGTAGTAAGATAGTTTAAGGTTAAATTAATAAATACATAGTGAAATAAACATATAATAAAAAATTAACAAGATTTACTCTGAAAACAAAATGTTGTGCAGCAAAGGAAAAGTAATCACAGTACATTATATGTCTCTACTGAGAAGAGCATTTAACAAGTTACAATAACAAAATACTGAATTTCAACTTAAACAAAATGTAGGGTATTGATACAGTACTAAGATAGGGAAGTACATGTGGGTGGATAAGGGGATAGGATATTAAGAAGAGTTAAATTTTCATCTTCTAAAGTGGGTTATTAGTTGATATTATACCCTAAGAACCCTGAAACACCAAGTCAAAAGGACCTATGCACCCCAATGTTCATAGCAGCACAATTTACAATAGCCAAGTGCTGGAAATAGCCTATGGGCCCATCAGTAAATAAGTGGATCAAAAAACTGTGGTACATTTACACAATGGAACACTATGCAGCAGACAGGAAGAAGCAACTCCTACCCTTCGCAACAGCATGGATGGAACTGGAGAGTATTATGCTAAGTGAAGTAAGCCAGACGGTGAAAGACAAGTACCATATGATCTCACCTATTAAGTCACACCCAATCAACAAAATAAACAAGCGAGCAAAATAGAACCAGAGACATGGAAATAAATAACAAAATGACAGTGACCAGAGGGGAAGGGGGAGGGGGATAACGGAGCAAAGAAGGGGAAGGTTCGTCAAGGAACATGTATAAAAGACCCATGGACAAAAACAACCGGGGGTGGGTAGGGCAGGGGAAGAGTAAGGCGGGGAAATGAAGACAACTGTAATTGCACAACAATAAAAAAAAGGAAAAAAATTAAGACAGATAAAAAAACATTCCATTTTCTTATATGGAAGTAAATAAAAGGATCGGTTGAATTAAAAGTGATTGTTTTTGCTGAGCAGTATATAATAGGGGATGGGGGGTCTGTTGGCTTTCATTTTTGTAATAATTCTTGTAGACTTAATTTTCCTTTAGACCCTTATGAGCATATAATAATTCGTAAAAAGTGTTGTGCAGTTAAAAAAATAAAAGGTAGGTAATAAAGAATATAGTTGAATCCTTTATATCCTATAGACTCCACCAAAAAACTACTTGAACCCATATTTTTAATTGAGCTATTGACATTTTATGTTTTAGCAACAAAATACCAAAGTTAATTGCTAAAAAAAATAATATAGTGTGGAACACAGCTTTTAATTTATGATAGCATTTACTGTTAACATCTGAGGGGACTCTAAGGCTCAGAAAGGGAAGTGACTTCAAATCTCATGACATGCCCCCAGATGCCTGTATACCTGCTTGGTTTACCCCACATCATTCTAGATGCCACTTAGGTGCCTTTTCAGCAATAAGTAGAAGACCCACAGCAGTGGAATCTTCATGACCATGCCTCACTATTGCATTTAAATAAAGCCGACCATCTCTCTGACAGTCCCATCCTTGGCCTAAATCTCATAGCCTGGGAAAAATGGGAACTAACTTTGTATCCATTTCCTGCTCTTGGCCAGGCCATGGCGGATTTTACTGATCATGAGGTCGCCATTTCCCAATCGGACCTTGGCTCATTCTGTGTGACCTTCAGCAGTGGCAGGATTATTGTAATGCTGGAAGGGTTCTGGAAGCAATCACTAAGAATGGGGCACCCTGAACTGGAAAGGATTACTAGTATTATAAAATGGGCCACCCCAGCTCCCCAACCCTGAGTTCACAGACTATCTACCCAAGTTTCTTTGACTGGTTTTGACAGGATGGAGGTGTCTCTGAAGCTATTTCAAATGCCAAAGATAATTTTTTTTTTAAAGATCCTATTTAGGTTTACAAATGGATATGGGGCTAATTATTGGGGCAAAATGAGAAGGTACAGACACAGGGGCCTGGGGCTGTTGCAGCTAATACCGTGATCTGCTCTTACCTGTGGGGGCCTGCATGGCTGAGCTGGGGATGGTGGCAGCATCTTGGGGTACAGTGCTGGTGTCCGGTTCAGGGGTGCTGGTTGTTGGTGAGGTGGGTGGTGGGTTCATCAAAGTCCGAGGTTTCCTCTGTCAAAATGGATGGGGAAAAGTTTGCTACCCATAATAGGTAACTTGCCTTCTCATTCCCCTATTCCTAGCCCTTAATTCACCCATGAAACAAAAATATATTTTAGGTGGGACTGTATTTTATCTTTGTTTTGCACACGGCATCTTGTCCAAAGCTGTACATACAGTAGTGCTTAGTAAATATTTTCTGAATCTGTGCACAATATTCTGGGCTTCTGTACAGCCAGAGCTTAATTCACCATCTTTCATATTTACTTTCTCTTTCCTGGAAAGTGGAAATGTCCCTTCCTCTAATTCTACAAACTACTTTCCTCTGCCTACCTCTTGGGTTCATTACCTGCCATTTATTATCTTCAACCTTATACTCTAGTAATCTCTAACTATATTACTTCTCTAAAAACCATGCCTGGTCTATACCTTTATAATAATAGACCGTTCCTTCTGTTTGAAATGACCTTTCTTTTTTTTTTAATCTTACAAATATTTGTTTATCCAGGAAATGTCTCCAGTCACTGTCTCTTTTGTGCTATCTCTGTTCTTTGTATTGTTGCTATCTCTGTCACAATATATTGTCATTACATATATTTATAAAGGCATATGCTATTAGTCTGGAGCTCCCTGAGAGTCTGATTTTGATACAATCACTAGCATACTTGACATATATGGTTCAATAATGTTTCTCCATGAAGCATACAGTATAGAATGCCAATGATGGGGGAAGTAATAAAAGTGATTTGAGAGACACCTAGAGTCTTCCCTAGGGTGGTCAGGGCAGCCTCTGGGAGAGAAGGATCTCAGAAGGTTCTTGCAAGATCAAGTTTTCTAAAAGCCTTTCTAATGCAAGTAAAACAATCATCGTCGAGGTACAGAAATCCTTTTTTTACTAAATGCCATGTAGGGTCCACTGCTGGGAGCTGTATAAACCTGTCTGCCTTCTAGGGGTATTATTATCTAAAGAGACAGCACCCATGACAGCAAACATATACTGTAAGAAGGCCTTGCCCGTGAAAGTAATCATACAAACAGCTATGAAAGCATACACGGGACTTGGACAGCTCCTCATATTTTTTGACATTGCTAAAAGTAAAAATCCAAATAAACAATGAGTCAGGGTAGAAAGGAATACCAGTTTCAACTTCACTGAGTTGGAAGTAGGATTTCATGAGGTCCTGGAAGGAATAATCCTGGTAAGTAAGGTGACCAAATATTGTAGAAGAAACCAGAAAAATGGAAGACATTAGACATTATTATTTGAGATAGGTGCAATTATATCTATTATATGTATTATAATATCTATTATATCTATTGATATAATGTATTATATCTATTATACCAATTATATCTATTATATTTATTATATCTATTGTATCTATTCATGTATTACCTCGTCTCCATTTTATTGATGAGAAAACTGGGGTTCACAGCCTTACTCAAAGAAGCTTTCCCAAAATCACACAGGTGGTAACAAATCAAGGTGGGATATAAAACTAACTTTATCTGGTTTCAAAGCCTCTAGTCACAAGACCACTGTGCTTCAGAAAGGCATATAAGGGTTATGGGTTAAAATGAAAGGATATACACTTATAGCAGTAGGCAAAAAGAACAGGAAGGAGAATTAGGGAGTCAAATGCCAGGCCATTAAAATACAGGATAAGATGAGAATTATTATTTTCAAGGGCTGGAAAGAAAGATGACTTATGTTTGGGACTGCCTGAGGAAGCAGAGAAGAAGCAATCATAGAGTCATAGTTCTTAGGTTTTGAAGGATCTTAAAGATCATTTAATCCAACCATCCACCCAGTATGTCTGCTTCCTTGTCCCTGAAAATGTCCCTCCCATACAGCTGTCCATTGAGTCCCTGATGAAATACCTCTAATGATGGGAGATCACTACTGCTACAGGGTCTGGCAGAAATAACCCCCCCCCTTTTTTATTACAAAATCATCAGATGAAATTTTGTAACGTAACAATATCACACTCAAGCACACCATATGACATTTCAGGCGAAATGTTCGAATTAAAACTATAAATTATTACACCCATTTTATTACCCTACCAACCACACTCAAGCAGGCCTTACTTCTGCTGGACCCTGTATTTTTGAATGGATTTAACTGTTTCTTTATCCTGAGAAAAAGCCTGTCTGCTTGAGTTTCTGCTTATTTGGTTCTGGTTCTGTCTTCAGAACCTCACAGACAAATTTTCTCCCTCTTTAATCTGACTGTCTTCAAGATTCCTTCACATCATCAAAATCACAGCTTTTCTGGCCTTGCAATCCTAGGGCCTTCAGCCTCTCCTCCCCAACATGAGAATTAGAAAGAGTTATGGAGACAAAAGTGAATCAGGACCTGGGTCAGGGGTTAGTGGCAGTAGGTCAGGAGCATTATGTGTTACATACAAAGATTAGGATGTGACATCGAGAATTCAAAGCCAATAAATGCGAGACAATCTCAATTAGAACATCATCACTCAAACCATCCATCCACCCATCCTGCATATACTGAACATCTCTCAAGAGATTGATATATGAGGCACTGCAGGAGAAAGAGAGAAGAAAAAGATTAGGTTCCTAACCTTGAGGAGCTTACAGTCTAGGACTGAAGTCAGCTGGAGCTAATAAACAAAAGAAAATCAACCAACTAACCAACCAACCAACCAACAAAACCCAGGAAAGAACTTAGGAGTTAGGAATGGAGTTCCCAGGAGGACTGGGCATCATCTCCATGGTGGGAGTCCAGCAGTCTAGTTCAGAAAGGAGCTGCAGAGAAATCCAGAACAGGAAGGAAGGGAGTGCAGAAGGTGATGCCAAAGGAAGCCCCAGAGAAGCCACTGAGGAACTTTCACATCAATGGTTTCCCTAGGGAAGATACGCATGAGGAACTGGTCATGACTAAAAGGTCGTACTTTTAGGGACAATGCTCAGTGAAGCTTGACTCAGCAGTCTTTTCCTAAGCTAAAGGTGAGTGTTAGCTGCCTCAAAAAATGCCAGGGAGTGGATGTGTGGTAGGGCAGCAGTGATGCTGAAACTAGAGAATCTGGGACCCAGCTCTGCAGCCTTTGCTGTTTATTAGCTATGTGGCCTTAGGGAGGCCATTTCACATCTGTAAGTCTCAATTTACTTAACTCTTAAATAACATTAACATTACTCATCTCCTATGGTTTTGTGAAATTTATATGATATGTAATGGGGTCTGATACAGAACCTTATGCTTAGCAGGTATTTGATAGTTGTTTCTTTTTTAAAAAAAAAGAAGGGGCAGGAACAGAAAAAAAAACATTTATGAAATCAATTTCCTCTTTTTGTTTACATGCCTGAGAATTCACTTTGGGTAGGTTAACAATCAGGAGCAGGGCCTTCCACCTATGGAGGACATTGGATCAGAATTCCCTTGAATGAGAGTAACTTTCAAAGTCAAAATTTGTTTCTTATCACACCACACTATGTCTAATGTTACCAACTCCCAGGTAAGTAGCTAAGTAGGGATGACAACCTAGGAGATTCCTCTTAAGAGCATGCACGAGGTGGAGAATAGGGCCAGACGTGCCGCTTTCCAAGATGGATGGATATGGATAGGTTACCCCTTTATAACCCTTTATTCCTTTCTGAGAAACCCACATTTTTACCTACCTTACTGCCAGGTTTGGGACCCCTCTTCTTTGGGAATTTCAAAGGTTCAGCTGACTTAGACGGGGTGGTGATGGGATGGGGAATTAGGGGCTTGGGTGTCCGGCCCCGCTTCTTTCCTGGTTTACGCCCCCTCTGCCCTGGTTGATGCTCCAAGTCAGTTTTGGTGCTGCAGTGGATGCCGGGCTTCTCAGTGTTCACATCAGATGCAGGATAGGGACTCTTTGGAATCACAACTGCAAGAAAAAGACTTATTCTACCACCCCCTCCTCCCACCTGTATTCCCATCCCAGCCAGAGGAAAAAAAGACTTGCTACTAGTCTTGCTACTGGTTTCCTGGCACTGACCTAAATGTTAGAAAACCTCAGAGGAGAACTGAGGTTAGGCTGGCTAGAATTGGAAGTTTTAATTATTTCTGGCAGGCACAGTAGAAAAAATATTAAAAATTTCTCCCCAGGGCATCAAGTTAAAGCACATAAACAGAACCACAGGCTCGGAGATACAATCCTTTCCTTCTAAGAATGAAGAACGGAGTTTCAGAAGAGGAAATGATGCTTTTCCCAGGTTATACCGAGTTGGAATGATGTCTTATTTTTTGAAACTAGGCCTTTCAACCAAGTCAGGAATTTGCTACACCAATTCACTTGAAGTTTTAGTGTGAGTATTGCAGTGAGGAGTAGTGAAACACACGGAAATATATACATGGAAACATATACATCCAACAGCATCTCTCCTCACCTTAAAAATCTTTGCTCCGTATTATTTTTAGGGTAAAGTCCAAATTCTTTATCCTGATACCCAAGGACTTCTGTGACTTTTTCTTTTTTTGCCCCTGCCTTGCTCTCCAGTTATATATGATGTCATTTCCTGCCACCCACCCCCAAGTTCTAGACTGCTTTCTGAACACCAAATCATTTGTATATGTTGAGGTCTCTATTTTTCCTGGTCAGACATTTATCAATATTCAATTTCCAATACTCACCACTTAACTGAGGCCTTGTTCGGCTATACCCCAACTAAGTCAATGTCTCCTTCCCCAAAGCATTCTGTAGACATCTATGTTAGAGTACTTTCAATTTTACTCCAATCATTCACCTTCTCCTTAAATTGGTAATTCTTCAAGATAATGGATATCTAATTCATTCCATGAGTATTTATTGAGCATTTACTACAGATTATGTACTGTTCCAAGAAGCCCCAGGGATAGAACAGTGAACGAAACAAATAGAGCTTCCTCTCTTATGGAGCTTACCTTCTAGTGGGGGAGACCGAAAATAGACAAACACATATACAATATAATATTAGGTAAGTGCTATGATCAAAATTAAAGGTTAAAAAGATAGAGGAAAATCCTTTTTGAAGAGGTGACATTTGCACAGAGCTCCCAAATGAAATAAAGGCAAAGCCTTATGAAGATCTGAGAAAAGAGCCTTTTGAGTAGAGGGTATATAACAATTGCAAAGATCCTGAGATGGGAACATGTTAGTGTGTTTGAGAAATGGAAAGAAGGTTAGTATATAGCTGGAATTGAGTGAGGAAAGAGGAGGGTGGAAGGAGAATATGTTAGAAAGGGAGTAGCAATAAGATTAGGTAAGACTTTGTAGATTGTAAAAATGAACCTCACCCTGGCTGGTGTAGCTTGATGGATTGACCACCAGCCTGTGAACCAAAGAGTCACTGGTTCGGTTCCCAGTCAGGGCAAATGTCTGGGTTGTGGGTCAAGTCCCTGGTTGGATGTGTGTGATGTTTCTCTCACACATCACTGATGTTTCTCTCCCTTTCTTTCTCCCTCCTTTCCCTACTTTCTAAAAATAATGAAGAAATAAAATCTTAAAAAAAAAAAAGACAATGAACCTGAACTTACTCTAAGTTTGAAGGGAAGCACTGGAGGGTTTTGAGCACAGGAGTAACATGATGTACTTAAAAGGAACTATGGCTGCTGCTCTGGAAGGGGGCAGGGCAGGCTCAGAACTAGAGACTAGTTAAAAACTCATTACGATGGACAGGTAGAAGGTAATGTTTCTTATGCTCCCAGGTGGGATGTAACCAGTTGTGACAGTGCAATGTTGCTGATGAAACAACTAGAAAAAGTCGGATAAATTATCATGAGAAACACTGCAGTGCTGTAGCGCTCATGAAGACTGGAGGAACTCATTAGATGAACTTCCGAGACCTGTCTGGGAAGGGCTTCCGTGGTAGCTGACACTGTTTTCTTTCCTAAGGGCATTTGCCAATTCAAGGGCATGAGCTTAGGATCAGGGCTGGACTTTGCAGAGGAGCTCTACTGGAGGAAAGAGAAATCAGAGATTTCTGTGACAGACTGGAACCTGAGGAGCTCCATGTATGTGGCCCATTTTCCCCGTGGAACATTCACCGAATTCTGAGTCTGTACACTGGAGCTGTGAAGCAAGGCTGAGAGCTTCTGAAATGTAGAATAAAATCTCCCATTATCTTGAGGTTTTAGGAGACAAGGCCTCACTAAAAGGAGGAGTTCTATCTCAAACACACAGCTGATTTCCTCAAGATTGCAAAATTTTAAGAAGAGAGGTCAAATAACTAAGCCCTAATTTTCTCAAGTGTAGGACAGTTTTTCAGGGCTAAGGAGGTGAAGCCCTATTAGGTTCTCAATCAGGAGCCTAAGAATGCCCATATCCAAGAAACATGGATACTTTTAATGTGTATTGAACTCTAGGTTGGCTGTTGATATATTTTAGCCCTTTAAAGATTATTTACACACACACACACACACACACATTCTAGAGTTTTATACTCAGTGAAAATATCTTCCAAAAATGAAGATTAAATAACATTTTCAGACAAATCACAGCTGAGAGAATTTGTCACCAGCAGACCTAAACTACAAAAAGTAAAAAGGAAGATCTTCAGGCTGAAGGAAGTAATCCTAATGGAAGGATGAAACTGCAGGAAGGAATGAAGAGCATAAGAAAGGGTAAATATGTGTGTAGAACCAAAAAGACTATTGACTATTTAGGACACGAATTTAAAAAAATTGTTTGTAGGGCTTATATACATACATACATACTAATATATGTATGTAAATATACACTAGTAAATTATATGAAAGCAATAGCCACAAAGGACAAAAATGGGTGGTAAATAGAGCAAAACTTTGTTAAGACTTTTGCATTATTTGGGGAGTGGTTAGAGAGCATTTTTAAGGTAGACTTTAGTAAGTCCAAGATGTATATTTGTATAAGGTAACTACTGAAAGCATTACATAAAAGTGTATCACTAAAAGCTAAGGAGAGAATTATGAAATAATAAGACATACCTGATTAATCAAAATAAGGCAATAAAGAGGAAAAAATACTTGAGGAAGAACTTAGAATAAAGAGAAAACAAAAAGCAAAATGATAGTCAAATCCAAATAAATAATTATATTAAAAACAAGTTAAATACTCTGGTTTCTCTTCAGAATGCACAAATCTTTCACCTTTTACTAAAAACAAGTTAAGTAAAATAATAGAAAAAAATAGATATACTAAGCCAAAAAACCTCCAGAATCCAATTATATCTGTTTGATAAAAGGACCTTGAAATATGAAATATGACAAAGGAAGAAAAAGCAAGCAGATGGCAAAATATACACCCTGTAAACATTGACCAAAAGAGAGTTCTTGTGGCTATGTTACTACCAGACAAGACAGTCTTTAAGGCAAGAAGTATGACAACTAAAAAGGGGCATTTCATCAAGGTAAAATATAGTCCTGTGCTGCTTAGCGACAGGGATACCTTCTGAGAAATGTGTCATAGATGACTTTATCATTGTGTGAACATCAAGGACTGTACTTACACAAACCAAAATGGTATAGCCTAATACACCCCTCGGCTGTACGGTATAGCCTATTGCTCGTAGCCACAAGCCCATAAGAAACTGTAACGCAATGAGATTTGTATATCCAAACCCATCTAAAAATGAGCAATACATGATTAATGCATTGTTATGATGTTACGAAGGCTGGGATGTCACTATGCGACAGGAATTTTTCATCTCCATTATAATCTTGTGGGACCACCTTTGTATATGCAATCCATTGTTGCCCAAAACATCATTATGTGGCTCATGACTTCAGTCAATTCAAAAGGAAGCTATGATAAACCTAACTCCTATGTACCTAATAACATAAAATATATAAAGCAAAACTTTAAAGAAAAAGAAAAACAGACAATTCCACAATTGTAAATTGGAGATTTTAACCTCTCAGTAACTGATAGGTCAAGAAGTGGAAGAAAAATCAGTAAGGACAGAAAAGATTTGAGTAATACAAATAACCAACTAATAACATAAATAACTAAATAACCAACCAATCTGACACATATAGGACACTACACCCAATAAATATAAAATATACATTCTTTTCAAATGCTTATGGAATATGTGGGGCAAAAAAGCAATCTTCAATAAAGTCCAAAGAAGTGAAACAATACAGAATTTTCCCTAACTACAATGGCAACTAAGTAAAAATTAGTAACAGAAAATTAATTAGAAAACCCCAAATGCTAAGAAATTAAGAAACATATACTTGCAAATAACTCATATATCAAATAAATTAAAACAGAAATAAAAAATGTTTGGAACTTTAAATTCATAATAATATGACATATCCAAATGTGTGAGGTGCAGCTAAAGTAGTGCTCGGAGGGAATTTTATAGCTCTCGATGTTTGTATCAGAAGTTGAAATATCAATGATCTAATCTTCTATTTCAAAAACTAGGAAAAAATAGCAATTAAACTCAAGAAACTAAATGTAAGAAAATAATAGATATGAGTAAATAAGTGAATGAAGGAAGAAAGTAGACATATAATAGAAAAAATTAACAAAGTCAAAGGTTGGTTCTTTGAAATGATAACCCTTTAACAAGCCTGATTAAAAAGTATATAAAGAAAACACAACCTACGAATATCAAGAATAAAAGAGATCTTTCAGACATTAAGAAGATAATAACAGGATGTTATAGATAAATTTGAAATTTTAGATGAGATAGCCAACTTCCTTGAAAAAACAGAACTTGTTAAAATGGACATAAAGAACAGAATATGAAGAGACCTATACATAATTTAAAACTTGAAACTGCAGTTAAAAACCTTCTGTACACAAAATTCCAGGCACAGATGCTTCACTGGTGAATTCTAGCAAATGTTTAAGAAAGAAATGATAACAAATTGTACAAAATATCTTTCGATAAATAGAAAAAGTAACACTCTCCAACCATTTTGTGAGGCCAATGTAACCCTTGTACCAAAACATGACAGAGATATTGCAAGAAAACAAACTATAGACTAATATTCTCATGATCATAAGATGCAAAATCCATAACAAAATATTAGCAAATCGAATACAGCAATATATAAAAAGGATAATATATCATGACTAAGTGGGGTTTATTTCAGGAATACAAAGGTATTTAACAATAGAAAAAAATCAGCTGAACTCACTACATTAACACAATAAAGATGAAGACATTTATCATCCCAATAAATGCAGAAAAAACTGTTGACAAAATTCAACACCCATTCATGACGAAAATTATCAGCAAACTAGGAATAGAAGGAATGTTTTTAATAGAAAAAGGCATCTATAAAAAGATCTATATCCAACAGCATACTTAATGGTGAAATATTGAAGACTTCCTTACTGAGTTATGGAACAAAACAAAAATACCCACTATTACCACTTCTTTTCAACATTGCATGGGAGGTGAACATAATAAAGAAAGAAAAAGAAATAAAAGCTATACATGTAAACTATAAAGAAGTTTTATTTGCACATGACAATATTTTTTACATAAACTGTACCCCTCCAATCTACAAGATCTGTTAAAATAAAAAATTTAATTTTGAAAGGTCATACAATATAACTCAATATACAAAAATCTGCTATATATTTTTTTTAAATTTATTTATTTTTTGTTTTTAGACAGAGAGGAAGGGAAAGAGAAAGAGAGGAAGAGAAACATCAATGTGTGGTTGCCTCTAGCGTGCCCTGTACTGGGGATCTGGCCCACAACCCAGGCATGTGCCCTGACTGGGAATTTAACCAGCCACCCTGTGGTTTGCAGGCCGGTGCTCAATCCACTGAACCACACCATCCAGGGCTGTCATATTTCTGTATATACCACCAATTAGAAAATAAATTAAAAAGCCCCAAGTCAAATATACAGTGAAACATGTACAAGACATCTACACTAAAATCTATAAAACATTCTAAAATAAATTAAAGGAATTCTAGATACCGTGTGGCCATGAAGGGACATATCATATTCATGGATTAGAAGACTCAATATTGTTAAGCTCTCAATTATCATCAAATTGATCTAGAGAGTCAATGCAATTCCAATTAAAATCCCAGTTTTTAAAAAATATTTGGGTATGTGCACTCAAATCGACAACTTAATTCTGAGTTTTATTGGGAAATGCAAGGGATTTAGAATAGCCAAGTCAATCTTGATGAATAACAGCAAAGCTAGAGGGATACTTACACCACCAGGTATCAAGACCCATTATAAAATTACAGTAATTAAGACGTTTATTGGTGTAAGGATAGACAAACGGATCCAAGGAACAAAACAGAGAGTCCGGAAATAAACCTACATACACAGGCATCTAATTTACAATAAAGGTGTCCCTGTAATTCTGTGTGTGGGGGTGGAATAGGGGGAGGATAAAAGATCTCATCAATAAAATTGTGGTGAATCAAACAGATATACACCTGGCAAAAAAAATGTGACTTGAAAACTACACTTCATGCCAGATACAAAAACTAATGTGAAAGCTAAAACATTAAACTTCTGGAAGAACACAGTGGGGAATATTTTCAAAATTTGGGGGTAAGCAAAGATTGATTAAACATAACATGCAAAGCATTAATTATAAAAGATGAACATATACGACTCTGTTAAAATAAAAAAAAATTCTGTTCATCATAAGACAACATCAAGAGACTAAAAAAAATCCAGAGGTGGGAAAAGATATGCAAAACACATATGCCAGGAAAGTAACATATATAATATATGCAGAGTATATTAAAAAAACTTCTAAAATCTGAACAATACCATTCACTATTAAAAATAGATAAGACTTGAAGAGCCATGTCATAAAAATATACAAATAGTCAATGAAAATACAAAAAGTTGTTGAATATTTATTAGTTATCAGGTGAATACAAATTAAAAATAGGAGATACTACATCTCCACCAAAACTGTAGAATGAAAAGGACCGATAATACCTACATTGGAGAGGAATATAGAGCAACTAGAACTCGTATATTGCTTGTGGGAACATAAATCACTTTGAAAAACTGCTTAGTTTTATATTCTATCACCCAACAATTCTATTCCTTGGCATATGCTCCAGAGAAATAAGTGGTATGAACACTAAAAGACATGTACTAGAATGGTCTCAGCATTTTTCAGAAGACTCCGTGGGGAGCAGTAAAGGCATTATCTAATGAATCTGAAGATGTACTCGCTCTATGATTGAACAATTCTCACCTTAGGAACAAATCCCAGAAAAATTCTTGAACATGTACACTAAAATATGTGTAAATGAATGTTCATAGCAGTGTTATTTGTAATACCTAAAATTTGAAATGGCCTAAATATCCATTCTTGGTAAAATAGATTTAAAAAATGTTACGTAGTTAGCAGTTTTCAGAGCATGGCCTGGGAACCCCTGGAGGTCCCTGAAATCCTTTTAAAATTCTTCTGTAAGGTGAAAACTATTTTCATGATACTAAGACATTACTTGCCTTTCCCATTTTCATTCTCTAACAGTGGAGTTTTCCAGAGGCTACATGTGTGGTATCATCACTGTGATAGCTAATGGAATATATGCTTATATATGCTTATGTTTTAAGAAGTTGTAAGTTTTAATTCTTAATATGGTGATATGGATAACCTACATAAATAAAAGCTCTTTGGCTTTTTAAGGATATAGTTTCCTGCTAACAAAAGCTTTGAGAACCACTGATCCATAATTACAATCCCTTCCTTGCCCTTTTTGTCAACACACTTGCCTAGAAAAATCCTAATCCAACTCTCCATGTATTCCACATCTAAGCCTGAGGAACTGAACATGCCCAACGTTTAAAATGATTACTATAAACGCCAAGACTGCACCACACATCTCCAGTAACAGATCATGAAATCTGAGCTGGGCGGGGAAGCAAGCGACTTACTTTCGAATTCCTGCCCTTACATGACAAGGTGCTGAGTTTTGTGGTACCTAGCACTGTTTGTAGAGTAAAAAAGGAAACAGATATGAAAGAAGAACTGAACAGGGCTATATTTGTCTTTCTAATAGTCAGAATATAATTGTTCTTCTCTTTCCCCTTAAGTCTGGACATTAGACAGGGAGCTCTGGCCAAGATGGAGGCGTAGGTAGACACACTGTGCCTCCTTGCACAACCAAAAGAAGGACAACAACAATTTGAAAACAAAAAACAACCAGAACTGACAGAAAATCAAACTGTATGGAAGTCCAACAACCAAGGAGATAAAGAAGAAACATTGATCCAGACCAGTAGGAGGGGCAGAGACGGGCAGTCGGGTGGAGAGGACTTGCAGCAAGGTGGTGGCTTGCAGACTGGGTGGTCTCACATTCACATGCAGATAAACTGGGAGAATCAACTGGGGAGCGAGAGAGACCACACACCCCAGAGTTCCAGCGCGGGGAAATAAAGCCCCAAACCTCTGACTGAAAACACCTGTGGGGGTTGAGGAGGCAGCAGGAGAAACTCCCAGCCTCACAGAAGAGGTCCTTGGAGAGACCCACAGGGTCCTGGAGCGTACACAAGCCCTCCCACCCAGGAATCAGCACCAGGGGGGCCCAATTTGATTGTAGGTAGCAGGGGAAGTGACTGAAATCCAGTAGAGAGCAGAGCAAGTGCCATTGTTCCCTCTTGGACCCCTCCCCCACGTACAGCATCACAGCGCAGCGACCAGCGTTACCCAGCCCCGGTGAACACCTAAGGCTCCGCCCCTTTAAGTAACAGAACCACCAAGACAAAAAAAAAAAAAAAAAAAAAGAAAAAAAGAAAAAAAAAAGGCCCAAATGACAGAACACTTCAAAGCTCCAGAAATAATTCAACTAAGCAGCGAACAGATAGCCAACCTATCAGATGCACAGTTCAAAACACTGGTAATCAAGAAGCTCACAGAATTGGTTGAATTTGGTCGAAAACTAGATGAAAAAATGAAGGCTATGCTAAGTGAAAAAAGGAAAATGTCTGGGGAACCAACAGTGACAGGAAGGAAACCAGGACTCAAATCAACGGTGTGGACCAGAAGGAAGAAATAAACAGTCAACCAGAACAGAATGAAGAAACAAGAATGCAAAAAAATGAGGAGAGGCTTAGAAACCTCCAGGACATCTTGAAACGTTCCAACATCTGAATCATAGGGTGCCAGAAGGAGAAGAGGAAGAGCAAGAAATTGAAAACTTATTTGAACAAATACTGAAGAAAAACTTCCCCAATCTGGCAAAGGAAATAGACTTCCAGGGAGTCCAGGAAGCTCAGAGAGTCCCAAAGAAGCTGGACCCAAGGAGGAACACACCAAGGCACATCATAATTACATTCCCCAAGATTAAACAGGAGAGAATCTTAGAAGCAGCAAGAGAAAAGGAGACAGTTACCTACAAAGGTCTTCCCATAAGACTGTCAGCTGATTTCTCAAAAGAGACCTTACAGGCGAGAAAGGGCTGGAAAGAAGTATTCCAAGTCATGAAAGGCAAGGACCTACATCCAAGATTGCTCTATCCAGCAAAGCTTTCATTTAGAATGGAAGGGAAGATAAAGTGCTTCTCAGATAAGGTCGAGTTAAAGGAGTTCATCATCACCAAGCCCTTATTATATGAAATGTTAAAGGGACTTATCTAACAAAAAGAAGATAAAAAATATGAACAGTAAGAATGACAGCAAACTCACAGTTAGTAACAACCACACCTAAAACAAAAACAAAAGCAAACTAAGCAAACAACTAGAACAGGAACGGAACCACAGAAATGGAGATCACATGGAGGGTTATCAACAGGGGAGTGGGAGGGGGAGAGAGGGGGAAAGGTACAGAGAATAAGTAGCATAAATGATAGGTGGAAAATAGACAGGGGGAGGGTAAGAATAGTGTAGGAAATGTAGCAGCCAAAGAACTTATAAGTATGACCCATAGACATGAACTATAGGGGGGGAATGTAGGAGGGAGGGGGTGGGCAGGATGGAGTGGAGTGAGGAGGGGAAATAGGTCAACTGTAATAGCATAATCAATAAATATATTAAAAAAAAAGAAAGCTAGCGAGAACCTCAACAACACAAAAAAGATCCAGTCAGAAATGAAGGAACAATAATTGAAATAAACAACAATTTACTGGGAAACAACAGAAGAGTGGATGAAGCTGAGAATCAAATCAATGATTTGGAACATAAGGAAACAAAAAAACAACCCATCAGAACAAGAAGAAAAAAGAACAGTGGGATATTTTAAAGATGAATGTGAATTCACAGAGGTTAAAAGACTTGCCAAAGAACACATAGCTAAAGCTAGGATTTGAATCTGAATCTTTCAGTCTCCAAAGTTCATGTTCTCTCCACTGTGTCACCCTTAAACCAATAAACCAAACAAGAACGTATCCTCAAATGAACGAAGATAAAGAACTAAACGTGCCTAGTTATGATGATGAAGGGCATCAAGGTACTGATGATTTCTAGGTTTCTCCAATAATCCTTAGTTAGGAGTCATAGTTGCCCAAAACAATTCATTATCAGATGTCTCCTCTATACAGCAACAACACAGCATGAGGAATTGGAAACAGATTCATAAAATATAAGGATCCAGAGACACATGAAAAGATGCTCAGCATCGCTAGCCATCAGAAACATGCAAATTAAAATCACAATGAGATACCACCTCATACCAGTCAGAATGGCCATCATAAACAAAGCAACAAACAAGTGTTAGAGACGATGTGGAGAAAAGGAAACCCTAGTGCACTGTGGGTGGGATTGCAGACTGGTGCGGCCACTATGGAAAACAGTATGGAATTTCCTCAGAAAACTAAAATTGGAACTGCCTTTTGACCTGGCAATTCCACTGCTAGAATTATATCCTAAGAACCCCGAACCACCAATTCCAAAGGACCCATGCACCCCAATGTTCATAGCAGCACAATTTACAATAGCCAAGTGCTGGAAGCAACCTACCATAAGTGCCCATCAGTAAATGAATGGATCAAAAACTATGGTACATTTACACAGTGGAATACTATGCAGCAGAGAGAAGGAGCTCCTACCCTTTGCGACGGCATAGATGAAACTGGAGAGCATTATGCTAAAGTGAAATAAGCCAGGCAGTAAAAGACAAATACTGTATGATCTCACCTTTAAGTGGAACCTAATCAACAAAACAAACAAGCAAGCAAAACATAACCAGAGACATTGAAATTAAGAACAAATGGACAGTAACCAGAGGGGAGAAAGGAGGGGATAATGGGAGGAAAAGGGTGAAGGGATTTCAGAAACAACTATAAAGGACACATGGACAAAACCAAGGGAAGATGGAATCGGGGAGGGAGGTGGGGATGGTTGGGGTGGGAGGAGAGTTGGGGGAAAAGGCAGACAATTGTACTTGAACAACAATAAAAAATAAAAATAAAAGCCCAGCTTGTGTGTGCATGCACATGCACACATGTCTGTATGTATCTGTATCTACATGACACAGAACATAAACCATGGAAAAGAAAAAAGAACATGGGGAAACCCATTTGGTTTATCAGTTTCCTGGACTGGGGTCTTGTTTTCTTTCACAGCAGTGTATCATTCATTGGCTTTAGCACAGTAATTTAGAGGATGTGTTCTTTATTAGCTTTGCTCAACTTGGCTGGGTTCAGCTATGTGCTGCCAGCTGGGCTGATGCCAGGGCTGAAACTCCATTCCCCTAAATTCCAGTTCATTTAATAAAGCAGAGGTTTCCTTCTGCACCAAACTCAATTAACACTTTCGGTTCTCCGTATCTAGCTCCTCTTTCCCTTTTAACCCTTATTACTACAGAATGAAGAGAGGACCTCTGATTAAAAAGACATTTCATGTTTTCCTGGGGTCTTTTTAGGCTATCAATCTGTAGAGGGTGGGGAAAACAGAAGGGTAATAAAATCATCATGACGGGACCACAAGCCAACTTCAAAAGCTTCTTATTATTGAAACTCAAAACAGTGACTGATCATAGCTGCCTGGGGCGATAATTAAGAGGATTCCAGAGCAATTCCAGCAGACTGGGGGCTCTGTCTTCTCAGATGACAGCCTGTGTGTGTCTGGTCAAGTCTAAGCTAAGCAGAGAGGCGGCATGGAAGCTCATTGTGAGGAAGCACCTGGTGGTTAGCCACAGTCAGATGAACACATTCAGCTTTCCTTAGCACAAGACAATGGACCTCCTGCTTTTTCACCGTTTCACCTTCATAATCTTCTGTTTTTCTTTAAGAGTTTGCCAAGTTCCCCTCATCTTCTTGATGTACATGAATGTTTATATTTTGTCTTTCTTCTAGTCATTATTGATGTTCAGAAATTCTCATTTATAACTGTAGTATTTTCTCAAAATCATCTAGGGAATTAAGGGGAAAATGTAATAACATAGAGTTTATATTACTGGTTTCCAATATGACTTTCCTAAGAACCACATACATTTATTTAAAATGGGGGACTTTGCAAGTTGATGTATTGGTGCTGGCATACAGGCAGTGTTACAGTAAAAGCTGGCCAAAGAAAACTTCATGGATCTAAGTATTCCCAAGGAAACAGCAGGTATGTTGGTCAAATTTATAAACTGCCAAAGTTAGTCCTCGCTGTTTCCAGGAAGTTTAAGAGAGGCCAGCTGTTTCATTACACATGCTGAAAAACTGCTGCCACTCTCAGGCATCTGTGGTTGGTGAGGGCAGGGGAGAGAACTGGGCAGAGCCAAGGGGCAGCTTAAGGAAGCTAGAAGGGAGGCATGAGACAGAATTTTTTTTGTCTCTTGGGCGGATATAATTAGAATCAGCAAGAGAACCCAGATCCCATTTCATTTCTCATATTCCTATTTCTATTTGCATACCACAGGCATACAATAAGAGAAAACCTGTTATGGGAGGTCTGGCTCACTGCATAAACCTCATCTCATAAATATTTTCCTCCTGACCAAACAGAGCACTTAAAATGCCTGTGTGTGCGCAGTTCCCTTTTCCTGGGATGTCTCGGCATCTTAATTCAGATATAACTAACAGATAGTGGACGTCCATTACAGACTACATGGTGCTGTGCATTCGCACACCCATTTTTCATTTAAGTCACTCAACCTGGAAAGGAAACACCTCTCTATTGCTGAGCCTAACACTAATTGTTGGATAGACGAATGAATAAAGCTCAGAGTTTCTAGATGCGATCAGAGTACACGGCCAAAGGTGAAATAAGGACAGAGACATTTGTGTGCGTGTGTGCAGGGAGGGAGGAAACTATGTTAAATAAAGGCAAGGCCTGGAACTAGCATATCTGAGAGAGGAAAAGGGAAAGTAGCCAAGTAGAATTTGTTTCACTACTGCCCAAGATGCCTGCACTTTTTCTCACATGGTGAGTGAAACATACCTTCTCGGGAGACAAGAGGGGCATACTGGTCACCAGAGCTTCTGGTAGAGAGGACATTCTCCTGCTTCTTATAGCTTAGTGAAAGAAGAAGTTGGGTGGAAGGGAAGTGGAAGGGTAGTCCAGGTACAGAGCTATACATATGTTTAGTGACAGACAAGTGGGTGCATAAGGGCTTGTGCCTCTCTGGAGATGAGTGCCCCTTGCCACTCTTATTTTTAGCTATAAGGTTTCCAAAATTTGAAAAATAAAACAATAGTTTAAATAACTGTTAATCTATTAAAATTGTAGTAGCATTCTTATAGTTAAGTGAATATTAGCTGTGGATGATAATACAAATGAAATCAGAAAATACAGCATGATGTATTTCACTCAGAAAATATTATTGAATAATTATGTGCCAAGCACTGGGGATATAAAGATAAAGTTAATAAATTAGTTCCATTTAATAAGGACTGCGGGTAGAAATAAATCCTAACTTTCTAGACATGGCAGAAGAATTTTAGCTCTCTTATTAATGCTTATACTGAAAAAACTAGCATTATTTTACATGTTACATTGGTAGCTACTTGTTAAATAAACAGTTGTGATGGGTGTTAGAATAAAGTGTAAGAACTCACATTCTGACTTCTTTATTCAGAGATTCTACTCCCAATCTTACCTCCAGCACCACGATGTTGCTGCCGCAACTCTCTATCTCATCTGGAACACTGTAGCAGCTTGTTAACTCTCGTCTCTCCTTCAGCTTCCGGAAGTCACCTATCCTTTCGCTGCTACCAGATTGGTTCTTCTAAAACACAAATCTTACCTGTAACTCCACTAATTAAAGCTCATTCAATGGTTCTTGCTCTTGGGGTAAAGACTCGGATCCTTAAAATGATCTAAAGGGAAGCTGTGTGTTTCCTGTGTCTACCTCTCCTTACATCCTACAAATATGTCATTTAAACATTTTTTAGCTCCTTGACTACATTTCTCAAAAATCTTGGGCTTCCACTCATTTGTTCCCTCTGCTAGCTAGAATGCTTTCTCTCTTTCCCCCTTCTTCTGGTTTCAGCTTAGATGTCACTTCATTTGGAAGCCTTTCCTGACCTCCAACTTCCAGTTCTCCAGTGTAGGTTAGGAACCCTTTTGAACTTTATTACTACAAAGTTGTAATTGTCTATTGGTCTACATGCCCACAAAACTGTAAACTCTAAAGGCAGAATCCTTATCAATTGGCTCAATGACCAGCACTTAGTTGTGACTTGATAGTTAGAACCTGAATGAATGGCTGGTTGGTTGCATAAAATTAGACAGTCCATCAGTTGACCTATGTGCTGCGACCCACAGATTAGCACTGGTTGTGTTATCCTTGCTTCTGCCCTAGTTTTTCCTTGTATAGTTTAGGATTACACTTTAACCAGCCCTCTTTCTGACCCGGAATCACAAAGTGATTATAGTGTAGTTTTGTATGCAGTTAAGGGAAATACTTTTTAAATGTTTCACGAAAAAAAAAAAAGACATTTTGATAGTTTTGTTTTTAGGCATCAAATTCTTACTCCCCAGACCATGGTAACACTCCTGCACACCCAGCACAGCAATGAATCCCATTTTGTTTTCTCTATGTACAATGCCGCAGGCAGAGAGGGCAGACCATTTACTCCAGTAGGTGTGCTCGGCACGGCACTTCTGTCCGACTCCTACATTTCTAACAGCATATGGAGAGCAGCCAGACTCAGCTTGCACTATATGAAGTCACAAAAGATTTATGTATAATCCAGAATGCAATATTTTTAATAAAAATATGAACATGAAGTAGCTTAGATCTCATGTTCTCTTACTGTCATAAAATTACATAAGAAGCTAAACTAAAATATGAAACTGGCTTCTCCAGCCTGAAATCGGAGCAAGGGGGAATAAAATGGATTATTAAGATGTCTAAAGGCCCAATTAGCATTAATGACTATGCCAAGTGGATTGAACTTTTTATTTGGTTTCTTAAATTTAAAAAATAATGCATGCCTCTGTTTTACTTTAAAGCCACACAGACAAAAAGTGATGAGCTAAAAAAAATAAAGAAAGAAAAGAAAAAGCTTTTGCCTTTTATAACCAAGTACCCTGGGTTAGTTGCAAGGCTGGTATTTGCTCTCTATCAAAGTTGGCTTGGCCCCAGGAGTTTAGAAGCTAAAAAGGACCTGGCTTAATTAGCAAAGGAGAAACAACTTGGAAAGGCAGAGCCCAGTATGGCTGGAGGGCAGAGCTAGGTGGGAGGTGAGCTGAGGGATCTGGAACCAAGTAGGAGACAGTCACAGGAGTCCCCTGTTACCCATCCCCAAGATCAGGAAACTATACAGTACTACAGGGGCAGAAGGGCCCTTAGGGATCCTCTAGTTTAACCTCTCGCATTTGTAATCACTTGTTCAAAGACATAAAACAAGTTTGTGGTCCTGTTGGGATTAGACCCCCAGTTCAATGCTCTAATGTTACACTACACTGCTTTCCTATTTCATATCAGGATCTGGAAGCCAAGATCCAGGGTCTGAAATGAAGTTTTAAAGAGAGTCCAGAGGAGAATGGGGAGAGTAGAGGGGAGAAGTGCGTGGGCAATAATGGCTCAAAGTGATGGCCCTGACAGCTGGTCCTACGGAAAGATCTCCACGGCCTTCCCTCTAGACTCAGATATCAACAAAATCAAGTCACTTAATCCTTTAACTTTACTTTTCTCATAAATAAAATGTATTCCAAAATAATTATATTTAGTTCAGAGTTATCAGGAAGATAAAATGAAATAACGTGTGTAAAAGAACATTAAAGGAACACTGGTACTTTTTCCTACTTACTGCAAGCAAGAAACAATTTCATATTACTTTCAATTTTTTCACATTTGCACACTAATGACCAGAAGGTAGAAATGAAGGAGATCTCGTGATTAGAAAGAGAACAGGCTTACATATACAGAGAACATCTTGTTTTGTGAAATGAAATGAGTAATCACATTTTTTCCACATTGTATCACTTGTTCCTTAGCCAGGACACCGAGATGGCTACGTTCTGCTGTTACTGGAAGTTACATTACAGAACCTCCCGCGGGTATGGGGTAGGGAAGAAGGAAGTTGCTGGAGGAAACAACCTAGCTGCTGGAATGATGATGACCGAAGGACCTGGTCTGGAAATGCTAAGTGGATGGTTTCTTTCTACCTACTGAGCCTGGTCCTTCTGGTCATCTCTGTTAAAAATCTAAGATCTCCAGAGGCACACAGAATTGAAAAGGAAAACAGTCAGCAAATACCTCTGGAAGCATCAACCACACAGTGAGTCATATTTCTTATCAGCATGGTGTGCAGTAAGAAAGGAATGCATGTCCAGCAATTCTGGGACACAGAGACTCTCAGCTCTTCTGGGTCTTGAGAACTGCCTGCTGTAAGAGATTCACCCATCAAAATAAAGAGTTCTCTAGGCAAGAAAGTGAGAAAATAAACCTCACTGAATATTGCCTGGATCAACAAGGCTTATTCTGTTTTAGTCTCAAGTAACCAAAAATGGCTCTGCCACCACTTCCAAGGCACTTTTCTTGCTGCTTCCACAGAAATACGTCACAGGGCCTGCAGAGGGATGGCAATGGACTTCTCCCACCAAACCCAGGGCGCTTGTTTCCTAAAGCATGTAGAGGACTAGGAGCACTTTCCTGACACAAGATGTGTGTCTCATTTTCCCCACCCCCCCATCTCAAGTTCCCTCCATCTCAGTGCCGCCAACCTAATTCAAGCCACCCTTGCCTTTCCCTTCTCCATACATACCACGGTACAACCCATACCCCACAGAGCAACCCAAGTGATTTTTTAAATAACAGCTTTGTTGATATATAATTTACATACCATAAAATGCACCCTTTTAAAGTGTGTAATTCAGAATTGTGCAATCATCATCCCTATTTAATTTTAGAACATATTCATCATCTCAAAAAGAAACCCCATACCTATTAGTCATCCCCCTTCCCCCTAGCCCCTGACAACCACTAATTTTTGTCTCTATATTTTTGCCTCTTCTAGACATTTCATATAAATGCAATTACACGATCTGTGGTCTTTTGTGACTGGCTTTTTCCACTTACCATAATGTCTTTAAGATACATATATGTTGTAGTATGTATCAGGACTTCATTCCTTTTTATTGCCAAATACTACTTCATATGGATATGCCACATTTTACTTATCTATTCATCAGAGGTTAAATACTTGGGTTATTTCAATTTCTTGCTATAACGAATAATGCTGCCTTGAACATTCATGACACATTTTTGTGTGGCTGTATGTTTTCTATTCTCTTGGGTATAGTGTATCCACAAGTGAAACTGCTGGGTCACAGGTAACTCTCTGTTTAATATTTTGAGTAACTTCCAAACTGTTCCCACAGGGGCTGCAGCATTTTACAGTCATACTGGCAATGTACAAAAGTTCCAATTTGTCCACATTTTGCTTATAGCCATACTCATGGGCGAGAGGTGATGTCTCAATGTCTCATTGTGGCTTTGATTTACATTCCCCTGTTGACTAATGATGTTCAATCATTCCAAGTGTTATTGGCCATCCAAACCCTTTGCTCCTTTTTTAAAAACTGGGTTGTCTTTTTTTTTTTTTTTTTTTAAGCGGGGGGGAGAGAGAGAGAGAGAGAGAGAAAGGGATAGTGGAAGGGAGAGATAGCAACATCAGTGCAAGAAGCATCGATTGGTTGCCTTCACATGCATCCAGACTGGGGGTCTACACCAGGACTGGGGGTCACACGCGCCGGCGCCTGGACTGGAGATGAACAGCAACCTAGGTATGTGCCCTGACTGGGAATTGAACCTGCAACCTTTTGGTTATGGGATGACACTCTAAACACTAAGCAACACCAGCCAGAGCTGGGTTGTCTTTTTATAGTTGAGTTACGTGTTCCTTTGTATTCGGGATATAAGTTCAGGTGATTTTTAAAAAGTAACAGCTTTGTCACATCCCCTACATAGTATTCTCTAATGATTCCCTGCTATGTTTATAATAAAATCCAAATTCCCACTCTGGTTTACAAGGTCCTAGTTCATATTTCAGACTGTGCCACTCTCCCCCTCACACGGCGCACTGCACGTAGTTGGAGCAGCCATTCTCAGCACCCCAGATGTGTTCGCCCAGCACACATTTTTGTGTGGGCAGATGTTTTCTATTCTCTTGGGTATATACGGTGCCCAGGAGTGAAAATGCTTGCTTGGAATTCTCTTTCCTGAATGGCTCCTTCTCACCATTCAATTCAAACATCACCTTTTCAGAAAAATTTTCTTTAAAAGACATTGCATCTAAAAAAGCTCCCCCTTCACAAAGAGGAACAAGGAAACTTTGGGGGTTGATGGATATATTCATCATCTTGATTATAGTAATGGTTTCATGGATGCATACATATGTCAAAACTTTTCAAATTGTACATTTTAAGTATTTGCCATTTATTTTATTTTCTACTTTCATGAAGCTGTTAAACATTTAAAAACTCCCTTCACAATCACACCTTTGCTGTCACTATCTTATCATACTTTATTTCCTTAGGAGAAATTGTATGTCTGAAATTACCTTGTTTATTACTTGATTTAAGTGCTTGCTATCTCATCCCAGCAGAATGGAAGTGCCATGAGGGCACGAATGTTGTTCATCTTTCTAACCGCTGTGTCCTCAGGCTGGTTCAAAATTAGGTGCTCAATAAACAGTTGGCTAATTCAATGAATGAATTCAATAAAGGTTTAGAAGAGACCCACAGACAATACAAAGGATGACTTTCTATTCTCTCAGATTCATCACTGCTTTTAGACTTAAGGGGATAAGATTCATATTATTCCCTTTATTAAGAGCAGCTATCTCAAACTCTATCCTGGATAATTGCCAACATTATCATCATTAGAAATATCATTTACTATTTAATTCCTCTGTAGTACTATTCTAGCAGTTTATATATTTTTTCTCTCATTAGTAGTATTTTTATAATAATAGTATTATAATAATGATAACAGCATATAATATAATATAGCACAATAAATATAATATACAATTACTATATTAGCAGCAATAATACAATAAAAACATTTATTTAGCACTTACTTTTTGCCAGATTTTATGTGAGCAATTTTCCCACGTAATCTCATTAATCCCTCACAATAACTTTATGAAGCAGGTAGGTACTCTTTTACAGAAGAGGAATTTGAGGTTTGGAGAGGTGAACTAACTGACCAAAGTCACGCAGCTGCAACTCAACCCTAAGTCCAGCTTACTTCAAAGCCCATGCTTTTTCCACTCTGCTACAGCGCTTCTCAAGTATTTTTATAACACAATGCTACTCCAGCTCATATAAAAGGCCCAAAGAACCGAGGAAGCTGTGCACCTAGAGAATGACACTCCTCAAGCTCTGAAATAGGTTAGAAACAAAAATAAGAGATGAGAAGCTAGCTGTTTGAGAATAATCCAAGATATTTAGAGAAAGGAATTACTTATTTTATCACAAATTCCATTCCTACCTTCATTTGACATTTTATTCTTACTGTTTCTAATTACTGTCGGGTAGACTTTGGTTTTTACCTCAGTTGCTCGCGCTGCTCCTCCTCTGCCTACTAGTGAGGTTTATTGGTGCAGATATGCTTACCATGAAAGATCTAGGTAATCTCCATAACCATTTTGGGTCCTGATTTCAAGAACTCATAGGTGGATCTTTACCTTTAGTGCCGGGCGGCTGTAGGTTGTCTCCAGTCAAGGAACACCAGCCCACAGGGAAGATGTCGCGGGAGTCGAAGCGGCACCAGTAGTCAAAGGCCCCTCGCCACCCATCAAAAGTGACAAGCACCTCTGAGCCCCTCACTTCCCCAATAGTGGCTGGGCAAATGAAATGAGGGTTCTTCCTGTCCACAGCTTCTAGCTTCATTCCCATTTTGAAGAAGTTGTGGGAAGGTGATGGTGGTTCCTAGATGAGAAATGGAAATATACAGACCTAGGCACAAAGAGAGAGGCCGTGTATGCCAAAAGACTTCTACGTCACTTGGATGACTACACGGGGACTGCTATCTAAAATTTACATTGGAGATTTAGTCTTTCTTCTAAATGAATGTCAAAGAATACTAAAGAATTACTTTGTTAATCCTAACATTGTGACCTCTTTGCTTCAGTATTTTTTAAAGAAGTAAAAGGTAACAGATAAAGTTGAACCTCCTTTTGTGCCCTTCCCCTATCCCATTACCCATATATGTTTTTATATTTTATCATATATATACATATTCATTTGCATATTTTAAATTTTATATAAATAACATTATGCTGTACATATCATTCTACAAGTTATTTGTTCAACATCATGTTTCTGAAATTTATACATGTTGACAAATGTAGTTCCAGTTCATTTTAATTACTAACAGTATTCCATTATATGTATATATCACAATTTATTCATTCTTTTGATGGACATTTAAGGTTTTTTCCAACTGTTTACTATTTCAAAATTTTAATGACCATTCTTATACTTGTTCCTTTTATACATGTGGAAGGGTTTCTTTAGGATATATACCTAGGAGTAAAATTATTGGGTTATAGGATATATACATTTTCTGCTTTATTAAATACTGCTATATTGCCTTCCAAAGTGATTATAACATTGTATTCTCTGTCTAGCAGTGTTCTCCCTCTTTTTCTCCCTGCCCTCCCACACTGCAATGTAACTGCAAGAGCAAAGTTATAAAAAAGTGTTGTACACTCTGTTCTTTTACCCTGGTTTTACTGTCTAATCCTATCCAACAATATAGTCTCATTACATGGATATCGAAAAGAAAATGTCCCCTATTTTGTAATTCTTTAATATTGTTCTGGCTATTCTTTATCCTTGATCTTTGGTATGAATTTTAGAATCAGCTTTTCAAGTTTCACAGAAAAACTCTATTTGGATTTTGACTGGAATCCTAATGAATTTATAGATTAATTTGGGGAAAATAATCTTTGTATGTATAATATTGAACCTTCCCGATCCATAAACATAATTGCATTTTCCATTTGTTAAGTATTCTTTAATATACATTTTAAAACTTACTCTATAAAAAATTCATGCTTTTTACTAACATTTGCTAGGTGCGTTATAACTGTATTGCTATCATAAATATCTTTTAAAATTTTTATTTTCAAGCCATCTGTTAAATAAGAATGCAACTGACTTTTACAAACTGATTAGCTAATTTAATCCTGATTAGCTTATATCGACTGATACACCATTTTTTTTGTCTGTTTGATTTATCAATTATTCAGAGATATGTATTAAAATATCCTCTAGTAGTTGTGGATTTTCCAATTTTTCCATGTAATTCTGATAAATTTTACCGTATATACATTGACGCAATGTTTTTTAGGAGCATGTATATTTATAACTTTTATTTTCTTGGTGAACTGTACTTTTTTATCATTAGATAGTGACCTCTTTAAATGCTTTTTAGCCTCGAAGTCTCCTTTGTCTGGTTTCAGTACAGTTAACAGTGGCATTATTTTGATAAAGGTTTGCCTGGCATATAGTTTATGTTTTTTTACTTTCAACATTTTTGTGGCATATTTTATCAGGGTATTTTGTAAACAGCATGTAGTTAAATTTAAAAAAAAAATCTAATCTGACTAAATTGATGAGTTTAAGCTCATTTCTTGTGATAAATGATATATTTATTTTTTATATTTAAAGATTTTATTTATTTAATTTTAGAGAGAGGGGCAGGGAAGGAGAGAGGGAGAGAAACATCAATGTGTGGGTGCTTCTTGCTCGCCCCCTACTGGGGACCTGGCCTGCAATCCAGGCATGTGCCCTGACTGGGAATCAAACTGGTGACCCTTTGGTTTGCAGGCCCATGCTCAATCCACTGAGCTATACCAACCAGGGCAAATTATATATTTATTATAATTATTATATTGCCTACATTTCTATTTTACTCGATTTTTAAGGTTCTTTGTTCTCCTTTAAAATTGGGTGAATTTTCATTCCTCCACCCCCCATTGATTCAGATGTTAACCATTCTATTTATAATCTTTCAGTGGATCCCCTTAAGATTGTATAGTTGACATCAGTAAGTCTAAAACTCATCTTTATCTAGTCACAAACAATACAAGGACTTTAGAATATTTTAATTACTCCTGAGTTCATAGGTATTTGATAATTTAGTTCCACACTGTTACACTGATAATTAATCACTTTTGTGATTATAATTTGTTTATACAGTTATAGGCAATGCTTGATTAGCTTTATCCACATGTGGGTATTAAGTCAGATAGTGTATGTAAGCTCTAAATTTACTGCAGGCACTCAAAAATTGTCTCTTTCTCTGTTTAGTATATGAATGTTATGGAGTTCCAAGATCTATAAGAAGAACCGCTCCTTTAGGCTTATGTCACATTTATATGTTTTACTAGTAAACACATTTTAAAAAATTTATTTTTAGAGAGAGGGGAAAGAAGGGAGAAAGAGAGAAATATCAATGTGTGGTTGCCTCTTGCACGCCCCATATTGTGGACCTGGCCTGCAACCCAGGCATGTGCCCTGACTGGGAATCAAACCAGTTCCCAGGTCAGAACTTCCTTTGGTTCACAGGTCAGCACTCAATCCACTGAGCCACACTAGCCAGGGTTAGTAAACACATTTTAACTTAACCATCCTGTGAGGCACACAGGATTCCATTTTTTACATGAGGTCAAAAAGACAAAGCTTATTATTGGTAGGGCTGGGACCCAAAAATCAGGAGTCATAATTTAGAGTCTAATATTCCTCTGGGGACGATTGCTGCTTCATAAGGTACTAAATACTCCTTTTGCGGAACTAGTTTCTGAGAAGGCATCCTCAGGCCATAAATATCATATAGACACCAGAGGCTCAGTAATTGAAAGGACATAAGCATTTGATTTTAAGCAGTTTGGAGTTGGTGATATCTGAGGAACACTGTACCTTATGGAAAATCCTGATGGGAGCCATTTCTGCTCCATTTAGCGTCTTCAAAAGGAACATAGGCCAAGAGGAGGCATTCAGCCGAAATCCTGCAGCAAACATAATAGGCAACAGATGAAAAATATGTTTCAAAGGGAAAGACAGTATCAAGTTTTCCCCTTGGAATCCAGCTACTCCTCCACAACCTATACTGTGATAAGTTACAGAATCGTAGATTGTTAGGAAAGGACTTGAAGGTTAAATAGAAGAAATGCCTCATTGGACAGATGAGGAAATGAGGCACATGGAGGGAATGTAACTTGCCCAAGTGTCATGTTGCAAAGTAAGTAGTGGAACAAAGTCCCTAGCTAAGTGTCCTGACTTTGAGACAAGTATCACAGATTATTTATCATAATGCCTAAAAAGTTTTCCTTGAAAAATCCAAAACAGATGTGAGAGGATTAACAAATACTTAGAAATTGTCTAGATGGTAGAGTATGAAAGTTATTCTTCTTACTAATCTCTTAAGAAGACACCAAATATGTCAACTGGTTAACCCAATACACAAGTAAATTGTTTTGGTTTATCTCAACATAAACTCACTATTTCTTTTTCTCTCTCTTGCTTTCTCACTCTTTAGTGTGCTCTCTCTCTCTCACTTCTCTTTCACACACACACCCTAAGTATAAACACTTTTTGATATTCATTTTTACTTAAACAACCAAGGATCAGGAAATGATGAAGATGAAAGGGATCACCCTATCCAAAACTACTAATTTTACAAAAAAAAGTAAAAAGCCTAGAGATGTTAATTGTCCACTGTCATTCAGTAAAGTCAGTAAGAACGTACTATTAATAAACTAGGAAAATAAGAGCATTATTGTAGTTAGTTCTTCCAATTAGTGGAAAGAAGCTCCCAGTACTTCTTTCAGTTTGGCTTCAACTCTCTCTCCTGAGATACCAAAATCTAGTCCTTTTGGACAGTCTCCCAAGGCACCTCAGTTTTCCCATTCCTGATAAAAGAAGAGATAGGCTGTACCAAAGCTCCAGACCTGGAAAATTACAATAGAAACTGATATTATTGAACTCTATTGTGTGCCAGACACTGTGCCAATCACTTTCCACTGACTACCTAATGCTCAAGAGAAAGCAGTGAGGTAGACGTTATCTTCATTTTGTAGATGAGAAAAGAGGTGTAAAGTAAACTGCTTAAGATTTCTAAGTGAGCAAATGACCAAGTATCAAAACCCAGGCTATCTGACCCTTGAGCACATACTCTTAACCACTATGTTAAACGATCAGTAGGTAGATAAAATGAAAAAGGAAGAATCGGCTTTTGGGCTTAAGTATTCATTAATAGCTATAATTAGATTAACAAGGAAGAGGTGAGAAGAGAGAAGAAAATGGAAGAAGAATTATCATCCTATATGGTTTAAACTTTTAGTCTCAAAGCTGGCTAGGCTAAGCCAAGCTTGCCGAAGTCCGATTTCTTGGGATAGCTCATTCACATCAACAATGGTGACAGCATTATGGATGCTCAAAGGTTAACCTAAAACTGCCATCACTTACTTTTTTGCTTGTCTAGCTTTTTTCCTTTTGGAAAAAACCCTATCCTAATCTATGTGTTTTGTTGGGAATGCCTGCCACATGGCTCTACCTACCTGACCACGGAGAGGAAAATAATGCCATTTAAGAGCATTAGATTCCCACAGACCAAAAGTGTGCATGTATATCCCAAGCTGGCTCAACTGTTTTCTGATATTATATGCATATTGGAAGACAGAGTCTCTTTATCTGAGATTATGGCAACAAAGATGTTTGTAGATTTGGCACTGCTACATGGAGAACAAAACTGGGAATAAAGCCAGGGTGGGCAAGCAATGGAGAGATATGAGAGTATTTATTTACTTATTTCATATCGAGTTTGAGAGAAAGAGAGAGAAACATCAGTTTGTTGTTCTACTTATTTATGCATTCATTGGTTGTTTCTTGTATGTGTCTTGACTGAGGATTGAACCCGCAACCTTGGCATATCGGGATGACACTCTAAACAACCAAGCTACCCGGCCATGGTTAAGACACGAGAATGTTTAAAACCCTGTGTCTAGACACACACACAACACCAGGCCTTAGCCTTCTCAGTTACACGAGTCAGTGATTCCTGTCTCCTCCTTTTTCTCTCCTCTAAATTGGGTTGAGTTGGGTTTTTGCACTCATTGCCCAAAGAGTGTTGGCTACTACTCTTCCTCTGACCATGATTAAAAGAAAACAATTAAATCTCTCCAGAAATTCAGGTACAGGCCTAGTCTGTGTGGGGGAAAAACAATTCTCCTTAAGTCAGGGAAGGGTTGAAGCCAGCCAAACTTAGAGCAGATTTGCCATGAGTGGTTCAGTACATCTATGGATAAGGCACAGTGAGGCATAGCTATTCTAGAAAAATGCTCCCTACATCTTGGTAAGAGAGAGGAGTAGGGAGGAATGCCTGCACAATTCGAAATTTCATATTCAGGCCCTAGGTTCCTAACACTAGAGAGCCTCACCACGTGATACCCCAATTCCAATTTTTAGGATCAGGTTACTGAGGGGCTTCTTTCTCACCTGGAACTTGAAGAACTAAAAAAATCCTCTCAGCTTTGGGAACCCTTATAATAATATTATAATAGCCAATATGTATTGAATGCTTTTAATGTAGTAAATACATGCAGTTTCTTCCTGGATATTTGCAATAGTACCATGAGGTATACTCTGTTGTTATCCCTAGTTTGCAGATGACAAAACAGAATCTCAAGAGAAGTAGCTTGTCCAAGGTAATAAGTGGTGGAGGCAGATTCCAATATATGATGGTTTTACGCCAGACCTCATGGTTCTTAACTAGAATGTTTTACCTCCTAGCAAGCTTCTTCAATAGTAGAAGGGCAAAGCAGAAATGTTACCAACCCAAGGAATTACCAAGGACCCTTATCTTCAACTCCCAAGGTAATGTGGGACTACCCACCCTGCTTCAAATTCATTTTACATTCTGGATGACAAAACTGAAGTCCAAAGAGGCTAGGGAACTTGTTCATGGCCATATAAGTTGCTCTCAGAGTCAGACTCGAGCCCTAGGACTTTTGATCTGGCTCTCTTTCACTACACTGTGCTGCCTCCCAAAGGAAACACTGAGTCACATACTACGTGCCAGGCTCTATGTGTTAAATAAGCACTTCGAGTGGGTTATCTCATTTACTATTACTAATTGTTGTACTATTACTACAACTCTGTGGACCAGATACAAGAAAAGTAGCACTGGCTGTGGAGCTAGGCTCTAAACTAGCTCTGACACTTAACCTGGTGTGTAACTTGTAAATCACGAAACCTCTCTCTGGCTTTGGTTTCCTCAACAATAAGACTAGTAAATAACTCAGTGGGTTGTTCTAAGGATTAATACATGCAAAGGACTTAAAATTCTGTCTGGTATGTAGTAAGTATTAGATAAATGCTATCTATTATTTTTAATATTATAGATGAAGAGACTGAGGTTAGAGAAGTAAAATATCCAAGGTTACAATTTTACTTAAGTAAAATATTCACGAGGCAGGATTTAAATCCAACTCCTCTGTCTCCAGAGCTCTTATTATTGATCATCACATAAATATATTCAAATATTTCTTTACTCAGTTCTTCAATACTGTCTCTTTTGGTAGAAAAGAGTTGAAGTCATACATTTGTGAAAGCAGGAAGAGAAGAATAAAAAATTTGAAAGTCTCTTCAAATTAGACAATGGCCTGGGGCGTTTGCAAGGAAAAGGACAGGTGGGTAAGAAACCCTCATCTACCAAGGCGCGCGTACCTCAGTGCCTGGCCCTTTCTCGGTCTCCACTCTCTTCCTGCCAAATAATGACTGCCAATTTACGTCCGCAGCTCAAACCTCTGCCCTGAGTCTCATGCTTGTATTTCCAACTGCCTTATCCTACAACTCTACATGGATGCCCAAAACTCCTGAAATGAATAGGTCTAAAACAGAATCTTGACTTTGCTTCCCACTCCAAACTTCTTCTTTCCTCCAGTCATCTCATCTCAGTTAATGTCACCACTTATTAAACCCAGGTACTCAGAGCAAAAAGCCTACACGAAGTCACTCTTGATTCCTCCCTTGCTATTAATCAGCCAGTCTTGATGGCTCTTTCATCTCATATACCCTAACTCAAACCACTTCTATTATATATTCTCGCCCATTACTAACCACCCTAATCTAAGCCACAGTCAGACTTTGCCTAGGCTACTGCAACGGCCTTATAATCTAGACTCCTGGCTTCTACTTTTGCCTTCTACTGTCTGTTCTCCACATAGCAGCCAGAAAAATATGTTCATGTTATTTCAAATATAAATCAGACTACATTCTTATGCTCATATCCCCTAACACAAAACAAATCTGAACTCTTTATGCATGCTAACACGACTTACACGATGTGGAACTTGCTTACTTCTCATAACTCATCTCCCATCACTGCCTGGTCCCCCATGCCCTGGTCTTTCTCTTCCTCAGACATACCAAGCCGCATCCCTCTGCCACGAGCACCCTTCCCTTTCCTCAAATCTTTAGTAATTAGTTCTTTGCTGAAATCTCAGCTCCTCAGAGAGGCATTCTTGGACTGCCCTATCTAAAATAGCATCTTAAATCCTGCTGCCTTCTAGTTATCCTCAGTTTTTATCACTGCCTGAATTTTCTTTCTTTTTTCTTTGTAATGTGTATGTATTTTCCACTCAAATATAAGCTTCATAAGAGTTTTACTGAACAAAGAAGAAATCTCCACTTATTAAATGGGAGCCAGGAATTGATGGATGCTTTATCATGGTATTGCATTTAATTCTCACCAAAAAAATGTGTGGCAGAGCTTACTAATGATCTGGCAGGTGACGCCATTGAGACTCAAGGTTAAAAGTCAAGGTAAAGCAACTTATCAGTGGCCACACAATTAAACTAATAAGTGGCTGAGTGAATATTACAAAGCCAGGCCTCTTTAATTCTAAACCTAGGCATGCTGCAAGTGTTCTGTGCTTACCTTAAGAATACTGATATGGAACCAGTTATAAAGAGCTTCCAGGTGCTCCCCAGATGGTGGGACTACTGAATAGATTAGGGTCCAGCTGTTCAAATTAAACAGTGATCTGATGAAGCTCTGAACTCCCACGTAGAGCAACAGGTCTAGAATCTAATCATAGTCCATGCCCTCTGGTGGCAGGTAACAGAACAGCACTCACATCAGGAACCACATTAGGGGCCCTACTCCCTACCCTGCCATTGTCCTATATAATTCCAAGCTTCGTGAAGTTATTAGACTCAATGGCTGTCAAGATGATTGCATGACACTCCCAACTCACTCTCCCCCAAGAGGAGCTCGTGGAGCTATCTACACGTACACATACAAATATATGTACAGAAGTATGTTGTGCACTGTACAACTTCGGGCAACTCATTTCTCTTTCCTTGCTTCTCAATTTGTCAGATGAGGACAATGAATTAAAGCAGCGCTTTCAAACTCACGTTTGGTGACCCATCTCAATATTGCCCCAGACTCAGAGAAGCAAGAAATGGAACTGGAAGGGAGATATTGAGCAGTCTTCCCTGAAGAAGTGACTGTACTTGGGGAGGACTGTTGGGATTCCTTTCAGTTCTGATAGGACTCAGCTCCACTTTGCTGCAGCTACACTCCCATATACAGACTCTACACAAGTTAATTCAGTTTAATTCAATTGAGGGTGGGAGTTGTGACTAATCTTGAGATAGGCATAGGTATAGATGGTTCTGGCATTGCCCGATGCCAGCGGCCTTGCTGCAGTAAAAATGGGAGTTCAGTAAATACCGTACAAATTAACTTTATAAAATAAGCATTTAAGTCACCATGGTTAAAGTTACTTCTCTCTAAAATTTTCTCCCCGCTCCCATTTCTATAAACAGAATTTAAATTTCTGTGACCAGAAAGTGAGATGTGAATTTTTAAATCCCCCTTTTAATTGATAGGACCTGGAGGCTACTTAGCAAGTGAGAAGGCTAATCAGTGACAGGAACATACAAAGGGTTCCTTTCAAGTCAATGTGCCACATACACACCAACCAGAGCACATGACCAAGTTTGCTGAGCAGGGTGTTTGTACTAGGATCCTGACACAATTGGCTAGTGGCCTCACTGGAGGTCAGCTTCTACTCTATCTAGATCAGTGGCTCTCAAACCTGGACACTGGAATCCCCCGCGGGCAATGAAGAATACATCAGTATCACCCCAGAAATTCTGATTTAACTGATTTAAGACCTAGCACTGAACATTTTGAGAATTCCCTAAGTGATTCCACTGGCAATTAAGTTTGAAAACTAGTGACCCAGACAGCCCTGTTTAGAAGAAATAATCACAGTCTTGAGTAGTAGAAGAGGTCAGTAAAACGAGGGGATGGGAGGGAAAGGCTGGCGGCATTGAGATAGCTTCACCGGTGAATCATTCTGCCTTTTCACCTTTTCCCCCTAGAGGATTCTGCAAGGGAGTAATGAATGTTCCTGTGTGAACAGAACACACACATGCACACACACAAACCATACAAGATTTTAATGGAGAAAAATGCTCTTCTAGAGCAATGCTTCCCAAATATAGACCAATTGCATTAGAGTCTCGGGAGAGCTATTTACCATGCAGAATCCCAAGCCCCATTACCTAGAGATTCTGATTCAGCAACTCTGGGGAGAGGTCCAGAGGAGGCCTGGGGAACATGAACACACACACATATATATGTATAATTATATACATAACTTATTTAAAACTTTTTATTTTGAAAAATTTTAAACCTAGAGAAAAGTAGCAAAAACAGTATATGAACAACTATGTACCCTTCACCTAGATTCAATAGCTAGTAACATTTCGCCACATTTTGTCTCCATATACCTACACACACTTTTTCCTCTGAACTATGTGCACGTTAGACACTTCGCCCCTAAATATGTCAGTACCTTTGTCCTCAGAATAAGGACATTCTCCTTTAACACTGCAATACTACCATACCCAAGAATTTTAATTAAAAATATTCTCAATCGTCCCCCAAATGTCCTTTATAACTGTTTTTAAAATACGGGATCCAATCAAGAATCACATATTGCATTCGGTTGTCATGTTCTTTAGACTCCTTTAACTTACAAGAGCACTGTTGCCTTTCGTTTGTTTTTCATAAAATTGGGATTTTTGAAGAGTCTGCATTAGCTGTTTTACAGCATGTCCCACAACTTGGAACATTTGATTGTTTCCTTAGGATTACATTCACGCTAAACAGTTTCGACATAAATACTATACAAGTGATGTCACGTACTTCTTACTGCCTTACTTCAAGAGGCACGTAGTGCCAATTTGTCAAATTATTGATGATACTAAATCTGATGACTTGTTGTGGGGTGACTAACAGATTCCCTCACTGCAATTTCTCTTTGTAACTAATAGGGAATTGGTGGGAAGAAACTATGTGAGATTATGTGAATATTCTGTTCTCCAACAAGCCTTTTTACACTCTGGTTTCAGCATTCATTGATTATCCTTCCCTGAAACAGTAAAATGGTAATTTTCTACCATTCCATCTGTATTTATGAGCTGGCATTCTGTAAAGAAGACTGTTCCCTGAAACTTCTGATTTTTTTCTTTGTGTATCACTAGGGGCCCATGGATGCTATTACCATTGTTCTTTTATTTTCATTACTCTTTTTGATATTCATATTGTTTCAATTTTGGTTAATAAGAACTCTTTTTAGTTGGTTCCTGTGTCTTTTTAATATGTCCCCATCATTCTTTGAGACTTCTTTGCTTTTTGGCATAAGATGTTCCAGAGTCACCTTATATTTTCTCTTCTGCTCAGCCTTAGAATCAGCCATTTCTCCAAGGAGCTTAATTCCTCTTAGTAGAGAATGGGATTTAGAAACCAAAATCAAGGTGTGCTCTTTCTTCTGAGGTGTCTCCGAGATGTCATTGTTTCTAGGCCTTTTCAGTGGACAGAGTTGGGACAGACACACACACTCACACACATGGGTAGGCAAAACTAGGTTTACAGTTGTTTGTATGGAAAAAGACATGCAGGTCATTATTACTATATACAATAGATTTATTAACTTAAAAAATGTCACAATGGCACTGTGAATCTACTTTGCCCACCCCTGTATATGAATGATTTGAATTGAATGTATCTTAACTTTAAAGTTAAGAGTTCATATAGTTAAGTCCAAATTAAATCCTGTACTGCAAGGTTCTTCTTCATCTCCTATTCCATATTTGTATCTTATTTTCTCATTTGCTCTATCTTCAATATATACAAAGTAGTTTCAATTCATGGCAAAACCATTAACATTATCAAGAAAAAGTCAAAATTTCTTTGCAGTTCTGTTTTCCTTAAAATATGCCCCATTAACAGTGTACTGTGAAGGTTCTGTGTTCAGGGTATTTGAATTCTTTTTTCAATGTGATTAAGATATCAATTGGATGAAAAGTTCAGTTTGTTTCTGCTTGTAATCAATTTTAAGATATGCTTTGTTCATCTTTTTTTGGTTTAATTTTATTTATTAACTAAAACATTAACATAATTCAAGAGTCAAAAGAATATAAAAGGGTATTCTCAGAGAAGTCTCCCTCTCTTTCCTGTAATTTCTACCATGTTCCCAGACACTCCCAACAGGTGACCTTTTCATTATTTCCTGGTGTAACATTCCATTGTTTCTTTTTGCAAAACTAAGTATATAAAAATATAATTTCCTATATGCTATATGTGTGTATGTGTATATACATACACAGATTTCCCCTCCTTCTCAAAAGTAAGTGGCATCAAGTACCTTTACACGGTGCAACCATCTACCTCCATCCATCTCCAGAGCTTTTTCATCTTCCTCAACTGAAACGCTGTACCCATTAAACAGTGACTCCCCATTTGCACCTTTCCTCTCAGCTCCTGGCAACCACCATGCTATTTTCTGGCTCTGTGAATTTCTCTACATTATATACCTCATATAAGTGAAATTATATAGTATTTGTTCTTTGTGACTGGCTTATTTCACTTAGCATAATGTCTTCAAGGTTTATCCGCACTGTAGCATGTATCAGCATTTCCTTCCTTTTAAAGGCCAAATAATATTCCACTGTGTGTGTATACCACATTTTCTTTGCACGTTCTCCTGCTGACCAACACTGGGGTTGCTTGGACCTTCTGGTCATTGTGAATAATGCAGCTACACATGGGTATACAAATATCTGCTTGAGTCCTTGCTTTCATTCTTTTGCCTACATACCCCAAAGTGGAATTGCTGGATCACATAGTAGTTGTTTTTAACCTTTTGAGGAATTGCTATATTATTTTCAACAGTGGCTGCACCATTTTACATTCTCATTAGCAATGCACAAGAGTTCCAGTTTCTTCACCTCCTCATCAACACTTGTTTTTTCTATTTACTTGATAATGGCTATCAATCTTAATGGGTGTGAAGTGGTTTTTCATTGTGGTTTTGATCTGCAATTCTCTAAGGATTAGTGATGTTGATCACCTTCTAAATTTTTAAAACATTTTTATTGAATTTATTGAGGTGACATTGGTTAATAAAATTATACAGGTTTCAAGTGTACAGTTCTATAATACATCATCTGTACACTTGTGTGTTCACCACCCCAAGTCAAGTCTCCTTCCTTTACTGTTTATCCCCCCTCTACCTTCTTCTAACTCCCCACACTCCTTTTTTCCTCTGGTAGTCACTATACTGTTGTCTGTGTCTCGGAGGTTGGTTTTTTTTTTTTTTTGCTTAATTCCTTCACCTATATATATCTATATATGTACATACCGATACATAGATATATTTGTTTATATTTTAAAAATGGAGTATAAACTATAAAAGTAAAAGAAAGTGGTTACCTATGACAGATGAAAGGAACAGGATGAAGGGGATTTCTCTGAAAATAGTTGGTTTTATAGATTTCACTTTAAAAACAGTGTACATTATGTATTTATAAAGTAAAAATTTTTAAAAGCAATTTTTAAAAATCAAAAGTAAAATGAAACAAGTAAATCTAAGTTTATATCAAGTTAGTAGCACTGCCACCCAGAGAGTAACTAATCCAAATGACCTTATAACATTATTAGACATCCCCTGAGGTTAAGCAAAAAATGGCAAATAATTCAAACACTGTTTAGTTCTCATAATGGTAGTAGTGTTGATGGTTATCCTGAGACTGTCGTATGTGTATTGTAGGATAAAGCAAATGAGTTCATTTTAGTGACATGGAAAACTAGAGTTTTGTGTTGGTACAAAGGAGATACAGATTTAAAAGATGAAATCAGTAAAAACACCACTGCCCTGCATTTTAGTACAAAGTATCAATATAAACTAATGATTTTTTAATCTTAATAAAAAAACGATGTTCCTACCTCTCTACACTGAAAAGACCAAAAAAGAATGACCAACTCAATAGCACTGAGCACTCTAGTGCTCAAATTATGGTATCTAAATACCACCTCCCACTAAAAAGAGCCTTGGCAGCTAAAAGAAATAGCTGATTCCTTATTTGGGCCAAGAAATGTACAAGATGAGCGAAAAACATTTTGAAATTTCAAAAATCCACGAAAGCTATCAAATAATAAAGAGTCAGGAGACAACTTGATGAGGCTCTTAGGAGGCCAAAGATGAGACAATTCAATAAACAATTAGTACAATGAAGTGAGAAACATCAAATACGTATGAATCCTTGAGTTTATGATACTAAACAACAACAAAACCCTTCTTAAATTTTTTTTAGAGGATGTTAGCAAAGCAATTCATTATTTTGAAAATTGGTAAAGAAAGGAAAGAATCAAGCACGAAGCCATCTTTCTTACATGAATTGTGTCTAAGGATAACCAAATAGTTGAAAGTTTATTTTAATAGGTGTATTCCACTTAATTTACATGGATGAAGTGATAAGATTAAAATTCCCCATTTTATAAGAATAATAAATTGATGAATCTAAATCAGAGGTCAGCAAACTACAGCCAGCAGGCTGGCCACACCACCCATTTTGTAAATAAAGTGTTACTGGAACACAGCCTTGTCTGCTTGGGGGAAGTTTGTTTATGTATTATCTATGGCGGCTTTCTCATTGCAAAGATAGAGCTGAGTAGCTGCAATAGAGAATCCATGGCCCATAAGCCTGCAATATTTACCATCTGACCTGTTAAGAAAATCTGCCAATCCCTGACCACTACATTATAAAAATGAGAGAAAATCAGACTATATGTACTTCTTATAGAAGTAAACACCCCCATCTATGAAATATTCTTAGGGAAAAAATTGACCTGAACACGATCAAGTCTCTAGATCTAGCTAACAATTTCTAGGAAAGAGGATAGAGAAACATGTTAAATGATACTACAGAGGTACAATCAGCAAAATGACTTAGGTTTTCAACAAATAAATTACAAGAAAAAATGAAAAGACAAGGAGAACCAACAGATTAAAAGACTCTTAAAGAACATATCAACCAACTGCAATATGTGTATTTTATCTGGATCCCGATTCAAAGAAATTGTAATAGAGAGAGAGAAAGATTGGGAGAGGGAGGGAGGAAGGGAGGGAGGGAGGGAGGGAGGGGGAGAGAGAAAGAGAGAGAGAGAGAGAGAGAGAGAGAGAGAGAGAGAGAGAGAGAATAGGGAAAATTTAAACAATGAGTAAAAATGTGTTGACATTAAAAATTATCATTAGTTTATTTACATGTGATGTTTTACAACTGTATTTAAAATTATTATCTATGAGAAATATATACTAAATATTTAATGACAAAATGATACTATATTTGGGCAATTGGGCATAAGAGGGCAGGGAATGTGTAAAGATACAGATAAAACAAGACTGACTCTGCTGGTAATTGTCAAGGATAAAGGATACATGGACATTCACAGTGCTATTCTCTCTACCTTTGTATATGTTTGAAATTTTACATTACAAATAATTTTTAATGGGGGAAAATGCTAAATAACAACCTGGGGAATGCTTTCAAACAATACATGCTCTTTGATGCTCAATTAATCTAGCACAGCCTCCTGGTGGGAACATAGTCCATACCACATAACCCATCTCTCTATCCTCCATGGAGACTCACTGCAATAATGATCCATAAGAACTGAAGAAATGGGCTATATCTCTCAGGTACACTAAGACAAAAAAAAAAAAAGGTCAATCTGATCTTCATGGGAAAATCTAGTAGGGTTATTAGTTTAAGTAAAATAATGCATTTTACTGAATAATTAATTCAATGTGAGAAAATTCCTAGGACCAAGTGAGAATTTAGGGGAAAGGAGATAAGGGAACCTTGAAACAGTCATCTTTTCTACTAAGAGATTTTCCCTCACTTCTTGTTATTATTGTAGGATTTCGTAAAAGCTCTATGGTTTTTGAGGCAGATTAAATGGCATGACCTCCTTCTACTCTATCAGGGTAAATGGGAACTTACAAAGAAGGAAGAAGAGTGTGGTTTTTTGCTAGAAAAGGGGAGTTTGAGAGATGCTTGAATATTATAAATTAATGTGGGGATGGAGATGTCCAGATTTTATAGCTCATTTTATTTTGGGGGGGCTTTTTTGGGGGGAGGGGGAATCATATGAAAAAAGAAGAGAGAGGCAGAAAACCCTAGGCTTCCCTATAATGGGATGTACAATTGTGGGAAGATAGTTAATTGGTTAAGGAGGGCTGGACTTAGTTACTCACCCAGAGGGGGCTGCAGCATACCCCCATTCTTTTCACAGTTCCCAATAGGCTGGATTTCAGCTGAGTCGACCAGCCGCCAGAAGTCATTCTTGTTGTCACTGCCATCGAGGCGAAGGCGGAGGCGAGCACCTGTCAGTCCAACTACTGTGGCAATACAGGTGGATGTGGTGTTCCTGGGGTCCTGTGCCTCCAGTTTCATGCTGATCTTGAACTCGTTGCTTGGAGGTGTGTAGGACTGAGGAGAACAAGCCATGGGGATTAGGCAGACTAAGGTAAATGGCATTTTCAGTAAGGATGTTAAGAGATGAAACCTCAGAATTTATGCTTTGGACTCAAAGTGGTTACAGCTGAGTCAGGGACAAAACACTGAATTATTCCCTAATACTTAGGAGGAGTTACATGGAAAAGAAACACTGGAAGGTAAGATGAAGGGAAAAAATTACTTTCCACTGAAGCATCAAATATTGACTCACACCAGTATGAGGACAACAGTGCCCGAAAAGGTCCTTGCTTAAATGCCTTCTCATTCTGTCTTCTCCAACTCCCTAATCCTCTAGGTATTCACAATGTTTTCTTTTTTAGAAATCGTCCTATATACCTATCATGTCCTCAGTGTCTCTTCATGAAGCATCTCAGTACATTGCTTTGTAAATCTAGCATACAGACAAACTATTGAGGGTCAGTTTTTTTCTTGTTTTGATATTAACTTATACATCAAATTCATCTTTAAAAAGGTTTTAAGTTGTAATTGATATGCAATATGCACTTTGGTAAACCTTGGTATATGTATTCATCCATGATGCCATATCATATATACCTTTGAAACCACACCATAACCAAGAAGATGAACGTGTATGTGTTCTCTCACATCTCTTTATAACCCCTCTGTCTAGCCCTTCCCAGACCCCTGTTAGTGGGCAATCATTGATCTACTTTCTATCACTGTAGATTGGTTTGCATTTTCTAGTCTTAAATGGAATAACAGAGAATATACATTTTTGTTTTGGTCTAGCTTCTTTCATCCAGCATAACTATGCTGATATTCATCCATATTGTTAAATGTATCAATAACTCATTTCTTTTGTTTTTTTAAAGAATTTTTAAGAGCAGTTTTAGGTTCACAACAAAACTGAGAGGAAGATACAGAGATTTCTCATGTACACCTTGCCCCGTATATGCATCATCTCTCCTATTATCACTATCCCCTGCCACAGTGTTACATTTGTTGTACTGATGAACCTACATTGGTACATCATAATTCTTCAAAATCCACAGTTTACATTAGGGTTCTTTCTTGGTGTTGTACATTGCGTTTGGACAAATGTGTAATAACACATACTAACCATTACAGTATCACACACAAGTTTCACTGACCTAAAAATACTCTGCAATCTGTCTATTCATCCCTCCCCAAGTCAACCACTGGCCTCTAGTGATTAGTTTACTGTCTCCATAATTTGCCTTTTCCAGAATGTCATATGAAGGGGGACCCAAAAACACCCCAGAATTTATTCACAAAAAATTGTGTATTCTTACGTGTTTAAACTTCAGTCACCTTCAAAGTCCCCCCCCCCCCACTTGATGCAATACACCTATTGAGACCTTTTTCCCACTGCTCAACAGTGTTTGAATTCATCAATTTCGATGCCTTTCAGTGCTTCTGACGTTTTTTGTCTCACCTCTTCCACATTAATAAAATGTTTCCTTTGAGGACTTTTTTCCATCCAAGGAAACAAAAAAGTTGCTTTGGGTGAGATTGGGTGAATAGGGAGGGTGGGGCATGGGGGTCACGCCGTTTTTGGTCAAGAAGTGCTGAACACTCAGTGTAGTGTGGGCAGGCACACTCATAAATAACCCATCATGAAATGGGCAAACATGTTGAGTCTTCAAAAAAATGTATTGAAGCCAAACACAGCCTCTCACAACATCACCAGCTGGTACACTGATACAGATGGGTTCCTACAACACTCACCTAGAGGGGGAAGCCTGGACTTATTGCCTGCCAGAAGATAATTATGGGTTTTTTTCCTGGGGTTCCCCCATGTATAGTTAAAATCATACAGTATATAGCCTTTTCAAATTTGTTTCTTTCCCTTCATAATATGCATTTAAGTTTCCTCTATGTCTTTTCATGGCTTGATAGTTCATTTCTTTTTAGGGCTGAACAATAATCCTTTCTCTGGCTATACTACAGTTTATTTATTCACTCACCTAATGAAGGGCATCTTGGTTGCTTCCAAGTTTTAGCAATTAAGAATAAAGCTGCAATAAACATCCATGTTCAGGTTTTTGTGTAGGCCTAAGTTTTCACTTCCTTTGGGTAAACACCAAGGAATATGATTGCTATATCATATGGTAAGAGTATATTTAGTTTTGTAAGAAATCACCAACTTGGCCCTGGCTTGTGTGGCTCAGTGGCTTGAGTGCTGGACTGTGAACCAAAGGGTCACTGGGTTCCCAGTAAGGGAACATGCCCAGGTTGTGGGCCAGGTCCCCCGTTGAGGGCACACGAGAGGCAACCACATATTGATGCTTCTCTCCCTCCTTTCCCCTCTCTCTAAAAATAAATAAATAAAATCCTTAAAAAAAAAAAAAAGAAAGAAAATCACCAACTTGTCTTACAAAATGGCTGTACCCTTCTGCAATCCCACAATGAGTGAGAATTACTGTTGCTCTATATCCTTGCTAGCATTTGGTGGTGTCTGTTCTGGATTTTCACCATTCTAACAGGTGTGTAGTGGTATTTAATTTGTATTTGGAACATCTTTTCATATGCTTTTTTGTCATCTGCATATCTTTTTTTTGGTGAAGTGTCTAAGATCTTTGGCCCGTTTTTAAATTAAGTTGTGGTTTTATTAATTTTGAGGTTTTAAGTGTTCTTTGTATGTTTTGTATAAAAGTCCTTTAGCAGATGTCTTTTCTACATATTTTCTCCCAGTCTGTAGCTTGTCTTCTTATTCACTTGACAGTGTCTTTTGCAGAGCAGAAGCTTTTAATTTTTAATGAAGCCCATTATTTTTTTCATGGATCCATTTTTTTCATGGATCATGCCTTTGTGTTGTATCTAAAAAGTTACCACTTTAGCCAAGCTCATCTTGTTTTTCTCTTATGTTATCTTATAGTAGTCCATTTTGAATTACTTTTTGTGAAGAGAATAGGGTATGTGCCTGGAGTCTTTTTTGCCTGTGGCTGTCCAGTTGTTTTAGCACCATTTGTTAAAAAGACCACCTTGCTCCACTGTATTGCCTTTGCTCTTTTGTCAAAGATCAGTTGACTATATTTATGTGGGACTATTTTGGGGCACTCCATTCTGTTTCACTGGTCATTTATCTATTCTCTCACTGATGCGACACTGTCTTGATTACTGTATCTATACAGCAAGTTTTGCATTTGGATAGTGTCAGTCTTCAAATTTTGTTTTTCTTCAATATTGTGTTGGTTATTCTGGATCTGTTGCCTCCCCATATAAATTAGAATCAGTTTGTCAATATCCACAAAATAACTTGCTGAAACTTTGATTAAGCTTGCAATGAATCTATAGACCAAGCTGGGAAGAACCAACATTTTCAACAATACTGAGTCTTCCTTTTCTTGATCATGGACTATCTCTCCATTTTTAAGTTCTCCTTTGGTTTTGTTCATCAGAGTTTTGTAGTGTTCCTCGGATAAAGTTTATACATATTTTGTTAAGATTTATACCTAAATATTTCATTTTTGGAGGTAGTTTTTAATTTCAAATTCCACTTTTTAATTGGTAATACATAGAAAAACAATACATTCTGGCATATTAACCTTGTATCTGGCAACCTTGCTATAATTGCTTGTTACTTCTAGAAAATTTTTTGTAGATTCTTTTAGATTTTCTACATAGGCAATCAAGTCATGTGCAAATAGTGTTATTTCTTCCTTCCTGATATATATATCTTTTATTTCCTTTTCTTATTTTATTGCAATAGTTAGGATTTCCAGGATGATGTTGAAAAGGATTGGTGAGAGAAACATCCTTGCTTTCTTTCTGATGTTAGTGGGAAAGCTTCTAGCTTCTCACCAGACTGTGATGTTGGTTATAGGGTTTTTGATAGATATGAACATTCAGCATACCTATTATGACATTCATCCATATTGCTGAATGCATCAATAATCCACTTCTTTTTATTCCTGAGTAGTGTATCATGTTGATGAACATTTGGTGTGTTTCCTGTTTTTCACTATTACAAATAAATCTTTTATGAACATACATATACAAATCTTTGTATCCCCTCCCCAAAAACTCCATACCCCTTAGCCTTTTCTCTCCATTCTCCCCTCAGCCCAATCCCTAAAAGTCATTAATCTGTAGTGTATATCAGTACTTCATTCATTTTCATTGCTGAGTAACATACCATTCTGTGCATATACTAATTTGGTTATTCATATCATCAGTTAATGGACATTTGGGTTGTTTCCTAGTTTTGGTTATTATGTCTAATGATGGCTTGAACATTTGTGTGTAAGCTTTTGGGTGCTTGTTTTCATTTCCCTCTCTCGGCTGCATACCTAAATGTGCGATTGCTGGGTTGTGTGGTAATTTTATTTTGAGTAAATTTCAAACTGTCTTCTAAAGTGCCTACAGCATTTTACAATCTCACCAGCTATATAGGAGGGTTCCAATTTCTCCACATCCTCAGCAACATTTGTTATTGTCTGCTTTTTTGATTTCAGCTATTCTAGTAGATGTGAAGTAGTATCTCATTGCAGTTTTGATTTGCATTTCCCTAAGGGCTAATGATTCTAAACATCTTTTATGTGCTTGTTGGCTGTTAGTCTATATATGGAGAAATATCTACTCAAATTCTTTGCCTATTTAAATCTTAGGTTATTTGTGGTAAGAGTTCTTCCTATCTTCTGGATACAAGTTTCTTATTAGATACATGATTTCTAAGTATTTTCTCCCAATGTGTGGGTTGCCTTTTCACTTTTTTTGGTTTTATTTACTTTTTCCGACCTGGGCCAGTTCACCCCTCCTTAGGCAACCTGGTGGCCCCCCACTCCTGGGAAGTCACCATATTGATGCCGAACTTAGTGGGGACACCCGATCGGCATAGCACACCACAGCCCAGAACTCCAGGGCTCAAGAGATCCTCCTGCCTCAGCCTCCCGAGTAGCTGGGACTACAGGCACACACTACTGTGCCCGGCGGTTTTATTTATTTTTTAAAAAATTATTTTATTGTTGTTCAGTATAGTTGTCTGCATTTACCCCCACCACTGCCCCCCCAATCCCAGCCATCCCCACCTCCCTCACTTGCTTCCACCCCCCCCACCTTGGTTTTGTTCATGTGTCCTTTGTTCATGAAAACCCCTCCCCTCTTCCCCGTATTATCCCCTACCACCTCCCCTCTGGTTACTGTCAGATTGTTCTTAATTTCAATGTCTCTGGTTATATTTTGCTTGCTTGTTTGTTTTGTGGATTAGATTCCAGTTAAAGGTGAGATCTTATGGTATTTGTCCCTCACCACCTGGCTTATTTCACTTAGCATAAAGCTCTCCAGTTCCATCCATGCTGCCGCAAAGGGTAGGAGCTCCTTCTTTCTTTCTGCTGTGTAGTATTCCATTGTGTAAATATACCATCATTTTTTGACCATTTACTGATGGACACTTAGGTTGCTTCCAGCACTTGGCTACTGTAAATTGTGCTGCTATGAACATCGGAGTGCACAGGTTCTTTTGGATTGGTGTTTCAGGGTTCTTAGGATAGAATCCCAGCAGTGGAATTGCTGGGTCAAAAGGCAGTTTCATTTTTAGTTTTCTGAGGAAATTCCATACTGTTTTCCACTGTGGCTGCACCAGTCTGCATTCCCATTCACTTTCTTGATAGTGTCTTTGGAAACACAAAATCTTTTAATTTTGTCTGTCTAGTTTTTCCTCTTTTTTTGGTTTTGGTGCCATATCTAGGAGACCATTGCCTAATCCAAGATGTACTCTTATGTTTTCTTCTAAGAGGTTCATAGTTTTAGCTCTTACATTTAGGTCTATCATCCACTTGGAGTTAATTTTTGTTTATGGTGTGGAGGTGGGGCCCAACTTCATTCTTTTGTATGTGGATATACAGTTGTCCCACATTAGTTGTTAAAAATCCCACCGAACTACCTTGGCATCTTTGTCCAGAATCAATGAGCGTAAGTGTATGGATTTACTTCTGGCCTCTCAAATCTAATCCACTAATCTATATGTCTATCTTTATGTCAGTACCACAATGTCGAGTACTGTAGCTTTGTCCTAAGTTTTGAAATCAAGAAATGTGAATCCTCTACCTTTGTTCTCTTTTTTTTCCCCCCAAGATTGTTTTGGCTATTCTGGGTCCCTTGTATTTCCATGTGAATTTTAGAGTCAACTTGTCAATTTCTGCAAAGTAGGCATCTGGGAATTTGACAGAAATTCCATCAAATCAATAGATCAATTTGGAGTACTGCTGTCAGCTATGTGATTTGCCAAAATTTTCTCCAAGTCTGTGGCTTACATTGTCATTCTTTTATCAACACCTTTTGAAGAGCAGTTCTTAATTTTGACAGTTATGAATTTTAATGAATTTTTAATAGATCATACTTTTGGTAAGCTGTTTTCTAAAGTTTTCTTTATATAAGTTTTGCATATTTGTTCATTCATAATATTAATTTTTGCTGCTATTGCAAATGGAAATTTCTGTTCTATTATAACTTTATTGAGTCATTTTTTAGCATTGAGTAAAATACTGGCTTTAGTACTGAGGTATAAATACCTTTTTCAAGTTTAGGTTGTAATTACTAGTTACTAATTTATTTAATGATTTTTATTTTTGCTCAGTAATATGTTGAAGTTTTTCTGCCAAACTATTTTTCAAAGTAATATGAACCATTTTACATTTACACCAGTAGTTTATGAAAATCTTATTTGCTCCATAGCCTTGCCACGATTAGATGCAGTCAGTCTTCCCATATTATTTTTCTTTGGTGTTTGTTCTAGTCTTTCAGCCTGGATCCCTTTTCTTTTATTTGGCCTGGTCACATTGCAAGTACAATGTTGAATAGCAGTGGCAAGAGCAGACATCCTTGTCTTGTTCCTGACCTTAAGGAAAAAGCATTCAATGTGATGTTATCTGTAGATTTTTTTCACAGATGCTCTTTGGGGATTAGGATTTAGAAAATTACCTTCTATTTCTTGTTTGCTGTGAGGTTTTTTTTATTATTATTATTAGCAATGGACACTGGATTTTGTCAAATGCTTTTTCTGCATCTATTTAGATGATCATATTTTTCCTTCATTAGTGTGTTCATGTGGTGAATGAATTACACTGATTGATTTTTGAATGTTAAATCAATCTTGCTTGCATTCTTAAAATTAAACCCCGCTTGGTCATGAATTTCTTTTTATATATTGTTAGGTTCAATTGCCTAAAATTTTGTTTAGAATTTTTACATTAAAAATTTATTTATCTATTTATTTTTATTCAGTTACAGTTGTCTGCATTTTCTCCCCATCCCTCCACCCCACCCCAGCCAGTCCCACCTCCCTCCCCCACCTCTACCCTCCCCCTTGATTTTGTCCTTGTGTCCTTTATAGTAGTTCCTATAGACCCCTCTCCCCACTATCCCCTACCCACTCCCCTCTGGCTATTGTTACAATGTTCTTAATTTCAATGTCTCTGGTTATATTTTGTTTGCTTTTTTCTTTTGTCGATATGTTCCAGTTAAAGGTGAGATCATATGGTATTTGTCCCTCACCACCTGGCTTATTTCACTTAGCATAATGCTCTCCAGTTCCATCCATGCCATTGTAAAGGGTATAAGCTCCTACTTTCTCTCTGCTGCGTAGAATTCCATTGTATAAGTGTACCATAATTTACATCTATTTTCATGTAGGATGTCATTTTGTAGTTTTCTATCAACATGTCTGCCTGGTTTTGGTATCAGAATAATGCTTACTTCCTAGAATGAAATGGGAGGTATTCTCTTCTCTTAAACTTTCTGGAAGAGTCTGTGTAGAATTTGCATTATTTTTTCCTTAAATGTTTGGAACAAATCACTGGTGAAGTCATCTAGGCCTGGAATTTTCTAAAATTAAATTTCTGTGGCAGAAATAGTGCTATTCCTATTTCCTATCTTCTTAAGTGAACTTTGGTAAATTTTGTCATTCGTCAAATTATCCATTCATCTTAGTGGTCAAATTTAAAGCCATAAATTTGTTCATAATATTCCTTTATTGTCTCTTTAATATCTATAGAATTAATAGTGATGTTACCTCCTTTATTTCTGATGTTAGTAATTTTTGTTTTCTTTCTTCTTATTCTTAATCATTCTAACCAGAGGTTTACCTCATTGCAAAATATCAGCTTTTGGTTTCACTGGTTTTCTCTATTACTTTTGTTTTTTATTGGATTGATTTATGCTCTATTTCCTTTTCTTTGCTTATTTTGGGGTTAACTTGTCCTTTTTCCCTAGTTTTTTTAAAGTAGAAATTGAGGTCACTAAGTGAAACTTTTCTTCTTTTCTAATATAAGTGTTTAGCGCTATATATTTCCCTCTAAAACCTGCTTTGGAAGCATACCACAGATTCTTAAATGTTCTGCTTTCATTTTCATTAGTTGAAGATTATTTAGGAATGTGATACTAGGTTCCAAATATTTGGAGATCTTCCAGGTAGCTTTCTGCTATTGATTTTTAATTTATTCCAATAATCAGAGAACATACTTTGTATTATTTAAAGCCTTTTAAATTTATCAAGCCTTATTTTATGGTCAGAATATGGTCTAACTTGGTAAATGTCCTGTGTGCAATTGAAAAAAATGCATATTCTATTGTAATTAGAGAGTATCAATCAGGTCAAGTCGGTTGATACTGTTAAGTCTACTACATACTTGCTTATTTTATGTCTATTTTGTGTCTATTTGTCTTTAGTCATGGAGTGTTAAAATCCGGCTATAAATTTTAGATTTATTTATGTCTCATCAGTTTTTGCTTCATCTAAGGCAGGGGTGTCAAACTTATTTTCACTGGGGGCCGCATCAGCCTCGTGGTTGCCTTAGAAGGGCCAAATGTAAATTTAGGACTGTATAAATGTAACTACTCCTTAGCTGCTGCCGGGTAGAAACAAGGTGCCGGGCTGGATAAAACAAGGTGGAGGGCCGGATTCGGCCTGCAGGTCTTGTGTTTGCCACCTGTGATCTAAGGAATCTGACCCCTTAGCATGATAAAATACCTTCTTTATCCCTGGTAATATTCTCTGCTCTGAAATGTACTTTCATATTACTATAGCCAATGTCGGTATGGTATATCATTCTCCATTCTTTTACTTTAAACCTATTTGTGTCTTTATACTTAAAGTGTAATTTCTTGCAAACAGTATAAAATTGTGTCCTACTTTTTATTCAAAGTAATAATCTCTGCCTTTTCATTGGGGGCATTTAGATCATATATAATTAATTGGATGATTGATACAGTTGGATTCAAATCTACCATATTGCTATTTGTTTTCTATTATTTTAGTGATTGCTTTGGGGTTTATAGTAAACATATTTAACTTATCAGTCTATCTTCCAGTAATATTATACTGCTTCATGTATATAAATCTTATAATATTATACTTAAGATTTCTTTTGCCCTTTAAGCTATTTATCATATATTTTACTTATACACATGTTAATTATCTTTACAATACAATATTACTGTATAATTATCTTTTATACAGATTTAAATAATAATAAAAACATCTTATGCCTTTACTTTTATAATTCCCAGTGACTTTCATTCCTTTGTGTAGATCTGTGATTGCATCTGGTATCACTTTCCTTCTGCTTGATGGACTACCTTTAACATCTCTTGAAGTGAGTTTGCTGGTGATGAATTCTTTTACCTTTTGTATATCTCCAAGTATCTTTATTGTGACTTTGTGTTTGGAAGAACTTTTTGCTGAATATATAATTCTAGGTTGACAGTTTTTTCCTCAGTATTTTAAAGCTGTTACTCAGCTTTCTTCTTGCTTGCACTGTTTCTGACAAGAAAATATAATGTCATTCTTATCTTAGTTCCCCTTTAGGAACTAAAGGGTAAAGACTTTAATCTGGTTTCTTTTGAGATGTCCTCAATCACTAGTTTTAAGCATTTATGATATGCTTTAGTGTAGTTTCTTCTCCTTTTCCTTGTTCTTTCTCATTCTTAGATCTGTGGACTTACAGTTTTCATCAATTTTGGAAAGATTTTAGACATTATATTTTCAAATATTTTTCTGTCCCCCATCTCTTCCTTCCTTTGGGCACTCCAACTACATGGTCTATGAAGTCATCACACGGAACTTGAAGTCATCCTATGACTCACTGATGTCCTTTTCATCTTTTAAAATTCTTTTTTCTTTTTGTATTTCATCTTTGATAGTTCCTATTATGTCTTCAAGTTTACCAATCTTACCTTCTGACATTAATACTATCCAGTGTATTTGTTATTTTGTACATAGTAGTTCAACATGAGTTTTTAAATATCTTCCATGTCTCTGTTTAACTTCTAAATACAATTAATGTTTTTGTCTAGTCTAACTCCTGCATAGGTTCAAGTCTGTTTATTGATAGATTATTCTGCTCATTGGTTATGTTTTCCAGCCTCTTTACATACCTGCTTTGATCAGTTGCCAGACATTGTGAATTTTACCTCTTGGGAGCTGGATATTTTTGCACTTCCTTCTTGTGCTTTTTTCCTAGATGCAGCTAAGTTACTTGGAACTGGTTTGATCATTTTGAGTCTTGCTTTATGATTTGCTAGGAAGGCGCAGAACACTTCTGACATTAAGGCTAATTATTTACCACTACTGAGCAAGAGTTTCCTGAGTATTCCACCCAATGCCATATGAATTGAGATTTTCCAGTCTAGTTGGTGGGATCAGGCAGTATTCCCAGCCCAGTGTGAGTGCCAGACTCTATTCCATTTAAACCTTTCAGATGGTTTTCCCCTTGGCTTTGGGGACTTTCCTCACATGCATATACTAAACAATGGTATTTTGCTGAATACTTGGAAGGGAGATCTCTGTTGTTCTCTTTCTGTGCAGTTCTCTCCTCTGTGGCACTGTGTCCTGCAAATTCTAGCCACCTTGGTTCCCTTAGATTCTCAGCTCCATCTCCTCAAATTAGGGAGTGTGATGGGCTCAACCTTGGTTTCCCTTCTCTGGGCCATGTCTCAAAACTCTCTTAAGGCACTGAGCTGGGAAATCATAAGGGGCTCAGCTTATTTGTTATCCATCTCTCAGAGAACACTTTGCTTGGTTGCTTGATTTTCAGTAACTTAAAAACCATTGCTTAATATATTTTGTTTTTTAAATTTTTTTAGGTGGGATAATAAATTTAGTCCCTACTATTTTGAATGAGCAGAAGTCCTGAATTTTTTCTTTACTTAGAGAGTAGACAAAATTCAAACTCAAAGTAATATGTTGATAGTTTGAGAAAATAACCACTGAATACTAAAGGAAGAGGAAAGTACGTAACTTTCTAATGTTTAGCTCTTTTCAGCAGCAGTACGCATCTTTGTTTATTGGCATTATGTACTGATGTAGTCGGTATCATCTATGCATTTTGTGGGGCATTTAATCCTAAGTGGAAAGCTCTGAATGACCTCTGATGAGCTCCTAGAACATTCCCTTGCCTCCATGGACTCAGTGCCAGTATTTTTATGGAAAGAGATGATTGTGGCAGGAATGCTGAGTACACAGAAACAAATGCTGCTCTACTTTCAAGAACTAAGGGCTATAACAATGTATCATATCTATCTAATCTAAGAGCTATAGTAAAAAATTATTGTTTTCAGAAACACAGAATATCTTCAAGGAGGTAAAGAAGGAAAAGGTGTTATTTGGAATGAAGTTGAGGAGAATGTCTGCTATCAAAACTCATAGTCTTGAGTTGCATTTTTCCCATAGAAGTTTGTTACGGGGCCTTCAAGTGAGAAACCCAACAGTTCCAGCCTCATGTTTTGCTTGTCTAAGGACCAGAAAAAGCCTATTTGCCTCCAACCTACTAATAAAGATGTTGAGAATCAATTACCTGCTTGAAGCAATGGACAGGTGCTGGGACTGAACATGTTTCTTTTAGATATTTGTCCCAGGTAAAATGACCTGTAAAGGAAACAGAAATCTCTATCACAGTCAACTTCCTAAAAAATGCTCTCAGGATGTAAACTACACTAAATATTAGGCTATTTTCAGACTGGTTTGGAGTGTAATAAAACTTACCTTTCCCTGTTTGGGCTCAAGGGAATATTAGGGTGAGGAATCAAGGTGACCTGAGTGGATCATTTTAGATCAATGTTTTTAAATCATGGTCTAAAGATGACCTGAGGTGTCGTTCATGTTAGTCACTAAAGTGATCCAAAATGCCAAAGGAAGATATACCATGGTCTCAAAGAAGTGCCCAGGAAGCTTGTGGAAACAAGAATAGGTAGAAAATGGATGAGGAGATTCCTTTTGAACAATCTGACTCCTGGAGAGGTCCCTTATTGCCACAGGTGATGGCACTTAACACCCAATATGGTTGTATCCCTTTTCAGCTCAAATATATATATAAATAATCTGGAAACATTAGGTAAGAGGATTTGAGGGCAGAAAAAGCCAGAATTACTGATATTATACATGAATCCTCAGTCTAAAAATTGGCTTTCTCTCATCCACCTCTACCCTACTCCCGTCTCTGCCTATGCTGCATTGCTCTTAGGTGCAAAATGACAAAGATCTGGTAATTTAGAGAAAAGTAGGTCCTAGGTAGCATTTCCGATGATGGTACCTAAGAATAAATTGGGGAGGGGGTGTCCACAAAGTCTTTTAGCCTGTTGAAGTGGTCTGAGGGCCTCTCAAAGTTGAAGGAACACTGCATCAGGGAAACAGTCTTTAAAGTGACATTATCCTGGGACCAGGGAAAACATTTTAAGGGGCAGGCTGTTGAATACATATTTTATTGGATCACAAAAGATTACCAAGTTCTTTATTAAAGGTTAGACCAGTTACCAATCTCCCCCTAATACCCACCTAGAGGAGCCCCCATGACGGAGCAGGGAAGATCCCAGAGATGCTCACAAGCTAAAACACTGTAGCAAACCAGCATTTCTTGAAGTTTCCTTTGCAGTGGAGCAGCACAGAGCCACTTTGGGCCATGCAAAAAGCACTAGATGCTGGGAATAAAAATGAGTTACTGAATGATGAAATCTAAATAACTTCAAAGATGATGCCAAGACTATATATTCTATTGACTTTATAACTTCTGTTTTAAAATTGGTCTCATTCCCACCACCATTAACCAAGCCAAATAGATCTGGCCAGAAATCTCAGTCAGTTCTAAGCCATTTCATGAACTGGCCAATGATTAATCATCATGAAGAGACAGTTAGTCCGTAGGGTAAATCAGATGGATATTTCCTGGAGTCAAGATTTAAAGAGCTTATCAGAATTTAATAAAATTTCTTCTTAGCTGAGATGGCCCTAACACAAGGACTGAATTCATTTCATCACTATTGGCTGTTAGAAAAAGGAAGCGTGCCCTGGCTGGTGTAGCTCAGTGGATTGAGTGCAGGCCTGCGAACCAAACGGTCACTGGTTCAATTCCCAGTCAGGGCACATGCCTGGTTTGTGGGCTAGGTCCCCAGCAGGGAGTGCATGAGAGGCAGCCATACACTGATGTTTCTCTCCCTCTCTACCCCTCTCTAAAAAATTATATAAATAAAATCTTTAAAAAAAAGAAAGAGAATGGAAACATTACAAATTATTCCATTCTTATAAAGAAAGATTAAGTCAAATAATAAGTCTTGGAAATGTGACTAGTGTAAATGAGAAAATTAAATTTTAAATGTTATTTAATCTTAAGTAGTTTACATTTAAATACACACATATGTCTAACAGCTAGTATACTAGGCAATGCAGGTCTAGAGGTTTGGTCAGTCCTGGGTAATTGCTTGTATTAGCTTGAGTTCTGACTTAATGCACCCAAGAGACTTTGGTTTGAAGAACTATGGCAGCATCAGGGGTACCAAAATAATGATATTAATCACAGATCAATTATGGTAATCAATCTTTGTTATACAGGCAAGAAACCTCACATCTGCCACCATTTAGGGAACACCCTATTATCAACTGAATAAAAAGGAATCCCTTCATTAAAAGCAGTTCACCCACTGTGAGGGCTGCGTGGCTAGAACCATACATACTTTAGTATTTTTCTTATATCTGACTTTCAGGCTACCTAAGGCTTAGTCCCATGTTATCAAGTAAATTGCAAAATAAGTTAATTTGTGAGAATATTTGGGCACCTACTGTAATGTCCATAATGGAGACAAACATGTCTACCACATCTCCAAGTACTAAAATAACCACAAAAAAAATAGGACAGGCATCAAAGTATAAATATATCAGGGGTGGGCAAACTCTCTGTAAAGGACCAGACAGTAAAAATTTTATGCTTTGTGAGTCATACAGTCTCTGTCACAAACTCAACTTTGCAATGTAGTGTGAAAATAACTATAGATAATATGTAAATGAATGAGCATGACTGTGTTCCACTAAAACTTTACAAAAACAGGCAGCAGGCTAGATTTGACCAGCTTGCCAATCCCTGGCTATTATCATAGATTCCCAAATGCTGCCTATCATCAGAATCTCCTGAAAATTTTTTTTCTCATTTCTTTAAGCAGGGTTCTGGGCCCCATCTTAAGAAGATCTCATTCAGTAGGCTCTGTATGTGGTCTGAGAATCTGTATTTTCAAAGGCTCCCCCTGGCTGGTGTGGCTCAGAGGACTGAGTGGCTGCCTGCAAACTGAAAGGTTGCTGGTTCGATTCCCAGTCAGGGTACATGCCTGGGTTGCAGGCCAGGTCCCCATTTGGGCTGTGTGAGAGGCAACCAATCAATGTATCTCTCACATATCAATGTTTCTCTCCCTCTCTTTCTCCCTCCATTCACCTTTCTCTAAAAATAAATAAATATAATCTTTAAAAAAATGGCTCATTAGGTAATTATGATTAATACTTATATCTATAAATTACTACTATAGTTGAAAGAATGTGATATTGAGAGTGAGAAGATGTCAGTTAAAGTCTTGTTTCTACAAATAACTATTTTGGATAAATTACTTAATCCTTCCAAGTATCAGTTTACTCATCTAAAGATGCAGATAATACGTATTGCACAAGACTGTACATATACTCATTCATTCAATAAATAATTATTAAACTTCCAAGTGCAAAAGCACTGCGTTAACTGTTAAGGGAACAAGATAGATATGGTTCCTAAGTTCATGGAGCTTGCAGTCTGTAGACATAAGCAGAACTATATGAATAACAACTCAAATAACCTGGTGTAATTACAATAAATTTATGTTAATGAGATAATACAGGTTGCCATGTGAATGCAGAACAGGGGAAACTAATCCATACTTGGGGTCAAAAATTATTGGGAAGATTAACGTTAACTATAATATTTAAAAATTCACAGAGTGGTTTCAATTATCCATTCAACTTATGTTTCAGTATCCTCTGTGTGCCAAATTCTAAGTGTTAGAATAAGACAGGAGGTACCTGTCCCCATGGAATTCATATTCTGGTGTATGATGTGACACAATTAACACATAAACAAATAAATAAGGTAGTAAGTGAGAAGAGCTTGAAGGAAATAAAATATGAGATGTGATACATAGAGGCTGGGAACTATCTTAGATGGTGAAGCTATGGACAGGCGTCCTACAAAGGAAATATCTGAGCTGCAACCTTACAGATGGAAAAAAGCCAGACATCTCATTTATATTACTGAATAATACTAATGAAAATGTTTTATGAACTGTAATGCACACAAAATAATTACATTTATTATTAGAAAATAAGATCCCCCCAAAATGTAAAGCACAAGAGATCAACCTAGTTGAATGTATGAATCCCTTTCCCCAACAGTCATTCAATCAATAAATATTTTTGAGCACCTATTATATGCCAAGCCTGGTTCCAGACACTGGTGATAGATACATAGCAAAGAACAAAACAGCCAAACTCTCTGCCCACATAAAGCTTACATTCTAAGGGGGAAGAGAGGCAATAAATAAATACACATCATTTGGTCCAGAGGGTAACAGAGACAGAAGACAATAATTATATAATTTCTGGCCCCTTTCAAGTAAAGAAATAATAAAGCAAAGTAAGAGGAAAGAGAATGCCAAGAATGTGTGTTCTAATTTAGGCACGATGGTCAAGAAAGGAATCTTGATGAGGTGATATGAAAGTTAAGACCTGAAAGGTTCCTCCGCATCTGCTTCAATACTTCCAATGATGAGAAACTCATTATTTGCTATTGTTTAAAGGTACAAATGCACAGACTTTACCTTTTATAGCCAGCCGAAGTCTGTTTTCTTCTAGCCTCTACCCACTGATCTTAGACATACATCTAGTCTTTCTACACACGTCATAAATCCCTCAAATGCTCCTAATTTCACATGGCTATGTCAGGTACCTCCACACATGCTGGCTACTATTGCAACCACATTCCTCTACAAGAACTCCACTTCGTCCCACCTAAAGTGTGCAACCCAAATTCCTAAAAACAATAGAGACACTCATAGTCTTTAGACCATAAATTCTACTCCAAGATTACTGTCTGAAAAATGTTCCATTGTTTATATGTACCATAATTTACATAACAACAGTATTTGTTAAATAATACTGATGATCATTTAATTGTTTTCTAATTTTTGATGAGCATCTATTGTTGGTAACATATCTTTTACCACTTTTAAGATGAACTCCTTAGGGATAATTCCTAACAGTGATATTAATGGACAAAATATAAAATATTTTATATTTTGATACAATATAATTCCTGCCAATAGTACTTAAGACTATGTTCCTTGCCACAACTGTTTTAACCATTTCTATAATTTTGATAAATCTTAGTGAAAAAAACAAAGTGCTCTTATGCTTTTGTTTATAATTCTTTGATTACTAATAAAGTTGAAGATCTTTTTAGGCTTATAGTTAATTTGCATTTTATTTTTTCCATTTTTCACTGAGTTAGCCTTCCACTTACTCGGTTTCTAAGAGTTCTTTGTATATTAATGATATTAGTCCTTTGTCATATATGTTGAAGACATTTGTCTCAGTCTGATAGGATTTGCCCTTAAATTTTTCAGCCCTTTTTAAAAATAGTTTCTGGTTTTTATATCATCTTTCCTTATTTCAATATTACAAAATATTAACCCATGTTTACTTCTAGGATTTCTCAGGTTTCATTTTTTTTCACATTTAAATGTTTGCTCTATTTGGAATTTATTTTGTGAGACAAATGAAGCCAATATGGAGCTTTCCTTTTCATCTTTATTCAATAAGTGTGCTTCAACATCATTTATTGAATAAATCATTTGCCCACTGATTTAAAATGCCACCTGGATCATATGTTAACTTCTTATATACACTTGGATCTATTTCCAGACTCCATATTCTGTTCTTCTCACTAGTCAGTCTATTCCAGCACCAGGAATACTTTGTTTCTTACAATTTCATAACCAATTTAAATATCTGATAGAGCAAGTCCTTTTAATAAGTCATACCCTCAACCTTATGTTTTCTTGGCACTTCCAAATGATTAATAAGTTGTGGCACAACCAGCATGAATAAAAGCCAGTAATTTCCAAAGCTAAGTTTTTGATAGACACAGTACCTCAACATTGTCTATAGGCCTTTTAGATCAATAGCTTGATATTTGTTAATGGATCATCTAAAGATTAAAAAACCAAATTAAAAAAACAATTTCTGATTTTACCTGTCTTCCAAGAACAAATCCATCCATTTCCCTGTCTCCTATAACATCATGTTAACACCTTTATTTTCATGCTCATCACATTATATCATCGTAATTACTTATGTAAGGATAGGGGCTACTTTTTATTAATTTTTAAAAAATCATCACTGTTTAACACAGTGTCTGAAACTTAATAAAGGCTAAATAAAAGTTTAGTGAATGAAAAGAAGCAACCAGTAACCCTACTCTTTTCTGGACGAGCAAATCACATCTGGAATATTAAATTTAGTTCTGGGAGCTACAGTCTGAGAGGGATAGAACGAACCAAAGCCTAAATGGTGATCTACGTGGTAAAGGGACACAGAACCATGTCACCCAAGGGCCAGCTGAAAGAACAATAAACATTTAGCATGAGTAAGGAATCGAAGTCTTCATCCATCTAACAAATATTTATAGTGTGTAGCAAAGCACTGTGTGGGTGAAGATACATAATGAAAATACTATTTTTGCCCTCATGGAGTTTCAGTCCAGTGAGGGACAGAGCCAAAACTGTCAACTATTGTAAACTGTGATAAATGCTACGCTTGGAGCCAAGCATGCTAAATAGGAGCACCTAGTGGATTTGTGAAAGGATTCCCAGAGGAAGTAATGTCTAAGAGTCAAAGAGAAAATTTTTTTCTTTTCTTTTCTTTTCTTTTCTTTTCTTTTCTTTTCTTTTCTTTTCTTTTCCAGAAAGAAAGAAAAGCATGTATAAAGGTCCAGAAGTGAGAAAAAGCAGTTCTAAAAACTGAATCTTTTGGTATGGCTACTGGGTGGAGTTGAAATAGTTTAGAAAAGAGGCTACAGATAAAAGCAGTATTTGGATATCAGACAGCCTTATACACCACATTAAAAAGAGGAAGCACTGAAGGACTGGGGGAGAGTTATTCTGTCTGCAGTGTGAAGATGGACTGGAGGAGGGTAAGACTGGAGGCAGGAAGACTAGCTAGGAAGCTGTTCTAATATCTAGGTATGAGACTATGGTGGTCTGAACCAAGAAAGTAAGAGTGGTGGTGAGCAGGCAGTCCCTAGAGCTGCTTTCTAATAATTAGAGGCCAGTGGGTGAAAAACTAGGTAAAACTACTCAATATGGCCCTAAAAGTTATAAGCACGACTAACAGAATTTATAAAGAAACATATAATGACCCAATAATTATAATGTTAGTTGCCTGGGGAAGTCCCCAATGACTTTGAGGAATTCAACACAAGACAATTTGTAAGAAATTAAAAATACCAGATTTTGAAATGCTGGGCCAAATTAGATTATTTTAAGGCCTCTTCCAAATTCTGAGATCCTAAAAGTCTACTGAATTTTATTTCAGTTTGATATTTGGGGCTGTTCTTTATGCATGACAGGCAAAAGGAAAGATGTAAGATTAATTTATCAGAGGATATGCCTAGCCATACTACCTCTACTCCCACCCACAAGGAGAAATATACTTTCAAAGTTTAACATCACTTTATATACTTCATGTTCAATTGAGAATTTACTTTTCACAATTCCCTGTCAATAAAATACGTTTTTTATAATATATCTTATGTTGTCACTGAACCGTAATTGCTATCATCATAAGCCACCCAAACAGCAGCTATCACTGAGTGCATTGCGTGTGCCTGCACCATGCCATATTATGTTCAGTATCTCCCCTGTTCATCATAACCTGAGAAGTAGGTTTTATTCCCATTTTAAAAATGAGGAATTGGGCTCAGAAAGATTAAGTAATTTTCCTGAAATAACAAAACCGGGAAGTGGGGAATAGGAATTTGAACTAAGGCCTGCCTGACACTTAGGTCTGTGTTTTTCTAACACCTTAGAACGCTTGAGGAAAGTTTTAGAGAATAATAAAAAGTGACTATCGTTTATTGTTTATCAAGTACCAGGCCCTTTACCTGCATTATTTCATTTCATTCATTTCTTCAGCTCACATTCACAGAATGCTTCAGTTCAAAGAATGCCACAAAATCTGACTTAAAGTCTGAGGATAGTCGCTGAATAGGATGGAAATAATAATCCTCCAAAGTTGAAAAGTATTTGAGTTTTTAAGATGTTTTCACATCCATTAGCTCATGCAATCTTCTTAACAACCCTGTTAAGTAGGCAGAATGGATTATTATCCCCATTTGACAAATCAGAAAACTAAGGATCAGAACCACCAAGGTACTGAGTGGTAGAATTGGCTGTCTAAGAACCCAGAAGTTCTGGCTCCTAGTCTAGTCTCGTATTCTACTACCTTACATTATTTTCCTTGTCAGTGGGCAATGAAGGCAATATGTTGCTGAAAGAAAAGACAGAGGAAGCAAATAGACAATGATAGTAACAGAGCCAAACACGTGAAGTTGTAATAACAAAAGATATAAAAATACTTAAACAAAAATTGATAAATGCATCAGACTATCAATATTCATGAACCATGTAAAAAAATTTTAAAGAACCTTATGAAGTTTAGACTGATTTTTATATAGGAACCCTGAAAGCTCATAGAGAAATACCAATATTAGTTTTATTTCTCAAATCCTAGTCCTAAAGTATACTATGCAGGGGTGAAAACCAAATGCAGTATTAGTCTGACTGTTATTTGATATTTTAATATTTTAGTGTTTATTTAGTTAAACAATTTAGAAGATCTTTAGGTTTAATTTCAGTTCAATATCTCTCATGTAAAAAAAACATTTATTTTGGGAGAATCCCACCAAATTCTGAATTCTGGATGGTGGGGGTTGGTTTTAATTCTGGATTTAATAAATTAAGAAGTTATTTCCAGTTTGGTTCAGTTTCCATCCTCCCTGTACTCTATGTAATTAAATTCCACCCCCTCCCTTTTTCTTAGCTTGGTCTGTGGCCTCCTGATAAGGAGGGTTTGACATGGCAACCGAGATGAATTACAGGGGCTCACTAGGCAGACAAGAGCACAGGATTCACTAGTTTATGAGACAAATACGTGGAATTCTTTTCCTAGTTATGATCAAATTCCTGGTTTAGTAATTCCCCTTATTTAACAGAAATACAAGAAAAATATCTTACCTAGCTCCAGGATGTCAGTAGCTTCTATTAAAGAAAAACGTCACAGCATAAGTCATTATGACAAACACACCAAAATGACAGAAAGGTGGAGATCTGGGGTAAAACAAGGGCTTGAGAGTTTGTCTAGTCCGATTCTCTCATTTTAAAAGATATTAAGTTCAGTAGTAATAGTTGTGGAGGTACACCCCAATTCTGCCTAACTCCCCAGCCTACACTCTTAAAAACTATAGAAGTCCAGAGAAGCTATGCAACTGTGCCTAAAGGTATGAAGCTAATTTGGGATTATCTATAGTTAGAATCTTAATTTCCTGATTTCCAGTTCAAAAGAAAGTATACTGCTTTTTACAGATACCTCTGTAAATGACAATATTTGCTTTCGTTTTAACTGATGAGTCCGATGATTCCTTTGTACAAAGTTTTTATGGCAAGAGATGTCAAATAAAAGTCTTCCATGCTAAGTAGTTTTTTTCTTACCTTGATGTTGGGATGCAGACTCCGGTAGATGACCATATTTGTGTTTTCTAACATCATTCCAGTCTATTTCTGTGGGAAATAAGAAAACAGTCATGTGAAAAGAAAATAAAAAGACTCAATACTTCTCCAATTTAACAATATGTATTAATAGCTTCTGATAATCTACTTCTGGGACTCTATTCTAAGGAAATAATCCAAACTACAGAGAAAAAAAGGTTTATTTAAAAAATTTCAGTAGTGTTTGTAAGTAACAAAAAGGGTGTGGGGGCCCTGGCTGGTGTGGCTCAGTGGACTGAACCAAACGGTCGCTGGTTCGATTCCTGGTCAGGGCACATGCCTTGGTTTTGGGCCAGGTTCCCAGTTGGGGGCACATGAGAGGCAACCACACATTGATGTTTCTCTCCCTCTCTTTCTCCCTCTCTTCCCCTCTGTCTAAAAATAAATAAATCAAATCTTTTTTAAAAAGGGCAGGGGGGAAGCACCTGAGTGTTCAAAAGAGAAGACTGATTAAGTTACTTGCAATATATTCACTTGACAGTATTTTGTAGCTGTTGTATAAAGTCTAAACAACAAAACAGGAAAATGTTTAAGTTATAATGTGTCTGGTAAAATATGGGATAAAAAATTATATTCATGGAGTAATAACAATTATGTAAAAGACAAAAAACAAAGAACATTCCTGTTATGTGCTAAATTGTGTCCCCACCTCAAACTCACGGTGAAATCCTCATTCCCTAGTGTCTCAAAATGTGACTATTTGAAGAGAGGGTCTTTAAGCAGATAACAAACTTAAAATGAGGTCATTAGGGTGGGCCCTAATCCAATATGACTAGTATCCACATAAGAAGAGAAAATTTGGACACAGGTGCAGAGAAGAGATGACATGAAGACACAGGGAGAAGACAGGCGTCTATCCGCAAGCCAAGAAGAGAGGACTTAAAAAAAAAACCAACAAAAAAACCCAAATCTGACTGACACCTTGATCTTGGACTTCTGGCTTCCAGAACTTTGAGAAAATAAGTCTGTGTTTAAATCACCCTTTCGCAGTCTTTGTTATGGTGGCCCTGGCAAACTAACACAAGCCTAAAAAATTATCATTAGAAAAAAGATAGCCCTAGCTGGTGTGGCTCAGTGGATTGAATGCCTGCCTGTGAATCATAGGGTCGCAGGTTCAATTCCCAGTCTAGGGCACAACCTGGCCTGGCTTGCAGGCCAGGTCCCTGGTAGGGGGTACGTGAGAGGCAACCACACACTGATGTTTCTCTCCTTTTCTTTCTCCCTCCCTTCCCCTCTCTAAAATAAATAAATAAATAGAATCTTTAAAAAAATTAAAAAAAGACAGAAGTAAACAGCAAATATAAACAACTGAGTATCTCTAGGTGACGGTACTGTTTTTTTTTTCTCTTTTCTCTTTTCTAATCTCACGTACATCAAAGCTTTCCACAAAGAGGACATATTACCATATAATGGGAGTACATTTTCCTTGCTTGAATACTTAGATTCATCTACTGACCTTCTACTACTTTCTTACCATCAATCACCCATCATGTGTTCACTTCTCTTCCTACCTAGCTCAGATTCCATGGTCCCTCATTAAAATCACTTTCTGGCAAACACTCTTGACTCCCTCCAAGTCCCAATCCTAACTCTGGTTAAAGGCACTTACTTACCCATCTATACCATGCCTACCCCAACAGCTCACCAGTGCTGAAGAAAAACAAATGCAAGCTTTAAACTCATGGCCATAATTCTCAAATACTACTTAACATCATCTAGAAATCACACCACATTTCCCTACTAAGTTTTCTACTTTCCAAAAAAACAAATTAATATGCTTTTATCTTTCCCCACACTCTATGCACTCCTTCACCTTCACTCTTAGGGGAGTATGTAAATTCTGAGTTCACTGAGAAAACAGAAATAAGGAATAGGAACCTTTTAGATGCCACTCATTTCAGAAAAGTACAGATCTTGTTTAGTGATACATCCCAACTGCATAGTATAGCAGTAGGTTCTAAGTTAACATTTGGTGAGTGAATGAAGCTACACATTGATCATTCTTTCTGACTGTTCTCTTGTTGCTGTGGATAAAGTAAACTTGTCTTTATCAAAAGCCAACCCTCCATTTTTGCTTCAGATCCCATTTCCTCTTATCCTCTTAAGGACTTTCCTCCAAGCGTTCCCCTTCTAATAGATTGTTTGCATCAGCATTCTTGCTACTCCGTCACCTATCAAACAAACAAACACAAAAAACCAACAAACACCCCCTCTTACTCCCACACATGTCCCTCCTGCTATATCCTTCCATTTCTCTGCTCTCCTTCATAGGAAAACTTATTTTAAGAGTTGTCTATAGTCACTGCCTCCACACTTCCTCAAATTATCGCCTCATTCAAATAGGGTTTTTCTGCTCACCACTCCATTGAGATCACTCCCAACTTCTATTTCCAGCACTGTCCTCTTTTTTGGGAATTCCACACTTACATATACAATTACCTATAGACCATCTCCACATGGTTATCAACCAGCTATTTCAATCTGAACAGTCTGAAACAGTCTGGCTAAAATGAAATGCTCCCTCTTGCCAACCTGTTCCTTTTTTTGTCTTCCCCAAACCATAAATGGCATCTCCATCACCTAGTTGCTTGAGCCAAATATCCTTGAAATTATCCTTGATGCCTCTATTTCCTTTACACTCACATCCAACCCATCAGTAAGCTCTGTGGCCCACATCCCAAATCCATCCACTGATCTTAATCTCACCATTTGCACTGTAGTTCAAGTCACTATTACCTCTTACCTGGAACATGACAACAGTCTGCTAATGTGTTTTCCTGATTCTACTCTTGCCCTACTCCAAAGTATTCTCCACCTAGGGGTCAAAGTGAGCTGTTTTAAAACATAAAACAGATAATGTCATTTATCTTCTTGAGGACCTCCAACAGCTTAGCACTTAGATAAGGGTGCCTTACAAAGCTATGCAAGACCTGGCTTTGTCACTCCTCTGATCCTACCTATTGTTTATGACTTTTCCCTTTTCCACTACCCTCCAGTCACACTGGTCAGTGTCCCACTTCAAGAGTGTGCCTTCTCTCCTGGTTTGATGTCCCCTATCTTTCTAGTAATCTGTCATATTTGTTCTCCTCTAAATAATTATTAAAGACTACAATGTTGATCAGGCTTAAAAATTGTTGACAGAAACAAAAGATATTAGGGTATTAAACACAACTGAATTTATGTTTAAAGTTTTTCACAATTATTTTTATAATTAGAAGGAATGTGTTCTTTAAAACTAAATACCAATAGACAGTACATTTATACATACAAGTTTTCAGTATTCTATCACTTAAGGAGAGATGAGCTACTAGTATATGCAAAACTGATTCAGGAAGCCATGATAAATGGAAACCAGGCTGCATGATTGTTAATAAAATAATATTTAAAAGCAACTAATGCGACTTAGAAAAAAAACCCTAGTAAAGGCAAAAAATGAAAGCCAGACTCAAAGGCTAAGCAAAATGAACAAAAGGACTAACAAATGTAACTGGGTAGGAAGGCATCAAATAAGGTTTAATTCAAGACAATGGAAAAGGAGCTTCTGAGAAGAAATATTTGAAACTCTTGGCACAAACAAGTGGAGCCTGGAAAGGAGCACACAAAGAAAAGAAGACAACAACTACCTTACAAAATGCTTAATTTTAAAGCATCATCATAAATTACTCAGTGGATTACATAATTGTCCCCTGTGTCAATTCCTACATGAAAAGAATACAGAATCTCATAGAATTCTACACATTAAAAAAAGGAGCTAGTCACATAATTTTTCAAAGCATGATGAGAATAGTAGCCATGTTTCAGAGTATATTGTGACATACAGCTACTATTTCTAAATAACTAGTTTTGTTTTATTCCCTTTCCTCGGGCAGTATATTTCTTCTCTGGTAGGCTATCCCAGTTAATAGTAACAATTCAGAAACCTGAACTCCTCTGTAATTGTCTGTGCTCCCAAGCCCTCCAAATTGACTAGGTTATCAAATTATATCAGTTCTACCTCTAAAATGACCATCTCTTCTCTTTCAAATCTGAGTTTAAGATTTTGAACAATAAAATAATTTTTTAAAAAATATTTAATTATCTCTCATGTTGACCAATAAAAGCAGTTATTTAATTCCTATCTGATCTCACTCCTTTCCAATCCATAGTTTAGTATTAATTTTCTAAAGTATGGATAAGATAAAACTTGTCACTACCTCATTTAAAAGTTTTCAAAGATCAAGCCCTAAACTGTATGCATACATAACAAACATGTCATACTGTTTCATATCTCTAAAATTTCCTCTCCTTCTCTATTTGGGAGATTCCTATTCAATTCATCACAGTCAGGGGCACCTGTTACTTTGCAATAGCTTTCTGGTAACATCAAGCAGAGTACCATCTCTACCTTCTATTTCTATGCCTGTCACAGAATATCAGAGCTAAATATTACTAAGCCAGTAAATATTGCTGGGGCTTAGCACACAGCAAGAACTCAAAAAATAAAAATAGTTTGTCTTTTTACCAAACTCAGAAATAGTTATACAATGAGAGAATTATACATATTAAGAAGTTAATATTTAAATGCATGCTTTCATCGAAACAATTTTGACACAGAGATTGATACTCAGATACAGACATATATAACAAGGCACTCAGCCTTTGATCCATGAAAGAGAAAAACACATTATGGACAGTATTGTCATGTTGGACAGCTGAAGTTCAGTGTGGCTGAAGCAGAAGGGGATATCATAAGAGAAGTAAAATGTAGTTCACGTCAGTGGCTCTATTTTTTACTATAATGGAGAATGTAGATCTACAGTAAGCAAGAAGTCAATGGGCAGAGAAGCAGCGGTGAGAATGTACTTATGGTCTATGGGACCTTGGGTCTGGAGGCCCATTTACACCCCTGCTTTTCACATGGCTTTGATTGTTCAGCCTCCCTAGTGATTAAAAGAATAATAACTATTTCTGATGTAGAGGCAGAAGGGATTTGGAGAAAATACTATTTTAGTGTCAAGTGGAAAAGCAAACCTGACTTAATTATCAGACAAGACAAATCACCCCACCTCAGAAACTATGCTTAAACACAAGGAGATTTTAGCTTTAAAGAGTTGTGATAAGGTTCTTAGTTTTCACAAACCTCAAATTTTACCAGAATTTAAATTCTGATATTTGTCTATTTAATTCAACTAATATTATAAAAAATATCACTATAACAATGTTAAACATATATGCCTTCCAGAAATGGTTATAAGTTTTAAGGACATTTTAAGTAAGATAACATAATACAGAATGCCTAGCATGGTGCCTAAAACAGAGAACAAATTCATTAAATAGGTTTCTCTTTCTTTCCTTTCTTAATAATAATCTCTAGTGTAGTTTAACCATTAGAGAAATATTTTTAAGTATTTAAAAAGCAAAACTTCCAAACTCATTTCATGACCTAGAAAAATTCATGCTAATGACAAAAATGACATCATAGCTAACAGAAAAGGATAATGAGTGACCTAATTAGTAGTGAGAAATTCCTTAAATTCAGTCCTCACCAAAGCTCTAATCCCACTTCCCTCCAAGACGGGAGGGTAAAAAGATACTTACCACTAGGCTGCATAGTCAATGAACTAAAAACTGGTCAAGGTGTTAAGAAGTTTGGGATTTATCCCTGGATCCACCAATACCTCGCTCTGACCACTGATAAGACAGTTTCTCTGTATGTTAATTTCTCCATCTGTAAAATGGGGGTGGGGAGGAAAGGGGAACATTTATTACCCTGTAAAGTACTGAGACTTTCAGCTATTAACAAACAAGGCTACATTATAAGAAAATGAGGATAGTAAAATATGTATTTTTTGCCTATTAGAATATCTCAGGGTGGGATAGTACCTTATAGCAAGTACTACAGGTTTAATTTAACTAAGCCTTAATATCCAGAGATAAAGATATTTGCTACATGCAGTTCCATGCAAATGTTGAATATAAATATAGTTCCAGTTAACCAAATTAAGCCAGAACAACCAAAAGATACTAAACACCGTTACCATGATACTATGAATTGATCGTGTTCCCACAAAATTCATATGTTAAAGTTGTAATCTCCAATGTGACTGTGTTGGGAGATAGGACTTTTAAGGAAATAACTAAGATTAAATGAGGTCATAGGGGTAGGCCCTAATCTGACAGGACTGGTATCCTTATAAAAAGAGAAAGAGAGACCAGAGATATCTCTCCCTGCTCTCCTCCCCACAAGCACATACAGAGAAAACGGCCAGGTGAGGACACCTGTCTGTAAGCCAAGGAGAGATGCCTCACCAGAAACCAGCCCTGCTAACACCCTGATCTTGGACTTCCAGAATTAGGAACTGTGAGAAAATAAATTTCTGTTATTTCAGCCACCCAGCCCGTGGAGTTTTGTTATGGCAGCCCTCCCTGACTAATACACAGGGGTCACAGGACAAAGAGACTATAGTAATTCTTTGAGAGTACTTCATGCAACAGTCATCAATTTCCAAGTTGCTCTAAAGAACCTTCACTCTTTCTTTTACAAAATAAAAACAAAAGAAAATAAAATACTGAACTGGAAGTTCAATTTATCCTGTTTTGAATCTTAACTCTATTTTTCCTTAATTGCTTTAGGCAGGTAACTTAATTGCACTGAGCCTCAGGTTTTTATCAGTAAAAAAAAAAATGGGAATGGTAACACTAATGCTACTTGCTTCACTGGGTTGTTGTGAAGAACAAATAAAAAGATGGCTTTTAAAGTGCATAATACAGATAATGCAGATTATTAAGGAAGAACTTGCTGTTTACTACCTTGCTCAGAGAGAAAACTCATACTGTGAATAACACAATGTACTCGCCAAAAGGACATCAGGACCTTGAAGGATTCTAATTCTCACAATCTGAGTAACTACTCTAGGAATATCTGCTACAATTACTTTTAATTACTTCTAATTTGCTTCTTTTCCCTTTGGCTTCCTTTTACTGTTGACTGGGACCTTTAAAAATTAAGGTAATGTGATCTTCTTGGGGGAAATGAAAGCGCCTATATTTATTTTAAAACACAGTAATGACACTAAGAGGCTGGAGTAAGAAGAGTAACCTCAATCCTTCGATGTTCAGAGCTCCGATGTCCAGTAGTTTCTGGAACATCCTAGAAAATATAGTCTTTGATTTCTGATAAAAGAGTGCAAGAGCATAGACTAGTAACACCTAAAGCAGTGCCGTTCAATAGAACTTTCAGTGATGATGGAAATGTTCTGTATCTCCATTGTCTACTGGGCAGCCACTAGCCACATGTGACTATTCAGCAGGTGAAATGCATCTAGTGTGACTGAAGAGCTGCATTTTAATTGTATTTAATTTTTATTAAATTTAACTAGATGCATGTCCAGTGGCTACTCTATTGAACAGTGCAGATCTAGACAGTGTAAAGATTCTAGTATTTCTGGAAACCCTTGAAAGGTAATAAGCAACAGAAAAATCTACAGGGCTGTGGAAGCATCCTTTTGAAATATGACAAAACAATCACCATAGGTTATACTTTGAAGCAAGAAACAGTAGAAAAAAATTCTTCATATACTGTGATATTAAGAAAAAATTCAGCTGTAAATTATCACTTGTATATTAAAATAACAATAATTATTAGCATTATATAGTTCATATTTTAAGTGTTTACTATGTGACAGATATTGTGCTAGGTATTTCAATAACACCATCCTCTCCAGTTTGATACCACTTAGTATGGTATCATTACCCCTTTTTAGAAATGAGGAAATGATACCAGGGAGGTGATTAACTTTCTAAAAGGTTAGAAGAAAAGGCAGGATTTGAATACAAACTATGCTTTTAACATCATTCTCTCTCTCCTTAAAACAAATAAATAAATGATAAAGAAGCCCTCTAATTGCTTCTAACATAAAATAGCCTGCTTGGGAAGAACTACAACCAGGTGTGAATGTGGATGTTCTACCCATTTTACTACAGTGAAAACTGAACCACTAATATTCATTAGCTTGATCTGGACACTGAATAAGATTAGGCATAGTCTGGGATTTAATGAGGTAAAATTAGGTTAAACAAAGGATGTCCATAGGTGCCATGTTTTATATATTCACAGAGCTTGGAAAATACAAAAGTAATGCAGGTTTACATGCTGGGGAAGGAAGGGAGGAAGAGACCAGGAAGGAAGAATGCTTCCCCCAGAAATGAAAACCGGAGAAATATTAAACATACTTCTGAAAACCCATTACAAGACAGAACTCTTTCAGTGTTAGGTAACGGTGTAGTTTTAGTAAGCCATAATCCTATGCCAACATGCACAGAAATCAAACTGAAACGTTGGGAACAGGACTGTCCCACTGTGGTCATGGAGGACAAGCTACAGGGGAGACTGGAGACTGATCTGAGATGTGCCACTGATCAGCCACTCTCTTCTTAGCAAGCATTCCCAGTGCCTCTCAAATGATGCTCTGCCTCCAGCTCTCCATTCACTTGTTCCATTCAGAGATGAGTGTGATGAGATGGTAATATTCCTCTGGGATGATCCCCCAGAAGAGCGGCGGTAGGGAGGTAAGCTAGGTAATCACTTTCTTAAAGAGACCAGTGAATTCTGTCTTGTACGTGCAGCAGATGTGAACAAAGAAGATGGAGCAGCTCTCTCTTGGTGATCGTCCCTTCCCCCACTCTCTCTGTAGCAATTATGCATCTCTGCACAGGCACATAGAGAAGAATCCCCAGAGAATATCACTATTTCCTTTAACAAGCAAAGCAGCAAACAATACGTGGCTAATGAAAATGCAGAAAAACCATGACTACGTTTGTCTTACAGGCCATCCTAGTAGGCTTCAACTATGTATGATGTTTACCCTTTCCAGAGGCTTACAGAGGTGTGATCCAGAGCATAGAAGAAGCTAATGCTTTTTAGAATGCTTCTGGCTCATGCTTCTTGAACAGGGAAGATTACTAACACCAATGGTGCCACATCATACTTCCTAGAAATGCATAGTATATTTGGACAACGGCCCGTAGTTTATTGCAGATGTAAAGGGGTAGGGTAAGCTACAGAGACGAATGACAGGAGATGAGAATAGGTAATGAATGAGATGAGAATAGGTAAGTAGGTAGGCAGCAACTTGTAAAGAGACTTGTCCGACATACTAAGACAACGGTATATTATATATTGAAGCATTTGGTGTCACCCCAAAGATTATGTTAGACACCCAATATCAAGATTTCATTTATTATTGGTATTTTATATCTATAAAGGGGTTTTAACATTTTTCACAGACTTTTACATACATTATTTCCAGTGTTCATACAGTTTCAACCCTTACATGTTTACCAAATTCTGATACTGATTACGAACTTATGATGTAGTAAGAAGGGCAAAATTTAGAGGCTAAAGATCTAGGAATAAATCTTGCCATTCAGAGTTAAGATTTTGAATGTCTTGTAACCCTGCATTGTTTCCATATAACAGGAATAGCAATAGTACCACTTCATAAGGTTACTGTAAAAACTGTATGAGATAACCATGTGAAGAGTACTTCACAAACTGGAGAGAGCTGTGTAAGTGACGTGCCAGCCTTGTTAAAACTGCAGGATTAAGTTGGCAAGAAAGGGTGAGATTCTTTTATTCACTCTAGTCACTTTTTGTGACACATACATTCATACACAGCCTAATAGAGGATAACTCTCTATTTCTATTACGTATAAATACAGGTTCTGACCTTTTCGAGGATCTGATTTTTGCATGGTACCATCAGCTATACCAAATAGGAAATCATTTCTCTTTAGTAAGATGGAGAAATCTAGAAGCAAAAGAGAAAAAATTAGAAATGTGGACAAACTATTGTAGATAAAAGAAGACGCACAGTGAAGTTAGGATTTTATCAGAGGAAACCAGCAGTCTGGACATCAGACAGGCCTTTCCAAGGGCAGTGATTTGGTTATGTTTCCAATTTCCAGGATCCTTCCCTCAGCTTTGTAGGTTCAGAATCCTAATTATGTCAAAAACAGAATAGACTCTTGACAGATCTTTGGTCATTAAACAATGATGGGTAAACTAGAATGTTCATTTATTAATTTACTGTGAGAAATTTAACAGCCACATGGACTAGAATATTGTACACTGAAAACTACAAAACACTCTTGAAAAATATTAAAGAAAACATAAATATTTCAATGTCTCTGGTTATATTTTGCTCGCTTGTTTGTGTTGTTGATTAGGTTCCACTTATAGGTGAGATCACATGGTATTTGTCATTCACTGCCTGGCTTAGAACAAACTGACAGTAATCAGAGGGGAGGAGGAGGGCATAATGGGGAAAATAGGGGGAAGGGTCATCAAGGAACATGTATAAAGGACACATGGACAAAGCCAAAGGAGGGTACAATCGAGGGTGGGAAGTGGGGATGGGTGGGGTGGGGGGAGTGGTGGGAGGAAGTAGAGACAACTGTATTTGAACAATAAAAAAAGTTAGAGTAGGCTTAAAAATAAGTAAATAAATAAACTTGAAAATCCCCAAGACTCAGTAGATGGTGTCAAATGGTCAATGGTAATATTAAAATGGAAAAAAATAAATAAATGGAAAGACATCTATATTCATAAACTAGAAGACTAATATTGTTAAGATGACAATAATACCCAAAGCGATCTAAAGACTCAATCCCTATCAAAATCCCAATGTTTTTTTTTTTTTTGCAGAAACATAAAAAGTCATCTAAAATTCACATGGATTAGGAATTTCAAAGAACCCCAAATAGCTTAAACAATCCTGAAAGTGAAGAACAAATTTGGAAGACTCACACCTCCTGATTTCAAAATTACTACAAAGCTACAGTGATCAAAACAGTGTGATATGGGTATAAGGATGGATATATAGACAAACTGAATAGAAGAGAGGGCCCAGAAATAAACCATAACTTACACAGTAGAATGATTTTCAACAAAGGTGCCAAGACCATTCATGGGAAAAAAATACTCATTTCAGCAAATGATGATGGGAAACCTAGATACCCACATGCAAAAAAAGAGGAAGAAGGGACAAAGAGGCATTGGAGACCAAAAAAAAAAAAAAGTATGTCTAGTTGCCTGGATTCCGAGGTTGTCTTTTTTAATTCCAGAAATTTAGCTTTCAGGACACAAAATGCCTTTCTCTACTTTCTCAGCTTTAGACCCAGCAATTTATCCCTTAATTAAAATCTACTTTAATTCTTCCTCATTTTAAGTCTCTAGGGTTTGTTGGACCAGGGTTAGTGGCAGACTTTATTTCAGAGAACAATTTTATATAGTAGCACTAGTTCAGAGAACTCCAGATATTTATTTCATCAAAATCACTGACAGGTGAGTTCTGGCCAATATGGAGGCATAGGCAGAAACACTTTGCTTCCTCATATAACCAAAAGAAGGATAACAACTGATTTAAAAACAAAGAACAACCAAAACTGCCAGAAAATCATTTGCATGGAAGTCCAACAACCAAGGAGTTAAAGAAACAATCATCCAGACTGATTCTGTCTCGGTGCACTGAGACAAAGAAATATGGCCCAAATGAAAGACCAGATCAAAACCCAGAAAAAGAACTAAGTGATGAGGAGATAGACAACTTATCTAATGCAGAGTTCAAAACACGGGTAATCAGGATGCTCACAGAATTGATTGAGGTCAGTCACAAAATGAAGGAAGAAATGAAGGATATACAAAGTGAAATAAAGGAAAATATACAGGGAACCAACATCGAAGAGAAAGAAAGTGGAACTCCAATCAACGATTTGGAACAAAAGGAAGAAATAAGCATCCAAACAGAACAGAATGAAGAAACAAGAATGCAAAAAAAATGAGGAGAGGCTTAGGAAACTCCGGGACAACTTTAAGCGTTCCAATATCCGAATCATAAAGGTACCAGAAGGAGAAGAGGAAGAGCAAGAAATTGAATACTTATTTGAACAAATAATGAAGAAAAACTTCCCTAATCTGGCGAAGGAAATAGACTTCCAGGAAGTCCAGGAAGCCCAGACAGTCCCAAAGAAGTTGCACCCAAGGAGGAACACACCAAGACACATCATAATCAAGTTACCCACGATTAAAGATACCCAAGATTAAATCTTAAAAGCAACAAGAGGAAAGGAGAGAGTTTCCTACAAAGGAGTTCCCATAAGGCTATCAGTTGATTTCTTAAAAGAAACCTTATAGGCAAGAAGGGGCTGGAGAGAAGTATTCAAAGTCATGAAAGGCAAGGACCTACATCCTAGATTACTCTATCCGCAAAGCTATCATTTAGAATGGAAGGGCAGATGAGTGCTTCCCAGATAAGGTCAAGTCAAAGGAGTTGTCACCACAAAGGCCTTATCATATGAAATGTTAAAGGGACTTATCTAAGGAAAAGAAGAAGATCAAAAACATTAAGAGTAAAAAGACAACAAACTCACAACTATCAACAACTGAACCTGAAAAACAAAAACTAAGCAAACAACTAAAACAGCAACAGAATCACAGAAATGGAGATCACATGGAGGGTTATCAGTGGAGGGAGTGTAAATAGGGGGAAAAGGTACAGGGAATAAGAAGCATAAATGGTAGGCACAAAATAGACAGGAGGTTAAGAATAGTATAGGAAATGGAGAAGCCAAAGAACTTATACATACAACCCATGGAATGAACTAAGAGGGGGAGGAAATGCTGGAGGGTGCGGGGCAGTGCAGGGAGGAGGGTGATAAAGGGGAGAAAAAAATTGGGACAACTGTAATAGCATAATCAATAAAATACACTTAAGAGTCACTGATAGGTGTCTAACCGGTGCAATACTCTAACACAGAGCAGTGATTCATAACTTTTTCCTACCCTGACATATCTGAAGAATATAAAACACTTTATCAGTGAGGGAAGGCTCCCTGAAAGCACTGATTTTCAGCAAGGGGGTAGGAATTAGGATTAATTTGATGGGAAGGGAGGCTCCACCAGGTGAAGGTTTTTCAGAATCTCTGTGGGTATGTGCATAAGTAGAAAAAGCACCTCCCCAGTCCATATGCTTCTCCCATTGCTCTTCCCCCTGCGCTCGAGCAGTGTTGTCCAACAGAAATATAATTCAAGCCAAGCATGTCAGTTTAACTTTTCTATAATAATCAGAGTTTTTTAAAGTTAAAAAAGATAAAAATTATTTTAATTATGCATTTTAATTAACACAATATATTAAAATATCATTTCAGCCAGTAACCATTATAAAAATCAGTGAAAATATTGTACATTCCTTTTTATATTGTCTTCAAAATCTGGTGTGTAGTATTATATATCTCAAATCAGATGCTAAATTTTTATTAGAAATACTTGACCTGTATTCAAATTATATAAATTTATAGTTGAAAAAGATTCATATAAGTTATTCAAAACATACTTAAAATTTTTCCAGTAACTAAATCAAGAATCAGTTTTTACATTTAAATTTAATAAACAAGATTTAAAATTGGTACTTCAGTCACACTAAACATGTGGCTATTGTGTTAGACAACCCACACCTAGAGGAAATAAATAACAAAATTAAATTTTAAGCACTGATTATGTGCCAAGCATGGTTCTAAATGTCTGTACTAAATTTTTCAATTCTCACAACTCAGTAAGATAGATATTATTATATTATCTTATTTTATTGATGAGGAAACTAGTGCAGAGATATATAATTTGCACAAAGTTACACAGTTAGTAAGTGGTGGAGCTTGGATTCAAAGCAAGGTAAGTTGGCCCACTTCTTGTTTCTGAAGCTTAAGGTTTTTCCAGGAAAATTGGGCTATTTAGTATGCCCTAGGAATAAACACAGTATTTTACCTATGTTTGATTAGAGGCCCCCAGCACCGGCTGATTTTCTCCATCATATGTCCTATCTTGATTGCATGGACTTTTGTCAATATAGTCCTCACAGCTTGTTAAAGAAATCCACGTAACATAAAGACAAATTCTATCTGACTAAAACTCATTTAAAAGACATGTACTGTCTCTTAAAAATACGAGATTTTAAAAATATGAGTAAATACCCAGCTACTTATCAGCCCTGGAAAATAGGGAAGAGTACCATCAAAGAATCAGAAATTTTGAAGAATTTCTGTAACATACAATCTAAACAGAGCTATATAATGGAGAAAATCAATCCATTGCTGACAGCCTCTAACCAAACATAGGTAAAGGATTCTATTTACTCCCAGGGCATACTAAATAAATCAACTGTCCTGGGGAAAAACCCAGGCTAAGAAACAAGAAGTGGGAGTTGATGGAAAGTAATGAGATACCTGAGATTTTAAGACCTGTGCCAGCTAGCATCTCACTCATTTAAAAAATAATTATTTTATTGTTGTTCAATTACCGTTGTCTGTATTTTTTCCCATATCTCACTCTTAATCAAACAAAGCTCCTAGCTGCACTGTTTATCATGAGGCATAAAATGTACAGTATCTTTTAAAATTAATTTTAAAGATACTTTAAAAGGAGAAAAAGACAACAAAGACTACCATAAGGAACCTACTCTAAATGTGACATCGAAAAAAGCTAAACCAATGGCACCTCAGGATGCAATGGGATGCGTTAGGGTTAGAAATGACTGGGTAGGAGCACAGACAGTACAAAGAGATCCAAATAATGAATAACCTGGTAAATAAAATTCTTTATAGGAACAAAGCAATGCAAACAGAAAAGCTGTAATTTAATTATAAATATTTGAAACGTATTGGCACTCCTGGTTTCCAAATTAATTTAAACCTCTTTCAGAAAAGTCCTAAATAATCACCAGAAAAATTTCAATACAGCTGGATAGGCAGAGGGACATATAAATAGATATGTAATATTTACAAGTAATGGTAAAACTCAGGAGGTGAACATAAAGTTTTTAATTGCAAAATCCTTTTAATTTTGTTGTATGTTTGAAACTTTTCACAAGTAAAAAAGAGTACTTTAAAATATCTCAGAGAAGCTGCTGTCTCAAAGCTCAACATTGGGAAACAGTGAAAAGTTGGGTAGGCTAGAACAAAGAGACTAAAAGGAAAGAACCAACATCGTTTTTAGCACTTTTACATATGTGACCATTTCAACACAACAAATCTGAAAGGTAAGTCATATTATCTCCATTACACACACATACCCCACCCCACCCCTAAGTCTCAGAGAATACCTTAATTGGTGAATACTAAACCTGGGGTCAAAATATGTATATAGGTTTAAAAAATCTTCCTAAAATCTAAATCTATCTTTATCATTTATTTTCCACAAGTATCTAAGAAAGTAATTCTATCCCAGCTTTACTTGAAGCAATTTAAATAAGAACCTGTGAAATATATTTTATAAAACATATTTTTACAATATACTATACAAAATATAAATGACTTCTAGTTTTACTCCTTTATAATTTTCAAAGTTAACTAACATATTATCTTATTTGTGTTACAGTTATTTGTATACATCTTTTACAGTTCTTTTAGCACTATAATTCCCTTGAAATTAGGATCCATATCTGATTCATTTCTACACTCTTTCTAATGGAACCATGGACAGTTAGTTTAATGAATGTTTACTTACAGAAAGGATGTGATCCTCACAATAGATACAACAAGGTAGCTAGGACACCGACTCACATTATCCTTACACTTGAAGAAACAAAGGCAGAGTAAACTGATGCTATTTCTTAGCTAAAAAGCTCATTTGCTGGGCTAAGGCTCCAGTCTTTTCCTATTGTACCACCAACTCAAAGACACTAAGCCTGATTCTCCAACTGAGAGTCTGGCAGGGTGGCCAAAGGAAAAAACTTTAATTAGCCCAGACTGGGCGTGGCTCAGATGGTTGGGATTGTCCTGCAAAGTGAAAGGTCACCAGTTCTTTTCAGGTCAAGGCACAGGCCTGGGTTGTGGGCTGAGTCCCCAGGGTCAGAGTGCGTAGGAGAGACAACCAATCAATGTTTCTCTCTCGCATTAATGTTTCTTTCTTGCATAGATATTTCTCTCCCTCTCTTTCTCCCTCCCTTTCCCTCTCTCTAGTAATAAACAAATAAAATCTTTAAATAAAGAAAAAGCTTTAGTTATATTATTTTTTAAATGTTTGGAAAACCCTAAAATATGGATCTTAATGTGAATATAAAATGTTGGTAAACGTTCTGATATCTCTCTGTTTTACTGGGACAGAGTGGTAGAAGGAAAATAAAAATGATTCTTAAAAATCCTATACTTGGTTGTAAGTTACCTAAAAGTCAACAAAAACAGAAGTTAAAAATATAACATCTGCCCTGGCTGGTGTAGCTCAGTGGATTGAGCGCGGGTCTGTGAACCAAGGGATCGCAGTTAGATTCCCAGTCAGGGCACGTGCCTAGGTTGCAGGCCAGGTCTCCAGTAGGGGGTGCATGAAAGGCAACCACACATTGATGTTTCCCTCTCTTTCTACTTCCCTTCCCCTCTCTCTGAAAATAAATAAATAAAATCTTTATAAAAAATATATAACATCTAAGATTTATACTCAGCTCATGGTAGCAATTCCATGTATATATGTTATTTCACATGATTTTCTATAATATCTAATAAGAGATTACTATTATCCCATTTCACCAATGAGGAAATGTCAGTTAGAGTTAGTAGGTGGCTGAACTAGGATTTTAAACAATCTAGATCATGCTCTTTGCAGTATACTATGCATAGTATACTTTGCAGTAGACTTTGGTTTGCTTCCACAAAACTAACCAAGAGCCTTCTGATTGACCTCTCTCTACTTCCATTCCATCATATGTATGGCAACCAGAGTAGCCCTTGTAAAGTAAAAAGTCAATCATAGTGCTTCTCTGTTGAAAATCCTTCAAGGGATTCATGTAGCCTATAGAATGAAATCCATTGAAGGCCTTGGCATTGTATGTGTAGCCCTTCAAAACCTAAATCCTTTAAGAACTGGCCCAATTACTTACTTCTCCAACCTCATCTACCCATTTTCTCCTTCTTCTTACCTTCCTCCCCTAAGTTATTCTAAACGGCCTACTGTCCCTCAACTCATCTATAATGAAGTCCCTTTTCCCGTTATACATTCAATTTGTCAGCTTACAACTCATCCTTCAAAATTTAGCTCAGAAATCAATGTTTCTCCTCTTTCTCAGCCTTCTTAGCACCTTTCCTTAGATAATCATTTCTTCTTTTGTGCTATGTTGATATCGGGTTCTATTTACAACATTTAAATATAGTATTACAATTATTTGTTTATATGCCTCTACATCCTATTTGACAGTGAAGCTCTAAGGGATGTTTTATTCGTGTTTACATCCCTAAGGTCTAATACACTGCCTGACAATAGTAGGCATGTTGACTTAAATTCAAAGCCACTCAATTAGAAAGTACAAAAGTGTGAAAAAAGGATTTTGATTTTGCAAAATATAACTGTTTCAAAGGGGGTGGGGGAAGCCTGAAATCCTTTAACTGAACTGCCTATAACAACGGCAGTTGCCCTGAAGGCCCCTGCTAGCACTCTGTGCCCCAGCTGGGCCTCCAGAAGGTTCATTACTTTCATATTACCATTGTGGCAATTTATTAATGAGCTCAGTGCAAGCAAGGTAAATTGAAATGACAGCTCTGGCAACTAACATCTCTTATTTATCACTAGAGTTGGTCCCTCACTAGTGATGCCATAGATAAAACAGCATTTATAGAGCTTCTTATAAGAGACCAGCAAACTCTGTGACTGGCACTAAGGGGAATCCAAAAAGGTACAGGTTCTAATTAGGATAGGCAAAGATTGTGTTGTTAAAAAATAACTCAAAACTGAAAATCACAGATGTCCATTAGAAGTAATGATAAAGGACTCATTATGTAATTCATCATTTATGGGTCAATTGCCTATTGAAAGGCTAACTGAAATGCCACTGTAGCTTTCTCGTTTCACCCAGATGAGAAGGAAACCAAGAACCAGTAATAGGCTTTCTAGCAGAAGGAAGGTCTGTAAAACTAAAGCCCTAACCCTCCAAAAGTTTAAAGACTCCTGGGTCCTAGAAGAAAACATAGGCAGTAAAATCTCAGACATTGCTTACAGCAATATTTTATTTGATACATCTCCCCAGGCAAGGGAAACAAAAGAAAAAATAAACAAATGGGACTACATCAAATTAAAAAGCTTTTGCACAGCAAAGGAGACCATCAACAAAATAAAAAGACAACCCACAGAATGGGAGAACATATTTGCCAATACATCTGATAAGGGGTTGATATCCAAAATTTATAAAGAACTTATAAAACTCAACACCAAAAAGCAAACAATCCAATTAAAAATGTGCAAAGGATCTGAATAGACACTTCTCCAAAGAGGACATACAGATGGCCAATAGACATAGGAAAAGATGCTCAATGTCACTAATCATCAGAGAAATGCAAATTAAAACCACAATGATATTATCACCTCACACCTGTCAGAATGGCTATCATCAGTAAATCTACAAACAAGTGTTGGCAAGGACGTGGAGAAAGGGGAACCCTTTTGCACTGTTGGTGGGAATACAGACTGGTACAATCACTGTGGAAGGCAGTATGGAGATACCTCAAAAAATTAAAAATGGATCTTCCTTTTGATCCAGTGATCCCACTTCTGGGAATATATCTGAAGAAACCTAAAACCCTAATTTGAAAGACTATAAGCAACACTATGTTCATTGCAGCATTATTTACAATTGCTAAGATATGGAAGCAGCCCAAGTGTCCATCAGTAGATGAGTGGATAAAACAACTATGGGACATTTACACGATGGAATACTACTCAGCTGTAAAAAAGAAGAAAATTCTACCCTTTGCGACAGCGTGAATGGACCTGGAAAACATTATGCTAAGTGAAACAAGCCAGTCAGGGAAAGACAAGTACCATATGATTTCACTTACATGTGGAATCTAATGAACAAACACAACTAACAAGCAAAACAGAGACAGACTCATAGAAAACAGGATGACAGCTATGGGTGGGGGGATAGGGCGTGGAGGGATTGAGCAAAAAGGAAAAAAGACTCATGGATGTGGACAACAGTGTGGTGATTACAGGGGAGGGGAGTATAAGGGGTTAAATGATAATGGAAAAAACACAATAAAATTTTTTTTTAAATAAGTAAAAAAATAAAGGTTTCTTGGTACCAGAGCATCCCTACCAATGCTTTAAAGGTACTCTCCTGAGATAAAGCCACATTATAAGCTGTTAACACAATAAAAGTACCATATTTTGCCATGTATAATATGCACTTTTTGCCCAAATTTTTTAGGAAAAAATAAGGATGCCATTATACATGGGTATAGTGATCACATACCATGGTTATAATACTGGGCATAATAATCCTGTGTATAACACACACAAAAACATCGGTGCACTTTATACACAGTGAAATGCAGTGAACTTTATAGTGCAACTAAACACAATTATGGTTTAAAAGAAGAAACAGAAATGGCAGAAAATCCTGTGGATATTAAAAGATAACACATATACACACTGTCTTCCACTAATGACTACAGTACCTCCAGGTAACTATTTCGGCTTCTTAGGGCTGCCGTAATAAAGTACCATATATTGAATGTAATAAACAACAGAAATTCATCCTCGCACAGTTCTAGAGGCTAGAAATCTAAAATAAAGACATTGCAGTCATGTTCTCTCTGAAGTCTGCAGGAGAAGCTCCTTCTTTGCTTCTTCCAGCTTCTGGTTGCCGCAGCAAACCAATAAAGATTTTGGTAATGATGAGAGTAGAGTGCTGCTCTAACAAGAACTTAAAACTGAGGAAGTAGCTTTGGAATTGGATAAGTAGAGGATTGAAAGAGAAAACCTAGACTACCTTGAAGAGATGGTAGGTAGAAATATGAACATTACAGGTGCTTCTAGTGAGGCCTTAGAAGGAAATGATGAACATGTTATTCGACACTGGAGGAAAAACACTTCTTGTTAAATTGGCAGAAAATGTGTCTGAACTGTGTCCAGTCATTGGGTGGACTTGGAAATTATGAACTTAAGATATTTATTTAGTTGAGGAGATTTCTAAGTAAAGTGTTGAAATTGCGGCCTACTTTTTCCTTGGTGCTTATAATGAAATATGAGAAGAGATGAACTGAAGAATAAACTGTTAAGCAAAAAGGAACCAGCACTTGATGATTTGGAAAATTCTCTGGCTATCCAAACAGTGTGCTCTGGAAACAGGGACAAGGGTGTGGCTGGACAATCACTTGCCTGACTCATGGATACAATTAACCATTGCAGAATTAGAAATAGAGATGTGGATATATATCTATATCTACATCTATAGATATATATCCACACATACCTGGTTACCCAGGAAAGATCTGTGGAGGACCCTCTTATCAGATGGTTTGGACCCCATGAATTACATGGGAGACTGAAAAGTTTTTGAGAATTTCATACCAGCAGAAGTGCTTCAAGCTTTATCCATTCATCTACTGATGGGCACTTAGGTTGCTTCCATATCCTGGTTATTAATTAGTAATGCTGCAATGAACACAGGGGTATGTACATCTTTTTGAATTAGTGTTTTGGATTTCTTTGGATATATACTCAGAAGAGTAATTGCTGGATTGTATGGCAGCTCTATTTTTAATTTTTGGAGGAATCTCCACACTGTTTTCTATAGTGGCTGCACTAATACACAATCCCTCCAACAGTGTAAGGGGTTCCCTTTTCTCCACATCCTCGCCAACACTTGCTGTTTGTTTATTCACTGATAGCCATTCTGACAGGTGTGAGGTGATATCTCATTGTGGTTTTAATTTGTATTTCCCTGATGACTAGCAATGTTGAGTACCTTTTTACGTCTACTGGCCGTTTGTGTGTCCTCTTTGGAGAAATTTCTATTCAGGTCCTCTGCCCATTTCTTTTTTTTTTTTTGCTTTTTATTAACCATTGTCCACTTTTTAATTGGATGTGTTCTTGGTAAGTCATATGAGTTCCTTATATATTTTAAATATTAACCCCTTATTGGATGTATCATTTGTGAATATCTTCTCCCATTCAGTAGGTTGTCTTCTCATTTTGTTGGGTTCCTTTGCTGTGCAAAACTCTTTAGTTTGATGTAGTCCCATTTGATTATTTTTTGAATCCCAAAGAAATAGCACAAAAATTATTTTAATTTTACAACCTTTAAAAGATAAGCCTGTATTTTAGAACAACTTTAGATTTACAGGAGATCTGCAAGGATAATTCACAGTTCCCATATAATCTGCACACAGATTCCCCTATTATTAATATCTTACATTAGTATGATACATTTATTACAATTAATTGATATATTGTTAACTAAAGTCCACATTTCCACATTTTATTGAGATGTCCTTGGTTTTTACCTAGAACCCTTTTTCTGCTCCAGGATCTCAATTAGGAAAACACATTACATTTGATTGTCATGCCTCCTTGGGTTCTTCTTGGCTGACAGTTTCTCTACTTTCCTTGGTTGATGACCTTCACAGTTTTGAGGAATATTCATCAGGCATTTTGCAGAATTCCCCTCAACTGGGATTTGTCTGATGTTCTTCTCATGGTTAGACTCGAGTTACAGGTTTTAGGGAGGAAGACCACTGAGGTAAAGTTCTAATATTTTTAATTCAATTATTTCCTGGATCGTAAGCTCACTGAGGGGAGGAATCACATCTAATTCTCGCCTTTGTATACTTACTAGGTATCTGGCAAATGTTTGTTGCTTAAGAATGTACACCAAAGGTTAAGGAGGTACAGAAACTTTGCAACTTATTGAATATAAACACTAGCTCTAAGAAGAAAACTGTTCATATATTTGCTCAAATTAAAAATAATCATGACTCTGATTCACTGAAGTGTTCTAGGATTTTTCTAGTTTGCTTCCATTTTTTGTTGAGATAGGATATATTAAAAAAGTCAATTCTTTTTTTTTAAATCCTTACTTGAGGATATGTTTATTGATTTTAGAGAGAGGAAGGTGGGGAGAAGTGGAGGAGAGGGAGAGAGTGTGAGAGAGGGAGAGATGGAGAGAGAAATATCTATCAGTTGACTCTCCTACATGCCCTGACTGGGGATCAAACCTGCAACCTAGGTATGTGCCCTGACTGGGAATCAAACCTGTAACTTTTTTATTTTCTGGTGTATACAGGATGATGCTCCAACCAACTGAGCCACCCTGCCAGGGCAAGAGGTGAGTTCTTATGAGTAAACCTTGCCTCCTTCACTGATAAAGTCTCGGAATTCTGTAACACTGCTTGAGGGGAGTGTGCCATATGTTGCTGTGTATAATGCGCTCCTATGTATAATGTGCACCCGTGTTTTTGTGCGCATTATACATGGGACTATTATACCCATGGTATGTAATCATTATACCCATGTATAATGCCCATCGTTATTTTTCACTCAAAAGTTTGGGCAAAAGTGTGTGCATTACACATGGCAAATATGGTACATGGTGAAATGGAAAGGGCATTAGAGTTGAAGTCAGGCTAATCTGGATTTGAAACTGAGGCCTATCACTTATAAATTGTATGATCTTGGCAGAGAGCTTTGAGTCTCAGTTTCTTTATGTATAAAATGGAGCTAATAACACCTATATGCAGGTGGGTGAGAAAAATGTATGTTTACATGTTGCAATGTGACTGACAGTTACTCAAAAAAGGTTATTCTCTTTCTTAGTTATCATGTTACACAGAGTTGGTATGCTTTTACTACATTCTGGAATAAGACAGGATATGTATAAATAAAGTAACAGATGCTGGTTATTACTTTTATAGTGGATAAATTCTAAAACAATTTCATGTGCCTTTACATTTTTTCAGGTACTTAATATGTGCCTGATATATAGCAGTCACTCAAATGTTCTGATGATTCTTTTATCAGATTTCTTGAACCAAGAGTCAAATGAATCAAATCCCAGTTTTCATGACTCTGGAAATTTCCCTTTTTTAGGCATCCGTTTCTGCACTGAGTAACTGACCTAACAGTCACAGAACCTGAGAGCTGTAAATCTTAAGAGATCACTGGCTGCAACTGCCTCTTGCCTAAATCAGAGCCCGTGAGTGGCAGACAGAGACGTGAACTGGGACTCAACCACTAAGCCAGAATTCTGTCCACATATCATGCCGCTTACAAGGTCTCTTTCATCTTCTTACCTATGAAATATTGGAGATTGAACGACTGATCGTTAGAATATCATCCAATTCTGAAAATATATTAACAGCAGCCTAAGTTCTATTTTTATTAAAGCCAGTATATACAGTGTAAACAAAATTGTCAATATTAACCCTAGTTACATTTTTGAGAAATGATAATATAGACAGCAAAGGGTTAAAATTCTTTCAACTGTGTTGATATATCAAATGTTTAAAAATAGAGAGGCTCTATTTTGTAGTTTCCCTAACTCCATTTCTCTATAATTAAATGGAATTATAATTACTGGCCCACAGAACTAGTAGATTGAATTACTACTATTCTGAGATACCCACTTATCTATCATCTTGGTGTCCCTTACTGTACCTCAGAGCACAATGATTTGTTGTTGTTATCCAATGGTCTCTTTGTAGTGTTCTTCCTTTATCTGCCTAGGAACTTTCACACTGCTGCCTGTTCCTTTCTTTTTGAAAGTTAACTGTTGTTCCCTTGACATTCAAAACACCACTTCTTCCTAACTTTTGCTTATAATACAATGATTCAGAGTATGGCTTACTGGCCAAGAGCGCAGACTTTGGATCTGGAATGCCAGAGTTCAAATCTTGGTTCTACCGCTTGGTAACCCTGTCACCTTGGACAGATTACTTAACTCTGGGAGGACTATATGTGTTTTTATGCATATAAATATGCATAGTAAATGCTTTATAGATACTTGCTGTTATTTTTGTTTTCCTTCTTAGTCTCTTCCTTAACTGTACTTCTTTGACCTCCACATACTCCACCTAGGAGATTCCATCCATTCAATATGGGTCTTTTCTTCTATCTGAAAGGCCTTCTTTCTTCTATCTGGTGAATTCCTTCTCAACCTTTAAGATCCAGTTAAATGTCTGTCTGCCTCTCTTTCTCTCTCAGAGTCCTTCCAAAGATCATCTTCCTCCTTCTACCCTGGCAGTCAGCTGTTCCTGCCCTTGTGTTCCCATAGTACTTTGAATATATTTCAATGACAGCACTTGCTACATTAGATCAAATGAGGTTGAGCCACTTGAAATTGCCTATATTAGACAATTTTAGACCCATAAAAACAACTATTTTACATGATTCAGTCTAATAACATCTCTTCATATTTTTGCTACCCCCTCCCTCCTAGCATTATACTCTCAACAAGGACTACATGTCATTTTTCTTTAAAAATATATACATAATACAATATTTTATATATAAAAAGATATAAAGAACGGACACACATTTATCCACAAACTAGCTGAAAAATATTTATCAATACAATTTAAGTCTCCTGTGTGCTCTTCCTAGCATTATTACCAGTCTTTTCTCCCCACCCTACCCTTCAGATACCCACTGTCCTTAATGTATTGGGTTGGCCAAAAAGTCCATATAGTTTTTCCATAAAATAAAGGACACATTTTTTATTTTCACCAATAACTTTATTGATTTGGATATTTTGAGTATGTCAGCCTTCTCCCACATAATATGATTGTTCTCATTAAAGGCTCGATATGATCACTATCAACTCCAACTGGTCTACCCGACTGTGGAGCATCATGCAAGAAATCTCCAGCACGAAACTTCGCAAGCCACTTTTGAAACGTTTGATCAGTCACAGTACCTTCTCCACATGCTGCACAAATCTTCTGCATTTCAGTTGCATTTTTACCTTTCTTGAAATAATGAAGCATAATATGCTGAAAATGTTGCATATTTTCTTCGTTCAGTATTAAAATGGCTACACAAAAATTCACCAATTTTGATGTTTTTAATACACACTGATATGACAGCTGCCACAATACAATCTAACAAAATTATTTCGAATGAAGTTGAAGACAACTAAAGTGCTACTACAGCCATCTTAAGGAAAAAAACAAATGAACTTTTTGGCCAGACCAATGTCATCAGCATGCATTTCTTTGAATCTTTATTATGTAAGTATGTTTCCCTAAATAATAATGAATGTTAAGCTTTATATAAATGTATTCTCCCATTTGCTTTATTCACTCAACCTTTTATTTGTAACAGGTTGCAAATACAGATCTAGTTCATCTACTATATAGATCTAGTTCATTTATTTTCATTATTTTATGCAATTCCATTAGGTAAATATACCACAGTATTTTCATTATTTTATTGACAGACATTTGGACTAGTTTGAATTTGATGCTATAATAATGTATGAATATTTTTGCATGCCTCTTTACACACATAGTGGAGAGTTTCTAAATAGTATTTATCTAGGAGTGAAGTAACTGGATTGTAGGTTACATGCATTTTAGTTTTAATAGATATCGCCAAATTGTTTTTTACTATAGTTTTGCAACTTCTATTATCATCAATAGTGTCCAAGAGTTCTTGTAAGTTCACATTCCTACCAATATTTGGTATTATCAAACTTAATTTTTTCCAATCCAACAGGTGTGAAATGATATCTCATTAGAGCTTTAATTTGCCTACCACTAATTACCAGTAAATAGTTAAACATTTAAGTTGTCTCTTTTATGCCTTGTCATTTTTCTATTTATTAGTCTTTTTCTAATTTATTTGTAGGAATCTTTTGTTATTATAGATAGTAATATTTGGCTGTTATATTTATCACTAAAATATTCTTTAACTCTGTGGCTTGTCTTTGAATTTAAAAATTTATGGCATTCATCTTTGCCACTATACATAGCACAGTGCCTGGCAGTTAGTAGACATTAATAAATATTTGTTGAATGAATGAGTTTAAAACTGAAGACAAGTAAATTAGATGTTTTTAAGATCCTGTACTCCCTTATTTTGGAATTGTGACCCTCTATGCCATTAGGTTTTATAAACTTTTATACTCCCAAATTCATTTATTTTTAAAGAAACAAATTTAATCTAGTTTGGAGACTTTCTAGCAGTCCCTTGAGGTAACCGGAGATAAGAGAGAACACCAAGTCTGACCGGGATGGCTCATAGAGCGTCCCATTAAATGAGAGGTCACCGGTTCACTTCCTGGTCAGGACCCATGCCTGGGTTGTAGGTTCCATCCCCAGATGAATGGGGTGCATACCAGAAGCAATTGATCAATGTTTCTCTCTCGCATTGATGTTTCTGTCCCTCTCTTTTCCCTCCCTCCCCATCTCTAAAAAAAAGGATAGAACACCAAAAACTCAGGGTTAGAAATCTAATGTTCTAAATCCTCTAAGACAAATGGTTGTCTGCTCTTTACTCAAATATCTCCAAGAACAAATATGCTGGCTCTCATGTTTTCTATTATATTTTACAAGACATAATGACTAAAATGGCCTTTATTCATGTTTGAATGCCCCAGAGAAAATTTTATGTAAGTATGAAAGTAAAACAATCATAATAAATAAGAAAGCACTTAGAGATGTGCCTATAATACACCAATGAGCAATAAACATAGTGATTAAAATGAATATACAGTATGTACATGCTTTAATTTTGAAAGCTAACATTTGTAACATTTATAAATAAATACAGAAGGAAAAAAGAATGTAGCAGCCTTTATATGTTCACAATTTAAGGAAATACTTAAATTTCCTTAAGTTATTTCCAGCAGGAGGTTCAGACAGTCAGAGTCTTAAACGGTAGGTCATAGGAGACAATGAATCATTCTGGACAAAGCACAAAATCTGTAGTAAAAAGACCTGGTTTTGAGTTGTTCTGACATTTACTAGCTGTTTGACATTGGGCACATCACTTAATTCACATATAACTCAGTTTGTTACCAGTAAATAGTGTTTATCATCTGGCATCCTACCTAAGAGGGTTATTACATGTTTCAAATTAAATAGGAGAATGTGTGTAACATTCTTCAATGATATGCAACTGTAACCATCTACCCTTCCTTATCTTCTTCCCTAATGCCACTTACACCACCCCTGAAACTCTTAGGCAGAACTGGATATAAATAACTCTGGGATTGATATTTATTTGGCTGCTTAGGCTACCATCAGAAATACCATAGGTGGGTGGCTTACTTAACAATAGAAATTTATTTATTTTTTCACAGTTCTAGAGGCTAGAAGTGTAAGATCAAAGTGTCAGCAGGGTTGATTGTTTCTGCAGTCTCTCTCCTTGGCTTATATAGATGGCTCTCTTCTCCATCTTCACATGGTCTTTCCTCTGTGTCCTAACCTCTTCTTACGTAGGATTCCTGTGCTGTATGAAAGTAGTATGTTCCTATGAAACCTTTCTAAGCCCAAAAGGTATAAAGTGAAGAAGTAATCACCTCAGGACACATCTTGCTAACAGATGTACAAAACAAATCAAGATAAAGCACAGACGCTCACAGACACAGATTGAAGCTATAGTGGCTTGATGCTGAGATGCTGAGTTTAAGTAAGTTCCTGGGGAAGGAGCTTGGCTGCCACTCTCAGTGCTCCGAGTCCAAGCTGCCTCTGTATCGGCTTACTGCAAAACAAATACTGAATGCCATTTTTACTTTCGACCATTTTTTGGTAAAAGCAAAAATCCTCCTCATATTTCTTTCAGTTAGGTACTGCTAATGTAGGTCTTCCATAAAAGTGAAGTGGCTTAAAGCAAATTTTCGAAAAGCAGAATAAGCCTGTAATATAACACCAGTCATGTTGGACTAGGCCCATACACTCGACTTCATTTTACCTTAATTCTTTAAAGGCCTTACCTCCAAATAGTCACATTATGAAGTACTGGGGGTTCGGATGTCAACATATGACTTTGTTCAATATACCAAGAGTATAACACATAGTTAATACTCAACAGAATGAGTCAAAGAACTGCTGGTAATTGCACCTATGAAACTTTCTGCCAGGAAACAATTAGAATTGACCTATCCTACAAAAACTTTTGGTTTAATGGAGTTTTTAATATCTTAAGGATTTAAGAGAAAAGGCAAATTTTCACTTTTACCTTTCCATCCTAGCCTCAAAAGCAATTCTGTTCCCAAATGCTCATCCTTTCCATCTCAGCCCCTATTCCTGAATTATGTATGTTCAGCTTCCCTTCAGCAATGAAGTTGGGGACTTTATATGACCACTCCAGAAGTTAGTGACTTCTCCTACTACCTCTGAATTGTTGGGGTATTTATACAGTTGCGTAGCATTTAACTTTATATTGCTGTGTACGAGTTAGTTAAGTATGCATCATAAATGATGAGCTCCCTGAGAGAAAGGAGTGTGTATTATTGATCTCTGAGTGATCGACACTATTTACTGAGTAAACATAAATTTCTCTAAACCATAAGCACTCTTCAGGAAGAGAAAATTTCTTAAACAAAGGAGGAGGGGCAGGAAAAGTGGCAAGGAAGTTGGGTTCAGCTTGGAATCTATTGACTTTGAAATAATACCTTAACTATAGATAAAAATTTAAGTTATGAGTACATAAATGTTACTGGAAGCCAAGTGAGGAGATGAGATTGCTGAAGGAATGTAGAGAAGATAGTCCAGGACGAAAGACGAAAGAGAAATGGAGCTCTCATCCAAACAGCATTTGAGATGAGGTGGCCAGGGAGGAACCAATACACTGAGGTGCACCTAGGCCAAAGGAAGAAATGTTTTGAGGAAGTGGAAATAATCATGAGTGTGAAATGCTGCTGCTAAGGCCTCTTCCTGGTGTTAGCAATAAGAAGATTGGAGACCCTCATCAGAGCAGTTTCAGGGACTCTGCCACTACTGTGTGATTTGGGCAAGTTTGTAAAACTGTAAATCTCAGTTTCCTTTATTTGGAAAGGAAAGAAGGAAGGAAGGAAGGGAGGAAGGGAGGAAGAAAGGAAGGAAGGAAGGAAAAGACTATTATTGCCTCATGAGTGTTTTACAAATTAAATATATACCAATAATAATAAAAGTAACATATACATGTAACATATATAGCATTTCTACAATATGCTGGACACTGTGCAGATTATATCACTTAAAAAAAATCACTAAAGCCCTGGCTGGTATGGCTCAGTGGACTGAGTGCCAGCCTGCGAACCAAAGGGTTGCGGGCCAGGTCACCAGTTGGGGGCATGTGAGAGGCAACCACACATTGATGTTTCTCTCCTCTTTCTCCCTCCTTTCCTCTTTCTCTAAAAATAAAATAAAGTCTTTTTAAAAATCACTAAAATCTTAAGGTACTATAGTACCTAATAGGTACTATTATCATCTCTGTCTTTAGATGAGGAAACTGAAGTTTATCATTATTAAGTGATGAAGATTAAAAACAGAATGCAAGAAGTGAGAATGAAAAAGTTCATATATTAAATGTATATAACTCAAGAAGTTTAAGTAAAGTGTAGGCAGGGGGACTGGGTGGTACCTGGAGGGAAACATGGGCTTAAAATTTTATTTATAAGTTTTATTTCAAGATGAGATAAATCTTGAAATTCTAAGCAGATTTACATTAAAAAGAGAGAGCCAGAAAAGAAAGATTGAAGGAAATGAAAAGACAGGGGTCAGAGATTTAGCCTTGGGTAAGAGGAAGAAGCCAGAAAATATAGGCATAGTTTAAGGAATAGGTTTGACCTAAGACCTCACAGAGAAGAGGGCAAAGAAATGATTAGGTTTTGAAGGTCTAATGTATAATTTTTTACAATTTGTACAATTTTGTGATTTTTTTTCTAGCAGGGCACAGCAGAGCTAATCTAGACAAAAAGAGAGAGGTTATTTGGGATTTTACCCAGAGACAGAAGGACAATGGAGCAAACTAATGGCGTATAGTGACAAAAGAATGAAGGAAATATGTGGCAGACTAAGAAAATTAAGCTGGACAGGAAAGGAAGTAAAGATAGGCCTGAATGAGGTCAAAGAACAGATCTAGTAGGGAGAAAGGCCAGATAGGAGAAATTTTGAACAAAGTTGCAAGTCTTCATTTAAAATTTCAGAGGTTAGCCATTTCAGGGTGATAACAAGGCCCATGGTGTCTGATTAGCTAAAAAAAAAGAAAAGAAAAAGATCAGTTGAGTTGAAGAGGCCAATGTGTTAGAGAAACGGTCCATATGTATGTTGAAGATACTTAGGATGAGGACAGAAATTGAGTTGCAAAGGAAGAATGTGTGTGCTAGGTCCTAAATGAGAGAAGATCTATATATAAGAAGACAAAGTGGTATAGCCCTTGTGCCAGAGCACAGGGATTTTTAAAAGATAGAGAGATAATAGTCTATTAATAGTGGTGCATAAAAAACTAGTCATCCTATCTCTCTCCTTTTGCCTATCAGTGGTGTGGGAGAATGAGCTGCACCCAAGTGATATTGCTCTCCATCACTCAGCAGAACCTAGCCTCCATTTAAGGCCAGAACACACATACACACGCATTCCAGCAAAATGGTTAATAATGTGGAAACTGGAGTTTCAGAGAATTGGAAAGGTTTGAGAGGGAGGAAACAACAGGGTTGGGAGAGAGGGGCAGGGAGAGGAAGCCAAGTCAGCACAGGACGAATAGTATAGAAGAAGACAGATGACTGGGGGGAGTGGGACAAAGATGACAGATGATAAGATTTGCTGGGTTTATACGGCCATAAGGTTATCAAAATAATTAGTTCTAGCAATTTCCTGGTGGCCAGGGAGTTAGCACTAAGGCCTTGTCAATGGTTTTGTTAAATTTTCTAATTTACAGATCTGGGGGCCAGGGGTCAACATTTGAGAACCTAGCATGTAACTGACCTTATATAAAGTGCTTTACACATACTATCTTAGCTAAACCTTATACCTATACCTTCCCTTATTTTATATATGAGGGAACTAAGGATCAGAGAGGCAAAGTGACCAGCCCTGGGTTCTTTAATTAATATTAGTGACATTGAGGAATGCAGGCTTCTTTTCAAATCTAAATCAGTATGATAGTATAAAAAAGAATGTGAAATCAGAGCATCTTTAGTCATTTTCTACCAATGAAATCTTGTATGTTTCTTCTTCTTCTTTTTTAATCCTCACCAGAAGACAATGTTTTTTTTATTGCTTTTAGAGAGAGAGGAAGGAGGAAGAGAGAAAGGAAGATGGGGAGAGAGGGAGAGGACAACATCGATGTGAGAGAGAAACATCATTCAGTTGCCTCTTGTAGGCATCCTTTCTGACCAAGGATGGAGCCTGCAGCTTAGGTATGTACGCTGACCAGGAATTGAACCTGCAACCTTTTGGTGCATGGGACAGGACAATACTCCCACCAAATGAGCCACACTGGCCAGAGCATTTTGTATGTTTCTTAACTCCAGTGAGCCTATCTACCAAACCAGGTTAACGCAAAGACTAAACTACAACTACAAATCTTAGCATTTATTTTTTTAAACTTAAAATTGGCCTACATAGGAACTTATTTCCAAATGTGAAATCTCTTATTTGGTTTGCTTCAAACACAAATCCAAAGTTTCTGAATTAATGCTTATTAATTTTACAGATAGGAAACGAGGTTGAGAAAGAGGATATACAATCTATACCTCCTTGGCATATCTAGAATCAAGTCCAAACTCCATAGTTTCAGGTCTTTAATATGATATCTGTAGCCACATTTCTCACTAGTGACTTACACAAATACAATACTCCAACCTGTGGCAACTACCATTTTTTAGCAAATGTATCTTATACTTTCCATACTTTGTATCTCCACCTAAATTATTTAATCTACTGAAATCGTGTTCTCCAAGGCCCAAATGAAATTCCTCTTGAGTGTGATGTCTAATCTTGTTTCCAAATGTTGAGAATCACAGCTCCCTCCTCTGAATTCCTGTATCACTTTGCTTTGACCTCCCGTAGAGTACTTATGCCTTATAATTTAGGTTAAGCATGAAAAAACTTCATTTCTGCCAGTAGAGGTGAAGTGCTTTAAAGGTAGTTGGGAGAGAACTAACATTTACTTTGCATCTATGAAGCACCAATTGCTTTTCATATATATGTATATACATCTGTATATACACATTATTTTATATAATCTTGATGACACCCTATGAAGTAGAAATTTATTTTTTACAGATAAGGACACTGAAAGTCACAGAGATTAAACACTCTGCTTACAGTCCTAAGGCCAGTAAGTGACACAGCCTAGATAGATCTGACTGTTTCCTATCCACCCACTAATCATCAGGAATAAAACTCCATTGCCTTTGCCATTAAGTATTAGCAGGAAAGATTTGATATAGGATATTTGCCCTCCTACTTTCCAAGACTAAGGACAGACTCTTCAGAACAAACAGAATGATTAATATGAGTCCTGAATAAAGATGAAGAGATCAGAAGCCTGCTTCCAGGAAAGAAAAGTCAAAAACCATTACTTTTCACTCTCTTGTTTAAAAACTCCTCCTCTTTTGAGGTTTATGCCATCTGGCTATATCAATCTCCACCCTTCTCCTCATCTGTTATCTACCACCCTCCCGATTAACCCCCTATATTTACTGCACCTGGGTCACAATAGGCTCTCTTCTCCAGATTCTAGCATCCTAAATCACTTCACTATCCACACAGAAGATTCATTCAATAAAAGAGCCTCACAGTACCTTGTCATACTCAGCTTCACGAGCCTTCACCTCTGCTGTACTTCAGCTACTCACACAGACAGACCTACAAAGAGCTCCACATCAGACAATTTAACTCCCATATTCTACTTCCTGACCACAACTTCCTTTTTTTTCTAGCTTTCTTCCATCACATTTGCTCATTGACCTAACTCAAAAATCACAAAACATTCAATTCTAAAACTGAACTCATCACCCAGTGTTTCCTGTCTCAGTTACTGTCACCACTGTCACCTTAGTCACCCAAACCAAAAACCTGATCATCATGCTGGACTCTTCACCATCTCACTGGCATATCCAATCAATCATAAAGCCTTCATTTCTTTCTCCTCATCCCTGTGACCACAATTAAACATGTTATTCAACCATGTCTGATAAAAACCTTCCAGTGATTTGAAAGAGTCTGCAAGGGGAAGCTAATTTCAGGCAGTCCCAAACTGCTTGTGATTCTCCATGCAAGCTATTTGCTTTCTTGCATTAATGACCTACCTTACGTCGACTTCTGTGTTTGTGTGGTTGTGACTCCTGCGCCCCGTACTGAGGACTTGGCTTGCAATCCAGGCATATGCCCTGACGGAATCGAACCAGCAACCCTTTGGTTTGCAGACCAGCACTCAATCCACTGAGCCACACCAGCCAGGCCGGTTTCTGTGTTTGAAGCACACTTTTTATTCATCTTTGTGTGACGTCCTCCTACTTACCATTTAAGATTTGGGTCAGGTGTCATATCTCCCCAAAGCTTTCCCTAAAGTCCTAGGCTAGTCTAAGCATCCTAAGCTTGGAACATTGTATGCATAGCTCTTATCTCTTATTCTGAGATGTCCTATTTTGGCATTTAGTTTACATGGCTGCACAAAGATTGAAAATGTATCTTACTCATCTTAGTATACCCAGCTAAACACAGTACATGGCGTAGTGCCTGACACACAGTAGATACACAAATGTAGAGTAAAGGTCAGAACATGTTGAACTTAAATTTTCAGTGGGATACTCACACCAGTTCTGTCTCAGGTTTTAGGATTTCCTACTACCAACTCCAAGTCCTTCAAAGGGAAGAAACCAGAGCCTTTCCTGGGTCTATACAGAATAACGTTACATACATTTTTTTATCCAACTTACATACCAGAAATCAAAACTTGATATACTACAAACTTTAAAACCACTAAACAACTTAAAACATGAAGACATAAGAACAAGGAGAAAGAACCAATTCTGACTGCTGGTATATGCTTGTCTATGTTATAAAAACAGCGAAACATTGCTTAGAATCAAAACAGGGTCCCAGATACAAGAACTTGACATTTGGTCTACAAGACCATCACCATTCTTCTGGGCTTAAAAAATTACTAACCACCCCAGCTGGTGTAGCTCAGTGGATTGAACTCAGGTCTGTGAACCAAGGGGTTGCTGGTTCGATTCCCAGTTGGGGCAAATGCCTGGGTTTCGGGCCAGGTCCCTGGTAGGGGGCAGAAGAGGCAACCACACACTGATGTTTCTCTCCCTCCCTTTTTCCCCTCCCTTCCCCTCTCTAAAAAATAAATAAAGAAAATCTCTTTAAAAAACCCAATTACTAACCAACAGGGTTGCTTAGGCAGGGATTTAGGACCTTGGTAAAAGACCCTTTTTAAAAACTTAACCCCAAGTGGTGAAAAAGCAAGTAAAAAATAATGCTGGTGACTAACAAAAAATATTCTTTTTCATAGTAATTTTCGGCCTTCTGCTGGCAATTAGAAATAGAGCACAGACTTCAATATAATAAAGCATTTCCCTTTCCAACTAAATATTAAATTGCAGTTTGGCACCAAACTGGGTCTCAATCCTTTTTCAGAGTAAAAATAATAAACATTTCTATTTGCATGGTGCATTGCAACACTTTGGTATACATTAGCTCATTTGATAAAGTGTTTATAGACATTTATAAAATGAGAGAAAGCCCAAAAATTTCCACAAAATAGGATCTCTTTTCATTTGTTTGAACAAACAGTACTAGACCTTTTTTTTTTTTTTTTTTTTTTTTTTAAGATCAAAACAGCACAGAAATGAAGAAGGGACTAGAGTACTTTTAATTTAAGCAGGTCAACCCTTGGGGCCAAGGAGCTTCTTGGAGAAACTTATTAGTTTCTTACATCAAGAAGCTCTCCTTTAAAGGGGGTACTGGCAAACTGGAGCTCATTCAGAGGAGCGATTAGAGAACCACAACATACAATAATCAAGTGAGAGAACTGGAGTTAGTAAAGAGAAGATAAGACTCCAAAGATATTATTGTTATCTTCAGGTATCTTAAAAAAGAGAGTCTACTAAGAAGGAAAAAGAACTAGGAAGAATAGGAAGCAGCTCTTTCTTTCAACAACAAAAACAAAAGTATATATATTTCTAAAAACCAAAGGTGTCCAGGAACAGACTGGGTTTCCTTGGGAAAAGGTTAGTTTCCCATCACTGGAGGTGTTCAAACAGGATGATCAAATTATCAGGGTAGAATTTGCGATTTTCAAAGCCACTTTGTAATGGGATAGGAGAAACGGACCCTGAATGGCTTTGAAATTCCCTTCCAGGCTGGAGATGTCCTGGGATGAAGCCATCTCCTGGAAACCCTTTTTCGTTCCTCTCGGGCTGGCCCGGCGCTCTGCCCACGTGTCCGCCCCCCCGCCCCCCCCCCCCCCCCCCCCAGGCAGCGAGTTCACCTGGGTGCCCAGCGCCCCCACCCTCTCCCCACGGTCTGCGGTCTGCAACCCGCACTCCCCGCCCGTCCCCGGCGGCACACGTGAGTGTCCCGGCGCAGCTCTGGCCGCTCGGAGCCAGTCCGGGGGAGCGCTGCTGACAGCTCCGGGCCCCTCGCGCGTTTTCCCTGCCGTCCGCCGACCTCGGTCCTCTGTCCCGAGCCGGGACCGGGATCCACGGGCACCTCTCAGCTCTCGCGTCCGCGCAGGCCGACAGCCCCGCACTCAGACTGACACCCCCTCGGGCTCTCCGCCCTGGGCTCAAAGCCAGCCTGCCCCGCCGGCCTGGACACAGCGGCTCCTGCACCAGCGCCCCGAGATGCCGAGCCTCCAAAGGTTCCCCCGTTCTCGGGTTCCCCGTGCCGGGACCCTTGGGGTGTCCCGACCGCGTCAGGCCGCCGGCCGGACACCGAGCCCTGCCGGCCCGGCCGCGGGTGCAGAACCGGCCGCCGGGCTCGGGGCCGGGTTGACAAGGTGGGGAAGGGCCGCGGCCGCGCCGGTACCACAGACAGGCCGAGCGACCCCTGCACAGACAGCCCGGTCCGCGGGGCGGGAGCACGGGGCCGGCAGGTCCCCCCGCCGCCGCCGCCGCCCCTCACAGAGCGGCCCCGGGTCGCCCAGGCCCTTCAAGGAGAAGGCTGTCCAGGCTGGTGCAGACAGCCGCCGAGGCGCTTACCTGCGGCCGCGAAGCAGCGCGGGGCGGCTCACTCCCTCCCCGCCGCCATGTTTCCCCTGCGTCGGGAGCAGGAGAGGACGCCAGAAGGGGGCGGAGGGGGAGGGCTCCGGAGGGCGGCGGCGGGGCGAGCGGCGGGGGGCGCGATCCGGGCGGTCGCGGCCCGGGCTGCGGCGTGGGAGGGGCGAGGGGGGAGGGGCGGGGGGGGAGGCGCCCCCTGGGGGCGGGCCCGCAGCTCCCGGGCCCCGCCCCTGCCCGTGACACCGCGAGGTGGCGTGCGCCCCGGCCGTTAGGCCCGCGCGCGGGGGCGGCGGGGGGCGGGGCGTGGCGGGGCGGTGGGGGCGCCGCCAGTGTCTGAGCCTCGCCTGCCCCGGCCACCTCCCGTTTTCCGCCCGTGGGGCCCGGTTCCGCCCCCCTGGCAGCTCTCCGTGCGGCGTCTCAGGGACGGGTAAACCCAGACCTGGAGAGAGCTCCGGGAGTCGGGTTCGAGTCCCGACGCCGCGTGCCACCCGTCGCGAGGCCAAGCGTAGGCCCGTGAGGGAGGTGGCGGACCCAGGAGCGGCCAAGTCTCCGCCACGCAGGCGGGTTAAAGTGGGGCGCCACCTCGAGCAAAGAGCGGGCGCTCTGCATCTTGCTCGAGACCAGCTGTGTGAGGGAGGAGCTTGGATGCGAAACCTCGCACCTGTACCCCAGGGCCCTCCTCTCAAGTGTGATAGCGCGCACTTCAGAGGGATGGTGTGAGCAAAAAATTAGTTAATGTCTGTAAAGCCCACAGAACAGTGCGGGGATCTAGTAAATAAATATCCAGTAAGTATAAGCTCGCAGGGGCCTTCACGGGTTCGCCCATTCAGCAACTACACAGGGTCATCCTTTTGGTGCCCATTAGCGTTCTTTGCTACACTCCTCTGGTTAACCGCCACTTCCACACCGGATTAGCCCTATTTTAGCAGAAACTGAAGCTCTGAGAGGCGAAGCTACTTTTCCAAGGTCACTAAGCCAGTAAATGACTAAGTGGAGGCTCATCTCCAGGGTCATTGACTCCATGCCTGTGCCCTTCCCGCAGGGAGTGGTCACCTCTGGTAGAGTGGGTCAAAGGAGGCAATCCGCAGTCAAACACATTCAGTTTAGCTCTTGAAGGAGTCTGCAAGTGTGCACGTGTGACTGGAGACTTACCCAGTTGCTACACATGGCTGGAAGAGGGGCTAAAGCCAACATGGCCCACACATGGCCCTCCATGGTTGGAAGGCTAGATGCTCCCACTGGCTTCTGGCGCTGGGTGAATTCTGGGTGAGGAGTTTGAAAGGAGCTTGGGTCCCCCTGGGGGGGGCGCGGGGGTAGGCTGAGGATGGGTGCCAACAGTGACCAGTGTGGGCCCATGAGGGTGGAAACCTGTAAGTGAGGCCTGGGGGCACAGCCTGTGAAAGATGCCTGAGGCTGGACAACAACTGGAAGCCAGCTACGCCACCTACGTTTATGATACTTTTGGGTGGGAGAAGAGGTTCTTGCCACAACCTTGAACTGAGCTGGCAGAGGATGACAGGTGATTTTTCTTTGGGTGTCTTAGAGGGAATGGGCTTTGAGGGAGAAACTTGCTGTTATTTCCAAAGACCTTGGTGATACTAGTCAGCACTGTGAACAGAGTTTTGTTCTTGTGTTATTTTCAGTTCTTGAACCTATGTGGTTGTTGTAATGAGACCATTTTTGATGTCATACTCTGACTTTGGAGGCTGCCAAATTGAGAAGACAAAGAAATATGGCCCAAATGAAAGAACAGAGAAAGAAACTCCAGACAAAGAACTAAGTGACATGTAGCTAGCCAACCTATCAGATGCAGAGTTCGTAACACTGGTGATGAGGATGCTCAGAGAAATAACTGAGTACAGCCACAAAATAAAGGAAGAAGTGAAGGCTATACAAAGTGAAATAAAGAAAAATGTAAATGGAACCAACAGTGAAGAGAAGAAAGCCAGGATTCAAATGAATGATTTGGAACAAACGGAAGAAATAAATATTCACCCAGAACAGAAAGAAGAAACGAGAATTTTAAAAAACCGAGGAGAGGCTTAGGAATCTCTGAGATGACTTCAAAAGTACCAAGATCTGAATCATAGGGGTACCAGAAGGAAAAGAGGTAGAGCAAGAAATTGAAAACTTATTTGAAAAAATAATGAAAGAAAACTTCTCCAACTTGGCAGAGGAAACAGATGTACAAATCCAAGAAGCTCAGAGAGTCCCAAACAAGTTGGACCCAAAGAGGGCCACACCAAGACACATCATAATTAAAATGCCAAAGGCTAAAAATAAAGAATCTTAAAAGAAGCAAGAGAAAATGAGACAGTTACCTACAAGTCTTATGGGAGTTCCCATAAGACCATCAGCTGATTTCTCAAAAGAAATCTTGCAGGCAAGAAGGTACTGGCAAGAAGTATTTAAAGTGATGAAAAGCAAGGACCTACATCCAAGATTACTCTATCCAGCAAAGCTATCATTTAGAATGGAAGGGCAGATAAAGTGCTTCCCAGACAAGGTAATGCTAAAGGAGTTCATCATCACCAACCCCTTCTTATATGAAATGTTAAGGGGGCTTGTGTAAGAAAAAGATCAGAACTATGAACAGCAAAATGACAACAAACTCACAACTATCAATAACTGAATCTAAAAAAAACAAAAAAATCTAAGCAAACAACTAGAACAGAAACAAAATCACAGAAATGGAGATTACATAGAGGTTATCAGTGGGGAGGGGGAGGGGGAAAAACGTGGGTAAATGCTCAGGGAATAAGAAGCATAACTGGTAGGTACAAAATAGAGAGAGGGATGTTAACAATAGCAGAGGAAATGGAGAAGCTAAAGAACTTGTATATACAACCCATGGACTTGAACTAAGTGGGGATTGCTGGAGGGAATGGGGGTATTGGGTGGAGGGGGGCAAAGGGGAAAAATGGGACAACTGTAATAGCATAATCAATAAAATATACTTATAAAAAAGAAACACATTACAAAGAAATATAAGTAGTATGATGACACATACAACCTTTAAAAATAAGCAAAACAATACCAATTTTGTTTAGGGACACACGTACACAGGTAGTAAAAGTATAAAGACATGCATGGAAACGTGGGTCCTTCCATTTCATCAACAGAGAACCTTTCTCACATCAAATCCCACTCACCTTTTGAATCTCTTAAATATCCCCTTTTTCAATCAGTCAGAAAAAAAAAAAAACCTCTCAGCTTTTAAAACACTTACAAGTAGGTCAACCCATATAAACTCCTTACTTAAGGGAAACTGTGCCATATAACGTAAACTAATCACAGGAGTAAAATTCACAATAGTCATTGTCTCAGGGATTATACAGGACATGTGTACCAGTGGCCAGGAATCTCAGGGGCCATTTTAGAATTCTGCCTACTATGCCCAGTGAGAAAGGCTCTTTGATACATTTCTCTGAGAACTCCTGTGGCCGTTCGGTAACTCTCCACGGCACAACATGCATTGTATTGCTCTTGTTAGGACTGGGTACATTTTAAAACTCCTTTTCTATGCTGGAAGCGTCTTGAGATCAGGAACCTTGCTTACAAGTGTAGCTCCTGTGCTTCAGGCTTCGCGTGAAGGAGATATTCCTGCATGTCTGCTGAAAAAAATTAAAAAGTATATACATTTTCTTTTGAAGCCCCGCTTCTTTTTTAGATCTAGCTTAGAACTTCTCCAATACTTCTTAGGAAGAATTAATTGCTCCCTCCTCTGTCCTGTGAATGCCTCTGTATGAAATCTACCACACTGTAGTATCTTAAGTTAGACTGTAGTTTCCTTGAGGGTAGGTCTTCACTTTGATTCCACTTAGTGTCCTAGGGCACAGCACATCATAGATTTCATTAATTACTGATGTTTGAGTTTTTAAAGAGGAGATGAAAGGGGTTTAAAAAGCAAGAGGCAGATGGAGGGTGGATTTGGGCTATGATGAGACCCTTGGAAAGGGTCATAGATGGGGGAAGCCAAGAAGTACAGAGGCAATGGAGAGGGAAGAAAATGGACAAATCAGTCAGGATGTAATTTTTTAAAAAGAAGGATGTAAAAAGAAGGGGGAAAAATCCTGGGCCTACTGGTTTATGTATTACATTAAGGAATAAAACTTTCAGAACCCTCCGTAAGAGACAGCAAAGCAAGAAGGAGTTACTATTATGGGGCTGACAATCCAGGGGACGGTATTTTACTTTTAGCGTGCTAGTTGGTAGACAGGGACCCCGAGGGAGAGTCAGTGAAGGAAATGAAGAAGATGTCTTTTGGTGCTTAGAAAGGGGGGGGGTGCCAGCAGGGATTTGGGCACTGAAACACTTAAGGGCCTTTAAACTCCTTGATTTGGATGTTTTCCCTTTCACACCTTTTTGGTGTTGGCCTTTCCTCGCTCCTTTTCTGTTTCGAGGCTGCCTAAGATCATTACATGTGAAGCTTGACCAGACTTCATCCGTATTCTGTTTGGAATCAGAAGAATGGTTGGAAATTTTCTGATCTGATCAGGAACCTTGGCCCTTATAGAAACAATTAGGAGGATGGGATAACAGCGGACTGCTAGTGCTAGAGGTGGGCTCATTACCACCAAAACACACGACTGAGTTGAGCAGGATGAAGCTGGATAACCAAAAGATGACAGAATGACTCTGGTTCTCCTTAACTGATAGTCAAAGGGCAGGTTCTTTTGGACTGCCCTCTGACCACGTGGCTCACAGCCCATGTGTTTACTGGGGAGCTAGTTGTCTGGTCAGTTATTGAGTGCTTCCAGTGCAAGACCCCTGGGAGAGACACAAAAATGGCATAGCACTTTCCCTCTAGGAGCTTACAGTCTCAGGAGGAAAGGTATTGTAATGCAAGTCAGCAAGTTGTGTTGCAAGGGAAATGCAATCAAAATGTTGTGGTGTTTGGAAGAGATTCAGGAAAGGCTTCATAAAGAAGATGCTGTTTTAGGTGGGCCTTGAATGGTAGGAAAGTTGGAGGTGGAGGAGGGAGGGTAATGGGGCATTGCATGGAGAAGGCATGGTAAGATGGGGACAGAAAACTGAGGGGCACATTTAAGAAGTGGCAAGTAGTTTTGTGTGGCTGGAGCCAAGGGTCCATATCAGAGATACATGGGTCTTATTGACAGAGAGAATGAGGCTTAGTTAGCTATGGGGAGTCTCACCTGTCAGCTAAGACTCCTGAGAGTGAGTAGGGTAGGGTGAGCAGAGGATTCTCAGGGGTGGAGAGGGCAGGTGCGGGGAGCAGAAGTATAGTTTTGGGTTGGCTTTGTCAGGCTCTCACTGTTTCCTTTGCCTGAAATGCCTCCGCTCACCCTCTTCACCATTTTTTGCAACCTGCATCCCATCACAAATGCTCTCTCCTCCAAGAAGCCTTGCTCCAACCCTCTAGCCATCTAGGAGCTTCCAACTCTGAGCTCCCTACAGCCCACATCTGACCCTTTCCAGTGACTTTTAACACTCCTACCCTGCTAGACAGCTATTTTAATCTCTATCATTTCTGCATCCTGTATCCATTGGTAAATGTTAATATGTGTTTTTGAGTCTAATAAAATTCACTTCTGCTTAAATACTCTGCCTGTAATTTTGGGAAGCTACGATGCTCCATCAGCCTGACTAGCATTTCTGTAAACATGGGAAACAGACTATAGATTAGAATGCCTTCAAACTCAGTTATGCCAGAGGCTGAGAGTAGATGGAACCTTGGAACTCATCTAGTCTTCATTTCACTAGTGAGGCCCAGAGAGATGCAGTAACTTGCTCAAGGTCACACAGTGAGTTAATGATCTGAAATAATGTATGTGCAGGTTTTATCACACACAACACACACTTAATAATCCTGTCTACCTCCCAGCCTCTGGAACTTTAATTAAACACCAAACTGCTTATAATTCTTCCCGCATTGTATAGAAGCCTTATGCTGTTTCTTGTATTTGAGACTCTGCTATGAAACCTTTTCTTCTTTCTTTTGTCTCTTCTTTCTGCCTTCACCAGGTTAACTCTTACTTATTAATTAAGATTACCCACCCCAGGAAGCTTCCTCTGATCCCTTCTCTTCCAGCCTTACGCCAGGATGGGTTAAATGCTCCTTCTTTTGCTCTCCAAGTAGCCTGGGCACATTCTGTCATCATCGTGCATATCATTTGCCTCTGCGCCTGTCCCCACCTGATGGTGAGCTCTAGAAGACTGGAAGTCTCTCTGTGTGCATTAAATGCCCAGCACCCCGCACTATACCTAGAACATAATGGCACTCAGTGATATTTATGGAGTGAACGTGCACAGTGGGGCCCTGTTAGGCTCAGGTCACGGATCAAAGAGGCAGCCTCCTTATTGTCTACTTGAGCTCACAGGGCCTCGCCTGGACTGGCTGCTCAAATTATGATGGTGTGAAAGTTTTGCAGAGGAGTGCTGAGCCTCAGACCTCACTGTTTATCTAAGACACTTCTACTCTTGTTCCTCTTGTAAAATACCAAATAAAAATAGTTCCAGGAAGCTGTGTGGCTGAGAAATTCCAGGCTCTGTCTGAGCTTTGAGATGAAGGCTGTTATTGTTAGGAAGTTGGTCATTAATCCAAACCCGCCTTTTCTCTGTGCTGTGGTTCTACACCCTTCTAAAGGCACTGGTTCTTTTTGTCCTCGGTTGCCCTTAAGCCTGTCACTAGCTCATAACTGGGCAGTCGATGTAAAAATGATCTAAAAGGTATTAGTTGATCACCAGCTCGCTATATGCTCTGGGCTTGTGACTTTATGTTAACTTACATTCAAAGTGCCATATGGCTAGTATCCTCATTCATAAGATGGGAGAAATAACACCTACCTTCCCAAATTATTGTAAGAGAGAAAGAAGATAAGATAGGCAGCGTTCCTAGCACACAGGAAAGGTTAAACAAAGGTTACATCAACTCAGAAGTTGTAATCCTCTCTGTTCTGCAGCCAGACTTGACCTGGGCTATTAAGTTTTGACTTAGGCATCATATTTTAAAAGAGGGATGTTTACAAATTATCACTCAGAAGCAAATGACTTGGATGATAAAAATCTGGAGGTCAGACTTTACAATAAACGGCTGAAGGAGTTGGGGATATTTTGCCTAGAGAAGAAATAATTAGGGTAGAAAAGAACATATATTTATGCACAATAAATATGTAAAATATATCATATATAATAAATTATATTTAATACATAATAGAATGGCGTAGGGCAAGGCCTTAGAAGGGTCTTCAAATACGTGAAGGGCTAACATCTGGAAGAGGTTTAAGCCTCAGTTCTACTTCATAAATATTTATGAAACACGGTGAAGCGCCAGGCACTGAGATGTAAAGAAAAGTAAAATGCAATCCCCGTCCTTGAGGATTTAGACTACAAAGGACCATGACAATGCAACAGAGCTGTTGCAGAGGTGTGTACAATGCACCAGGAGAAAACAGAGGAATGAATTCTGCAGAGCACTAGGGAAGGCTTCCCCAAGGAGGTAACATTTGGGGGGACCTTGAAGGAAAAGTAGGATTTTTTTAGGCAGAGAAAGAGGAGGAGGGCACACAGGCAGCAAGTCCAGCATGTGCAGAGACAGAAAGGCATCCTCATGGAAAACAGAGGGTGAGCTAGAAGAGTAGAGGGAAATAGGCCTGCAAAGTCCAGTAGGGCACAGATTATCAAGGATACTGAATATATAGCTAGAGAGTGTGGACTGGGAGTAAGAACCACCAAAGCATTTAAGTAGGTGGATTTTATTTTAAAAGGAAAGCTCTAACGAACCGTACCGAAAGGGTTTTATAAGAAAGACAGAAGGCAGGAAAGACAGGGCTTCCTAGCATCCCAAAGAGGTACACATGGACTTGAATCTTTCACTTACTGTGGGTGAACTTGGGCACATTTTAAAACTCTGCACTCTCCCCCAACCCCACTGCCTTATATTAGGATGATCACATCTATTTTAAAGAGGTATTTTAAAAATCAAACGAGGCACTGTATCCAAGCCCCTCACGTGGGATTGATACCCAAACGGTGCTCAGTAAATGAGTACCATTTTCTTCCTCCCCTTTCCTTAATGGATAGAATAGACATAGAAACAGAATTCTGCTCACTGAACCTGGGAATCGTGACCAAGCAATGGGATTAAAGTCCCTTGGAAGAAATGAATATTATCACTATATATGTTCAAGAAAGCTCTTTCTTTGGTGGCACCAGATAAATCTGTCAAGTCCCTTTCTACTGTAAGATTTTATGATTCTGTCACCTAAATACTAAGGAGATAGTCAGGAATCTGAGGTTTGATACAACCTTTTTTTTTTTTGTACTCATCACCTGAGGATGTATTTATTGATTTTAGAGACCGAAGAAGGGGGAGAAAATGAGAGAGAGAAAAATCTGTGCAAGAGAAAAACATTGATCAGTTTGCCTCACGAACACGCCAGGACTGAGGATTGAACCCACAACCTAGGTATGCGCCCTGACCAGGAATCAAATCTACAACATTTGGGTGCACAGGACAATGCTCCAACCAACTGAACCACCTGGCTAGGACCTGATACAACTTTTTAGTATTGACCTTGCTGAAAGAAGTCCATTGGACCCAAAGGAAATGAGTCATTTTCAAAATGAACATTTGTTACTGAAGTGTACAATTTGAAAAGACCAACTCTCAATTTACAATAGTCCCTCGGGAGTAGGTAATCCTAGTGCAGAGAAAGAGCACTGGATTAAGTTTAGGGGCTTACATTCTGGTGTCAGAAATTAAGGATTTTGCTGTATGGTCTTAAACAGCTCATTTCCCATGTGTTGGCCTGAGTTTTTCTATTAGGAAGATGTGGAGGTTGAGTCTCTGAGGGGTCTTCTATTCCTAATACTCTAGGGCTGGGAGTCTGAGTAATTAAGATCATGAAATCGTGGATGTAAAAGTATTAGATTCCAAGGGTTCCACAGCAACTGTATTGCTCACAGGTTACACATGTCTCAGTTAACAGCATCAAGCTCCATAAAATATATTTTAAAGTGTATCACATGCACTGGGAGTGAGACTCACTTAACATTCTTCTTAGAAACAGAACTTTAGAATTCAGTGCATTTCAATTCTCAGCCTTAACTCAGCTGCAAATTATATGATTTCATATTTCTGGTTGGGAGAGACGACACTTTCTCCAGTAAGGCATTGAAATAAAAACATCAGTCATCTGTCACAGACAGAAGAGATTGTTTTATCTCTATGTTAACTTCAGGGCCTAGTTGCTGCTTCCCCTGGGAGCAGACAAAAGGGAAGACTACATGCTAGGACAGCCTTGCTTTTTTACATGCTGTTCCATTGGACTGAAATGTCCTCCAGGCCAAGTCCTGCTCATCCTGCTTGAAACCTTCCTCTTCCTCCTTTTCTGTTCCCTCCATTCACTCTGCACCCCCCCAGCATTGTGTATCTGTTCCAGCGTACATCGTCGTGTATGATAAGTATTGCCTCTGTGACTGGTGATCCTCTGTGAATGGGTAAGGGGCATGGCACTAACATTGGATTGTCATTTACTCATTTACTCACTCATTCATTCATTTCACACATTCACTCAATAAATATTTATTCATAGATTTCCTGAGCTCAGGGGCTCTGAGATCACTAGACAAAGAAACCAAGGCTCAAGGTGGGGAAATGATTTATTGCAGGTCACATAGGAATTACTGGCAAGTCTGAGACAAAGAGCCCAGGTGCCTGCATTCTTAACTACACCAAACCACTGTACCTATTGAAAGCCAGGCATGTGCCTCTTTTGTTATGTGGAAGAGACCGCCATTCCTGGCAGGAGTAGTCTGCCCTACCTAAGGCCTTGCCAACTCAGAGTTAGTGGGAGGTGAGCACTTTCATTACACTTGCTTTGCAGATAAGGAAGTGGAGGCCAGGATAAGTGTTTTATGCAAGCTCTCACTGCCACCGAATGGCAAAGCCAGGACTCTCTCTGCAATGGCCTCAGAGCCCAGATGTTGAGTTTCACCTAGAGCCCCCCCTAACTCTACAACTGTTAAACGGTCCTGGAGAGAGACTTTGGGATCATGTAGTCCCATTCTTTTCTTTAATTATGATGATGCTGAAGACCACAAAGGGACATTGATCTGCCCAAGGTTACTCAGCAAGTTTTTTTATCTCAGACCTTGAACCTGAATGTGGGTCTCCTGACTCCTGCTCAGTGTTCTTTGCTTCACTACTTTAAAAGAGCTAACAAATAAAATTATGCTCTGAACATCTTCCGGTTGCCCAGCTTGTGCTGGATGCTTTTGTGGAAAAAAAAACTTGGACTTACAGAGTGCTGGAGTCAAGTCTTACCTCTGTTGCTTACCCAGTGATCTTAAGCGAGTCACTTTATATGTATCAGCTTCAATTTCTCCAGATGAACATTAAGACTAAGTTGCCTTAAGGATTAAAGCAGAGTGCCTGACACAACATAATTGCTCAATAAATAGGAGTGGATTCTGAAGATACAGGCCCTGCCCTCTACATTCTGGATATGGAGGCAATACTGACATGTAAGTAGGGAGTGGGGAACAACAGAGAGTAGGTTGTGTTGGCAGGTCGGACAATGAATGTTAGGACAGTTAATGTGCTGTTGGCTTCACCTGGCAAAAGAGTCTTTAACCTTGAGCTGATTCACAATCAAGAAATCATCCCTGAAAGGCTGGCCTGCAAGAACCAGAATGGACACTAGGTGGCGCTAGCGATCCACTTAGGGACCAGGAGAGACAACAGGCAACTAGGGGAACTGGTGACCAGCAGTTTCATTCCTTTTTTGTTTGTTTAGTTTTTATTTCATAATCATAAATTTAACTCTGCAAACCAGCTGAACTTGGAAGGGATGAGGAAAATATGGAACCCAATGAAGTGCGTCGAGAGCACGAAGATTATAGAGCATTTCAAGCAGATGGGCATGAAGGGGTGCTCTCCTGAGCTACGGAAGGAATGGCCTGGTGGTTCAGATAAAACACAAGTCAAATGTATTAGAGTCGTCTACAGTCAGTAACGGCGATCTTCTTGCTGGTCTTGTCATTCCTGGACCCATATCGCTCCATGGCTGTCACAACATCCGCGTGGTCTTTCACCTGGCAGAAGACCACGTGCTGGCCCTGCGGATGAAAAGCTGGGAACCGTCTGCATGGGGTGCAGCATTCACCGTGGACAAGATGCTGGAACTTGTGTGGTTTAGGGTGAAATTCTCATCATCACATTTCTCCCCATAGATGGACTTGCCTCCCATGCCAGTGTGGCATGTTAGGTCACCACCCTGGCACGTACATCCCGGAATAATTCTGTGAAAGCAGGAACCTTTATAACTAAATCCTTTCTCCCCAGTGTTCAGAGCGTGAAAGTTTGCTGCTGTCTTTGGAACTTTGTCCGCAAACTGCTCAGAGGAGTCGCGGCCCAAAGGCTTGCCGGCGGCAGCGATGCCGAATACGGTGGGGTTGACCACGGCTGGGCGCCCTGACGTCCGAGGCCGCGGTGGCGTCTGCAAGGCGGCCAGCAGTTTCATTCTTATTCCTTCTAGGACATTGGCCTGTAGAGGAAGAGGCCCTGGGGGCCTGAGGGTCAGGGTGCTGTGACCCAGGAGAGAAGGATAAACGGAAATGGCACACTCTTTACTCTTCATGGCCACCCTTTTTTGAGTATTATCTGTTTTACCCATGAGGGACTGTGACTCAGGTTAAATAATTTCCCCAAAGTGATTCTATTAAGAAGTGGATCCAGGATCTCTACCTGGGCCCCCTGATTCCAAAGTTATCCTCTTTCTAGGAAAATATGTTTTCCCAGCCAGTGGAATCACTATGGACAGAGGCTAAAGAGGATGTTAAGGGAGGAAACACCAGAGAACAGAACAAAGAATTAAAGCTGCTTCCTCCCGGTGACCTCTCTAGACCAGGTCCCCATCCCTGTTAACCTGGTCCACTGCATTGCTTCCTGATCCGTTTCCCTGCTTCCCTTCTTGCACCCCTGGGGTCTGCCCTCCACAGTGACCTTTTTAAAATGAAACCACATCCGTTATTTCCTAGTTCAAAACCCCTCCGATGGCCTCCTATTCCAATTAGAGCAAATTTCTCACCACACCTACAAGCAGTGGTATACACTGGTATATGCTTAACAATAGGCTTTCAGGGGTGGGAGCCCTGATTTGAAGCATTTGCTAATTGTGGTGTGTATTTTCCCTCCACAGCCCATTTCAGGCTTCTGGCATGACGTCACTGGACAACAAGCACTCCAGAGCTGGTCTGGGTTGGCTTGGGTGTGCTGCTGCACCAAGGCCCCACACGTAGGAGCTGGCCCTGGACTTCTCCAGATGAACTGCTTGTCCCTCTCCCTCTCGCTCGCTGGATCCCTGGCCTTCTCTCTGTTTCTTGAACATAACAAGCACACTTTCAGCTCAGATCCTTGGCACTTGCTCTTCTCTCTGTTTGGGATGTTTTTTTCCCCAGATCTGTGTGCATCACTTACTGTATCACTTCATTCAGTTCTTTACTCAAATGTTACAGAGAGGCCTTCCCTAAACAACTTACCTAAGATAGTCTAACCCTTACTCTCCATCACTTTCACTCCCTTACTCTGCTTTATTTTTCTCTAAGGGCATCGATCACTGATAATTAATGATAGACTTATTTATACTTGGTATTTGTGTAGGTCATCACTGTATTCCCACCTCTAGAAGAGGTCTGGCTCAGAGAAGGCGCTCAATAAATAGTAGTTGGATTAATAAATGAGTAATTGGTTTTCCTCTATGTGTAATGAGCCAGAGCCACACGTCACACAGGTTTAGTGACTGGACGTGTGAGTCCCCCCACCAGCATCACAGGATGAGAGCCTGAGTCATCAGCATAAACCTAGTTCTGGACCGGTCCCTGGAGTCTGGAGAGAAAGCATCAAACCACTAGGCAGGCTGAATATATAGAAAAAAAATTAATCCCACTTAAGTAAAACCCATAAACTAGAATTCTGAAATACACAAGGAAAACTAATGCTGATGAAAACAGCGAACAAAATCAATAATTGGAGAAGAATGGCACCCCTACAGGGAAAAGTAAAAGGATAGAATTATCTGGAAACAACTTCAAAATAAATGTTTAAGCCCTTCAGATAAAGTCAGGAATAACATTCATTCATAAAGAGACAATAAATTATAAATTAAAAGCAACCAGAAAGGAAACAAAACCATTTAGAAACTTTGGAAATGAGAAATACACTTGACAGAATAGTGTGAAATAAACTTGGACAGAATAAATCTAGATTAGATGTGGTAGAAGATAAGATTAATTATTTGGAAGAGAGAACTGGGGATTTCACCCAGGATACACTGAGATAAACAGAGAAGAGATGGGAAAGAGCGCTGTAGAAGGTAGAGAGGTTCTGAGGCAACAGATAGGTCGCACACACGCTCGGTGCCTGGCCCACACCCCTTGGCTGACCCCAGCAGTCACCTGAAGACAGCTCTCTGTGGGATGACAGCTTCCTGCATCTCCACGTGAGGGCATTTTCTGGCAGTAGGAGCATGCTCAGCTTTCACAAGGGGCAGGCAGAGTACTGGGGCAGCCAGCCCTGGGAAAGATCCTCAACCAGTTTCCTCGCTCCTTGGCAGGGGAATTATGCTGCCTGTTTCACATAGTCTTCCACAGGTCCCACAGGGAGGCAGAGCCTCCGTTGCCCCCAGCAGTAACCTGCTCATGATCAAATCCTTTATTGGCTTTTCTCCCTTCCCTGTCTCACCTCCCTACTCCTTCACTGTGCTTCCTTGCATCGTCTCCCAAATAAATTACTTGCATTCAAATTCTTCTCCTGGGGTCTGTTTTTTGGAAACCCAAACTAAGACATAGGAAAATAACCATGACTTAAACAAGATACCAGTCCATTTCTCTATTGTGGAGCAGCGGTCCAGCACAAGGAACTTTAGGATAACTTCATGAAGGCTCCTTTTATGTGGCTCCTGCGCATGGTCCAGGATGGCTCCACCAGCTCCAGCCACCTCATGTGTTTTCCAGCTAGCAGAAAGAAAGACAGGTGGCAGATAGCACGCTCCCTTGCTTTAAAGACATTTCAAGTTCCGCAAGACTCATACTTACTTATGCCCATTGTCCTGAGCTAAGTTATATATACATATGCAGCTAAAAGGAAGACTGAGATGTGTAATCTTTATTCTAAGTGGCCATGTACCTAATTAAAAAGTCAGAGGCTCTATTTCTAAGGAAAAGGAGGAAAATAGGTACTGGGAATAACTGGCATACTACACCCCAAACAATTAAGAAACATGGAGTATAGGTTGATAGGATGCTATACAGGCGTTCCAGGGGAACAGAGGGGATGCAGAAGAAACAAGATTAAAGGAATAAGGGCTGAGGATTTTTTCAGAATTAAAGACTTGAAGGCTTGGATTCAAAGTGCATACTCAATGCTGAACAGATGAAATAGAAGTAAATTCACACCCAGACATGCTATAGTGAATATAAAAGCTACTACAAAGGCATCCTGGACTCCTGAGACCCTGTCCAGAACCCGGTTTCATACTGATGACTCAAAGCTGTCATCCTGTGACAGCAACTGGGAATTTCACATCTTGTCACTGAACCTGTGCGAGGCTTGGCCCTGGCTTCACCCGGGGCTCACTGCCCAGGGGAGTCAAATTCCTGGCTACTCCCCCTGCGTCTGCGCGCAGAGCCCTGGCTCCCACACTCTGTCACCCTTCGAGTGACTGTTGCGTTCCTGGTCCCCAAAGGTGTTTACCCTGGTTTGAGCACGGCTATTCCTGTTTTGAATTTATCTTTTTCTCTGATTGTTATGAGTTTCGTGCATGAAAGTGGTATTCAAATCATAAATTCACGGTACCATCTTGACCAGAAGTTTCCAGACCCTTTGAATCTCCCCAGAATGGAGATACTCTACCTGTGATCTTGTCACTATGTCAGCAGTGAAGTGTGCAGGTACCAGAAAGGAAGGGGTCTGCCCTTCTGGATGCATCTGTTTTCTTCCCTAAGGAGGCATGGGCTCTGGAGGACCCAGGAGCCCCGTGAATAAAATGTGTTTGGGCCTCCTGGCCTCCCAGCTTCCTGGTTCATTGCACCCTGGCTCTTCCAAGTCATTCCATCATGGGACTTCCTGCCAACACTGCACCTCAAAGGTCTTCACTGACGCGGGGCTTTAGGTGTTTATGGCCATACTTGAATTTCAACAAGGGACTCATAAGGATGTTTTCATCTTTAAAGTGAGCAGGAATAGAATTCAACTGGCTGAATGACAGGCTGTGTGTGGGGTTGCTCGGCTGGGTCAGAGACATCTCACCGGGCTGGCGGGGAGAGCTTTCTGACGACAGGAGCTGTCCAGCAAGGAGTGGGCTGCTGTCACTGTGGGAACTCATGCGGCGAATGGTTGACCTTCCACTGGGTGCCTGGATGGAGGGGGCTTAGAGCAGGAAGGAGGGTTCTGGGAGAAGCACAGGAAATAGCTCCACAAAAGCATTCTGTGCACTGAGAAGAGCCACCCAAATGTTATTGCCGTTACTGCTGCTCTGAAGGCTGACCTCACTCTACACACTAGTATGTTTCCGAAAGCCTATCCTCCTGCCTCGGTGGGCCCTGAGAGCCGAGGACGTTGTTCTCCTTTTGGGGGTCTCACCTGGGAATCAAAGTGTTGGACTCAAACCTAGTGGTTCTCAGTGACTTCAGAATCCAGGTGACGTGGGGCTTCTCCACTACTCCCGAGAACTCGGCCCACTCAGTCCACCCCACATATGTCCACCCACCTGTGCGACTACTTCCGATCAGGTGACCACACCTGCTAGTGCTATCGCACTCCAACGCCTGCATGACCTTGGGTGTTTTATAGTTAATGTGGCAGTAGATTTATCTTCATCTTTTATGATTTAAAAATACTAATGGAATTACTGTTTTTGTCTGTGTTTTAAAGCCAAAGAATTTTTTCTCTCGATGCTATCAAATTTGTGATGCCCTTAAATTTGTTCTAAAATATGGAATTCCAGAAAGACCTTCTCAGGGGAAAATGGATGTCTTTTCCCCAAATGTAGTGGGGCTCAAAAACTTTTATAGCATGATTGGCAACAGATACGAGATTTTATAGCGTGATTGGTGGCATATAGAGGCCTTTATAGCGTGATGGGTAGATACCGTGTAGTGGATTCTCCTAGGGGCCTCCTCAGTGCTAATCTCCCTTCATGGCCCCAGCAGGGGTTGGGGTCTTTGTAGGCCAGTTCACTTGTCGTGGCTGGTGGCCACCTCAAGGGAGGAAGGGACTTCATAGTCTGAGCACCGTGTGCTTCGTAAGTGCTGTCCCTTTAATCTGTAAATCTATTTTACAAATGAGGAATCTGCCCAGAGAGGTGAAGTTACTTGCCGTAAGTCACACAGCCAGGAAGAGGCAGGGTGCATTGCCGTCTCAGCCACGCTCCCTCCAAATCCTCCAGTTGGTCTCTGTTCAGCTTTCTATTCTCAGAGAGGATTTCTGCTCAAGCAAGACTTTCTATGTGGATTATAACCCTTAGGTAATGAATGACCTGTCGTTATGACGATTTTAGCTTTCAGCTGTGTGGCGCTTAAAATTTTGGGATAGCCTCTCAGATTATAAGAATAATATGTAATCTTTTTTGGTTTTTAGTAACTTTATTTAGGTAACTTTCATTTAAAAATAATTATAGATGCACAGAAAGCTACAAAAATATGACCCCCTCACCCAGTTTCCACCATGGCGCCATATCAAAAACAGGACCCTGACACGGGAAAAATGTGTGTGTCTAGGTTGCTGTCATTGTCACCATATCTATGGGCTCATGTAAGCTGCAATCGGGATACCAGCTATTCCATCACAATGGAGGCTCCCTCGCGCTACCCCATAAAGTCACACCCACCCACCTTCCTCCAACCATCCCGCTCCCCTGGCAGTCACTAATCTCCCCACTTCTACAATTTTGTCATGTCTGGAATGTCATTAAAGTGGAGTTATACAGTATGTAACCTTTTGAGATTGACTTTTTTTACTCAATGTAACACCCTTGAGATTCATTCAGGTTGTTGCCTGTGGCAATAGTTGGTTCCTTTTTATTGTTAAGTAGTATTTCATGAGTGGTTAGTTTTTTAAAAAAAAAACTGGAAATTGAGAAAATATTTTTTAAAAAATAGAAAAAAACTCCGGAGAAAATATTTTTTAAAAATAGAAAAAAAAATCCCCAAATCCCAGATTGGAGGGTGGAGGTCTCCTGGTTTCCTTCTTGCCCAGGGCAGAACCGACTTAGGCCCTGGGACTTGCCGGGGTGACCCTCTGCAGGCCCAGCTGCAAAGTCAGGGGAGAAGAGACAGGGAGAAGACAAAGCCATTCGCCCCAATCCCCACTGCTCCCTCTCCTCTCCTTTGAGAAGCTCCATCTGGCTGCTGCTTCCTCTCTCTTTGCATCTTTGTCTCTTTTCTTTCCCTCCCTCTCTTTCTCTTTGCCCCATGTGTCTCCATCTGTCTCTCTGAGTCAGTCTCTCTCTTTTTCTCAAACCACAAAACATGGCAAAATGCAATTTCCATTGAGTGCAGAATCTCGTGTCTGTGCTTCATTATTCTGTCTGGATTCGTACATGTTTTCAATTGCATAATTCTCCTCCTTTCTCATTTTCTCCCCAAGACTTTCTCCCACATAATATGAACATTTGGGGGCCAGCTTTTGACAGTTCTGCCTTTGAATGCTGTGAAAACTAGAGCGAGTGCCTCTTTCAGTCCTGCACCACCAGGGGAGGTTGGTTGGCAAGTTCCCTGGGGTTCCCGCAGCGCTTTGTTCCCTAGGTCAGTCCCGGGGGTGGGAGTGCCCCTTTACCAGCTCCGGAGGAGGCCGAGGCTTTGACCTGCATTGGGGGAGTTCAAAGAGCACTCTCATGGCCAGCGCAAGACCTTCCACTCCCTTGGCAACCACAGCTTCAGGTCTGAACACCCTTCTCTGGATGTTCAAAGCCTTAAACATCTGGACTGAACTCATTCATTCATTTATTCTCTCAGTTATATATGACTGGACAGTGGAGCTTCTTGCTCCAATTACCATTGCAGTTTTGAAATGGGTTTGATCAAAAATAACATAAATAAACATTCCATAAGAATAGTTAAAGATGTTGTGAGATGTCCTATAGGATCCCAAATTTTTTACATCATGGTTTGGAGCCTTTTCAGAATGGGAAAATACTCGTGATATAACTGGTAGAATCCCCCTGATGCAAAAATACATGGGCATGGCAAAGTGGCTCAGAGAAAGGGCACTGCAGTGTTCCCGGTCCCTATTTCTGGATCGGGGGATCATAGATGCCTTTTAAAATTTTCCTTAATGTTCACAATAAGCATGTTTTATCTGTATAATCGGAAACAAATATGCATTACTAAACCTAAATGAACTTGGCTGGATAAAAAGCCATTTCTACAGCTCTCCGCTCTAGTGCTGGGGGTGTGGGGACTCGGCACCTCCCCTGCACAGGGTGGGCAGACTTCTTTCCTTGAGCTCAGGCCCTGCCTATCGGGCCAAATGGGTAGAAAGCCACAGCCCACCTTGCAGCTGTATGGCTGCCCTGCCCCCCTGATGTTGTCAAATAGTCTGTGGAGCGGGCAGGGTTCTGCCTGATGCTGTCTCTGCACCACGCGCTGTAATTCTGAAGCCAGGTCCTGCCCACTCCCCTGATGCAGTGGCCTTGGTCCTCACAGCCTCGAAGTGGATTAGACAATCCCCACGGCCCCTGTGTACTCAGCACACACCCCTTCACACGGAGCAGACAAGCAGTCGGACCTGCTGGGCGCTGGCATAGCACTAGCCTTCCAGGTGTGTGCAGGGAACCCAGAGCTCCCTCATTCCAGCCCAATGTACTGGAAAGAGTACGGAGTTCTAGAAGCCCTGCTCCACCATTACCTCCTGCCGGAGAGAAGACAATCCATCCTATCTGCTATATGAAAACTTACATATGGTGTCTGGGGCACGTTCTTCTGCTAAGAGTTTTTGAGCCAGGTCCAAGTGCAAGCAACAGTCTGTAGTCTGTCTGCCTCAGCGGTGGCTCAGGGCTCGGCTCTGCATCCAGCCTGCCTCGGTTCTACTCTCAGCTCCACCACCTTGGACACGTGTCTTTCCTTCTCCGTGCCTCAGTGTTCCCAATGGAAAAAATAGTACCTACTTCACAGAATCGTTGTGTGGATGAAATAAACTGATTTGTGTAAAGCCCTGAGAGCAAAGCCTGTGTTGGAGTAGCTTGCAGTGAATGTTAGCTATTATTTTTATTATTCCGCCATGCGTTCATGGGAATAGAAAAGTGGGATATTTGACATTGGGGCTGTCCCAGAAAAGCCCAGATGTAAGTCTCTGTGTTGAATGCCAAATGAGGATTACCAATTAAAAGTCATGCCTCAAATCCCTTTCTGAGTGGGGCAGGGTGTAAATACATACCGGCTGAAGGAGAGGGAGGATGGTGGGGGGATGGGAGACCGGGGAGTACAGCCTGCACTTGGCCTTGAAGGAAGGCAGGAGGAGGATAAAGGGGCTTGGCCAGCAAGGACCTGGGCCCCGCAGTGAGCAGAGGAAGTACCAGACTTCTTTAGAAATGGTGGATTCCAGCAAGGGCAGGGTGTCCATGGATGGGGCTGGCATAAGGGATATTTTTCAATGTGTACCCTCTGATGCAGCATAAGGGTGGGAGAGCAGAGGGACACCTGGCTGCAGGGAGACGGAGAGGTTTCAGAAATCCAGCCCCAGGTGTGGGAGACACCCAGAGCTGCTGGGCAGCCACGTGGGGAAAGAGCAGAAAGTAGGTCAGTCACGCAGGAGATGGAGCGTGAAATTAATGAGCACGCAGGAGCTGGAGTAGTCACCTTCCAGGAGAGGGGGAAGGAGGAATGCAAACCCTGTGGGAGCGGCAGTGGGGCCTGAGGGGCCAGAGCAGGTGGGGAAGGAAGGCTGGAAAGCAGTGTTTTCTCTCCTTGCACCTGTGTCGGGGGACAGGGGACGCATCACTGGGCAGGATGGGGAGATGATGGGAGTGTCAGGGGCAGGCGCTGGTGGGAGGAGCCGGCAGATAGAAGCTCTACGAGGGCAGGACCAGGTTTGCTTTCTTTATCACCAATTGACTCTTGCTGCCCAGGAGAGTGTCTGGCCCGTAGTGGGCATATGTGACTGAATACATGATTAGACACAGCTCTGCTGTGTACATTATTGGGTGACCTGAGGAGGTGAGGCCTTTGTTCCTTATTGGTATGAGGAGCTTCAACTGAATCAGTAATATTTGCTGATTACCTGCCATGTGCTAGCCCTCAGCTAGGTGCTGGGGTCACAGGGATGTGTAAGATATGGCCCTTTACCTTACCAAGCTCACCATCTAATGGAAAAACAGGTTAGCAATGATTATAATGTCATATGAGAGGCATAAAATAGATAGTGGGGACACAGAGAAGAGACAGTTCTGTTGGGGGTGTGCTCAGGGTACAGTTTCTTAGAGGAAGTGACTCACGAGCTGGTCTCGAAGAGTGAGGACAGGCCCACCTTATGACGTTAGTGGGTGTTGATGCTTTACCTTCGTGGCACCTTCCTCCATACACACACGCACACACGTGCAGGCATAAATAATTAAAAGTACATTTTACAACCTTATTGGTATGAACACAGATCATTCAGATTATGTATGAAAACATTTTCTTTGGCCTAAAAGCTTATTTTTTGTTCTGACTTTAAAAGAAATGAAAACGTTTTTGTGGGTCCCTTAAAGTGTTGCAGGCCCCAAGGCACCATGCCCACTGTGCCTAATGGGTAAGCAGGCCCAGGTTGAGAAGGAATCTGATTGGCAGACAAGACAGAAAAGGCACTCCTAGGTAGAGCAAACAGCATGCGCAAAGATGTGGAGGTGTGAGGGTGACAGCAGATTTGAGCAAGGTCACACTGACCTAAGTGATAGAACACTAGGTGTTTGGAGAGACTGGCAGAAGACAGAATAGGAAATGTCAGGCACAGGACGCAGCCTTGATGCCCTGCTACGTGCATCCCAGGAGTTGAGCTAAGGGACTTGAACCACGTCAGAAGTTCTGGAATAAGGTTCAGACGTTGCTGGCAAGAGCAGATTTCTGGCCCTCGATTCCAGAGGCTTTGCCAGGAATGGTGATAGGTACTCACTAAAGTCTCTCCCAGCTCCAGGGATTCCCTGATACTGAAGAGGACAAGACTGGGGGGCTGGAGAAGTGAGAATCCTAGCTGGCTCCTGGCTTCTCTCCCGAGTGCAACATGGAGTTCCTTTGAGCTGAAAGGGCCTGCTCCTAGAACTATTTCTCAAGAGAGCTTTTGACCCCTGGATAGAGGGGATACAGGGAGGATTGTGGAAATACTGTGGGCTTTGGTAATTGATCTGAGCTCAAATCCCAGAGAGGCCACCAATGAGCTCTGTGACCCTGGGCGTGAAGCTTTGCTTTGTGGACCTCAGCTCCTTTGCAAATACAGGATGTAGCTCCTACCTGTAGGGCTATTATGGGATTAAACGGGACTGTGTGCAAGGCTTGGGCAGGGCACAGGCACAGTAAGGGCTCCATCAAGAGCAACAGGGAATATGCATTTGTCCACCAGTGTTCAGGGTTCGCTGAAAGCTCAACAGGTGCCTGATGTTGCGGCGAGACCTCAGGGATGTATGGGCAAACATCTCAGACATGGCCCTGCTTTCAAAGGGCTGCTCCTGGACTCCACACATCTTGAATTGTCCCATTGAGGCTGGCTTATTGCTGATTGGGTCTGACCGTGCTCCTGGGCATGCCAGTTGGCCATAGCTTGAGGGGCCATGGTAAGCAGAGATTCTCCAGGAAAGCCATCCCCTGCAGCTGTGCTGTTGAAACAGGATGTTCTAACTGGAACCAGCCAACTTGTCACCTTTAATAGGAAGTTTTCCTCATGCTGGTCCAGTGCTTTACACATATTCACAAACGCCCTGCACAGGCAGTCAGGGGCAGATGAGGGAGGAGAGGTGACTCGCCGAAGTGCACAGAGAATGAGTACGCGAGTAGAGACCTAAGACTTAAACTCATGTTGATCTGATTCTAAAGCCCAGTGCTGTCTCTGAAGCTGATGTGACTTGGGGGCAGAGCTGGGGACTGTGAACCTAAGGGAGATGTGGCAACCATAGAAAAGATGATTCGAGCCCCCTTCTCCTGTGGAGGCCCTCTGACCTCCAACCCCAGGTCCATCGGCCTGGCCAATGAGAAGGAGAGTGGGGCCAGCAGGGTAGAGTCAGGGGTTTTAGGTCATACACACCCAGTGTCAAGGGGCACCGGGGGTTTGTGCAATCGGCAAACGCACGGATGGTTTTACAGGTGCCACGTTGGGCACACAGCACTGGGTGGGCAGAGAAGAATCAGGAGCTCTCTGGAGCAACACTTGACACTTGGGCTGGATAATTTTTGTGGGAGGCTGTACGTTACAGGATGTGTAGCAGAATTTCTGGCCTCTACCTACTAGATGCCAGTAACATCCCCCCAACTGTGACAACCAAAAATATCTCCAAACATTGCCAGATGTCCTCTGAGGGGAGAGTGGGGGCAAATTCCCCCTGGTTGAGAACCACTGACTTAGGGAGAAAGGGAGGCTAACATATCAAAACAATGTGCTGAGCACTCTGGCAGAGGTAGGCACGGGCGCCTTGTGGCACAGAAGACAGAAGGGGGTCCTGGGAAACTGGACCCAATGGTGGCAAGGCCAAGGTCATGCAGCCAGTTTCCAATGGAGTTGGGATTCCATCCTAAGATCCCTGTGCCCTACTCAATTCCTGGACATCTCACTGCTTCCCTCCAAGTCTATCTATGGCCCCTGGGATTGCCTGATGGGAGCAGCTTCTACTCTGGGAAGCTAGCCATGCTGGTTTGAGCAGTCTGTCTTTCTCTGCCTGGGGTTGGTCTCATGATCTTGCCTTAGAGTTGGTGCCCAATAAGCTTTCACAGATGTTAAGAAAGGCTCTTCTCATCCCCTGGGATAGCCTTCAGAAAGCTGACTGGGTGGCCTCTTAAGTACTGTGCTTATGCTAAGAACAATCCTTCAACCAAGTGCTTCTGCATAAGTACTTCCAGGTCTCCTGCTCCATGGAAGCACTGAAATATGGGAAGGAGAAAGCTGTGCAGCCTCTGCGCCTAGAAACTGAGTTTTCCGACCCTAGAGACTGCGTTCTCCTGGCTCTGCCCTGAGCAGCTGCGTGACCCAGACCCAAGCCCTTCATTCTGCAGAGTCTCCACTTCCCGACCCATAAAGTGGGCATGCTACCCCTTTCCTGGCTCCTCACAGTGCCCTGGGGATAACATTCAATATTTTATTGGAAAAGATTTTATAGATAGAAAAGTCTTAAACATGTCAACTATTTTCTGAGTTTCCAAAAGGCATTGGAAAGGTCAGTGTTCTGGTTTTTTTTTTCATTCTTTTAAAAATTATTATTTGAATAGTTATCCACATATTTAACAAATATTTATTATGTGCCAAGAACTGAGCAGGGAACACAGCAAATGGTAAATAGACAATAAACAAGAGAAGTAAGTTAGGCATAGATGGTACCTTAGGTGGTAACAGACGTGAAAGGAGAAACAACATAATCGTGCAAGGAAGGGAGGGGGTGTTGAAATGTTAGGTAGGGAAGGACCCCTCTCTGGAAGGTGACATTTGAGTAAAACCAGAAGGCAGGGAGGGAGCAGGTTATGCCAATGTCATTCCAGACAGAAGGAAGAGCAAACACCTCACCCTGCGTGTTTAGACACAGAGAGGAGGCTGGGCACAGAGTGAGGGTGTGTGTGGGGGGGGAGGGTAGGAGGATGGGATGGGGGTGTACTGGGGAAATAAGGTTCCGGGGGTGGAGAAGGAGGAATGTGACCAGGGAGGTGATGGGAGGGAGGCGATGGGGTGCAGGTCCCAAGGAGCCTCCAGGCTGCTGTGGGGGCTGGGCGACCGGTGGTGGGTTTTGGGTGGAGGAGTGACAGGATTGCTCTGGCTACTGCCTGGAGGATGGACTTGCAGAGACCAGCCAGGTGTCAGGTGTTTCTCATACTTTGTTGCTAATCCGTAAAAAAGTGAATACAGCTTCCCAGATAGTTCAGAGACTTCTCTCCTAGATGGGGGGTGGGGCGGGGATGGACCAGCTGAGTCCTCGTCAGAGCAAGGATTTTACACCCCGGTCTGTCCAAGCTCCTGGTGTTTCTCCGAGGCCGCTCAGCAGCGTGTCCATCTTACATCCTACATGGGCAGACTCTGTCCACCCTACATCTTTACTGAAACCAACAAAATAAGCTTCACAGTGATTTAAGATTATTCCTGCCCCACCTAAAAGCAGTTGTTGAAGACGGATTTATCTCTTATGTTTAACTGTCACTCCTCCCAGAGATGCTCTGGGAATTAGGGAAAGGAAAAAAAAAGGCAGTAAAAGCTTGCTAAAATCAGAAGGCCTGAGCTCTGATTTGGACTCTGCCATATTGCTATTGCTTGATCTTCTCAGTTTCCTTGTCTTAAGAACCCTAACCTGCCCTTCTCAAGGTAGTAGTCAGGACAGAGAGGATGGGTAAGCATCAGGAGCCCACTGTGAGAGAAGGGAACTCCCAGATCCAGCCTTCCTCCCCCCCAGCCAAGCTGCAGTAGAGGCAAAGTGCCCCTAGGTGGCGCAGCTTCCTTAGGCTGAGGAGATTGAGGGAAACTGAGGGACAAAGATAATATTGGAACCCCATAAAGTGAGAATTTAGGGTAGAATTCTGCCGCTGCTGATACCTCCTGTTCCTCCAATGACCACTGTGGGAATTAGTAGGGCGGGACACCCCTGCCGCCCTTGCCATCAGATCAAGCTGCGGGCCCCTAGGGGATACGGCTCCGGGAGGAGGGATAAAGGGCCGGGAGTGCATGCAGTGCAGCACCCATTCTTTTTTCCAGATGAGGAAGCTGAAGGCGGGAGAGGATGGGAATTGCCTGGTCCTGGGAGGCACGGACAGAGCTGCTGCCAGCTGGCCCCTCTGCTGATTAGATGCTTCCTGGCAGGACCCTTGATGTAAGCACACATTGCTACCCCCTTGGGTGGCCTCCCCTGCTCCCAGGTTTCTTCCTGGGCTGCCATCCTTCCTCTGTCTCTGTGGATGTTCTCAGGAGAGGCTGGAAGAGCGGTCCTTTGCTCCTCATGTACAGAGCTGTATCTCTGGGCAGTAGAGGAGCACTGGTTGGGGGCCCGGAGACTTGGGTATGTAGCTGCTCTGTCACTACCTTGGGAACATGTGTCTTGGTCACAAAGCTTCTCTGTCCCTGCCTTCTGCATCCTTATCTATAGAGTGTGTTGGGAAAGAAAGAGAAAGTTGGGCTGTATATCTCCAAGGTCAGTTTTTAGCTCCAACATGCTGAATCGCACTGGAAGCTTCACTTCTGTCCATCAGGGAACAGGTGGGGGAGGGAAAGTCTTCAGTTCTCTCATTTAAAAACATGGGGGAGTGGACTGGATGACGTGTTATTCTGGCTCTGACATCCCGCTTGGCAAGGATGAGAGGCAGTCGCAGAGGCCAGACCATCCCCTCTGAACTGGCAACACGGGATGACTGCCCCTTCTTAGGAGCTGCAGACCTGCTTCCCTTAGTGGCATCCAGAAGAGGCCCTACAAAGTAGAACCATGGGCCCCCACCCCTAGCAAGACTGGCTTCCTTCCAAGCTGGCGCTGGAGGCACTGGAGGAGAAGCTCTTCCTCCCCCTTGCAGGGCTGAAACCCATCTGCACATCCAAAGGGTGTTTCTTCCTGGGCTTGATTACTAATCATCTGCCTCCCTGGCCAGATGAGCCTCTTGGTGACCTTGGGCTCTTTCCAAAATCAAATCTTCCTTCAAAGGAAGCAAGAGATTGGTCACCACTGAAGAAATTCAGAGAATGACAGCTGGAGGAAAGAGTCTGAGGGGAAAGGGAGAAAACGCCCACTTATTGTCAGTCAGCCATGTGCTAGGCACTGGGCAGGTCCCTTCCCTTCCATTAACCCATTTAATCCCAGCAACCACAAATTAAAGGTTATAATTCCCTGTTTTCAGATGAAGGACCAACGGGGATGTGAGTTATTTTGCCCACAGTGCCACAGCTAGTAAATGGAGGAGCTGGAGTTGGATCCAGGTTTCTCACTCCACAGTCTACCCTGGGCCCAACTGAACATACCGAGGCTTGGAGAAACAGCAGGACACGGGTCAGGAAGCCTGTATTCTGGCTCCAGCTTTGCAGCGGAAGTGTTATGTGATAACTAAATCTTGCTAACATTTTATAGTTTCAGAGTGATGACCATGCAGTGTCTTATTTGATTCTCACATCAGTCCGTTGTACAGATGAGGAAACTGAGGCTCACGTAGGTCTAGTGACTTGCCCAATTTTGGTCACACAATGGATGGGCTGGCTTTGAGTTACGTCTTTGTTTCCAGGGTTTGTGGAACTCACAAATAATGCCAATTCTTTGACAAGCCTCTTCTCTTGGATTCATTTTTCCTGTCAGTGAAAATGAAGGGTTGGGTTAGATTAGTAGGCAATCAGTAGTTCCCAGACCCTTTTATTTTTAAAAAAATGAAATTCATAGAATTTGTCATCTTCAAATTTTATCAAGTAAGGACATTTTTAAAAAAGAACATTTTACCTTCAAAAAGCTAGGAGAATATAATAATCTCAGTGTAGCAGGGAGAGAAAAAATAGTGACTGAGAACACACTTCTCCTTAGAAATGAGCTAAGTTGTGTTTACCATAACACCTTGATGAGCCATTGTAGTCATTTCTAATAGCTCTCTGGGCCTGGCTGGAGTGGGCCAGAAGGGAAATGGAACTAGAATAATTCACCGCAAAAGAACTAATTTGCAGTTGGGGACTTGGAAGGATGAGCAAGCTAGTGACGGAAGAGGAGAGGCTGCAAGGAGTAGTCCAAACACAGAGCAGGGGGCTCAAGTCCGAGAGACTACCTGTGAAAGTTCCCTGAGTGGGAGGCCAATGACAAGGACCCCAAGGAGAGAGCTGTCTAGTATTCTGCTTCATCCAGCCGCCGTCTGCTTGGCTGTGCCAGTCACCCTGCTGATACCCAAGGCCTCCTGCCAAAGTGCCCTTGCACAGTACGGGAGCTCAGGGCATGGAACCTGGGCAGTTTGGGGAGTCTTGGTTAGGGATCACTGGATCTGGCAGGCCTGAGTCTGAGGTCTTGCTCCATCACTTGGAAGATACATGGATTCTTTAAGCTCCAGTTTCCTGCTCTGTGGAATGGATATACTATTCCCTGTCTTGGAGGTTGATATGAGGAATAAGTGGGACCATGAACTTGGTACTCAAGCCCTCAATAATTAGCCACTTAGCTGCCTATTATTATTAACTATGGTTATTCAGATATTCACAATTTTTTTTACGGTGGCAAGCTTATAGGATGGTTTTGTCTGTTTTGTTTTTGGGGGGAGGGGAAGAGCTTTTGCAGCTCTTAAATCCAGCAGGGATCAGACAGGAGTATCATCTGGAAGGAAAGGGAGGTTGGTGGGGTATAAACTCCACACAGCATCCCTCCAGCCCTTCCCGCTTCTTCAAGGCTGAGTGCTGTCTGTGTCTGAGAATCTGCCCTCTCGGAAACGACAACGTCTCCTTCCAGGGCTGAGCCTAGAGGGCAGGACTCCCTCCAAGGACGGGCTGAGGGCAAGGGGGAGAGGAGGAGAGAGACAAAGGGGAGAGGAGGTGAGCAGGAGAAGATGTGGAGAAGGCAAGGTGCTTCCAGGACTGACAATAAGTCACAGAGGCAGAGAGAGGATTCGTGTTTGCTCGTGTGCATGAATATGTGACCACACTTGTGCATCAGGTAGCAGGGGCATGTGGTTTGCATGTCTGTGCGCGACTGTGTATGAATGAGTGTGGAAACATGTTAACATATGAGCATATCAGTGTGTGACTCTGCCTGTGTGTGGTTGGCAGTGTGTGCAAGAAGTTCGTCACATGTGTGCCTTGGGTCAGCGTGGGCATTGCTGGGCTGGAGAGTGGACTTGACCATGTGACTGTGAGTGAGTGTGAGTGGAGGCTGTGTCCTGTAAGAGTCCCTGGGCAGGGCTTGGGGTGTAAGGGAGCCCCTGATACATGGGCTGTCTAAAAGGACATACCTTCTGCAGCTTCCTTCAGGAGCCCCTGCCTCTTCACCTCACCCTGCCCCCACCAACTGACTGTGTCCCTTCTTGATCTATACCAGCACCCCCTGCACCCACACCACACCTCCTGCTGGCTGCTGGCCTCAACAGTGAATGGGGAGGAGAAGGGGGAAGGAGGGGGTGGAGTGACTGACCTCCTAGCCCCAACCCTTGGTGCTGCCAGGGAAACATCCTCCTCCCACCCCCACCCCCCAATCACCGTGATTCCTGCTGTGAGGGAGAGAGGAACCCTCCGTTTCCATGGCAACATAGCAGCCCTGCTTCTCAGCCTGAGCCCAGGCTCTTCTGAGCTGTGGAAAGAGTGGGAAGAAAGCCCCTCCTCAGGCTTTTGAACCCCTACCAAGTGTCTTACCTCTATGCACCCCCACCTGAGTCTCCTTGCTCCTCTGCTGCTCGGGACCCTTCCGGGACTCCTGAAGTGCCCATGTGCCATCCCCTCCACCACTTCCAGGATCTAGGGACCTGTCTTGTCTGTATGAGCTCAGATCTGAGCACCAGCCCTAGAGAGTGACAGGATGGGGCTGAATTCCAGTCTTTGCCTGTGAAATGGTACTCCTGTTGATACCTCTCAGAGTTCTTGTGAGGAGCAAATAAAATAGTGCTTGTGGAAGTGCTTTGTAAATCAGAGTGCAGGGTCAGTGTGTGGGCCACTGTGGAGCATGAAGTGGCCCAGCCTCTCTGAAGGGCGGGCTTGGCCCTGCCACTCCAGTTCTCCTTCGCACAGGAATGCACATGTGCTCAGAGAGGTACACGTGGGCTGACGGGGCAGCGTGTTCTCTAACACTGAACAATTGGAGATGACCCCAACGTCCATCACCAGAGAAATGGGTTAATGAGTCGTGGTGCGTCCTGGGTCTTACAGCTCTTCAAAAGGGAGTGCATGCGTGCTGACAGGCATAATCACTAAGACATATTGCTAAGTCAAAAAAATCAAGTTGGAGAATAGGTGCAGTATGATCCCACCTATGAAACCCTGCTGTTTGCCTGTGAGCACGTTGTAAGGGGGTAAATGCCTGGAAGCAGTCCGTGAACCAGCCATCAGGCCACACTGTTGGAGGAGGACTGGGGAGGGGCAGTGAAGGGGAACTTTGATTTTTTTCCCCTCTGTATCTCTCTAATCGATTTGCCTATATAGCAAATGTAATTTTAAAATTATGTGTCACTATTGTAGTTGAAGAGAGGATATAGATGGGAAAAAATCAGGGAACAAGGCAAGACAGTACAGAATGCAGTCCGTATTAGAGAAGTTTGGAGGAGAGAGGGATATTCAGGAGGGCTTCCAGGAGGAGGAGGAAGGTGAGCTGGATCTCAGAGCAAGAGTAGAACTGAGACTTGGAGCCAAGGGAAGGGCAGTCCCAGCACAAGAGTAAGGTGGGAAGTGAGGGTGTGGAGGGTAATCCTAAAGTAGAAGAAAGAGCAGGGGAGTTGGCCTCAGGCGACTAGGGGCAATTCCCATCTCAGCCACGCCCTGCGGCTACCGTCCTGGCTCCACCCCCAGGGTGTCAGTGTACTCATCTGTAAGTGGGCGTAAGGGTATGGACTTGATGGATGGTTGTGAAGACTGTTTGACATCAGTGTAAGGCAAACTGTAAAAGTGTAAAGTATCATATAGATGTGAATTTATTGCTGATTTCTTTAGGGGACAGAGAGAAGGCAGATTGGGTTGCAGTCTGGCTGATTGCCAACTTTTGGCAAATTCTGGTCAGCCGTTGACCAGCTTGGCCTGGCCTGGTAAGGCTCATACTGAAGGTGGTAGGAAATATGGAGCCAACATAGATGCTTAAGCAAGGGAGGGAAGGTAGGATTCAAAATGATAAAAAATATCTTTAGTTAGGATCTACATTATGCCAATCGTAAGCTATGTATTTTGTCATATTTATTCAGTCTTCACAGGTACTTTATGAGGTGATAGGCTTATTTCTACAAGTGGGGAAACAGAAGTTCAGAGGAATTAATTAATTGATTCCTTCACTCAGTCACTCAGCAAATACAGATTGAGCACCTCCCGTGGCAGACATGGTTCTAGTTACTGAGTGGATGAAAAGTCCCTGTCCCCAGGGAGTATACAGCCTGGCGGGAGGGACAGATAGTAAAACAACTAAGTTGATGACACAATGTCAGATGAAGTGAGTGCTTTGCATAAAACAAAGCTGAGTAAGGGTCGGGAGGTGGTAGGCAGAGAATGGAATGAAGCAATTGCATGAACATTCTGAGCAGAAAAAGGGCCCGAGCAAAGGCCCTGAGGTGGGAGCCTCCTTGCTGCAGTCAAGGTAGGGCAAGAAGGCAGGTGTGATTGTGGTGTAGGGGGCAGGTAAGGTGAGAAAGTGGGTGAGGGTGGAGAGAAATGAAGGATGTGGGGGTCTGATTATACAGGGCCTTGGAGGTCTGGCAAGGGCCGTGGGTTGAATTCTGTGTATGCTGGAAAGCCACTGGAGGGGCTTGACCAGGAAAGTGACAAAATCTCCGATTTATGTTTCAAAAGGATCACTCTGGCCACTGATTATGGACGAGATTGTAGGGGGTGTGATGGGAGCAGAGGGGTTAATTAGGAAGTGACTGTTTGAGTTCAGGTGAGGAGAGAAAGACAGTGTGAAGCACAGTGACAGATGTGACGGTGGCAAACAGCAGTCAGATTTGAAATGTATTTTGCAAACAGAACTGGCAGGGTCTTCTGTTGGCTTGGATGGGAACTAAGGTAAAGAGAAAAAGATGATTCCAAGATTTGGGGCCTGAACAACTGGGTCAGTGTTGTTCCCGTTACTAAGAGGGGGAAGATGAGAGAGGAGCAGGTTGGGGGACAATCATGATTCACTTTAATTTTGAGATGCCTTGTGACATCTAAAAGGAGATGTCAGGTAGGTAGCAGGATGTATGAGAGTTCAGGGGAGATGTCAGGGCTGAGGATATAAATTGGGAAGTTGTCAGCATATAAATGCTGTTTAAAACCAGGGGATAGGATGAGATCACGCGGAGTGTAGCTAGGCGAGCGACGGGCCCCTGGGTGCTTCAGTGTAGGGAGGAGCAGGAGGATGCAGGAGGCTCACGCAGCATCACGCTGGAGGAGCTCCTCCGCAGTCCAAGGAGAAACAGTGTATAGGGCAGTGGCTCTCAGAATCCATCCAAGCTGGTTAAAACACAGACGTGGGAGACGCCTCTGGTAGGTCTGGGGTGAGGCCCAGGAATTGCCTTTCTAACAAGCTGCTGCTGCCGCTGCTGCTGGTGGTGTGCAGACTGCACTTTGGGAGCCTCTGGTCTAGGGGAAGGAGGAGCTGCAGCAGGAATAGAGCTTTGGAGCCAGGCAGGACTAATTTCCAATCCAGGCTCTATCACTAACTTGCTGTGGGATCTCGGGCCAGGCAGTGTCTGTCCCAGAGCCTCAGTGTTCTTATCTATAAAATGGGAACATTAACACCAATTACTCAGGGTTATCATGAAGATCTAGTCAATCGGCCTGTGTTCAGCTTCTAGCATTGGGACCAGTTGAGGGTTGAGGAAATGCTCTTTCTACACGCGGAGAAGCATCAGGCAGGCAGGAGTGAGCCTCGGGCGCCCACTCAGATGGCTCCGGGTGGTCAGCTGGAACCAGGGGAGAGGCGGCCTGGGGAGACAGACTTCTTCATTTTGGTGCTTTGACAGTCCCGAGGCCCGGGTCTCTTGGAAGAGAGGCAGTGCACAGCTAGGCCACCTCACCTTTGGACTCTGTTGTCCTCCAAGAAGAGGGACTTCTGTCATCTACTTTTTCTCTGCCTTCCTGAAGGGCTCTTCCTGCTTTGGTTCTTGGAGAGCTCCTATCGTCCCTTCATGTCCTCCTGTCTCCAGTAACCAGTGACTGCTTCTCTTCACCCTCCACCCCCTGCCCCAGACCTTGTCGCTCAGCTACCCCTTAAAGGGAGTGTGGCCTGACAGACAGAACCTGGCCTGGAGTCGCGTCAGTGAAGGCACAGCAGTCAGGGACAGGGCAGGCTGTCATTTCTACGGCCCAGTGAAATGGGGATCCCGAAGCTGCGGGACTGGCGCAAAAGGGCGTGCGAGGAGGCACCGGAGTTGCAGTAGGTATGCAGCGCATGTTCATCGCTCGTCTTCCTTCTCTCCTCTCTCCCCACCCCATGCCAGAGCCTCCCCTCTGCTGGCTGTAGAGCCAGCCCAAGCCTGGATGTGCTGAGAGGAGGCTGCCTCACCCTCAACCCCTCCCCCCGTTGCTATTTAATGCCGTTAACAATGGATTCATTAACTGGGATTAATCTCATATACCAGCTCTCTATCCCCTTGGCTATTAATCACTCACTTCATTAACAGGACAGCATTAGCCAACCTGGGAGTGAGACATGGTGCCCATACCAAGTACCTGTGTCTGTACCTTCTCATCGTTCCTCATCACCGGGGCGTGTTCTTGGTGCCTTTCTGCTCTGGCCCGGTTTCTGTCTCAGTCAAACGGACTGTAGGCATCTCTCTCCCCAGGCTTCCTACTGTGGCTTTGTCTCTGGCCCCCCATGTCCCCCCACCCATGCCTCTAAGTGTCCCTTTCTCTTTTTTGCCTTCCAATCCAGGGCCTGACACGTAGTAAGTTCTCATTATAGGTTGGCTGAACAAAGTGCAGAGAGGTACAAATAAGAAGACAGCAATTCCAGGAGGCTTTTTGAAAAAATTGCCTCTGTTTACAAAGATAATATATATGCTCACTGCACAAAATCCAAACAACGAGAGAGAGAGAGAGAGAGGAAGGAAGGAAGGAAGGAAGGAAGGAAGGAAGGAAGGAAGGAAGGAAGGAAGGAAGGAAGGAAGGAAAGAAAAATTATCTGCAATCCCCACCATTTTAAGATAATAACCTTTAGTGTTTTGGTGAGCATCCTCTCAGATCTTGAGTGATATATATATAATTTTACCTAAATGGGATCATACTATGCATGCTGTTTTGCAACCTGCTTCTCCACTCAACAATATGTTGTTGCAATCTTTCCTTATCAGTGAATAGAAATATACCTCATAGTTTTTAATGGTTGCATAGCATTCTGTTTTATGGCAGTAACATAATGTAGTCAATGGATCTCCTACTGATGAACATTTATATTGTTGCCATTTTTTCTTTGATATATTTGACACAGAGAGCCACATCCTTGTATACACATCTTTGTGCACTTGCCTAATTAACTCCTTAAGATGGGTTCCCACGAGTGAAATTTCTAGGACAAAAGGTTTGCACAATTAACATTACGAGATAGATGCTTGGGATTCAATACCAGTTGTGCCGTTCCTTAGCAAAGGGACCTTGGGCAAATTACTTAACCTCTCTGGGCTTCAGTTTCCTCACCTGTAAAATGGGGATAATGATAAGATTTACTTTGGGGATTACTGCGTGGATTCAATAAATTCTTACATGCAAAGCACTTAGAAGGGTGCCTGGGGTGTAGTGAGGGAAGCATGCATCAGCTGCTGCTGTGGGTACCATGGCCCGCTGGCCTCCAGAAACACGGAAGCTGTTCTCATCTCTCTCACCGGCAGTGTGGGAGAGAGCCCCTGTCCTTACGCCACTGCCAACAACAGACATGCTTGTCGGGTTTGGGTTTTTTTTTCTTTAGCTTTTTGTTCCCATTTTTTAATTGTACTGAAATACATATAACATACATTTACCTCCTTAACCATTTGTAAGTGTATGGTTCTGTGGCTTTGAGTACATTCACATTGTTGTGTGACCGTCACTATTGTCCATCTCCAGAACTCTTTGTCTTGACAAACTGAAACTGTCCGGTTAAACAGTGGCCACCGTTCCCTCCTGCCTTGGAGCCCTGCAACTGCCTTCCCACGTTCTGTCGCTACTACTAGCTACTACGTACTACTAGCTACTATGATGTTGACTACTGTAAGTGCCGTCGAACAGAAGTGGCATCTCAGGGTATTTGACTCTTTGTGACTGGCTTATTTCACTTAGCGTAATCTCCTCAAGATTCACCTATATTGTAGCATATGTCAGAATTTCTTTCCTTCTTAAGGATAAATAATATCCCATTGTATGTATACACCACGTTTTGCTTATCCATATGTCCATCGGTGGATGTGTAGGCTGCTTCCACGTTTTAGCTATTGTAAATAATGCAGTGAATATCAGTGTACAAATATCTCTTCAAGACCCTTCTTTCAATGCTTTTGGGCTTATACCCAGGAGTGGAATTGCTGAATCATATGGTAATTCTATTTTTAATTCTAATTCTGTTTTTTACAGTAGCTGTACCATTTTACATTCCCACCAACAAGGCACAAGGGTTCCAATTGTCTGCATCCTCACCAACATTTGTTATGTTCTGGGTTTTCTTTAAAAAAGATTTTATTTATTTATTCTTAGAGAGGAGGGAAGGAAGGGAGAAAGAGAGGGAGCAAAACATAGGTGTGTGAGAGAAACACTGATTGTTTGCCTCTCGCACACGCCCCAACCAGAGACCGGTCCCGCAACCCAGGCGTGTGCCCTGACCTGGAATCAAACCAGTGATGTTTTGCTTTGCTGGACAGTCAGGGCGTTTCTGTTTTTTTGATAGTAACCATCCTAAAGGTCATGAGGCGGTATTTCATTATAGTTTTGATTTGTATTTCCTTAATGATTATGATGTTGGGCATCTTTTCCATGTGTTTATTGGCCATCTGTGTATCTTTCTTGGAGAAATGTCTATTCAAATCCTTTGCCCATTTTTGAATTGGTTTGCTTATTTTCTTGTTGTCAAGTGTTAGTTCTCTATGTATTCTGGATACTAATTCTTTCTCTGATATATCATTTGCAAATATTATGTCCCATTCTGCAGGTTGCTTCTTCACCCTTGATGCACCAAATTTTCATATCTTCATTAAGCCCAATTTATTTCTTTTTTTTGTCTGTGCCTTTGTTGTGAAATCCAAGAAATCACTGCTAAATCCAATGTTATGTAGTTTTGCCCTATATTTTCTTCTAAGAGTTTTATAGTTTTAGGTCTTACATTTAGGTATTTAATCCATTTTGAGTTAATTGTTGTATGTGGTATTAGGTTAGTATGCAGCTTCATTCTTTTGCATCATTTGTTGAAAAGATTATCCTTACTCCATTGAGTGGTCTTGGTACACTTGTCAAATATCATTTGACCATATGCAAGGGTTTATTTCTGTTTGTAGATTGCTTTAGGTAGTATTGATATCTTAACAACATTAAGTCTTCCAACCCATGAACACGGGGTGGGAGAGAGTCTCTTTCCTTACACCACTGCCAATGACATATACCCTTGGCAGTTTTGCTCACTGGTAGGTGACAGTTGATTTTTCATTTGCATTTCTTTGATCAGCAGCCTTAGTGCTTAATGGGCATTCATATCTCATTTGCAAGGTGTCTCATCATGTTGTTTGCCCATTTCTCTGTTGCAATACTTATCTTATTTGATATTTGTGGGAGCTCTTTTATATATTACAACTGAGATTTCCAATCTTTTTCTACTTCATCCTGACTTTCAATCTTATTTATTTTTTTGTCCTTCATAAGTACTTGATTTTTATGTGGCTAAGCCTACGAGGCTTTTTCTTTATAACTTTTATATTTCATGTCATGATTAGAGGGGCCACTTTTCCTTAAGATAATATAAATATATTCATTCTGCTTTAGTACTTGCATGGTTTCACTTTTTACCACTTGTGTTTTTATTCCTTTGAATTTATTTTTGTGTAAAGACTGAAGTATGGCCTTGGCCGGTGTGGCTCAGCTGGTTGGAGCGTTGTCCCGTAACTGAAAGGTTGAGGGTTCCATCCCCAGTCCGAGTGCGGATGCCTAGAGTCCCTGGTCCAGGCACATATGGGGGCATCTGATCAATGCCTCTCTCTCCTTCTCTCTAAAAAAGCAATGAAAAAATGTCCTCGGTGAGGTTTAAAAAAAAAGAGTGAAATATGATTTCAGCTTTATTGTTTTCCAAATTCTCAGTCAGTTATCCCAATAACATTTGATTATTCGATCTTTTCCCCAGTGAGGACCAGAGAGGAAACAAAGGTAGGTAAATAAAGTTCTAAGACAGAAAAGGTTAAAAGAGCAGTTCTGCAGAAGAATCTGCTGGCAGCTACTCCCTGGGGAACCCTTCTTCACTGTGGTCCTGCTCACCCTTAATAGGAAGAAGCAGGATGTTAGAGGGACTGAGCCAGACCCCGCATTTCAATCACAGCCCCTTCCAAAAGGCTATGTGTGTACAGGGAAAGCCTTGGGCCCAGCTCTCAGTGGCTGAAAAGAAAAACTGTCCTGCTTGTTTTGGAGTCAATAGTAAGTTGCCTTGTAACTTCATATCTTTGTCAGATCCTCCTGTTACCTTATCTCCTTCATCCACTCCAGCCACTCACCCAGAAGTTCCATGTTATCACACTAGTATGTAAGTAATTCATCCTGCCTTCTTCCTCCACATTGCCACTGCCCTAGCAGTGAGCATCAGTTCCAGGGATGGCTTAGGAACTGCCAATCTTCAGGAAGACAGCCCCAGAGCCATGGCGGTCTGTGTATGGGTTTGGAGGTGGAGGAAAGGGAAGGCAAAGTGCCAGGAGCAGTAGTTTGCAGGTTGCCATTGGTGGCTGCACCCCAGGTTTAGGCTGCTGGGGTCCTCTTTGCCAATTTATTTAAGGCAGCTTGGATTTGACTGTGGTCTGGGCAGAGAGAAGAGTTTGTCCTGGAGTCCCTGGCCAAGTGCTGAGCACAGGGCATCCTGAAAGACACAGGGATGATAAAAACATCTCGTGATTCTTTTTCCTGGGAGATAGAGCCCTTACAGCACCTACATTTTCTACATCTACCCCCATCTTAGGGGCACAGCTTTGCTCTGGAGCCAGGAGAATAGGCACAGGCAGGTCTGGAGTTTAAGTTGGTTAAAATGCCAGGCTGAGCAGTTTATCCCGTGGGCACCGAGGGTGAATTATGGCACCAGGGCCCAGAGAGCAGGTGCAAATCTCAAGGCTGTCAGGCACAGGGAAAAGCACCACCTTCCCTCCTCCCCCTGCAGGATTAATGGGTTCGGGCCCGGGTCTGGGTTCAAGATGATTGGACTTTATGATGTTTCATTTTCCCAGAATGCTCCTGATGAAAATCTTGTCCCCCAGGACCAGAGTGTGTGCACATATTTATCATACACATGATCTGATGTGACTAGGCGGGAAGGTGAAGTTCTGCATGGGCTTCACTTTATTTTCGTGGGACTGACCGTGCCTCTGAATTTGACATGAGTTTTGTGGGAAGAAGTGTGAGTTTTTGTGTCATGTGACTGAATGGGCCGTTCACAAGGGTGAAGATCTCGTGCAGCTATGGAGTCTCTAAGTTTTGAGTGTGGCTGTACAGCAGTGCACGTGTGTCTGTTGGAGAACAATTCAGGGGTCTTGAGTCAGTGTGCCTGGGTGGCTGATGTGGCTACAAACCAAGAATGGGGCAATGGGAGGGGAAGCAGTTTGGAAGGACGGTTTGGGATGTGATGAGTCTGAGGTCTTGGCAGAACATCAAGGAGAGACATCTAGGCAAGCAGGACTAGGGCTCCGGGAGAGTAAAGGGCAGGAGGGCCTTGGCTCAGGTTGCCATCCAAAAGTGTTCGGACAGCAATGCGTTGGGGGATGTGACCTTTGGCTGTAATGAGGTGAACACACACACACCCACCTACCTCTGAAGGCCAAAAGGACACATGCTGTGTTAATCCCAGCTGGACATAGTTCAGTAGGAAATTTCCAAGGGTTGCTGGAATGGCATAAAATGAGCTTGATGGTGAGAGTCAGAGAAAATTCCCTGACAGAGGTAAATATTCAGTGGAATCATAAGGAAAAGAGAATGCAGAGGGAAGAGGAGAATGTTCTGGGTTTAGCGGTGGGGACTAGGGACAGATTCTGCAAGACTTGGGGCTGGGACAGGAAACCATTTGATGACAACGAGCTCCTAGCAGGCAGGGGCTGTTGTTTATTCATCACAGCATTTCTAGCACCTAGTGCAGGAGTAGGCGGTCTGTATGTTGAGTTGATTTGGAGTCAAAGTCTGAACCACTTTAACTAGGGAGTTTGTAGTTTCCTAAAGGTGAATGTGGAAATCTACACAAGACACTGGGTGAGGATGGACAGGAAGGGAGGGGGGTGTTAGGTATCCAAAGGGCCACCCAATCTTGCCCAACACCTTCAACCCAGCAGACCTGCCTCCACACCTTATACTGTTGTTTGTTTTTTTTAATCCAAACAGGCCTCTTCACACTCGGTTCCTCCATGACTGACTTCTGAACTCTTGGTCCTAAACCACCATCTTGCATTCCCCTCCTCTTTGCATCCTGATCTTCCCAAGCGCTGACTTTGACTTAGTTTGCTGATCGCGGCCTTGCCAGGATCGACACAGGAAGCAGTCTGTCCGAGATTTCTTGCTGAATAAGCCAGGGGACCAGACAAAAGACAGCTCAGCTAGAGAACACCCAGGACTTGGGCAGAGTTTTTTTATCCTCAGTTATAAGGGCCTGGATGCAATGGAAATGGGTACAAGTTATATGGAGGGAACCAAGGTCCAAGACACGATGGAAGATCCAAAACTAGATTGCTGGGGGCTAAAGGGAAAGAGGACTATGGTGCCATATGCAGGTCACCAACAAGGTGAGTATCACGGTAGGTAAGAGGAGTGCTATGATAGGGAATCTCAACGTCCAGGGTCTACACAGGCATATGAACAGGGGTTGGCCTCAGAGGCACAGGCCGTGAGCAGGGATGCCTGAGACCAGCAGTGTATCAGTCTCTTGGGTATTAGTAACAGAACACCTCAAACTCAGCCATTTTAAATGTTGAGAAAACAGATGATCTCACATAACAGGAACTCCCTCCAGAGAAGGAGGAGGAGCTCCTATACAGTCACTCAAGGGTGTTATCAAGGGCCCTGGTTTATTCTTTCTGTCTTTTGCTGCTATGCTGAGTGTGTTCATTTTGTCCTCATGATCACAAAAGGGCTGCCCCAGATCCAGGCATCTCATCTAGACATAGACAACATAATATCCCTTGAAGAAATGAGGTCCCTTTCCTAGATGTCCCCCATCAAACTGTCCCTTATCTCCCTATGCCTAAATCCATCACAGGCAGGGAAGCAAGATTGCCAATACTGACTCATGCCAGTCAAAATTCTCCCCTGGGGCTGGGGCCAGCTGCTTTGAAGCACAGGCCCCATATAGGAAGGGAAATTTCTGAGGCCAACTAGACTTCTGTTAGGAACAATGGGTTGGATGTTGGGTAGGCAAGAAATTATCTCTGTTCTAGTCAGCCTGTACCAGTGCCAGAGGGTAATGTGTGCAAGACAGAGCTGCAAACAAGTTGTCAAGGCAAGAGCCCCACACTGGGAGACCAGATTTAGGAAGTAGCTATTTGAAATGAGGCCTTGTGTCCAAGTGGAATCAGCAGGCAGGTCAAACTACTAATCAAAACTCCTCATCACCATCTCTGCTCCATGCTCACTTCAGAACCAAATACTTCATAAGACCTACAAAGCCCTACATTATCTATAGCCTCTTTCCTCTCCTCTTCTCTCATCTCCCCTCCTCTCCTCTTGTCCTTACATGTGCACCTTTCTGCCTCGGGGCCTTTGCATATGCTTCTCTCCTCAACTTGCCCCCTTTCATTCTGCTACTTCCATCACCTCACTTTTAGGTTAGGTCACTCTCTCTTCAGTATATTTCCATAGTTCTCTACAAATCTCTTTGGTGACCGAGGGAACATGTTTGTAGGCTCCTTGTGGTCAAAGAAGGTGTCTATCTTACTGTACACAATGCTGTCCTCCCAAACACAGTGCTTGGCACACAGCAGGCATTTGACAATTAGTGGTCGAGTACATGAATTAATGAATTCCTGCAACTGGGAACAGGCATGGTCCTAAGCTTTGGGCAGGGTGGATGGGTGGGGGATTGATGAAATGGCTGGTCTACCAGAAGCCCCTGATGATTTCTGAGCACAGAAATGGCATGGCCGCCGTGGGCTTAAGGGTAGTGAGGGCACCAGTGTGCGCAGGATGGGTTAGGCGGCCAGCTAAGACTCTCTGCTCATCATCTAGGCACAAGATCCCAGACACAGAACCAGGGTCTGGTGAATCAGCAGTAAACTTATAGAGATCAGATAGGTTGGATGGATGAGTGTTGGGGGTGACACCTCTAAGTGGTGGTGCCCGAGACCTGGTACAAAGTGAAGACAGCAGTTTCATCTACCTTACAGGGTTATTAGGAGGAGTGAATGAGACAAGCGGTATCAAGACAGCCTAGTGTCAGTAGGTGCTCAGTAAATAATGAGGCCCGGGCTTTGTCTTTACCAATTTTTTATGCTAAATAATGTATTGCCCCTAGTCCCCATCTCACGCCAGTTCTGAACTGGTCCTGATTCTCTTTCTCATCCCAACAACAACCCCAGGGCTGTGCTCTCTCCTACACTTAACCTTCCTGAGTTTTCATTTCTTCTTCCAGTTAAATGGGACTCATAATAACCTGCCCCCCCCCCACACACACACCTAGCTGGCATGAGGGTCAAATAAGATAACACATTTCAGTGTTCTTTAGAAACTGTAAAGGACCGTAAACATGTAAGGAATTACTGTTCTTATTTGCCAGAACTGGGCTCATTCCTGGGCCTGGCATCTGCTCTGACTTTCTCAGTTCCTGTTTCTTGCTCCGTCTCCGTTTTCTTGTAGCCACCCACGATTCTGGCACTGGCGGTGTAGGGATATAAGACGACATCCAGGGAGTTTGAATGCAGAAAGAAAAAGAAGGAATGTTATAACATCCAGAGCCCTCTCTCTTGTTCTTTGACTCAGGGATGACCCCACCACCTTTTCAAGTCAGCCAGACCCCCAGCCTGGTCGTTATCCATGTTCCAATTAGCTATTGCTACTTAACAAAACCATTCCAATACACAGTGATGTAAAACAGCAATTTATTATGATCTCTCATGGTTTTGAGGGTTGATTTCAATAGGTAATTCTAACTTGTAGACTCTGGTAGGGTTGTATTCAGTGAACAGCTGGGGCTGGAGTCATTCAAAGGCTTGACTGGATGGGACATCCAACATGGCTTCCTTCACTCCCGTGTCTGGTACCTGGGCTGGAAAGGTAATTCTCTCTCTCCATACAACCTCTCTATATGGCTGCCTTGGGCTTTCTCATAGCATAGTGGTCTTGACAAGGTTAAACCTTTTACATGGCAGCTGGCTTCTCCCAGAGTGAGCACTCTAAAGGATCAAGCTGGGAGCTTTATGGCTTCTTCTGACCTAGCTGCAAGCAAGAGTCATGAGGCATCACTTTTGTTGCATTTTATTGGTTACAGGGCTGCCCCAGATTCGGTGTGGGAGGCGAATGCACAAGGGCCTGGCTACAGGAAGGTGTGGCTTGTTGGGAAGTCATCTTTGGGGACTAGCTAGAAAGAGCTTAGTCTGGTTTGGAACACTGCTCTGCGGAATCCTCTTAGGGGTCAGGGCTTGGGAGAGGGGGCAAGGGGTCAGCGGTGGGAGAAACCGAGCAGCTAGGACTCCTGCCCCCAACTTTAGTATTTCATATTTATTTATTATTTAATATTTTGGACTTTCGCAAAGAATTCAATGTAAATGAAAAGTTCGGAAGCTCACTTTGCCAAAGAAGAGATACAGATGGTAATTAAGCATATGGAAGTAGGCGCAACAACATTAATCATTAGGGAAAGCACGATAAAGCCACAGTGAGATGTTACCACACAACTATTAGAATGGCTAAAATAATAATAATAATAACTATTATTATTATTATTTTTAAACTGATAATATCAAGTCCTGGCAAGAATGAGACCAATTGGAATTCACACGCATTACCAGTGGGAATGCAAAATGATACAGACCCTTTAGAAAACAGTTTGGCAGTTTCCTATGAAGTTAAGACATTGCTATGAATCCAGCAATCCCACTCTTAGGTATTTCCCCTAGAGAAATGAAGAGATATACCCACACGAAGACCTGTACGTGAATGCTTCCAGCAGCTTTCTTCATAATAGCCCACACCAGGAAACAAAAACGCCCAAAACCCAAATGCCCATCAACTTCTGATTGAATCAATTGTGGTACATTCATACAAAGAACTACCTCTCAGTAATAAGAATGAACTACGGATGTACATAATTTCATGGATGAATCTCAAAAGGATTATGCCAAGTAAAAGAAACCAACCAGAAAGGTTATATATACTGTATGATCCCATTGTGATAATGTGGAAAAGGTAAAACAATAGTGAGAGAAAGCAGATTGGTGGTTGCCAGGGGCTGGCCGTGGGGAAAAGGGGTTGAGTCTAAATGGGCACCAGGGAGCCTTGTGGGCTGAGCGAAGAATTCTATGACTTGATTGTGATAGTGGTTGCCTAATTGCACACATTTGTCAAAATTCATCAAACTGTATACCTAAAAAGTGTGAATTTTCCTGAACATAAAGCAGGCAGTCCTGAGGCTAACATTTAAAAAATGCAAAGATTCCTCTTTCTCCTGCCTGTCCTCTCATGTGTAATCAGTCGCCAAGCCCTTCCCCAGGGATGCTTCTGGTTTCCAGTTACCTGTGCACTACATTCCAGTCATATCCCCAACTTTGTGCTTCTTCATGGACACTCTCTTCCCTACTCATGGCCTGGGTAACTCTTTTTTATCTTTCTGGCTCCCAGCTAAAACTCTTTCCCCAAGAAGCTATAGTTAAGAAGACCCAGGACAGTGTCAGGTGTTGACAAGGATGTGGAACAACAGAATTGCGCTGCTGGTGGGAGTATAAATTGATACAACCACTTTGGAAAACTACTTGGCAATATCTACTAAAGCTGAACATACACTTTCCCTACGATTCAGCGGTTTTATACCCATTGTATATACCAAACAGAAATGCATACACTTGTGCACCAAAAGACATGCTCAATTATGTTTGTAGCAAAATTAAATATAATAATACAAATAGTAAACAATCCAAATGCCCATTCATCAAGGATAGAATGGACATGGAAATGTGGAACGGCCATACAGGGCCTACTTTATGCAGTGAAAAATGAATGGACTATTGCTATATTCAATAGCTCACGAACTATATTGAGTGGAAGTCATAGTGTATGACTTCCAAAAACAGCAGAATTAATTTATGGTTAGGATGTTGGTTACCTTGGGGAGAAAGGAGCAGGTAATGACTGGGCAGGAGGGGCCTTCTGGGGTGCTGGCAACGTCCTCTTTCCTGATCGGGGTAGGAGTTATGTGGATAAATGAACTTGTGAAAATCTGCTGAGTTTTATGCTCGTGATTTGTGTATTCCTTTCTATGTATGTTATACTTTAACAGAAAGTTCTTATATATGTGTGTGTATGTACGTAGATAAATATGTGTAAACATATGTATTTGCATTCCTCTCTTGACCCCACTTTACTTTCCAGCTATTACACCATTTCTCTCCTTTACTTCACAGCCCAATTAAAAAAAATCATTTTATTTATGGTCTCCAAGTTATTAACCCAATATTCTCCTGAAATTGCTCTTGTTAGGGTCATCAATGATGTTCATATTGCAGAATTGGCTCAGACCTCATTGTACTTCACCTGTCAGCAGAACTTGACACATGTGACCCTCCTCTTAGGCACACCCTCATCACCTGACTTCCCAGGCGCCACTCTTCTGGTTCTCCGACCTCTCTGGGCGCTCATCTCAGGCCCCATTGCCAGTACCTCTTCCTCTCCCTCTAAACATTGATATGCTCCAGGGTTTAGTTAGTGGACCTGTTCTCTCCACTATCTCCACTCATACCATTCGTGTCCATCGATGAGTTTCTCAGCTTTTTCTACTATGCATCTTGGATCTCTTTCTTGAGAGGCCTCGTATATCTAACTGCCAATTTGGTATATTTACTCTATTTAATTGGCATCTTGAACTTAAATTGTCCCCATACAAACTCCTCATCTCTTCCCATCCCCTTAGTCTTCACCTCCTCAGGAAGTCATAAGCCTTTTCTTCCAGATGCACAGGTCCAATACCTTGCAGTAATCTTTGACTCCTCTGTTTCTCTTACTTCTCCCATCCCATCTATAAGTAAATCACTTATCTCTATCACTTTTTATCACCTCCAAAGCTGTAACTTTGGAGAAAGCCACCTTCGTTTCTCAACTGGATGATTCCGTTAGTCCTCTAATAGGACTCTCCATTTCTGTCCTTATCTCCTTCTTTCAGACAGGATCCACCCAGGACAGCAGAAACCACTTCATGAAGGAAGGTAATACTGAAACTTGTTACACAGGTGATAGAGAGCTGAGAAGGCAAGTGCCCTGAGAAGGGCACTGGGAGGTGGTCCCAAGATTGTCAATTGCAGGAAGCTGTGACCACTTGTAGACTGTATAGGTGCAGGAAATGTGGTGTTACCCACACCCAGGGGCCAGTTACTTTGAAAGAAGCTGCAAACAAGGTAGGAGCTGGAGGCACAGAGCCAAAGCTACTGATGCCTCCAAAGGAGGAGGGAGAGCCAGCTTCTCCCTTCTTCCAGCCCTCTAATTGCCCACCAGATCTCTCATTGGCCAGATCCTGCCAGAAGGCAGCTAACAAAGGATCCCTGCAATAGCCTGCACTGTCATTACTTTTCCAGAGATGAAGGGCTGGGAGGGTGAGAAATGGATCTAAGGCAAAGATGCTGAGGACCAGTACACCTTCACCCCCATCTCTATTCACCCCCAGGACCGATTCAGGTCTTGGGCCTAAATAATATTCAGTCTGGTGGGCCATATCATTAAGAAAAACTTAAAATATAAAAAAATGCTAAATTAGGAAAGTAAATATTTAGATAAAAAAAAGGATCACAGCAAATTACAAAATTTTAGAAGGCAGATAAATACCACAAATATCTGACATAATTCACAGAATAACGATCTTTTTTTTATTAATTAATTGCCTGGCATATCTCTGTATTACTTTTCCCCCCATATTTTTTGGCTTTATATTCTCTGTCAAAGCTTTTCTAATGACACATTTTTTCATGAAAAGAATACAAAAGTCTACTGCAGTTGATTAAATTTTATTTTTCTATTATTAATAGTTTTAAAAAGCTTCCTCCACTTTCACAACTTGTTACTGGTGAATTTTTAGAATTGTCAAGTCCGAGGAAGCAAATTTGCAGCCAGAAGTTATGAAGATCTACCAAGTATCTTTTACATCTGAACTTTAAGATTTCTGAGTCTTTCAAATGTTCTTGATCAGTGACTAATATTTTAAAATTCTGTGAACTGATAATGCTCAAAGCTCTCAGGACACCATCCTGGGTAAATCAGCACAGTGGGTGGTAGGCAAATTCCTAGAAGCCATTCTTGCTCCAAGACAGCTGGCAATAACTTCCAATAACATGGAATAAACTGTGAACCACACAAATATATCCCACTATACTCAAACTGAAGGTATCTCCAACTCAGTTTTCCCTAACTAGATCCAAAAATTCCTGTAGCCATTCCAGCACTGAGTGGCTATGGTAGAGAAATCAAGAAAGAGATCAAGTGGCCTTAACCAACTGTGGTGACAATATCTTACTTTTGACAATTTTACAAGCATATGACCCCATGAATGCCTTGCTGGGGTCTGGGAAGGGCCCACACAAGTGTAGAATTCTGAAGTTTGAGCTTCATTAGCTTAATAGTAAAGCTGGGCACCGTGACCACATTTCTGGTCACCCACAGTAGACAGAGTGGTTCTTTTAAAGTGTAAGCTGAATTGTAGACCCCTCCGCTCTAGGTGCTCATAAATGGTAATTTTTAAAAAAGAAAAAGAAATTTAAAAAATTTTGTTTAAAGAAAGTAAAAGCCAAATTCCTTAAAATCACTTCCAAGGCCCCCAATCCTCACTGCTGACCTGGTCTCCTCCCTCTGGCTCCTGCTGCTCAACACACCCTGGCTTTTTGCTGTCCCTCTAGCCTTTGCACACCAAGGCCTTTGCTTTTGCTCTTCCCTCTATCTGAAACTCAGTTCTCCCAGATACATACTTGTTTTACACCCTCTCTTCCCTCAGATCTTTATTCATATATTACCTTCTATATTAGTTTCCTACTGTGGTTGTAACAAATGACCACAAATTTAGTGGCTTAAAACAATACAGCTCTGACTTCTGGTCAAGATGGCAGCATAGATAAACACAACTCACCTCCTCACACAACCACATCACAATTACAACTAAAATATAGAACAATCATCACTCAGAACCATCAGGAATCGAGTTGAATAGAAGTCTGACAGCTACGGAATTAAAGAAAACAAATCCATCCAGACTGGTAGGAGGGGCATAGATGCAGAATGGGCTGGTCCCTCATCCACGTGTGGTGAATAAAAAAATCCAGGGGGGATATCTCAGGATCGAGGATTTCCCACACCAGGCCCCTTAGCCCAGGGTTCCAGTGCCAGGAAGATAAGTCCTCAAACCTTCTGACTGCAAAAACTGGCAGGGATTGAGTCAGTGGAAGAAAATTCTGGAGTCCCAAGCAGTTTCTCTTAAAGAACCCACACACAGACTTAATCAGACTCACTCCCTTTGAGCTCTAGCACTGGAGTAGCAGCTTGAAAGGCACCAGTGGCACACAGGGAGAAAGTGAAGTGCCTGGCATCAAGGGGGAGACAGCCTTCTCCCACACAGAAATGCAGGCCATTGGCCTTTTTCTGAACCCTCCTCCCACAGAGCCATAGAGCCAGCCGGCTGGTGCCATATTCAAGACTCCATCAACGTGACTAACACTGTTTGCCCCACCCTGGGGATCCCCAGACACTCTATCCCTCCCAACTTATGGCCCACCCAAGCTGCTTTTCCATATGAATGGCTTGTCTCAGTTCATGCTTCACAACTTCCTAAATCCTATCAAACAAGCAACAGCTAGCCTCAGTGAGCCCCCAGACCCTATACCTATTGCTAAGAGGCCCCAGGTCTGGCACTAGCAGCAACCATCCTAGATTCACAGCTTGGCTTCACCTGAGAATCTCCAAGCCCAACGCAAGTAGCATCTGTCTCACATTGCTTTGTAGCTCAGGCAGGGTGTCTCCAGGCAAAATGCAGGTGGAGGCTGACCTTGGCCTACACCACCTGGGGAAACCCCAGAGTCTGCACATCCAGTGGACAGCTACAGACCATGTTGGATCACTGCCACCCTGCCCCTGCACAGATGATTCTCCATGGATGGTGGAGGTTGGTGGTCAGTGGTCACAGACAGTCCTTGAAGCTGACTGGCCTGGGTAAATCCCTCCCATTGATCTGCCCACAGCAACCAAGTCTCAACTACAAGAAGGGGGTGTACTCAACTCATACAAAGGATGCACCTCAAGTACTCAGCTTGGGTGATAGGGGAGGCTGTGCTATTGGGTCCTACTGGATACCTATTACATTAGGCCACACTACCAAGACATGGAGTCAAAGCAGCTCTATCTAATACATAGAAACAAACACAAGGAGGCTGCCAAAAAGAGCAGACAAGGAAACATGGCCCAAATGTAAGAACAGGTCAAAATCCAGAAAAAGAACTAAACAAAATGCTGGTAAGCAATCTATCAGATGCAGATCTCAAAATACTGGTTATAAGGATGCTCAAGGAATGTAGTGAGGACCTTGACAGCATAAAAAGGATCAGGTCAGAAATGAAGAATCTATTAATTAAAATAATGAAGAATACATTAATTAAAATACATTAAGTAAAATAACAATTTACAGGGAAACAACAGTAGAGTGGATGAAGCTAAGAATCAAATCAATGATTTGGAACATAAGGTAGCAAAAAACAACCAATCAGAACAACAAGAAGAAAAAAGAATCCAAAAAAAACCCAAAATAAAACAGATAGTGTAATCAGCCTCTGGGACAATTTCGAGTAGTCTAACACTTGCATCACAGGCGTGCCAGAAGGAGAAGAGGAAGAGCACAGAGAGTCCCAAAGAAGATGGATGCAAGGGGGCCTACTGCAAGGTACATAATAATTAAAATGCCAAAGGTTAAAGGTAAAGAGAGAATCTCAAAAGCAGCAAGAGAAAAGAAGTTAGCTACCTACAAGGGAGTTTCCATAGACTGTCAGCTGATCTCTCTAAAGAAACTTTGCAGGCTAGAATGGATTGGAAAGAAATATTCAAAGTCATGAAAAGCAAAGCAAGGACCTACTCCAAGATTACTCTACCCAGTAAAGCTATGATTTAGAATTGAAGGGCAAATACAGAGCTTCCCAGACAAGAAAAAATTAAAGGAGTTTGTCATCACCAAACCATTATATGAAATGTTAAAGGGACTTATTTAAGAAAAAGATGATCAAAACCACGAACAATTAAATGGCAACAAATACATATCTATAAACAGTTGAAAGTAAAAGAACAAACTAAGCAAATAAGAACAGATTCAAAATTGCTGCAGGTATTTGGGGTCATTTGTGGTTCCATATGCATTTCTGAAATGTTTGTTCTATATCTGTGAAATATGTCATTGGTGCTTTAATAGGGATTGCACTGAACCTATAAATTGCTTTGGGTAGCATGGACATTTTGATTATGTTAATTCTTCCAATCCATGAGCATGGTACATGCTTCCATTTGTTTGTGTCTTCCTTAATTTCTTCAGTGTTGTGTAGTTTTCGGAGTACATGTCTTTTACATCCTTGGTTAGGTTTATTCCTTGGTACTTTATTTTTCTTGTTGCTATATCAAATGGGATTTTTTTCCTGATTTCTGTTTCTGATATTTCATTGTTGGTATACAAAAATGCCTTTGATTTCTGAATATTGACTTTGTATCCTGCTGTTTTGCCAAATTCATTTATTAGGTCGAGTAGTTTTTTGGTGGAGTCTATAGGATTTTCTTTGTACACTATCATGTTATTTGCAAACAATGACAGTTTTGCTTCCTCCTTTCCAATTTGGATGCCTTTTATTTCTTTTTCTAGTCTGATTGCTATGGCTAGGACTTCCAATACTATGTTGAATAGGAGTTGTGAAAGCAGGCATCCTTGTCTTGTTCCTGATCTTAGTGGGAAAGCTCTAAGTTTTTGCCCATTGAGTATGACATTGAGATCATATGGTATTTGTCCCTTACCACCTGGCTTATTTCACTTAGCATAATGCTCTCCAGTTCCATTCATGCTGTTGCAAAAGGTAGGAGCTCCTTCTTTCTCTTTGCTGCATAGTATTCCATTGTGTAAATATACCATAATTTTTGATCCACTCATTTACTTGTGGGCACTTAGGTTGCTTCCAGCACTTGGCTATTGTAAATTGTGCTTCTGTGAACATTGGGGTGCATAGGTTCTTTCAGACTGGTGTTTCAGTGTTTTTAAGGTATAATCCCAGCAGTGGAATTGCTGGGTCAAAAGGCATTTCCATTTTTATGAGGAAATTCCATACTATTTTCCACAGTGGCTGCACCAGTCTGCATTCCCACCAACAGTGCACTAGGGTTCCCTTTTGTCCACATCCTCTCCAACACTTGTTTGTTGATTTGTTTATGATGGCCATTCTAACCGGTGTGAAGTGGTATCTGTATCTATGATTTTGTCTTTGTTCTTTTTTTAAAAAAATATTTTATTGTTCAATTAAAGTTGTCTGCACTTACCCCCCACCCCAGCCAAACCCACCTCCCTCCCTTGCTTTCACTGCCCCCTTGGTTTTGTCCATGGGTCCTTTATAGTTGTTCCTGAAAACCCTTTCCCCTGTTATCCCCTCGCACCTCTCCTCTGGTTACTGTCAGATTGTTCTTCATTTCAATGTCTCTGGTTTTATTTTGCAAGCAAAAAAAAAAGAAAAAAGAAGAAGAAGAACAGAGTCAAAATCATAGGTAAAAAGAGTATCTTGATGGTTGCCAGATGGGAAGGGGGTTTGGGGGAATGGGTAAAGAGGTGAGGGGATTAAGTGTACAGATAGGTAGTTACAGAATAGGCATTTAAAATATGATATAGGAGATGGAGTAGCCAAAGAACTTATGTATGAGCCATGGACATGAACAATGGTATGGGGATTGCCTGAGGGGTGGGGGGTCCTGGGTGGAGGGGGCAAAGGGGGAAAATTGGGCCAACCGTAATAACATAATAAATAAAATAAAATCTTTAAAAATAATCCTCAAGAAAAATAAAACAACACAGCTTTATTATCTCACTCTTCTGGGGGTCAAAAGTCTGAGATGGGTTGGCAGGGCTGCATTCTTTCTGGAGGCTCTGGAGGAGAATCTATTGTCCTAGTTTTCCTTTTCCTAACTGCTTGATTTTGATTCTCTTTCCTGTTTTGTAATAAATGTGTTCAAGGCTACACATTTTTCTATAAATACTGCATTGGCCTTGCCAATTGGTTTCATTATATGGTGCTCTCAATGTTGTTCATTTATAAATAGTCATTTCAGTTTTGAGTTTCTCCTTAACCTGAGAATTATATGGAAGAGTGTTTTAAAATTTTCAAGCCGCCGAGTTTTTGCTATATTGTTTTGCTACTCTTTTTGTCTTTGAATCTAGTTTTTTAAAACATGGTAGTGAGAAAATGTAGCCTATCTGACTTCCACTTTTTGGAATTAAGAATTTGCTTCTAGCCAATTTTAATAGATGGTCAATGTTTTATAAATGTAACATAGATGTCAAAAAGAATGTGCTAAATGTGTATACTCAGTTCAGTAGATTTTTTTTATAGAATTCTCAAATCACATTTTAAAATTATATTATTTGAATTCTATAGCTTTGCTTATTTTTATTTACTTCGTCTATCAATTTTTGAAGAGCCATGTAGAAATCAAGTAATTACAAGTTTGACCATTTCTTTTTTTAGTTCTAAAACTATTTCATTCTACATATTTTTTCTTTTTATTTGTTTTATTTTATTTCTATATTTTGATAGTTGTTTAGTACAAAATTTATTTGATTGTCATATCTTCTTGGTACACTGTGTTTCTATTATAGTGGTTTTCTTTTGAATTCTATGTAATCTGATATTAATATTTCTGTGCTTTCATTTTTGTTTTATTTTGTTAGTGTATATTTATTTTCCATTTTTTTACTTTAAAACCTTTTGTGTTATATCGTTTTAAATGTGACTCTTTAAAATAACTGCAATACATGTAGATATGTGTGTGTACACATGTGTATAGGCACACATACTTGTATATATTGTTATATACATATATATACAACATGTATGTTCTTGGGACTTCTTTCATCCATTTTGAAAGTCTCTGTCATTTAATAGTTGAATTTAACACATTCACATTTATTGTTAATTATATATGTTTGTATTTCTCCCCTGCTTTCTGTTTGACAGGTCGTTTTCTTCATTTCTATTTGTTTTCTATTTTTGGCAAGTTATATGCACCACTTTTATTTTTCTAGTGCTCTACATTCTTAATAAACTTATTTAAGAACTTTTTTTCTAATACAATTTTTTTTAGAGTGAGAGAGAGGAACACAGAGAGATCAAGAGAGAGCATGCTCAAGAGAGAAACATCCATTTGTTGTTCTACTTATTTTGCATTCATTGGTTGATTCTTGTGTGTGCCCTGACCAGGGGTTGAATTTGCAACCTTGGTATATGGGGACAACATTCCAACCAACCTCCTCCTATCTTTCACATTTTGTTGAAACTTTTGTTCCCAGTATTATTATTTTACTTTATTTATGTGCTTTTTATATGAATTGTTTCTTAAAATTAAGTGAATACTTATAGATTTATTTTCATTTTTTATTCAGACTTTTAGACATTTTCTGGTTTCTTTAAAAAGTTTTAAAATCCTATGACATTCTCTTTCGAATTTCTTTTCTTGTTTTTCTGCAGTGCATAATTATTTCTTCAGAAGGAATGAGTGAGTAGTAAATTTCCTTTGTCCTTTATTATCGGAAACTATCTCAGCTTGACAGTTTGGTTGACATAGAATTGCAGGTTCAAAATAATCCAGAAGCACTGAGAATTTTGTCTTTATTTTGTAATTTAGAAATGTCACCAAGAGGTGTGTCTTTTTAGTGTTTTCTGGTTGCTACTTGGTGGAATTTTTTTATCGTTTGAGACCCAGATCTTTCTGGCTCTCAAAAAGATTTTTAAATTATGTCTTTACTTTTCATAACCTCTAATCTCTCTTATCTCAGTGTGGACCTCTTATAAATTTTAGATCTTGAAACTTGTCACATTTTGTATCTCTTTGTGTTTTCACTCTACCTTGTAGGGAATTTTCTCGACCATCTTCATGTTTTTAGTTTTCAAGAATGGTTTCTTTTTATTTGATTGCTTCTTTTCCACAGAAATCTACTCTTAACTTATAAAAACAAATTTCTTTGGGCTCTCTCTGAGGATACAACCTGGAATTCTTTTGAAGTTTCCTTCTGTCTCCTGCATTATCCGCATTTCCTCTAAGATGAATTATTTTGGTTTTGCATCTTGTTTGTTGTCATACTCTTGGCTTGCCTCAAAGGTGACCCGTGATGGTCATTTCAGGTTTATAAATTAAAATTAGGTTGATTAATATGTTCAGGAGACTGGTGTGAGTTTCTTTCACGACTGCGTAGCCGTGCTTCCAGGATGGGCCTTTTCCTGGAAGGAAGCTGTCTGCAGCTTTGTGTAAGTGAGAGAGTGCAGGGGGCTTGCTCCCTGTGAGATTCCCTTTAGAAAGAGTGAGGGGACCGCACAGGAGCAGGCTGGGGACCCTCATGATTGCTGAAGTGAGAAAGAGTGTATTCTGTATGTGACTACTTTAAAAGATCTCGTCCTGAGCAAGACTGCCTCATCGTCTTCTCTTTCTTCTCCTCTTTCCAATCCCATCACAGAGATTTAGTTGTTTTGCTCCTCTGTCCCCAATACCTACATAGTCATCCTCCCTGTGCCACACAACAAAACACCCCACAACTCAGTGCCTTAAACAACAATAACATTATTTCTCACGATTCTATGGGTTACCTGGGCTGGCTCATCACATGGCATTGGCTGGGCCCACTCATGCTGCTGCATTCAGCTGGCAGCTGGGCTAGGTCGGAAGTCCCTAGAAGGCTTCAAGGCCCTGTCTGGGGCCACCCTTGGTGCTGGCTGTGTGCCAAAGCACCTAGTTTCTCCACCAGGTGGCCTCTTTCTCCACGAGGTCTTTTATTCTCCAGAGCCTCCTTTCTTCAGGAGAATCGGGTGGACTTCCTTACAGAAAGGTAGTTGGGTTCCAAAGGGAAGTATTCCAAGCAGGCAAGCCCCCCAAACTACATCATTCTTGCTAATGTTTCATTGGCCAAAGCAAGTTACATTGCCAAGTCCAAACTCGATGTGTAGGGAAGTCCAGAAGGACGTGAATACTGAGAGGATGGTTCATTGCCACCGACGTGACAGTTTACCACAACTCCTAAGGTTGATCTTTCATTTTGTTCAGAAAGTGGTCTACCAGGTTTCCATATTAGGAAATGGAACTAAATATGTTGGGAAAGCAGGAGGCTGGCCAGCCATTTGTTTACTCCGTAGTTCTTTACCTGATGTTGCACTATGGCCTGCTCCCTGCTCCCTGTACTTGGCGTCTCCCCAGGGCTGTTGAAAAAGACAGTTTTATCTCTGTAGCCAATTTCTGCTGTGCTGATTTAACCACTCTGCTTTTCTCCATAAATCTGATTCTACCTGCTTTTTACCTTGTAGAAAGTCTTCAAACTTTTCTGATCTGCTGATGTCAATTTCTTGTTTTCTTGAGCTGATACAAATGTGTTCTTTTTATGTATCTTTCTATAATTTCAATGAACTTTGATGAAGGAGGGGAGAAAATTGCATGTGCTTCAAACATCATCTTGAACCACCAGAACAAGCAAAAATGTTTCAGGTACATTCATGTTGTAAAAAGGGGCAAAAAGGCAGTGTGAGCCCTCTCACTCTGGGTGTGCACTCACACGACAGGAATGCCGAAGAGAAGCGGTGGTCAGAACAGAAGACAGTTTTGCTCCTTGCCAGGTCTGAGATGTTGGAGATGCTGTCACTTCAGCCTCTTCTCCCTCAGGAATCTGGGTTGACGTGTTAACGATGATCATTTTAATCCAGCCCCCGCTGAGCTGAGGACTAGACCTTTGGAGCTGGCTTTCTAGGTGATCCAGTTCAGACTCCTCATGTTGCAGTTGAGGAAACGAGGCACAGGGATGGTGGCCCAGATCATGGGAAAGGTCACTCCGCAAATCCGCAGCAGGAGTGGGGTTTGAACCTGGGCCTCCTGACACCCAATTCTGTCATCTTTCCATCACACTGTTCCCTGCCTTTTGTTCCACGTGGCACCTCCAAGCACTCCTCAGACAAGCCCAGCGTCTTACTGTCTGGCATAGGCCTAGGCAGTACCTCCACCCCAGGACACCCAGAGATGAAGGATTTGAGGTTAGAGTTGCCCCAAATGAGACAGATGTCTGTCTAGCCCCTCCTCCCAAAAGGCGTTTATTTTAGCTGGGGATGACAGCTGCTTTTGGATCACAGACTCTCCTTCTCCCTGCAGCGCCCTCTCTCCCCTACTCCGTTATCTATTTACCTATCTATTTACGTGAGTCTTTTTCCCCCCAATGAATTACGTCTGTAAGGCAGTAAAATGTTATGTATTGCAAGGCCCATAATCTTTAAAAGCCCAGTGATGCCAGCTCCAGACAGCAGTGAGCTCCCTCCAGTATGTTAATAGATAGTATTAGGGCAATAATGAAAACACTTGAGACAAGTAAGCTCCTATCAAAAGCTGAGTAATAGGGCTCCGCCGAGTGAATCACAATGCAGAAGAGATTAAGACGTCTGCCGTTGTGCAGTGTCTATTCAGACTAACAGCTGCTCCGTTTCTGATTAAAATGGGGTTGGGGAGACCTTTTGAGCAAGTCCTCTTTTTATCCTGCACTGTCCTCACCCTGTCCACCTCCACACACAGGCACCTTCATCTGCACTTAGCCACAGCCACACACACACAGACTAGAGTCACACACACACATCGCATCATCCCCCACACACAGCCACAGTGCTGTACACACAGCAATCGGCGCTGACACACAGGCACACTGATGCATCTCAGCACGCACACACAACCGCATCCTCACGCACAGGTGCACAGGCACCCACGGAACACACTCTGTCACACACTCAAGGCCTAGGCCAGTCTCTCACACACATTAAATTACAATCTGTACAAACACAGTCTCACGGATGCATTCAACTGCAATCTGTCACATACACGCTCTTCACACACAGAGTCACAACCAGAGACTCAGAGACAATCTAGCCAGAGCCAAAGACCCACACATACCTGGCAGGTCACATGCATATAGAGCCCTGGCAAGTCTTCAGGTGCAGGTCACCCTGTCATCATAGTCAGTCCGATACACATAGCTTGTCATTGGCAGACCGTCACCGACACTCCTACACACATACAGCCAGAGTCATAAATACTCACACGTGTCCTGTGCTCACATACAAACACAGCCCAGGCACAGCTGGTCTGCAGACCTGCAAACCCCAGCCACGAGTGTACACATGGTATACATCACAGATACATCTTCACACACATAGGCAGAAACGCTGCTTGCACACCCCTCCAGATAGTGGCCCAAGATGCAGACTTCACTAGAAGGCCAAGGGATGGCTTCCGGCTGGTTCAGAGGCCTCATGAGAAAGAAAAGCCTCGGGGTCAGGCGTCAGGCTCCCTGTTCTCCAGGCCCTGCAAGGCTGTAGCGTGAAGGGGGAGCTGGAACCGTGGCTGTGGCACCTGGATATAGACTCTGACCTTGAACGGAACTGCAGATTTAGACTTAGGGAAACTCAGAGCTGTCCAAAGATAAAATGGCTGTCAGGAGGCCGTGAGTGCTCCATCAGTGGGGGTGTGCATGGGGACGCTGGACAGCCACTCGGCTAGGATGATGAGGAGGGACTCCTGCTTTGCACAAGAGTGAACTAGGTGTCCTGGAGGTCCATTTCAGTCCTGATTCTGTGCCCTGAGGGTCTGTGTGTCCTTCTCCCCACCCCCTGTCCCATCAGTGAGTGACTCCAGCTCTCCAGGTAAGACACCAGGAGTCCTGACCTTCTGCTTCTCTCCCTTTACATGACTTCTCTTCCAAGATCATCTTTAAGCTGATGATTTCAACCTCTTTCTCTAGGTCTCTGAGACCTTGACTCCAGAGTCAGGGCGACATGTAGGTGATGACCCAGTAAGCTGGGAAATGACTCAGACTCAACCTCTGCCTTATCCTGAGGGAACTGGCAGGGCCTTTGGAGACTGACTTGGGTGCATCTCCTTGCAACAAGGTGCTAGGTCACCAAGCCTGAAACATCAAATTTGGGCAGGTAGAAGGAGTTTTACTAGGTAGATGATCAGGCCCAGGCCAGGTTTGGGGAGGAGACCGGGGACTTCCTGCCTAAAGCTGTACCTGGCAGCCTCCAGACTATAGCTGGTGACTGTAACCCAGACACATGGGAACCCATCTCCACCCTAGTGGGCATCTCACACCCTTTCTCCCCAAGTAGACCATTCCCTCAGACCCCAGGTTTTTGCTCTTCCTCACCCCTCCATCTGGGATGCCTTCCCCTTGCCCTCACAGTGATATCTGCACTTGTCTCAAACCCACCCAGCCAACCTAAATGCATCATATTCAGGAAGCAGCCTCAGAAGCCCCGGGTTAGAATTAATTCTGCCCCCATCCCCCGTCTGTGTGCAACACCCTTGTTTTTCCCATGCTCTAGAGCATGTACCATCTGTCTTCCACCTGAGGGGCAAGGGCAGGCAGGCAGAGTGGGTGTGCCGCTTAAGGGGGTGGGGTTGAGAGTGGCCCAGAGTGGAGAAGACAGGCCTAATAGCCAAAAGAAGAACCAGCTCCTTCTTGAGCACAGCCAAGACCATAGTTGGTAGAATGACTCAGATTCAATTATGGTCTGATTTGGGAGCCTGGGGGTAGGGCCTGAAGGGACTGGCTGGTGTGGGGTTCATTGGCTGAAGTGGAGGAGATGGTTATGTGGCCCAGAAAGTCAGGATCCTGAGACATCCCCCCCACAAAGGAAGCAGACTGAGACAGGACTAGTATGGGAGTGGGTTCAGAACAAGCCCCAGGAATCTGGGAGCTCTACTGGGATGTGCAGCCTGCCTTTAGGGGCCTATATGGATGGTTGCCTTAAAGGGTGAGAGCTTAAGCAGACCCCTAGGGTCATATCGAGAAGGTGATGCCAAAAATAAGAGAATTAAGAAGTGTGGTCAGAAACCAGAGACTGAAAACCTATATGGTTCAGAAGAGATCTATAGAGGTGGCCTGGTAGAATCTGGGTTCCAGGAGCTTGTCTGGGAAGTTAAAGTAGCCACAAAAGGTTGGCACTTACCACTCTCATGTACTTAAGTCATCCATCCACTCCCTTATTAGACAGAGAGCATCTCCAGGAAAGACCATGTTTTATGCCTTTGTCTTCTCCCTCTATGCTTTACACAACGCCTGGCACAGATAGCATTCTCAGCAGGCTTTGTAACACTTGAATTCTGCCTCCGACTCTGAATTCTTGGTCTGGACTTGGCCTTCAGGCCCTACCTGCCCTCTGAAGCTCACCTCTCCCCAAAGCTGACCTCACCTGATTTACCGGCAAGCCGCTCTCCGCTCAGTTCCCAGGACCAATTCTGCCTGCCGTGAAGCTGAAATTGTTTAGGGCCTCCTCCAACCTGGCTTTTAGATCCTTGACCCCAAGCCTCCTTACCTGCTGCTGAACTGGCATCACCTCATCTGCTATCCATGAGGCCAGATCCCATTCCAGACCCCAGTTCCATACTTCACATTTTCATTGGCTGGTTCTCAAGCTTCATCTTACCTGAGCTGTCATCACCCTTAATGAAAACGATCACTTCCTCCCCCTTGAGACAATGTTTTCATTTGTCTTCGAGAGCCCCACACTTTCTCTTCCCTTATGACTCCCCTGCTCAGTCTTCATTGTTGTTTCCCATACCCCCAGCTCCCCAACTTCTTAATGTTGCACTGCTCCAGTTGGTCCTTATACCTCTTCTCGTTGCCTACCCTCACTTCCCAGGGGACCTCCAAGCTCATGGCCATAGATGCTGTCTTTCTGCTGATGACGCTCAGGTCTCAAGTGGATTTCTTCAGCTCAGACCTCTGCCCTAAACTCCAGACTTGTGTACCTTCCTGCTTTGCTCAACATTTCCACCTGGATATCTATTATACATCTAAAACTTTAAACAAGTTCCTGATTACCACCTCCAACCTCCTCCTGCCACAGTCTACTCAAACGTGATAAATGGTAATTCCATAAATGGTAACTTACAGTTGGTCAGACTGTGGAGTCACCCCACAATTCCTGCTCAAACTCAGCCCAAACCACCCTTGTCTCTTGTCTGGATCACTTCAATGGCTCAGACTGGTCTTCCTGCTTTTGCCTTTGCCCCCACTTCCCGAGGCTCTCGCTACTTGCCCAGTCCTTACCTACCCTCTCTTCTGGCATGCCAGCCTTAGACTGAGGGCTTTGACCCATCAGTGCCTCTCCCTCTCCCCCATGCCATCCCTAACCTCTTGTTCCCACTATATTGGACTTCCAGATGGTCATGTCATCTGAGAAGCAACAGAGACAACACTTCTGTTCCTGCCTTCTCTGCCTTTTCCATCTGCCCTCTGTCACTGTAGTTTCAGCATTTCTGTGCCTTCACTTAGCAGTCCTGAGCTAAGAAAGGCCAGGCCTAAATCCAGTCCCTTGACCTCCAGCTTGGACCCAAGAGCCTGCCAGGAGTCCAAGGGCATTGGGATGTTTCTTTAGAGGCAGGCCCTTACATTCCCCATGTCCTTTAGCCTTCACAGTAATCTTATGAGGCATGAATAATTTTCCCTTCCTATAGGTGACAGGAAGGAGAAAAGAGAACTCACTTGACCACAGCTACACAGCTAGTCAGGTTGTGAACCTGAGCACCTGACGCCAGCGCTCCTGCTTCTTCCACTGCTAGGGTCCTTAGCGATCCAGTTGCCTTCTTTCCCACCCTTCCCACCTCTTACTTCCCACTTACAAAAAGGACACTGAAATCAGAGGTGAGGGGTATTTTTTCCAGGGTCAAAGAGTGAGTCAATGACTGAGCCAGGTGGAGTCCCCAGGTTTCTAGGTTGTGCTGTTCCCCAGCCAATGCAGAGGCACGAGGGGCAATGCACCCCAAGGCCAGGCCCTCCTCCCCTGTGGCTCCACTTCTTACTCCCTGAGGCCCGGAGCCCTAAATAGAACAAGCCGTGCTGTCTCCCTTCTTGGGGAGGGTAAGGCAGCTGCAGCAGTTGTGGCGGGCGGAGAGAAATTTCCCCTTTCTGTAGATTGGATCAGTCACTCTCAGAATTGATGGCAACGGCTTCATCACGAAGATCTAATGCTTTAATTATGTTGTGACATGACCTGACACGGGGGTGGCATTTGATGGATTCTCTGGTGTCATCAGCCTGGCCCTGACATAGGAAAGTGGCAGCAGGCAGGGGGTGGGAGAAGAGGAAGGGCTCCCAGTGGAGATGTGTCCTCTCAGGCCCCCTCCACCTTTCCCTGCTCCTTGTCTCCCGGGGCAGTTCTGTGGCAGTGCGGACTCGGGGGAGGAGGAGGAGCTGCTTCTTTGCTGGAGAGGGTTGAAGTGTCCTTCTGGGATGGACTGAATCCTGGCAGGAGGCTCAGTGTGAGTGTGTGTGTGTACATATGTGATCACATGCCTGGATACACAGGGACACGTTTGAGCAGGTGAGAGGATGTAGACCTATGTTGTGGAAGCAACAGCTGAGTTGTTGTCTGGCCTGCAAAGGTCTAGGAGGTGAAGGGTGGGGTGGGGTACTGGCTTGGTCTGCAGATCCTGGAGCTGTTAAGCGGCAGAAGGAGCAGATGCATTCATGCAGGCTTGAGGGCAGAGCTGACCATGGGCTGGGCAGCCCTGGGGGCAGAGAGCAACGTGTCGCAGGCAAAGCCTGCCAGGGCTGATTCGAAGGGGATTCCTTTCTTTGGGAGATACTTTATGACTAATGACCTCTGGGGCCAAGCTCTCCTATATCTGTGGCTGAGCCGGTGAGTGTGCTTATTTCCCTCTCAGGGTTTTGCAGGGCCCTGGGTATGGCAAGAGTGAGAATCAAGCTGCTTGCATCAGCCCAAGCTCCTTGCCAGTTCACTGGCATGCACCGCCCCTCCTCTGTCCCCTCCCCCCATTCCATTCCTGGGGCAAGCCCTCCCTCCCTAAGCTGGGCAGGCTCCAGGGAGGCCCAGCCCTGAGGCAGCTGGATTGAGAGTGGAGGCTGAAAGAGGCAGGGGATGGGGATGCCTGTTTCTGGGGCCCCGTCTGGGCCAGGCACTGTGCTGGTCCCCTGCAGGATCCTCATGACCACTGTAACCAGGATTGAACTGTTATCCCCAACTTACAGTGGAGGACAGTGAAGTGCAGAGACATGAAGTTCCCTGCCGAGGCTATATAACTAGGAAGGAGTGGACTAGACTCAATTTGCAAACGTGTGTTGAGTGACTCCTGTGTGCCAGGCCCTGCGGAAGAAGCTGCAGGTTCAAACTGCAGTCCTTGACCCCAGAAGCACAGCATGTGCCTACAGCTCCCTCTCACTCGGACGTCACTGCCTTTTCCACTGCTCCACTCTGCCCTTGCTGGGAGCTTGGGCTCTGCAGCCTGGAGTGGTGTCAGGAGATGCGGTCTGGTTCTAGCATTTTAGTCACCAGCCCTGGTCTTTGGGGAAAGCAGAGCCCCAAAAATATGAGCCTGGAGGGGACTTTCAAATTCTGTTCAATGCTATCCCCCTCATACCACCCCACCCACCCTCATGGGGCAAATGGAGAAACTGAGGCCTAGAGAGAAGAAGAGATGGACCAGGGTCAGTCAGCATGTTAGCACAGGAGCCAGAATTATGACCCCGGGCCCCTGACTCCAGGGTCAAGTCTTGATCACGTCTGTGCCCAGGAGGCAGTGCTGCTGGCCATGGTCTTGAAAGGCTTCCAGGAGAGCCTTGAACTTCTGGGAAGATGAGTTTAAGAAAGACTGACCAGAGAGGAAATTCCAGCACCTGGGAGGATTCTCACTGCCTGAGGAAAGCTCTGCAAGTCCATGCCCAGACCTCAACCTAGCCGATCCAGGCTCCACGGTGGATGTAGAGAGAGGCCTGGCCAGCTAGGTCTGAGATCTGTTGCTTCCTGGGCTGTGTCTCAGACACACCAGGGTGAGGAGAAGGCAGGAGCCATGGCTTAGCTGTTCTCTAAAATCCCCTGCATAACTGGATGCTCTGAAATGATGCTGCAGGAAGACGTAAGAAGGGCCTCACAGATACGTTGTGTGTCTGGGCATGCACAGAAGCAGTTGCTCACGAGTGCTGCCTGGAGCCTGCTGTCCAGGGGTGGTGGTAAGACTTTTCAGTAGCCTCACTAGTATGGAATGAAGTAGCACAAGTGAGGGTTTCTGAACAAAAGCTGGGTCAGAGAGGAGGCCTGTGGTCTCCCAGAGGGCTCAGTGTCTGGATGTAACCGGGTATTTCAGTGTGACTATGGTGCTATCATCTGCCTGGGTGTGTCCTGCTGGCTGACCACTACCCAGGGCGTAGTTGTGGCTGGGTATTGTTGGGCGTCCCTGTGTGAAGGTGTTGTCCAATGTGGCTGTACATGGCCAGGCTGGTGCGGGCGCCTGTTGTGTCTGAGCCTTCCATGGGTGTAGTTGTGTGTGCCAGCCTGAGTTTGTGTCCGGACGCAGCTGTGGGCTTAGCGGGTATAGCTCCAGGCACAGCCATGGCCCCCAACATAGCTCTGTGCCCTGCTGCAGCCACGTTTACTGGGATTATGTGGTCTCGTTTGAGACTGTCTGTGGGGCAGCTGTAGCCCTGTGGCCTAGGGCTCTGAAGCAGGTGGTCCCCCATCACATGGGGCACTACACAGCTTTCTAAACCTTCACTGCCAGCTGGTTCCCAGTGTGTGGGTGGAGTAGGCTGGGAGCTGGCACAAAGATCCCCTTGGGCAGGCCCAACTGCCTCTGCCTCGAGGTCCCTGGGAAGTCTCAGGGTTCTCTGAGTTTGTGCCCAGGGGGAAAGGAAAAGATGTCATTAAAATCCTCAGTACTAAGTCTCATGGGAGGAGCCCATAGAGATATCTCTTCCAATGGCCTCATTTGACAGAGAAACTGAGGTTCAGACAGGAAGTAACCTGCCCTAGATGGAATCCCAGGATTGTATCCCAACTCGGAGATAAAGCTAATGATACCAACTGTGTAAATTGCACTTCAGAGTTTCTACCTCAGGCCCTAAAGTGCCCATATAACAGATGGGCATTGACAGTACGTATGGGAACTGCCCTGGCATAGGATTCTGGTTCTGACTCCATCTCTTACCTGCTCTGTGAACTTGGGTCATTCACTCCTTTCTCTGGGCTTCTTTGTCTCACCGGTAAACTAAGAGAATCTGTTTCAGCATGGGTGTTCTTGCTCCCAGAATTTGGAGGTCAGTGTGATCTGGGGGCTTGTGTACACCTGCCAGGTGATCATTACTCAGGGCTTCATTATGGCTGAGGGCTTAGTGTAGCCTAGAGGTGTGAAGGAGGCCAGGGCCCCTAGTCCCTCCCCAGTGCCCCCTCCCTCCACCCCAGCAGCTGACCTCACCCTCTCTCTGGTCCATTAAGTGTCAATGCCTCATTTAAACAGCCCTGCAGTCCTCCCTGAATCAGACTTGCCATTTCCTGAAGTCACGTGCCTCTCCTGCCCATGCCAGGCAGGTACTGAGGTGGAGACTGTCCTCTCCATTCCCATCTTCGGTCCTTGTAGGAACCCCATTTTACAGGGGATGAAACCGAGGCTTGGTGGAGTTAAGAAACAAAAATTATGGCTACTATTTTTAGCCTTTTTGACTGAATGCAAGACCCTGTGCTGGAAACTCACTGAGGTGAGTGGAGTATGACTAGTCCAGTCTCTAAAGTATCCCCTGTAATAGTGCCTAGACCTGCATGGGATCTGCCAGCCTGATTTAGACAGCAATTTGCATACAATTTACCCAGAAAGCTGCACTGTGAAAAATATAATTACTTTTTTAATATTCTCACTCTGATGTGAATTCTTACCACCCGGTAATGAATTACTTGCTTAATGAAGATAAACCTGAATTGGAGATGCATTTCGAAGAGCTGCCGGGGCAGCTGACTTGATGCCATCATTTACAGCTGTTAATCTCTGAAATTGATGCCCTTGTTGGTGGAATCATAAATCGAGAGGAAAATCTCCGAGCTCCAGGGCCTTCAGTAACTTACTGTGTGCCACTGGTGGAGTCTCTTAGACTCTCTGTGTCTCAGTTTCCTCCTCTGTAACAAGGGTATGGGGGTAAGACGGAATCGTTGAAATGTAGGTAGGGAATGGGTCTTTATTCAAGAATGATTGCATGTTTACAGTATGGCAGGTGAGAACCAGAGGGAGGGAGTGATTTTTCAAAGACACAGACTAAGGGGCTCTGAACTAGAACTAGCAGCCATGACTTTGCTGCACCTGGATTACTTCTCCTAAATGGCCTGTAAGCTACCTCCAAGCCTTGGTGATGGAAGTGGAAGCCAGGCTGGATGGAGTCAGACCCCACAGAAGACAAAGAAACCAGTGGGCAGGTGTGGCCACTGAAAACTGCCCATTCTTGTACCAGACGCCGGCTACTTCTGGAACCAATGAAAGTAGAGACCAAGACTCTTTTGGGTCTCTTTTCCAGCATTTTCTCAACATATACACCCAGATCAGGCCTGGAGGTTCCAGGGCAACATGTCAACGATTTAGTAAATATGTATTTGCCGCCTTATATGACAAGATGTTCGAGTCTCTAGGAACACAACTGTGAATAAGACCAACAAGGTCACTGCCACATGGACCTGACATTCTTGGAAGGTGTGGTCCTTTGGTGTAGCTTTATCTCAGAACTGGGATACAACCCTGGGATTCGATCTGGGCAGGTTACTTCCTGTCTGAACCTCAGTTTCTCTGTCAAATGAGGCCACTGGAAGAGATATCTCTATGGGCTCCACCCATGAGAGTTAGTATGGGGATTTTAAACTCATATAGAAATAATAAGTGAGTAAACTAAGGATAAAGCTAATGTCAGCTAGTGATAAATGCTATTTTTAAATGAATAATATGATATAGACCCATTGAGAAGATTACTTTGACTTGTTGAATAAAAAAATACCCCCTTCTGAAGTTGGCCCCTTCGGCTGAAATCTAAATGACATGAAGGAATTATCCCTGTAAATGTCAAGAATGTGGCTCCGGGTGAGATCTCAAGGGCAGGCAGGCCCAGATCAGAAAGGGCCTTCGAGATTATGGAAGGGACTCTGGACTTTATTCTCAGAGCAAAGAGAAGCCATTGGGGATTTTCATAAGGTTAGTGATATAATTTATTGACATTTTAAAAGATCATTTTATAAGAAAAAACGGAAAATCTGGATAGCTCTGTATCTATTCAAGAAATTGAATTTACAATGTGAAAATTTCCCACCCCACTGGCTTCACTGGTAAATTCTATCAAATATTTAAGGAATAAATAATACCAATCTTACACAAACTTTTTCAGAGAACAGAAGACAAAGGAACATACCCAACTAATTTTATGAGCTGAGCATAATCTTCCTGCTGGTATTTACTTCTGTACAACTATTCCAAAAGGTGGTGGCTTAAAACAATAATTTAGTATTGTTACTTCATGATTACAGGGTTAGGATCTTGGACAGACCACACTGGGGATGCCTCGATTATCTACGTTCCACAGTGTCTGGGGCCTCTGGTGGTGACTCAAATGCCTGGCGGCTGTAACAGTTGGAAGCTGTCTGGGAATCTTCCTCTGCCTGTCCACGGGACCTCTTGGTTAGCTCAGGATCCTCCTAGTGCTGTGGCTTCGGTGTGGTTGGATTTCCTACATGGCAGCTTAGGGCTCTGAGCGAGAGCATGCTGAGTGGCCTGAGTAGAAACAGCAGAGTGTATAATAATCTAGCTTCGGAAGGGCACATCTATTGGTCAAACATGTCATTAGGGCAGACTCAAAGAGAAGGGAATTAGACTCTACCCCTCGATGGGAAAGTAGCAGAGAATTTGCAGCAATCTTTCACACACCACTGATGCCAAACCCGGACAAAGACGTTCGTAAGAGAAGAAGATTATAGCTCAGTGTCACTGATGAACAAAGATGCAAAAATCCTTAACAAAACACTATCAAATAAAGCTCTAGAAAAAGGAAAAAGGATTCATGGACATTGACAACAGGGTGGTTGTTGCGGGGAGGAGGGTATAAGAGGACTAAATAGTAACAGGAAAAAAACAATAAAGATTAAAATAAAAAAGAGCAATTGTATAGTCCAAATTGTAAGTACATTCAATAGAAGAGTAACATAAGAGAAAAAGAATGAACTATGTAAATAAGAGAATACATTATTACAAAGTGAGGCTTATTCTAGGAGTGCAAAGTTTAACATTTTAAAAACCAGTCAATTTAATTCATCACATCAACATAATAAAGGAGACGAGCCATAAGATCACTTCAATAGATGCAAAAAAAAGGGCATTTGATAAAACTCAACACCCATTCATATTTTAAAAACAAAAACAAAAAACCTCTCAGGAAATAGGAATAGAGCATTCTCAGCCTGATATTAGACATCTATGAAAAAATTACAGTTAATACCATACTTAATAATGAAAGAATGAATGTTCTTCTCCTCATTGGGAGCAAGGCAAAGATGCTTGCTCTCATCACTTCTACCCAAGATTGCACTGGAACTCCTAGCCGGTGCAAGAGGTAAGAAAAGGAATTAAAAGGTATAAAAGACTGGAAAAGAAAAAGTAAAACCGCTTTTATTTGTAGACTCTAAGTGATCCTCAGAACTATTAAGAGAACTTCACAAATTTACAGGATACAAAGTTAATATACAAAGATCAATTCTATTTCTGTATGTTAGCAGTAAGCAATAAGAAGGGAAAGTTTTTAAATGTATTTATAATAGCATAAAAAGTGTAAAATCTTCAGAAATAGACTTGGAAAAAGCCATTCAAGACCCCTGTACTGACCACTATCCATCAGTGATGAAATAAAGAAGGCCTAAATAGATGGGCTGATAGACTGTATTCATGGACTGGAAAACTCCATATTGTTAAGATGCCTGTTATGGCTAAACCAGTATATAGGTCCAAAGCCATCTCAATCAAAACACCAGCAAATTGGTGTGTGTGTGTGTGTGTGTGTGTGTGTGTGTAACAAGTTCATTCTAAAATATATGAGAACATGCAAAGGAACTAGAATAGCCAAGGCAATTTTGAAAAAGAGCCAAGTTGAAGGACTCACCTTAGCTAATCTAAAGACTACTTTACAATTAGTCTTTGAAGGAGCAAAAGTAGGTGCAGAGAAAGAGCAGTTATGATGTATCTGGTGTGAACCAGGTGAGAATGATGGGGACTCAGAGTCTGGGGACAGTAATAGAGACAAAGAGAAATGAAGGGTTTGGGCTATATTTTGGAGATAAGAAACAGTGAGATTTGCTGATGAGTGTAGGTGAGGGGTGAGAGAAAGGGAAGAACCAACTGTGATTTTGGCTTGAGCAACTGAGTGATAATGGTCTGACTTACTGAAATGGGAAAATTCAGGAAGAAATGGATTAGGTGAGAAGAATCAAGTGTCTGTTTCATAAGCATTGAGTCTGAGAGGCCTGTGAGGTCTTTCCCGGAAGGTGTCAAGCAGGTTTGGAGTCCTGGAGAGAGAGCAGGACTGCAGACTAAGTTTTGGAGGCAGCGTGTAGATGGTGGAGAAGGCCATGGGCCTAGATGAGATCACCTAGCCAGGGGGTGTAGATAGAAGAGAGAAGTGGGCCGAGGATTGTTTCCCAGAGCACTCCCACCCTTAGAGGGCAGGAAAGCAGTCGGGGCTAACGCGGGAGCCTGGAAAGAAAGGTGGGAGGGCAATGAAGAGAATGGGGTGTAGAGAAGCCATGGGGATCAGGGAGGCGAGACCGGGTGACAAGGGAGGGGAGTGACTCACATCGCCCAGTGGCTTCCACGTGCCAGGCACTGTAGTAGGAGCTTTACACGCACCGCCTCAGGGCAACATTGTGAAGGTGGTGTTCTGTTCTGTCACATGGGTGACAAAATTGAGACTCAGATGAATGAAGAGACTTGCTCCAACCGCATCACCAGCAAGCGGAGAGCCTGGATTTGCAGCCAGACCTGTCTTTGGAGTTCTTTCCACCACCCCATGCTGCTACCTTCTGTCAGGGCCTCCAGCAGGAGGTATAGGGTTGGGGGGAAGACACTACATGATTTCTCATCTCTAAAATGTTCACTTTTCAGGGCTATGAGGATAAAATGAGATAATCTGTGTTAAGCGCCTGGTAGTGCTTAACTGAGTAGGCCCTCAGTAAACAGTGTCGATTGTGGCTACATGTGCAGAGTACCAGGCAGTCCGACGGGAAGTGGGTGGGTGAGGGTGTTGGGGGCCGGGGCAGGATTCCAGGAGGAGGCACAGTGTGACCTGAGGACTCAGTGGTTCCAAACACTGGGGGTGCTGTGATGAAGTTTGCCGTGGCTCATGGGCAAAAGGACAAAAAAGGTGATGCCATGGGTTTTAAGTAAAGCTAAATAAATGCGCTCAACGAACAGGATTACCCTTTATCCTGAGATTCTGTTCTCCCTACTTCATTGGTATTAAAGCGCTCTCTTTATGAAATGACGGTGGATAGAGGACGATAGTCACATGTTCTATATTCTTACTAACAAAAGGAAAACTTGGCAACCTCTGTCATTCCCCAGACTTTCTTTAGAAGTTTTTAACTGGTCCATGAAATTCACAAATATAAGACCCACTGACAGCAAGAGTAGGGAGGGCATTCTAGGCAGAGGGACCTGCGTGTACTGAAGACAAGGGTGCAGGGGGAAAACGCGGTATATTCTTGAACTGCAACTAAGTAGCAAAGGTAGCAGGAGCAGATGAGGGGTGGGGTTTCTAGTGGGTCTGAAGAAGGAGCCAGGAGGCCAAGTCCTGGGGTAGGGGTGGTCACCCTGCTGAAATCATTACCGTCAGGCCTCCAGAGGCTCCAAGTGACGGGGGAACTCCCTATGACCTGAGACTGCTCTCCCTGGGCTTCCCAGGACCACCATATGACGTGTGTATGCGTGCATGAATTCTTGGTGAAGAAAGGGGACCAGAAATGGGGGAGTGGAGGACTAAAGGGTTCTGGCCTAATGCATTTTGAAGACACACAGAATGGAAATAGAGGCCAGGGAAGGAAGTGGGGAGAAAAGGAAGGAGAATCTCAGAACTTTCTGAGTGTGGGGCGCACATGTGTCCGTGTGTGAGTGTGTGTCTCTGAGATCATGTGTGTCTGTGTGCTTATAATACATTAGCATCCTACAGAGCGTGTGCCTATTTCCAGATTATCGGTGTAGGCAGGAGAGGGAGGAATATCCCCGCTGGCTGCACTGGGCTTTGGCTGGGGGCAGTTCAGTGTGCCGCTGGTGCAAGTGTGGTCCTGCCTTGTGATCGTGTACTGTGGGCACGTGGGAACGAGAGCTAGGGGAGAGGTGTCTGCTGTGCGGCTGAGTGTGTGTCTGCATGTCTTTGGGTGGCATCTGTTGAGTGTACCTCGATGGTACTGAGCGTGTCGTTGGAGCCCAGAGCCCAGCCCCTCATCTCCCCACTCTTCTGATGCCCAGGCCACAGTTCCTGTTTCTTTTCATGTGGCCTGTCTGTCCCAGGTCAGTCTGTCTCTGACTCTGTCCAGGGATCACGGCTCTTGCACATGACTCTGGAGGTGGAGATGGGGAGAGAGCGGAGTCCTTGATCATCTGCTCCCATCATCCCAGGCCCTTGTCAGCCTCAGGCTCAGGGTCCTGGTTCTGACCTGAGGTGGGAGAAGCCTTGTGGGTCAGGGGTGGCCCTTCCAAACCTCTGCTCCCAGCTTGGTTTGGTCTTGTAGAGGCTCGGTGTGCCTCTCTGCACCCTCCTCTGCCCCTCACCCCACTGTCTCTTTCAGAGGCTGGTCTCAGGCTCCAGACTTATCACCTTCCCTATGAAGAGGCTCAGTGAGCCTGGAACAACCTCTTCATGGCCTTCCTCTTCCCCCATCCCTCCTGCCAGCCTCAGGTCCCCTTCTCCAGGCTTCTCCAGATTCAGGCCTCTGGGCTGGGTTGGGTCATGGGAAGCAAGCCTCTCCCCACCGCGCTGCCGGGGGAGCCTGCCAGGGGGAGTTAAGCCCAGAGGAAGATGGGGCAGGGTAGGAGGGTGTGTATGAGTGTGATGAGGGTGGCCCTGTCTGTACGTGTAAATTGGAGAATGACAGGTGCATCCCTGAGCAAATGGTGTGCTGCCATCGGAGAGCTGCTGAAAGTGCTGGTGTGAGAGGCGTGTGCAAGACAGGCTGTGTGTGACCGTGTGTGGGGGAGAGGGGCATGACCACAAGCTCACATTTATCAAGTGCTCACTTGATGGCCAGGCAGGATGGGGAGTGCTTTACTCTGATTATCTCATTTAATAAGTGTGACAGCACGTGAGAAGGTGAGAGAGACGGGGCGGAAAGCGCAGGCAGTTAGGAGGCTGCCGCCTGGAAGCCCCTGGCAGAGTGCTCCCTCACCCCCACCCCAACAGTGCCAGCCTAAGGCGGGTCTGAACCAGGCCTCAGGTTGGGGAGCAACTTCTTAGCCCCTCACCACATGGGGACCTACAGGAGGAAGGAGCAAGCTTTTCCTCAGGTCCCCAGTCCATCTCCCTGCCCTGCAGCCAGTCCCCAAGATGAGCTGTTCCCCTTCCGCAGCCAAAGGCAGCCTGATTCTTTTGGTCTGCCTGTGCTTAGTAAGGGCTTAGGACTCAGTAGGTGCCTAATCTTTAGCAGAGGGGGTGGCAGACCCTGGGAGGTGTATGTACATTAGTTCAGCCCTCTGTAAATCTCGTAGGGAGGAAATGAGACCTCCTCACCCAACTCCCCCATGGGTCAGAAGCCAGGCCCCAGAAATGAAGGAAGCAATGGGTCATCAGACCTGAGGGAGTGTGGCTGCTGTGCCCTCCAAGGTCTCAGAGGCCCACCTCTGATACCCACTGCTTTACCTCACTCCAACTGTTCCTGGGTTTTAGGTAAGTGAAGGTGCTTAGAAGTGAGGACTGGGGTCTCTTGTCTCCTAGGTGATCTCGTGGCAGGGGCCTGATGGCAAGGATGCCATAGATTTCTAGAGAAAGAGGGACAAGGAAGGGAGGGAGGGAGAGAGGGAGGGAGACAGTGGGCATGACAGGAGACCTTCCTGTCCCCCGAAGCAACTACCCCATTGAGGCAGAACAGTTAGTCACAGTCATCCTCCCTTATCGCAGCTTTGCTTTCCCAGACTTCAGTTATATGTGGTCAACCACTGCCCAAAAATATTAAGAGAAAAATTCCAGAACTAAGCAATTCATCAGTTTTAAATTATGCATTGTTCTGAGTAGCATGATGGAATCTCACAGCATCCCACTCCATCCACCGAGCGTGAATCATCCCTTTCTCCAACGTATGTGCTACCTTCTCATTAGTCACTGAGTAGCCACCTGGGTTATCGGATTGACTGTCGCAGTATCCCGGCGTGCAGAAGTAATCCTCATTTCATTTAGTAATTGCCCCAAAGCGCAAGAATAGTGATGCTGGCAAGCCAGCTATGCTGAAGAGAAGCCAGAAAGTGCTATCTTTAAGTGAAAAGGTGAGCACAGTACAATAAGATTTTTTGAGAGAGACCATATTTATGTAACATTTATTGCAGTATATTGCTATAATTGTTGTGTTTTATTATTGTTGTTGTTAATCTCTTACTGTGCCTAATATATAAATTAAAATTTCTCATAGGTATATATGTATAGAAAACGACATAGTTCATAGAGAGTTCAGTACTATCTGTGGTTTCAGACACCCACTGAGGGTCTTGGAATGTATAAGCCCAGGGAAAAGCGGGGGGACTGCTATACTCAGCTACCCAAGAATCCTGAGCAACGACAGTGGGGAGGGCTTCCAGGGGGAAGTGGGCCTTGGCCCTGAAGCACAGAAGAATTGCCACAGTGAAGGGGACTAGGGGGAAGAGCTTCTGGAAGCAGAACATCTGGAGGCCAAGTGCACACCCAGAAGAGCACATCACCTCCCATCCCCTTCTCATGATTGTAATGGCGACAGTAGCTATAATGAGTGAACATTTCCAAAAATACTATCACTAACTACCATTTATTATTTTGAGAAAAATACATTATTCCCACATGAGGAAACTGAGGTTCAAAAAGGCAAAGGCACTTGCCCAAGGTCATGTATAGAGAGTGCTGGGATGTAAACCCAGGTTTTTGGCTTTACTTACGTCACATTGCCTGCCAAGCCTCAAGCCCACCCCAGGTCTTGGAAGCCTGTGGCACTACCATCTATGTCAGGCATTTGGGCTCAAAACCTCAGTCACTGCCCATGTCCCCTCTTGCCACCACCACCATTTCCAGCTGGTCACCAGATTCTGAGTATCCTTCTACCTTAAGGCTGGAATCAGACCAATCTGGGGTCCAAAGCCAGTTCCATTACTTGTCAGCTGCGTGATCTTGGGCGGATCACTTAACCTCTCTGTGCCTCGGTTTTCGCTACTATCCCGAGGGGATTATGATCGCACCTAGAGGATCGTGGTGAGAATTCAGCCTGTGAATGCATGTAAAGAACCGAGTGCAATGTCTGGCAGAACAGTCAGTCACTCGGGAACCACGAGCTGTTTTTATTTCCACTAAACTACGCGCTTCCCAGATCAGAGCTATGCTTGCGTCTGTCTTCACGAGAACTTGTCACTCCTGCCTCACGCCTTGCAGACCAGCCAGAAACTCCTCACTGCATTATGCTGCCCGCCGTGGTCAGCTCGGGCTGCCGTAATAAAGACCATAGGCTGGGGGCCTTAAACAATGGAAATGCACTTTTTCACAGTTGTGGAGGCTAGAAGTCCAAGATCAACAACAGGTGTTAGTACGTTTGGTTTCTCCTGAGGCCCCTCTCCGGCTTGCAGATGGCCATCTTCCTGCCGTGTACTCACGCGGTCTTCACCCTGAGACAGCGCCAGCCCCTGGTGTCTCTTTGTGTGTCCACGTTTCCTCTTTTTATAAAGACACAAGTGAGGACCTACCCTAACACTCTCATTTTGATTTCATCACCTCTTTAAAGGACCTGTCGCCCAGTGCAGACACATTCTGAGATGCTGGGGTTTAGGGTTAGGGTTTCAACATACAAACTTTGGGGGACACTATTCAGCTCATAATGTTGCCTTCCTCCTCTGCATCCTTACTGATGTTGCCTTTCTTTCTAACTGGAACACTGTCCACATTCTCTCTTTCTCTCCCCGGAGGACTTCCTGCTCTTCATCTAAAACTCAGCCAGAGCATCACTGCCTCCAGGAAGTCTTCCTGGCTAGACTGCTGCCTCCTCTGGGCTCCATAGCACACTGTGCCCACCTATCTCATGGCATGCACCACTCTAAGACTGTCTTTTTATATGCCTGTCTCCTCTGCTGGGGTAGACACCTGTTTTGATCTCTACAGTGTCTCTTGCCCCCTTTGATGATAGCATCTTCCCTTCCTCACTTTGGAGAAATGAGTCTTCTACGGCTCCTGCATTCTCTGTGATTCCCAATGTGGTGTCAAATTACAGTTCCTGCTTCTTGCCATAGGGATGAGCACATGACTCAAGCAGGGCAAATAAGAGTCCTTTCTTGAGATTTTTTTATCTATTTCAATTATTTGTGTTTTGGGTAAGTAACATTTAAATGGTTCAAAAATCTAAACAATATATAAGTATAAATAAGAAGGCTCAGTTTTATAGCTGTTTCTGTCAACTGTGTTACCCACCTTTCACTGCATGGGTAATCACTCTTAAAAATTTCTTGTGGCTCCTTCCATTGGTTCTTTATGGTAATATAAGAAAAAATATATATTATACATGTATTTATATTCTTATGTCTCTCTCTTCCCTTAAAAAAAGGAAGAATTGTGTCTATACATCTTGTTTATTTTCATTTGATAATATATCCTGGGGTCTTTCCATAAAGTACTCTGTGACCTTTCTCTTTCTTTTTCACAGCTGTATAATATTTCACTGTGTGAATGAACTCTACAGTTTCTAATGATAACACCGGGATTATCTGCAATCTGTTGCAACAAACAGGCTTTGTGTGCATCATCTTACATGCGTATAAGATTATCTGTAGGCCTAACAAAATAATAATTCAATTTTTAAAAATCGGCAAAGTATTTGAACAGACATTTCTCTAAAGAAGATACACAAATGGCTGATAAACACACGGAAAGGTATTCACCATCATTAGCCATAGGGAGATGTAATAAGATGCAAAACTACAATAAGATACCACTTCACTTCCACTGGGATGGCTATAATCAAAAAGACAACCAATAACCACTACTGGGGTTCTAGTCTGTTCAGGCTACTGTAACAAAATACCACAGACTGGTTGGTTTAAACAAGAGAATTTTATTTTTCACAGTTCTAGAAGTCCAAGAGCAAGGTGTCGGCCAATTTGGTTTCTGCTGAGGATTTTCTTCCTGACTTGTAGATGGCTACTCTCTTGCTGTGTGCTCATATGGAGTCTATCTTCTTGATGTGTGTGCAGAGAAAGAGCTCTGGTATCTCTTCTTTTTCTTATGAAGGCACCAACCTGTTCAGGTTAGGGCCCCATCCTTATGACCTCGTTCAACTTTTTATGTGCTCACAGGCCCTACTTCCAAATATAGGCACTTGGGGGTTTAGGGCTTCAGCATATGAATTTTGGGAGGATGCAAATATTCAACCCATAACAGGTGGTGAGAATGTGGAGAAATTGGAACTCTCATGCATTGCAGTAAAATGTAAACTGGTGCAGCCACTTTGGAAAACAATTTGAAAGTTCTTCCAAATCACAAGTTATTATCATTTGATGTTGATGATTAAGAAATTTCACTCCTAGGTATACTCAAAATTTTTCCACACAAAAACTTGTACATGAATGTTCATAGTAGCATCAATGGCAATAGCCCCAAACCAGAAACAACCCAAATGGCCATCAACTGCTCAGTGGATCAACATTGGTATTTTATACGGTGGAATGTGACTCAGCAGTAAAAAGCGGTGAAGTACTGACACAAGCTACAACATGGATGAGCGTTGAAAGCGTCGTGCTAAGTGAGAGAAGCCAGTCACAAAGGATCACATTTTGTGTGACTCTATTTATATGAAATATCCAGAGTAAGCAAATCTATGTAAAATTAAATTAAATTACTGTTTATCTGCAGTTTAAGGAATTGGTAGGAAATGGGAGTGACTGCTAGAAGGTACGGAGTTCCCTTTTGAGGTGATCAAAATCTTTTAAAATAGATTATGGTAAAGGTGCTTAAGTCTGTGAATAAAGTAAAAGGTCATTGAATTTTACCCTTTAAATGAGCAAATTGTGTGGTATGTGAATTATGTCTCAAAATTCCCGTTAAAAAAAAATAGTCTCAGATCTGGGACTGTTGGACAAAAGGATGTATGCAATTCAATGTTGGGTAAGTGTGGGCAACTGGGCTCTGTGGAGTTACCACACGTTCCCTCCCACTAATGGTATATGAAAATACAAGCCAGGTACTACTATATCATTTTATCAATGAGGAAGCTGAGGCACAGACGATCCAAGATCACATAGTTACTAATATTCAAATTGTAACTGAAATCAGGGCTGCCAGACTGTGCTCTGCTGTATTCCTTTCATTTAGTATTTTTCTAGAGCCATTTGATCTTAAATACACATACCACCACCAGCACCAGCACCAGCACCAGCACCAATGCCAGCAGCACCAGCACCACCAGCACCAGCACCACTAGCACCAGCAGCAGCACCACCACCAGCACCGCCATCACCGACAACAGCTTTGATTGCATTGATCTTCTCTATTATTTTCTTGTTTTCTATTTTATTGATTTATGCTCTGATCTTTGTTATTTCTTTTCTTCTGCTGAGTTAAGTTTAGTTTACTTGTATTTTTATAGCTCTTAAAGTAGAAGCTATGACATTGGTTTGAAACCCTTATTCTTTTCTAATACAGGTGTTTTTAGCCATATAAAATTTCCCCTGAGTACTGTTGTAGTGTTATGTCACAAATGCTGACATGTTGTAGTTTGATTTTCATTTAGTTCAAAATACTTTCTAGTGTCCCTTCTGGTTTCTTCTTTGACCCATGGGTTATTTAAAAGTATCTTATTTCATTTCTAAACATTTGGAGGAGATTTTCTAAATATCTTTTTGTTATTGATTTCTAATTTAATTTCACTGTGGTCAGAGAACATACTTTGACTTATCGTAAATTTATTGAAACATTTTATGGTCATAATGTGGTCTATCTTGGTAAAAATTTTTAGGTGCACTTTAAGAATATGTACTCTACTGTTGTTTGATGAAGTGTTTCATGAATGTTAATTAGGTCCAGTTGGTTGGTCATGTTGTTCAAGTTTACTGTATGCTTCCTGGTTTTCTGCCTGCTTGCTCTATCAATTGTTGAGAAAGGGATACTGAAATATCTCTGACTACAATTGTAGATTTTCCCATTTATCTTGGCAATTCTGTCAATTTTTGCTAGAATTTAAATTTATATTTAAACATTTATATTTACAGTGGATTTCTTGCAGGCAACATATAGGTGAATCTTCCTTTGGATAAATAATCTGACAATCTTGGCCTTTTAATTATGGTTTTTAGATTACCTATATTTGATGTGAGTATTGATATGATTGGGTTTAAATTTTCTCTCTTGCTATTTGTTTTCTATTTAATTCCATGTATACTTTTTCCCTTTTTCCTCTTTTTCTCTCTTTTTTGGATTATTTGTATGATTTCACTTTACCTCCTTTATTGGTTTAATTAGCTATAACTGTTTTAGTGGATACTTTGGGTTTGTTATATATCTCTAACTTATCCCAGTTTATTTTTAAGTAATATTATACTACTTTATGTACAGAATAAGAACCTTAGAATAGTATGCTTCCATTTTTCCCCCATCAGCCTTTATGTTATTGTTGTCACACATTTTATTTCTATATATGGTATAAACCCTGAATACTTCTCATTCTTTGCTTTAACCAATAAGTTATCCCTTAAGGATTTTTAAATAAAAAAGTATTTCAGCCCTGGCTGGTGTGGCTCAGTGGATTGATTGCTGGCCTGCAAATCAAATGGTCACTGGTTTGGTTCCCAGTCAGGCACATGCCTGGGTTGCAGTCCAGGTCCCCAGTGGGGGATGTGCAAGAGGCAACCACACACTGATGTTTCTCTCCCTTTCTTTCTCCTTCCCTTCTCCTCTGTCTGGAAATAAATAAATAAAATCTTTTTAAAGAGTATTTCATGTTTTCCCACATAGTTACCATTTCCAGAGGTATTCATTCTTTTCCATAAATCTAGATTTCCATCCGGCATGGAAATTGAAACTGATTTCCTTCTGTCTCAAGGACTTCCTGTAACAGTCCTTATAGTGTAGGTCTGCTAGTGATGAATTATTTCAGCTTTTTTATTTTGGAAAAAAACTTTATTTTACCTTTGTTTTGAAATATATTTTCACTGGGTATGGAATTGTAGATTGATGAGGTTTTGGGTTTTGTTTTATTTTTTACATCTTTTACTTTAAAGATGTTGTACCACTGTCTTCTGACTTGAACTGTTTCCAGTGAGAAGTCTGCTGTCATTCTTTATCCTTTTGGTTTTTTTATGTGATATGTCTCTTTCTCTGGCTGCTTTTCAGATTTTCTCCTTATCACTACTTTTAAGCAACTTTCTTGTATAAAGTTGTAATAATAAACTTGCCTTGGTGAATTTTTATGTTTCTTGTACTTAATTTTTATTGAAACTTTTGAATCCATGGTTTATAATTTTTATCAAAGTTGGAAATGTTTTGACTATTATTTTTCCAAACATTTTTCTGCTCTCCTCCTCCTTGGGCTGGGGAGACCAATTACACATATACTAGGCCTCTTGGAGTTGTGTCACATCTCAACAATGATCTGTCCATTAATTTTTTTTTTCTCTAAATATCAGTAGTGTCTTTTGGAAACTTTCTATTGCTATGTCTTCAAATTTACTAATCCTTTCTTTTGTGTTATCAAATCTGCTATTAATCCAATCCAGTGTATTTTTCACCTCAAAAATGGTATTTTTTTCATCTTCTAGAAATTTGATGTGGACCTTTTCCTCCCAGTTTCTGCTTAACATGATCAATCATTCCTACAGCTTATATGAAAATAGTTATATTGTTATGTTTTTATGGCCTTGCATACTAAGTCTATCTTCTGGATTTTTTTAGGTCTGTTTTTATAGATTAGCTTTTCTCTTTCTTATATGTTGTATTTTCCTGGGTTTGTTTTTCATGTATGGTAGTTTCTGGTTGGACACCAGATATTGTGAATTTTGCCTTGCTGTGTGCTATTCATTTTACTATTCTTATTAATATTCTTGAACTTTGTTTTAGAATGCTGTCAAGTTGCTGGAAAGTAGTATGATTCTGTTGAGACTTATTCTTCAACTTTGTTAGGCAGAACTATCACCTTTTCTTCCCTTCACTACTGAAGGAATACCCTTCTAAGGAACCAACTTGATGCCCTGTGCTTTATGAGGTTTTTCACGCTGGTTGGAAGGGATACAAACAAGGTCTCATGTGTACTTTGGAAATTGTTTCCTCTGCTCCCACATTCTTTCTTCAAACATGGGTAGTTTCCTCATATACAAGTGCTGCTCAATATTCAGTTGTAGGTTTGAGGGGAATTCTCAGCAGATCTTTAAAGCTCTCTCTCTGCAAAGCTCTTTTCTTTGAAGTTCTTTTCCCTGTGAACTTTAGTTGCTCTGGCCTCCACAGACTCCCTGCTCTGTCTCCTCAACACAAGGAGACAGCTGGGACCCTGCTTCCTGTGCTGCAGCCTGGAAACTCTCTCCAGGCAGAGGCTGGCAATCACAGGGCTCACCTCATTAGTTTTTCCTCTCTCAGGAACTGCTATTTTGTGCTGCTCAGTGTTCAATATTTGAAAACTGTTGTTTCATATATTTTTATCTAGGTTTTCAGTTGTTCAGGACAGAGGGTAAATCCAGTCTCTATTATTTCATCTTCCCAGAAGCCCTGTAATGACATTTTATTATTTATTATCACTATAATCTTATATATTAGATGTGATTACCTCCATTTGGCAGATTAGATAAAATGAGGCATAGAGAATGAGTTGTAGTATAGTCGAGTTGAGAGTCAGAATAATATAGCAGATAAAAACATGGATTGTGTAGCCAACATTTATGATTGCATGACGTTGGACAAATTATTTAACCTCTCTGTGCCTCAGTCTCCTCACTTACAAAAATGGAGTGATAATAATAAAAACTACCTTATAGAATTTTTATGTATTAAATGAGTTAATATATAATTGGCATTATAGTTACTACAAAGTGTTAGCTATTATTATCAGGGTAGAATAGTTGAAAAATCTAGAGTTGAGTGTCAGACAAACACATTTTGAATTCTAGCTCCATTGTTAACTTTATACTGTGGGACCTATGTCATGTGTATCAATCAGGGTTCAATTAAAGAAACAGAACCACTTGGCGATTCTAACCAGAACCATATTGGAAAGAACATTCGGGGAACTGTAGCTCAGCTGAGCCAAGTTGACACATTGCAAAGCCATACACCATGCTATTTAACTGCTCTGAGAATCTAGTGTCTCATCTGTGAGATGGGATAATAATACCCATCATTGGATGAAATGAGATAACGTACATGAAGTGCTTGTCTGGCACAGGGTAGGGTTCAAAAAATGGTTCTTATCCTAGCCACTCAGGATCCCACAGCTAATAACTGCCAGAGCCATGATCTTTCCCTAAAGTCTGTTGCTCTTCCCACTTTACCATGCTGCCTCCTGGTGCTGGTCCTGGGAGTGTGGGAATGAGTCAGAAAGTCCCTATTCAGAGGATCCCCCAGTTCAGTAGGAGGGTAAGCCTGGGGCATAAATATAATTATATTTATAGAAGTAGAAATATAAGTATAATTTACTACAGGAAACAGAAACAGTCCCTCTTATCGGGAGTATTCTATGAGACTGGCTGTAAGCTGGATTCCCTTCACAGGGAAAGGGGAGCAAGGTATCTATGGTTTACTGCATACCTACTGTGTGCCAGGCACTGCAGTAGGCAATTTATGTGATGATCACATTGAGTCATCACAATTGAAAAATGAGCTACATATTATTATTATCTCCACAGTATAGATAAGAGACCTGAGACCTAGATCACAGAGGAAACAAATGACAGAGCCCCTAAGTCCTAGGAGATGGGTAGAATGGCAGTGGAAGCTGCAGCGTGGTAGTCTGTCCTGAGGTCATTCTGGAGATGGGGACTCCACTGAGCTCAAACGCCAGGGCTGGCCCTGGAACTACTACCTCTGTGTCTGTGTCTGCCCGTGGGCGGTGGGCACAGTGGGCGCAATGGTGGCTGCAGTGCCGGTGGTGGTGGCAGCAGCAGGCGGCAGCAGGGAGACAGTCACACCTCGCTGTTTTGTAAACTGTTTCTCACAGCTTGTTTGTTCCGGGTTAGGGCTGGAGCGGCACCGTATGGAAGTGTGACTCATTGTTTAATGTGGCAGCTCATTAGCAGAGCTTGTTGCTGCCTCTGATTTCTCTGCTCTTGCTAATTGGAGAGCCCAGTGGGGCCCTGGCTTCCCATGAAGAAGAGCCAGTCCCCCAGGGCTTCAGCTGGCCTTTGCCCCTCTGGCTTCCTGAGGAAGCTGCCCCGTGCCTGTGGGTACTAGTTTCAGCCAGGCCGGGTTCAAATCCTACCTCATTCTGTCTGGGCAACCTTGGACAAGGCTCCTTGTCCAGTCCTCCTCTCTGAGCCTCAGTTCCCCTACCTACCAGTAACATGTGTAAAGTTCTCTGGCACATAGTAGTTGCCCAATACAGCAGTCCCCCCTTATCTGCCATTTCACTTTCTGTGGTTTCAGTTACCCACAGTCAACCATGGTGCAAGAATATTAAATGGAAAATTCCAGAAATAAGCAATTTGTAAGTTTTAAATTGTGCTGTGGACAAAAAAAAAAAAAAAATTCCATGGAAAGTAGCCTCCCAGGGTGAGCTGACCATAAATTCCTAACCAGGCAGGTCATGGTGGGCAGTCATGTCCCAGGCTGTAACCTCTTCAGTGAAAGGTTTTAAGCTAGCCCTGTGCATTGTTCTTGTGCATCTGGGTTCACTCACCTTTAAAATGTCTAAATACCCCTGCAAGGGGGTATTAACCCTGAAAAGAGCACATAGTCTTAACTATCCTGTAATCCAATTCAACACCTTGCTTTCTCCAATCTCCTAATTTCAAATGCGTAAGAGAAGCTGCAAAACTGTTATTCTCAGGAGCATTTCAGATCTTGTTCCCCAGTATATGTCATCAGTTTGGCTAAAATAAACTCTTATAAAAATTCTCTACAGGTTTGGACGTTTTTTATGTTGACAGTGTGTTGTTCTGAGTGGTGTGATGAAATCTCGTGCTGTCCTGCTCCATCCAGCTCTGAACGTGAATCATTCTTTATCCAGTGTACCCACACTGGATGCGCTACCCACCCGTTAGTCGCTTAGGAGCTGTATCAGTTATCAGATCGGCTGTTGCCGAGCCACAGTGCTTGTATTCAAGTAATCCTTATTTTACTTAAGAATGGTCCCAAAGCTCTTCACATAACTTTTATTACAGTATATTGTTCTAACTGTTCTCTTTTATTATTAGTTACTGTCACTCATCTCTCATTGTGCCTAATTTATAAATTAACCTTTATTACAGGTATGTATGTAGAGGAAAAAAACAGAGCATATAGGGTTTGCACTCTCTGTGGTTTCAGGCAGCCACTGGGGGTCTTAGAATTTTTCCTGCACAATAACTACTGAAAGCAGTTGCTGTCGTGGTATTGCAATTAGGCCGAGGCCTCTGGGAGCCCCTCTGCCCTGACCTCCCTGGGGCGGCCATCCCGCGCAGAGTGCTCCGGGGCTCCAGGTGTGAGGCCATGTTCCATTCAGGTAATCCAACATTTCTTCCTTCCGTACTAACCCCTTCGAAGGAAATTCCACCAGGTTCTGTTCACCCTCCATGTCCCCAGAAGAGACAGCACAGCCTCGTTGGGGACAGTCCCCACCTGCTCTTGAGTGGAGGTCTGCTTCCCTGGAGCTCTGCCTCAAGGCCCAGCTCTCCTCTTTGAGGCCACACGGAACATGTCTGCTCCCTTGGCCAGGTGACTGTCCTTTGCTATTTGGAGACAGTGATCACGTCTCCTCTCCAAATAGTCTCTTCAGGTGGAACCAGTCCAGGTCCTTCAACTGTTCCTTCATGACACAGTTCACTGGACTGTGATGTCCGTGGTGTCCCTGAGTTGTCAGGTGCTGTGGCCTCCTTCTGAGGCCCTCCTTGCCCTCCTTACTCTCTCTGGAGAGGCTCCTCCCTGCCTACATGCCTCTTGAGATGCGCGGTCTAGAATTTAACTCAGTCTTCTTCTGCACAGATTGGACAGCCCTAGCTCATCCTACGTATGAGACCGGTACTGTTTCTACAGCAATATAACGTGAGCCACCTGTGTAATTTTAAATTTTCTTATAGCCACCTTACAGTAAAAGGAAATAGGTGACATTAACTTAAAATGGTATTTTATAATATCTAGCCTCATATGTCTAAAATATATCAGTTCAACATACAATCAATATAAAAATCATGAGGTATCTCCAACACATTTTTTCATACAAAATCTTTAGACTCTGGTGTATGTTTACACTTATTTGGAACTGGCCGTGTTTTAAGGACTCTGTAACCACGCGTGACCAGTGGCCGTGGTGTTGGACAGTGTGAGGCAGTCCTAGACTTCACCTCTACTCACGTGGTCTGAACTGGCTCGGGTGCTGTGGCTCGCACGGCACTCTGACTCAGGAGGAAAGAATGATCTAGTGCCTGAAGGCTAGGGGAGTGAGGTCCCGGTCTTGGTTTCATCACAGCTCACTATGTATGTGACTGTGGACAAGTCACTACCCCTCTCTGGGCCTCCTCATCTGAAAATATGAGCTGAGAGGGAAGAGACGCACCTGCTTTTAGCCAGGAGCTTTCTCCGGTGCTCTTTTTGTACCCCTGTGATGTAGGTTTTCTCCTCTCTGTTTCCCAGGTGAGGAAACTTAAGCTCAGAGAGCTCTGACCCCTGCCCCACTCCAGGGGCTTGTGGATTCCCCTCACAGGGTAACTTATCGCCAAAACCTATCATCTTCGAAAATAAGACAGATGTGACTTCTATTGTGAATCTTTCTAAAGTATATTACACCCTTCCCTGTGTTCCCTAAAGAGGGGAAATTGACCTGAATTTAACTTTTTCTTGGTTCAGGATCATCAGGGATAGACATTTTAATATTAAAGAGCGAGCACGGTAACTTTTGAGTGTCCACTATGTACTGAATGCCATACAATGATGTCATTAAATTCTTACCCGACTCTGGTTAAACTTTGGATATTGTCCCCTTTTCACCGATGAGGAAACTGAGACTCCGAAGTGTTTAGAGACTGGGCAGAAACTCATGCAGAGAAATTCAGCCTCTCCTCACCTCCACGTTGCTTCTTGGGGGTCTGTGGGCTCCACATCGCGGGCCCATGACTGACCGGGATTTCTTACGTGAGCTTCAAAAGTTGGCTCAGCTCTTGTTGGGGGCTAGTGGTGTACACTGTGGGCATCTGCTGCCTTACTTTTTGGCCTGTACTGGTCTGAGAAAGCAAATACTATAGAACACACATTTAAGCTTTGCTTTCTTGACCTGTCTGTAACATTTGCACTATTTACTAGTTCCTTCTGTTTTAACTACTCACTTCTCTTGGCTTTCGCGAGTCTACCCTTTGTTAGCTCTCTGGCAGCTCCTTCCAGAATCCTTTGCAGTCTGCTCTCTCTCTGCTCTGCTCCCTGTAATGTGCTGGCATCCTTCAGCATCCCCCTTGAGCTCCCTGCTTTCTCCGTATCTTGCTCCACATCACCGCCAGGGGCTCAGCCCCTCCCATGCTTTCACCATCTCTGTGTCAGGGACTCCCAAATTCACATCTCCTGTCCACACCTCTGCCCAGAGCTCCGGGCTGTGTATCCATGCCTGTTGAACAGATGTCTTCCCTGCCTGTCCCGTAGGAACCTCCGACTCAATACCCCCAAACCAAATCCATCAACTTTCTCTGATGTTCCTATCCTCTCTTGTGATCCTGGCTCAGTGGACCACCTTCCCCTCACCCTTACAATACTGGCAACTGTTTATCAGGAGCTTATAGAGTAGAGACTCCATGCTAAGTAATTCCACAGCTCTCGCTTGATCCTTAATCAACCGAGAGAGGTTTTATTTCTTGGAATATATTAGGTACTCAGGAAATTATTGGGAGACCAGCTCAAACATTCACCTTTGTAAAGCCTCTCATATCCCCCCCCCCCCATTCAGGTCCTGGGCTGGGCCTGAGGAAGGAGTGGGACAAAGACCCAGTGCTAGAAGACATCACAGACTACCAGAGGAAACAGATGTGGGAACAGATAATTACAACGAGAGCGAGGAGAGCAATAAAAGTGCATCAGGAACAGAGGAAGAAGGACTGATACACCCACAGAGGTGCGGGGAGCTTCTCCGAGGAGGTGGTAGCTAAGCTGAGTTTTGAAGGGTGCTAGGAGTTTGTCAGGGAGGCGAGGGTGATGCCTTCGTTCAATCTTCACCCTGCCTGGGACTTACTTCCCGCGTCTGGGCTTCCTGCCCTCATCCATCATTTATGCCAAGTCTACTTCCTAAAGAGGGACTTCAGGTAGATTCTAATTTTTATAAAATGACACATACAATAACAATAAGACCACTAAGTGAGGAGAAGGAGTAAGAGCTTTGTGATAAAATGGGAAAAGAGAATGAACCATAAACAGAAACCGAAGATAGTTGCCTTGATTAAATACAAGATTTACCTTTATGCTTTCCAGCAGGCGAACAGACCACACCTGCTGCACCGTGGGGACAAAGGGCCCGTCCAACCCCCCAGTAGAGCCATAGTACCTCCACTGCACACTTGACCCTTGGTTTGTTCCCTGTGTTTATGGCTCCCTTGTGTACTGGGCTGGTCAGTGTTTTTAATTGGTCTTTCACTCTGACTCATTCACATGGTTAAATTGGATGGAGAGGCCATGCAGCCAACAGTTTTGGAGTAGCTACTTTTTTTTTTATAATCACTAACTCTGAGATGTGAACAGAGAAGGAGCTGAAGCTCAGAGGATTAAGTGAAACATCAGCAGGGCTGGCTCTGGGGCCCCGCCTCCCCAGCACAGCTTCTTCATGGGTTCAGCTGGGACGGGTCTGAGGATGAAATATCTCAGAAGGAGGAGCCAGCCTGGGTGTCCAGTGTGCCGTGCTGCAGTCACAAAGCAAGCTGGACACCTGCAGGTGTCTGGGTGGAAAGAACGGTTGTATACCCCTGCTTGGCTGGAGCATGGGCGATTTATTTATGAATTTAGACTGTTGGAAAAACAAAAGCCACAAGAAAGAACCAGCACTTGTCAAGTGCCTACTGTGTTCCAGGAAATTCTGTTACCACATCTTCATCTGTGAAACAGCGATGACAATGAAATAATAGCAACCTCTCCAGGTTGATAAAGGGCCAACGAGAGCCATGGAATCACTTAGCATAGAGCTTGCCCTTGATAGGCCCTTGATAGGCCCTTGATAAATAACCTTGCTATTATCTGTGTCATTCTTGTCATCATCCTCACAATGGTCCTGTGAAGTAGGTACAGCCCACACAGCTTCCAGCTAAGGAGCTGAGGTTCAGGGAGAAGAATGGCCGTGGTCACACAGTCAGAGCTGGGAAGCAAACCCAGGCCTGCTGGGTTCAGTTCCTGTGCTCTCTCCATGTCGAGGGGCAGAGGGCAGGAAACAAAGGCTCAAGACAAGGGTGCAGAAGCCGCTAGGCTTGGGGAGAGTGTGGGTGGCATTAGGTCCCTCTGTCGGGTGAGGGGGCCTCGAAGGGCAGTTGCGAAAAGAGCCTGGATGGGTACACACGACCGGGCTGCGCCCTGCAGTGAGAGACGCAGTCATTGTAGCGGGGCCACGCTGGGGCCACGCACAGCACCCAGAGGAGCAGTGGGGAAGCTTCCAGGCCACACAGCATGCTGGGGCTGGACCCAGATCCCAGGGCACTGGGCAGGACCAGGCTTCCTGAGGGGGCCATCTTGGCACTTTGGTGATAAGAGCTTAGGAAGGGTAGGATGGCATCTTTTGCATGGACCACATTTTTGGCCTGTCCTTACTTAGTTGAACACAAGTATCAAATTGCTAGGATTAAAAAGTAAAAGTTAAGTGTGGGGGCTGAGTGTGTTCCATGAAACAAAGAGCGGGGAAGTGGCATATGCCATTGCTGCTCGCTGTCAGCCGCAGTTGGCCTGGGCAATCTGTGCCACCCAGTTTGGCCCCACCCACCTGTGCCGGCGACGACCAGGTGAGAGAAAGCAGTTGCAGCGGTGGAAGCACCAGCTCTAGGGTTGGAAACCTCAGGCTTAGATTCTGGCTCTGTGACCTGGGGAAGGTCATTTTACTTCTCTGAGCCTCCGCTGTCCCCTCTAAAACAGTCCCAACCTCTCAGGGTTAGTTAAGGATCTAGGGAGAACTATGGAATCATTTACCATAGAAGCTGCATTTAGGAAGCACTGGATAAATATTATTCTATTTGTTAGTATTATCATTCTCACAACAGCCCTGTGACATTTCCTCAGCAAATGCTGCCTCAGTTTCCTCAGCAGATGCCCTCAGTTTCCCCATTTGCCAAATGGGAATGGTGCCGACAACTGCAGAGGGGGGCCTTCGAGACCATCTGCTCCAGGCCTCCCTCCCATTTGGCCGATCAGAAAACAGCCCCTGAGGCACGGAGACGTGGCTTAGCCAAGGGCAGGGCCGGCAGCAGAATATTGCAGCCCGGTGCTCTGATAGCATCACTGGTTGAGGGAGATGACAGGCTGGGGTCAGGACAGTCCAGAGGAGAGGTCACAGGCAGGGCAGGGCAGTGAGGCCACAGCAAGACGCTAGGTCTTCTTCTGCTGGGCGCTGCTGGCAAGACCTCGCTTCATCTTTTCCTTTCAGCGTCCCTGGGAGGTCAGGGTTGTTGTCCTCACTTCACATGGTAACAAACAAGACTCCCAGAAGTCTGAAGTCAAACAGCTTCTTAGCGAAGGAGGCAGAATTCAAGCCTGGTTTTGCCGGTGTCCAGATCCGATACCTCTTCTGTTACCTCTCTTGTACTGGGCTGAATAGTGTGCCCCTCCACCACCCCACCATCATCCCCCCGCCCCCCAGTCATGCGCTCCTAGAACCTCAGAATGTAACCTCATTTAGAAATAAGGACTGCAGATGTAATTAGTTAAGATTCGGTCAGAGTGGAGTGGGGGGGGGGCCCTAATCTGATATGGCTGGTGTCCTTACATGGAGAGAGACGCAGAGAGGACAATGCCGTGTGAAGGCACGGAGAAGAAACCGGGAAGGACAGCCTGTGAAGATGGAGGCAGAGGCTGGGGTGACGTGTCTACAAGACAAGGAACACCGGGATTGTCTGCAACCAACCACCAGAAGCTGGGAAGAAGTGGGTGAGGGAGGGTTTTCCCCTAGAGCCTTCAGGGAGCACGACCCTGCCAATCCTTTCATTTTGGATCGCTAGCCTCCAGAACTGTGCGAAAAGAAATACCTGTTGTCTTAAGTCACTTTGGTACTTTGTTACAAAAGCCCTCGCAAGCTCATACACCTCCTTTCTGTAGCACCGAAGATGGCGACTCACAGGCATCGTGGGTCCCAGGTGTGGTTGTGCCGGGGTCTAGGATATCTGGGCAAACTGGGGGTGGAGAAGAATGAAGGGAACATACATTTGTCTGCAATGTGCTCTTTGCTTGTGACCTGCATTATCTCCCACAGGGAAGTGCAGCCATTCCCATTTCACAGATGAGGAAAGTAAGGCTCGGAGAAGAGAAGAGATTTGGCCCTAAGCTCATTTCCCTTTGTCCCCAGGTGCCACCACGTAGGAGGCAAACCCAGACGCCAGTCTGAGTCCCAGGGAGGTAGGAGGCTATACTTCCCTTCTCTGAGCCTCACTCTCCTCCCCCAGAAAATGGGAATGACAGTATCTGCCTCTCCGGTGGTTGTGAGACTGAAGTGAGTTTATTCTGTCATTCAATATATATTTATTGAAGGTCTCTGTGCCAGTTCCTGCTCTAGGTCCTGGGGACACAGCCGTGAACAAGATGGGCAAAAGATTTGCAAGATTTGTGCTCCCAGAAGCCACGTTCTTCTGGATAATGCCTGTTCGGTGCTCTGCAGGGCCTGACACTTAGTAAGTACTCAATAAAACTAACGGGGATAAGAATATAGGATTGAATTGGATGGCGTGCGGAACAGGCTTGGGCTTTACAAACAGCTCACTTCAGTGCTGATTCTCTACCACTGTCTGTGGGGTACAGTCCCCTGGCCCAGGAGGACATAAAGTCCTTTCTACCTGGGCCACATGTTCTTGGGCACCCAGCAGTTGCCAGTCCAAGCTGCCTCCTCAAAGCCAGCAGAAGTCTGACCCAAGCATGGACTTCAGCATTAGCTAAAGGAGCCTTGGGTCTCGTCACCAGGGCTCTCCCCCACTGCACTGTCCCCCTCAGCTACACAGTCTCAGCTCAGCCCCACCCACTCCCTGACTCTGTCCCTGGGCCAGGCCTGAGCCTGCCCTGGAGGCTCTCCCAGCTGTCCTGATGTCCCCTCTGGCTCCTGCAGACACTCCCCCTTCCCACTCCTGGAGGCCTGTCTGGACATCAGCCCCTCCCCCTCCAGAGGCGTCCCCAGACATCACCCCTGGGCTTTTCTTTTTTCCTGACAACTGTGATATCAAATGTCCAGCCGGGCTCTGCTGTGCACTGACAGGTGGAGGTGGGGGGTGGTTCTTGATAACTGTGTGGTTTAGGGGAGGATCCTTTGGAGTCCCCCAAAGGGACTTGTAAAGGCTGGCTGTGGTCTGGCTCTGCTCCCAACCCATAGCGCTTCCTGAGCAAACCCCTCCCTCCCCAGACCTCGAGTTCTCTGAGCCATCAAGGAGAGGCAGCTGTGTCTGCCTTCCCTGGGTGGTATGAGGATCTGGGGACACCGGCAAAGCCCTTGGGGGACTGGGAAAGTATTGGGCAAGTGGCGGTAGCCTCCTCCGAGAGCTGACTGTCTTCCAGATGGGCTCTGGAAAGGGTTCTAGGGGTGCTGGGCAGCTATGTCCATCAGACCTCAGAAAAGTCCGTCCTTCTGTCCTCACTTGCCCTGAGTGCGCTGGGACAGCTGGCCCTGGCGGGCCCTGACAGCTCAGCAGTGGCAGCAGCGGAGGTGGCAGTGGCTGCAGTGGCAGAGGCTATTCTGAGAGCTGGGAGGGGCTGGGGAACTGAGACTGGAGCAGTGGGGAGGAGACAGTCCTGTGAGGGTGAGGGGAGCGTCACTGTGGCCCAGGGTGGGGGTATCTGCCCGCAGTATTCTGTGTTGAGAGCTGTGTGGTGTGGCTTCCTTCCTGGGAGGGGATGGACCAGTTGAGGTCCTGAGGCATGCACTGAGGTTGTTTGGGTGTATGTACACAAGCTTCGTGATCCAAGTAGGAGCTGAGTGGGTACAGTGCTCATCTGTAAGTGTGTGAGCAAGCAAGTGTGCATGCATTGGAATACAAGTGTCTTTAAGCCCAGGGAAAGTGGGAGCAGAAGCCAATGTGTCTGTGTGTGGAAGGGGAGGAATGCATGGGTAAGCAAGTGGGGGCTTGTTTGTGAGCAGAAATGAATGTGGGAGTGGTAGGGAGGGTAAAGGGCAGATTAAGAGCAAGCATTGGGGAGGAGAGGGGCGGGGAGGGGAGAGACCTGGGCCAAGAACTGTAGGAAGATTTGGGCCTGTGCAATTGGGACACAAGTGGAAGGGACATACGCAAGTGTGCATGTAAGTGAGCCAGCATGCGTGAGTGGGCATGAGTGTGTGCTTGGTGAGAGTGGGTACCAAGGGAAGACAGGTACCGACAGTAATAGAAACAGCGAGGCTTTATTGAGTCCTTTCCCTGAGCCCGACACTGATAGCCATGATCTTACGGAATTCTTCAAATATCCTATGAAAAGTCAGTGCTATGACGACACTCATTTATAGATTAGAAAATAGTGGCTTTGAGCAGTCACGTAACTTGCCCACACTGTCAATCACTATGTCATACTGCCCCATAGTGAGTGTGTGAGCAGGGGTCAAGTTGTGAGGAAAGAAAAGTGAGCGTCAGTGTCTGGCATGGTGGGAGTGAGTTTGTATGTGTGTGGAGCAGGGCTGAGTGTGCCAGATGTGGGTTCCAGAGGAGACTGCAGGCAGCAGCTGTGGACACTGGGTAGGACCGGGGCCTGAGCAGAGTCTGAGTCAGCCTGAGTCAAGGAGTCTCTGCCAACCCGGCTTTCCAACCCTGCAGTGGCAGCCTGTGCCAGGGCCCCCAGCTAAGGATCCTCCCAGCTCTGGTATGGCCCCCAGCAGGCCTCCATCTCACAGAGCAGGCTGGACCAGGGCCGAAGGCTGGCAAGAGGCTTGCCTGGCCTCCAGGGTACCTCAGAGGGCAGCTCCCCAGGCATGGAGGGCATATGAGAACTCTGGGAGGGGGTCCAGTAGTGATTTCAGAGCTCTCGTGACTCTAAACAGACCACCTGGAGAGTATGTGCATATATGCAGAGGAGTATGGGGGACAGCCAATGGTTCCCATGCCCACCCTGGCCTACAGGATGTAACTCAGGAAGATGCCTGTGCCAGGCATTTGTAAGCTGGGCCTGACTCTACCCTGGGGGGTGAGGAGGGGCCCTTCTAGCCACTCCCCAACCCTCACCCTTAGCCCTACTCCTTGGGACCTCAGCTGGAAGGAAGAAATTTTTGAGAGAGGTTGTCTCCCATGGCCAGAGAAGTCTGCAAGTTGCCATCTCCAGCCTCTCCAGGAGTGTGGTACTGGCTGATGAGCTTGGGATTCTAGTCCTCGCCATTCCATTTGAGTGAGTCACCTCCCCACTCGAGGCCTCAGTTTCCTGGCTGGCAAAAGAGAAATATTGTCCTTAAGGGACATAAGGCATTGCTGACGGAGCGGGCAGTGGTGTGGGCAAGCAAGGAATAGAGAAAAGTGTTGGGAGCAGGGGTTAGAAAAAGTATCAGGGATGAGTTGACACTTAAGCTGAGCTTTGAGGAATGGAAAAATCTCTGATCATGGCCTGGAGGAGGTGAAAGGGTGTTCTAGGCAGAGGGGATACTCTGAGCAAAGGCTGACAGGTGGTGTGGTGACTGGAGACCCAGCCTAGGGCCCTGTGGGATGCGGTCATGGGCTGCCCAAGTTCTCAGCCAGCCTCTCCCTTCTGAGGCCTGATGATGATATGATAAACATCTGACTCCGCCACTAGCTTCTGCAGTAGGAACCCCATCTGTCTCTTTTGCTGCTCTTGCCATAGTGGCCTGAACAATGCCTGGAGCATTAATGGTGCTCAATAAATATCTGTTAAATGAATGAGAGGCTTCTCCCCATACAGGATGAACTATGAGGCAGTTCCTTCCAACAGCCTGTGCAAGAGCATCCCACAGAGTTTTTAAAACAGTGGTTTGCAAAGTGTAGTCCTGGTTGCATAATCTGGGAACTTGTTAGAAATGCAAAGTCTATAGCCCCAATCCAGGCTTACCCTGTGGGTTCCAGCAACATGTTTTCACACTTAAACTTTGAGAACTGAGACTCTAAAACTATGTTCACAGGCACCCTAAGAGCCCATGAAAACTTCATTTGCAGATGGAGAAGCTAAAAATGTGGCAAAGCCTGGCCCAGAACCCAGGTATTCCTAACCTTTTCTCCTTCCCCAGGCCAGTCTAGGGCACAAAGGCCAGCTGGATCATCAGCCCCATCAGTTTTCTAAGACTTGGAAAAGCCAAGGGTCCAGAGTCAGGGGGCTGGGCATTCCTCCCAGGAGTAGAAGGTGGGACCAAGTGCTCTGAGTCCCGCCCCATCACCGTTGCCCCGGGAAACCCCGGGTTGTAACAATAACCCGCTGACGCGCTTCTGGGTGGGATCGGGCCGAGTCCGTGGGCGGGACGTCCCTGGTGAGAACCAATGAGAGATCTCGGGCCCCGCCCCCGCGCCCCCGCCCCTAACGCCGAGCAGGGGGCGGGGTCGCGCCCGCCACTCCTCCCCTGCTCCGTAGGCGGCGCTGTTCCTTTCAGGGGCTGTGGCAGGGTCGCCCAGAGTCGCGCGCCCCACGTCCCCACCCCGGCCAACGGGCGGGGCACCCGGCAGGCAGAGGATTCCGCGGCTGCAAGTGGGTACGCCCCGCCCCCTCCCGCGCCGGGCCCGCCCCCTCCCGGTCCCCCGCCCATTCCGAGGTGCAGCCGGCGCTGAGCGCGGCAGGCGCGGGAGCTGGCGCTGGAGCCGGAGCGGCGGCGGCGGTATTCACGGGGCGGCGGCGGCGGCGGCGCGGGCTCCCGTACGGGCTTGGGCTCCGGCATGGTGCAATCCGGCCTCGTCCCGGGAGAGCGGGGCCCGGGCGCGGGGCCGGCGCTAGGGGAGCGGCGGCAGCGACGGTGGCAGTGTTGGCTGCAGGCTCAGGCAGGCGGCAGGTGCTAGAAGCGGAGCTGGGCGAGGTGTGTGCCCGCTGGGCTCCGGGGCCGCCGCCCCCTCACTGCTCCCATCTTTCCCTCCCTTTGGGCTTTCCAGCGAGTCCAGCCCCCTGTCTCCGCGCCCCGGCCCATGGCGCCCCGCGGTTGAGCCGGCGCCGCCAGGGACCCCTCCCGCGGGCCTCCCCGGGGCGTGCAGATCCCGGAGCCTCCCGCCCACCCTCCGCGGAGCCTCCCTCTCCTCCTCGCCCGAGGCGGGCGGGACCATGGCTGCGAAGCTGCGAGCGCATCAGGTGGACGTGGACCCGGACTTCGCGCCGCAAAGCCGGCCGCGCTCGTGTACCTGGCCCCTGCCGCAGCCTGACTTGGCCGGCGACGAAGACGGAGGGCTGGGTTCAGGGGTGGCTGAGGGCTCCGAGGACTGCGGGCCGGAACGCCGGGCGACTGCCCCGACGATGGCCCCAGCGCCGCCGCTGGGAGCGGAGGTCGGACCGCTGCGGAAAGCCAAGAGCTCCCGACGGAACGCGTGGGGAAACCTGTCCTACGCCGACCTCATCACCAAAGCCATCGAGAGCGCCCCGGACAAGCGGCTCACGCTCTCCCAGATCTACGACTGGATGGTCCGTTACGTGCCCTACTTCAAGGATAAAGGCGACAGCAACAGCTCGGCCGGCTGGAAGGTGGGGGCGTCCGGCTGGGGAGGGGCGCTGGGCTTGCCGGCCGGGGCTTCCAGGGGCTTCTCGGTGCTTCTGGGCTCAGAGCGGGCTGGCGGGAGGGAGGCCCCGGGGCACCCCCAGGGGTCACGGAGTGTGTGTCCAGGGCGCGGGGCCGGCCAGCAGACAGGAGGGGGCGTGCTGGGAGCAGATGTGTGCATGCTCTGGATATGGGGTGGGAGGTATGGTAGGGTAACAAGGGACTGACTGACACTTTATAGCACCCCCGAGGGACACCGCCAACCTGTCTTTGGGGGCATCGCAGAGGAACTCATTCCCAGGTCTCGGTCATTGGGAACCTCTCACCCCCATACGTGTGCTTTGGGTTACTCTTGTTTTACCCTCTCCACCAGAGCACCGTCCTTAAAGAGACGGAATAATGACTTGGGTCAGTAGCTGCTTTCCCCATAATCTTTCCCACTGCTCTGCCTGGAGCCGACCCCAGGATGAGGAGTGCAACCCTGGGCTCACAGTTCTTCCTGTGGTGCCAGTTCACCCTAGGGCACCAGCCAGTCTGGGGTAGGGTGACTCATCAGGTGACCCGGGATCTGAGTTGTCCATGGGGCAGCTGCTGTCCCCCCTTGTCTTTTATCAGCGTGGTGGGCTGGTGATGACCCCTGCTGGTATTGAGGGCTGGGGATCTGTTCCTGTCTACCACAGGCTGTCTGTCTTCCACTTCCCTGGCTTCCTGAGCTCAGATGCGTTTGGGGGTGGGGGAGGGGCAGGGGCACCCCAGGGGAAGCCTCAGTGCCAGCCAGTGGAAAGGGGAGAGCCATCTTGGAAGAGGACAGGGGCTTGACCGGATTGTGGCCTCCCGACCCTCTTCTGGCCATCTCCTTGGGGAGTGGGAATAGTCAATATTTTGGGGGGCTGGGAAGTTGGAGATGGGGGGCTGTGCCTAAAGCCTGTGAGCTGTCAGACTCCCTATGAAGGAGAGGGGTCTCTGCCAGGGAGGCATACCTAAATGGAGGCAGGGGGCCGTGCTTGGTGGTGGCTGCAGGTAGGGTCAGAGAAGGAGGTGTGCCGGTGGAGGAGGTGGGGCTTGTGGGTTTGGACAGCTCTATATGCCCAGTGGCTGCATTATAGGGGTCGTGGGTGCTCTGACTTGGGAGCCCATGGCTCTCAGGCCACTGCGGGGTGGGGTCACAGGTAGCAGGAGCAGATATGAGCCTCCTTCCCCAGCCTCTCCAGTCCCCTTGGGATCAGCCCCCCCTGGAACACTTATTCCTCCCAAGTGGGTCCTGCCCTTGGGCTTTGCTCCCACCTCCCTTCCTGCTCCCCATGCACTATCCCACCTTTTCTCCCTGTAGGTATAGTCCCTGTCCTGAAGGACAGAGTTCAGGTGCCTCTTCCTGGAAGCCTTCCTTAACCCTTTTTAGCTAGCTTAGGAATCCCTCTTCTCTGGCCCTCTCTCTGCCTGTCATAGGTCTTAGTCTTTTGTGTCTTATTTCCCTTCCCCACCCTGCCTTTGGAAGACAGTAGCAGTGTCAGAGCCATCTCTGTGCACACAGCAACCACCAGTGCATGTCTTGTGAAGGAGTGAAGAAATGGGTGGATGGGAGGGCACTTTGGGCCAGAGTAAGCAAGGAGGGCTTGCTGCAGGAGGTGGCGCTCCTGCTGGGCTTGACGTATTAGGGACAATGGGGGAAGATGGCAAGAGGGGACATGAGGTTGGAAGCTGGGAGAGAACTGCAGTTCCTTGAGGGTCTCAGGGCCAAGCCCTGTGCCAGACACTTTCAGGCATCTGTGCCAGGTGTCTCTTTAAATGCTCTCAGCAGTCTCTGAGGTGGGTTTTACTGCCATCATTTATAGGCGCAGAGTGGAGGAGTAAACTGCCCAAGGTCACACTGTCGGTAGATGGCAAAGCTGGACTCCAATCCAGGTGTCTCTTCCCCGAATGCCCCATAGAGCCTCTGAAATAGTGTCCTGCTAGCACTGGGTGTGGGAGCGGGACACTGATGGCTTTTGAACAGGGGCAGGTCTAAATACTAACATGCAATTGGGAATGTGCTTGGAGATCACTTAGTCCCATGAGTTCATTTCTTGGACTGTGAGACTGAGGCCCAGGAAGGGGATAGGACTCTTCTCAGGCCATCAGTGAGCATCAGGCTCTGGATGACAGCCCAGGTTGCCCGCCAGCCCATTGGATTCGATTTCCACTGCACCAAGCTGCTCAGGACACAGTGGTTCTCCCTGTGTCTGGGCTCAGGAAGGAAGGAGTCCTGGAAGCTCATCCTGGGCTGGGGCATTGGAGAGGGACCCTCAGGCTTGTGCTCCTGACCTAGGCCTTGGCAGAGACCACCCAGCCACTGGAGGAGGGCTGTTCAGAGGGGTCTCTGGCTTTTCCCATCTCATTCCCTGGTTGTGATTCTCCTTCCACTCCCCCTAACCCCAGCCTCAGCTCCCCGGGGAATGTCTTTCCCTTCTCATTCCTGCTCCTCCCTGCTGCCTGTCCCCCCCATTTCCAGTCAGTCTTGCCAGGGGCCTGGTAGAGGGGCCATCCCCAACTCCCATCCAACCTCTGGTTAGCAGGGCCTGTGGTACACCTCAGGTGCCTAGGCTGAGGGCAGAGCCCATTGTTCCTCCCCCACATAAGTGTTGCACGTGGATCCCTGGGTGTACTAAACCCTATGTTAGATGGAGTAGGGGGACCACAAGGGAAAACACTGGACCTGCCTTCAGGGCACATCAGGGCTCAGCTAGTTCCATACCCAGGCCAGGTGTTTTACATGGAGAAAGGGCCAGAGGTGGGGGCAGACGTATGGGGAAGGCAGGTTAGATCCCTTGGGAAGCCAGGCAAGCCCTTACTGAGCAGGTGGCACTTGATCTGAGCTGTCTCCATTGGGGGTAGAATTTGGAAGAAACTCTTCCAGGGAATGTTGAGTGAATATACAAAGGCAAGGAGGTGGGTCTGGGAGACCATTGGGCATGCTAGGCTATAGAACCACAGCTGCTAGGTATGGCTGGGAGGTGGCATGGGAAAGGTAGAGTGGAACAGATAAGGAAGGGCTGATGTGTTTGGCCTTTGCCTGGTGGTCCCACTGGTGATGTGAGGAGGTAGTTGAGCAAACTGAAGGAGGCAGCAAGCAGAGTACACCCACCAGGCTGAAGCCTGAAAAGAGGCTGGGCTTCGGTAGTGCTGGGAACTCTCCGGAAGAGGTTGATAGTGTTCCCCTGACAGTAGAGGGTCTTCAGGTCTGGGAAGAGGGCTTAGGCAGCAGGTCCCCATCCCTCTGCAGTGTCCCAGAAGGGTGGATATCTTACATCCAGATAGAGCCTCCCGCTTTCTCAGATGCTCCAGCTCCACCTTCCCTAGTGATGGTTCCTCCGGGAAGCCTTCCAGGTTGCTCTGCGTCCTGGCACTTCCACTTAGCGCTCCTTTCTCTTATAGCTCCTGGAGTTGTTCTGCCTGTTTCCTGGCTGCCTGCTCCCCTGGGAGCTCCCAGGCCAAGCCTGGGCGCCTCCCATTCTTGTGGGGGAGGAGCACAGTGGGTGAGGACTTCCTTCTCCCTCTGGGCCTGGAGCAGCCTGGCTGTTGGGGTTTGGATCAGGAGGGGTGGTGCTACCCTCATCTGGCTCAGGCTGGCCTGTAGGTCCTAAGTGGGGTGAGGGCTAGAAGGAGGGGCTGATCTGAAAAGCCAGGAGGAGGGTCCTGCTACAGCTGGGCTGAGCACTAGTTGTGAGTGCAGAGTGCGCCCCCATCTTCCCTCCCCCTAGCCTGCTGGAGCAGGGCTCCCTCCTCCTTCTTTGTCCTCGGGGATCCCCAGCCCCAAGGGCTGGTGGGGTGTGGGAGGAGGCTGTGCGAGCCGGGGTTGGGGGGTGTCCTCACTCCCCCCTCCCTGCACTGCACGAGCGGGGGGCTGGCAGCTGTCCGCCTCCTGGGCACAAGCCCGTGCCAGCCGCTCCTGGCACAGTTGCTGGCACGCCCGGCAGACTCCCACGGCCACCTGCTCACACCCACCCACGAGCGCTGGCTCGGCGGGCCCTTCCGGCTTTCCGGGCCTCCTGACGCCCCTCCCCCGCGCTCTGGAGCCCCCATCCCAGTCCTCTGCTCCTGGCCTGCCTGCCTCACTCCTACCTGCCCCAAGCCCATAGCCCTGGCCCCATACCCATGCAACTTGGGGAGCTGGATCCCCAGGGCCCTAGGGGTAGCTTTGCCCCTGCTGGGAGGAGAAGGGGGGCGCCAGGGAGCAGACAGATAGACCGACAGACAGGGTGAGGGCCCCCGCCTGCCACCTGGCGCCGCTCCAGCGGGAGGATGGCGGGCAGCGCAGTGCCAGGCGGTAATTGCAGACAGACTAATTTAAAGAGATGAGACGGTTATTTTTAACTCGTGTTAAGGTAATGAACGGCGCGGGGGGTGGGTGGGATGGAGTTTGTGGGTTGGAAAGTTCAGTGTCCCCCAACCCCCACTTTCTGCGGTTTGGGGCCCCACTCTCAGGTCCTGAGGCCTGCAGTTTCAGGACTGGCTGGAGTTGGGGCTGCCAGAGAGGGGCGGGGGTGGCTAAGAAGACCGGGAAGGAGGCACCCATTCGCCAAGCGCATATCCCATCAAATCCTGGCCGCCATTCTTCCAGGTGGTTAAGATCCCTGTTTCCCAGATGGAGAAGTGACTTGCCCTGGGGTCACATCCTTAGGAAGTGGCAGACCTGGGAATTGAACCTCCTTCTGACCCCAAAACTCAAGCTTTTACCATGCCATTGAGACTGGAAGGGAGCTTGTATTTGGACTTTGAAAGGGTGCTCTTTCTCCTGTCTTTTAGTGGTGATGGCCATCACATGTAGTCCTGGGGGCTGTGGGAGCCCCTTTATGTGTGTCTTGTGAGGGGCGAAGGGCGATTCTGGACTGTGTCTGTGGATGGGAGTCTCTGGGATGTGGGCGTATCCACTATAACAGAGAGCCCCTCCTCACCTCATTGTCTCTCTTACCTGTGGCTGACTCACCAGTACCCGCTCCCTACTGCGGCTTGTGGGGGTGGGTACCTGGGAAACAGGTACCCATTGGTGTCCAGTTCTTCTACATCCAAATCAGGAGAAAGGGGGAGTCCCTTCACTCACACTGAGTGACTGAGAGCTCATGACCTTTGGGACTGCCATTCTCTTGCTAGACAGGACTTAATGTTAGGGCTTCCTTCTCCCAGCCCTGTCTCCTCTCCCTGGAGTAGCACTCAGGGTACCCTAGTTCAGTCCTTTGGGGTCAGCTGGAGCTGTGGGGTTGGGAGTGGGAGAGGGGTGGACAGAGCACCTGCAGGGAAACCTGACCCAGTGTGTGTGAGTTGGAGCAAAGCTCTCCCGTTCCAGTCCCCAGTATTCTCATCAGTGTCCAAAGGGGCTTAACACAGTCTTTGGTTCTTCCTGGGCTGTGTCTGACAAACCCTCTGGTTCCAGGAGTCGTGTGGGGTTGGTTGGGATTGAGGGCACAAAGTACTAATAGGAGGGATTTCTCAGGGCGGAAGCATCTGAGTACAGGTTTGGATGGACTCGAACTCGGGACTCCTGCTTGGAACTGCCTACCCTGCCCCTGGCAGTACCCAGGTGGCAAACATACTCTGGGCATAATGAAGGGAGTACTCATGGCAGTCCCAGCTGGCTCCCAGGGGAGGCAGATGGGGGTGCAGGGTGTTGGGTGGGCATTAGCTGAGCCTCTGGGGCCTGGGGAGGGTGCTCAGGGGACAGCTGGATCTAGAGCATCCCCCTTCCTCCTGGCACCCTGGTTACCATGGAAACCAACTCCTGTTTGGGACGGTTTGGCTGTTTGCTGCCTCTCCCCACCCCCCAACCCATATGTGGAGGTGGGAGGGGGGCCAGGTGGCGTGTGGGGGAGGGGCCTCCCACACCCTCCCCCCAGGGCCTCCTCCTTTGCAGAGAACCTTTCTAGTCTCTAAGGGGGTGATGCCTCTTGTGGGAAAGGGAACGAGAATTAAGAGCAATAACGTCTGGTGCTAGGCACTTCACGTAAATTCTCTCGTTTCATCCTCCCTGGGACCTGCCAGGTATGTGTTTGTAGCCCCATTTCGCAGTTGAGGAAATGGAGGCCCGAAAGGTGAAATCATCTGGCCAAGGCAGCATAGCTGGGATGAGGATGAGGCTGGATTTAGATGCAGACCTGTCTGTTTCTACCAGCTCCAGTGCCGGTGCAGTGCCAGCCCCACGCACCAGCAGACTCTCCTGCCCCAAGGCTTGCGCATGCCCCAGAACCCTCTGGGACTCAGTTCCCTTGGGAGCCAACCAAGCTCTCACTGCTCCGTGTGGACCTCGGGCCCTCTGCTGGCCTTGTCCAGGCCCTGCCCTCCCTCCCATGTTCCCTGCTGCCTCTGATCTCAGGCTGCCTTTCCACTGCCACCTTTACACCAGACACTGGAGTTCTCAACCCACACCCACTGTCATTGTCACATACTCACCAAGGCAGCTATTGACTCTCATGGACTGATCCCTTGGGAAACCCCTCAGAAACTAGGCGGGGTGCTTAAGTGGTTTGAACAAAGACCTACCTCCCAGGTGATTCTGGAACCCACTGTGTCTGCCTGAGAACTCCTGCCTTAAATCCTTAGTTGTTAGCAAACCCTACTGATGATCGGAATCACTTAGAAGCTTTTAGTGAAAAAGGTGTTGACTCCCCATCTCAGACCCTCTATATTAGACTCTCATTAGATGGGCTCTGGAATCTGTATTTTAACATACAGATTTGACTGGTGATGGGTTTGTCTGGTGATGGGTCAGATTCTGAACTGATGCCTTAGATGGTAACTTCTGGGGCCCCTGCTTGTCCCTCTCCTTCTGCTCCCAGTGTGGACCAGCCTCTTCTCTAAGCAGGCTGCCCAGGGTAGAACCACCCCTCCTCCTAACTCTTTTTGAGTCGAACCCCTGTAGTCAGCTCCAAGGGACTTGACATGCCCGCCCACCATCTCCAACACATTTGCCCAGCCCCCACATCGTAGGAATTACACTGTGTAGAACATGGAGGGAGAGAATGGGCTGATGCCCGCAGCCACTGAGAGCCTTTGGCTGCAGGGATGAAGGGGAAATGTCAGTGTAAATACTCAGAATGGTGCAGAACCTGAAAGTCACAGCCCCTGCTCTCCGATAGCTCCCCATCTGGCGGAATAGACAAGAGCAGTGTACAGCACTGTTCTGTTGCTACAGGATCCAATCCTAGGGCTTCAGCATGAAGCTCAAGGCCACGGCCACCCGGCCCAAGTAAACCCCTCCGGCCACATCACTCACCCCTCTCGTCTTTTGACCCTTGCTTTATACACACTGAACTGTTCCAGCTCAGGATTCAACTCTCATTGCATAATTTTGTTTAATTCTCACAGCAGTTCTGTGAAGCTGATACTGTTACTGTCCCTGTTTTGCAGATGAGGAAACTAAGGCTGAGAGAAATAGAGTGGCCTTCCCAGTATCCCGCTGTAAGTGACAGAACTGAAATTCCCCAGGGCCAATTCTTCCTGAGACCAGCACTCTGGCCAGGCCGTTCCAAGCTGTCCACCACTGCCCCCATCATTGCTCTGCTTCCCTTGGAGTTTGGCCCTGAGGCTTGCAGCCTGGGGGATGGGTCGGGGTCCCTGGGTTTGTCGGAGAGCTGGCTGAGAGGTGTCCCCCACCCCGTGATGTCTCCTCCGTTCATCTGCATGCCCCAAGCCTGATGGCAGCTTCCTCCACTCACTTTAATCTGGGCCCACTGCACAGTGCCTCTCAGAGGAACGGAACAGCTCCCTGAGCTTGAGGTGCCCCCAGGTCAAGCTGGGAGGATAAGATGAGGACTCCTGATTTTGGTTCAGTATGGGCTGCTCAGGGTCATGTTGGAAGGCCAGATGATGAGCCACCGGTGTTTGGAGGTCGGGGAGGGGAACTGACAAAGGAGGTTAGACCCACAGGGCCGGAGACCTTGGAGGTCTGGCTGTACTGGCCAGAACTTCAGGCTGGAGAAGTAAGCAGGGGCCTGAGGTTGAGTGGTTTGAATGCCAAGGTGGGGAGCTAGTACTCCAGGCTTTAGGGGATGGAGAATGGTCACTCGAGGGTGGTGTGGAGGATGGAGTGCAGGGGACTGGCCCAGGTGCCCACTGTGGGCCTGGTACCAGGGTAGAGAATATGAACCTGAGAGGGGGCGGGGTCCAAGATGCCAGGCCTGAGGTGCTCTGCAGCATCCTTTGGTGACTTGAGGATCTTGGCGGTGAGACAGTGGTATGGTTAGGAGTCTGAACAAGCAGGGAGGAGCAGATACTAGCTCCACCACTATCCTCTGTGTGGCCTTAGGCAACTGAGCCTCAGTTTCCTCTTCTACAAAGTGGGATAATAGGATTTATGCCCAAGCTTTGTTGTGAGAATTATAGGGAAGATACGTGTAAAGTGCTCAAGAAATCTTAGCCAATATCACTGCTATCCATTGCTCTGGGGAAGGAAAAGAACTACTTCCCTACTACTGTGTAGTGTAGGGGTCCTTGGGCCCTGATCTCTGAGGACGCTGACTCTTTGAGTGTGTTGGGGGAGAGGGGTCTTACGCCTCCCTTTCTGTTCTGAAGTGTCAGATATTCAGGATGCCCAAGCTCTGTCCTGCCCTTAGGGTTACCCACTGCTTCCCAGCCTGCAAAGCCTTCCCCATGGTCTTGTGAGGCAAGCAGGCAGGGTTTAGGCTCTGTATTTTTACAGATGAAGGCAATGATTTGTTCAAGGTCACTCTTGAACCCAGGGCTGCCTGGACACCAGCACCCTTTGCCTACTTGGAGGCTTTGTGACCTTGGGCATAGTCCTTTCCTCTCTGGCTTTGAGTCCTATCTAGAGATCTGAATTCCCCTCCCCCAACACTCTGGGAAGCTGTGATGCTTCCTCCACCCCTCCTGTCCCCTCCCCCTGTCCTCAGCTGGCCTTGCCTCCTCTGTAACCTGAGCTGGGGCTGTGGGGGAAGGGGCTTACCCTCTGCCAGAGGCACCTGCCAGCTGAGCAGATGTGAGGGGGTGCAGGCCCCTCCCCAGGAGATCACAGGCTCTTAGCTCAGCAAGGCTGGGGCAGGCAGGGCTCAGCACACCCAGGGCTGCCCTCTGGCCTCTGCACCCAGAGCTTATCCTGAGCACTTGTTCATTTTTCAGTGGACGTTCATGCTCTAACTTGTCCTGTAAGGACTTCTCAGTATCCAGGAGAAGACAGATGGCAGATGATGGCCGGTGCCCCAGTCTGGGTGGGCTGCCCTGGGTTCCTGGAGCCCCTTGGCATGGGTACAGGGGGCCAAGGGCAGCCCCTGGGGGCGAGGCCAATGTCTGTGCGGGTGGCCATGCCCCTGGGAGAGCAGATGGTTCTCTTGGCACCATGCCCATTCTTCCTCTTTTCCCTCCAGGAGCCAGCCAGCAGGGCTGGGGCACAGCTGCTGGGCCCTCCCCAGAGCCAGGCGCAGGGCAGGGCTGGGTGAGGTCACCGCAGCTGCTCCCAGGGCCTGAGCAGGGGTGTGGGGAGGTGCTGGTGTGCAGGGAGAGAGACAGGGAGAGGCCTGAATGGCTTTGTACAGAATGGCCAGGCCCTGAGTGGTTTGTGGCTGCTGAGAGCTCTATCCTATGTGTGACTTACTGTGGGCTAAGGATTGCCCACAAAGTGGGCAAAGTTCAAGTGGGGAGGTAGGCTCACATACAGTTATACTCCAGTTTGCAGTTAGATTTCTGCAATAACACTGAGGTGGGAGCAGCTATCTTTGGGGCTCGCAGAGGGGGCTATGAAGAAGCCACAGAGCTAGCCTTGATGGAGCAGCGGGAACTAGTCGAGCAGAGAGAGGGAAAGGGAAGAGAGTGTGCAAAGGCATGGATGTGAGACATCCAGGGTGGCTGGAGCCTCAGATGGGCTTAAGAGAATGGAGGTGATGAAGCTGAAGAGCATCAAGGGCTCTTGAATAGCACTGTGGAGTTGGACCCAAGCCCACAGGTGATGAGGAGCCATGTAGGGCTGGGCTTGGATTTCTGCTGCTGATTTGTCTGCTGCCCAGGCTGGGTGTATGGGTTCTGCTCTCTTCTGGAGTCAGGGTGGAGGATGCCAGGGCCTATCCCTTGATCTCATGACTTGTTTTGAACATTTGGTTCCTCTTAGCCCCTGGCTGCCCACTTCTGTCCTACTGCTGACCCCAAGCCTACTCACCTGTCAACACCTGTGGCCCTGATGCCCCACCTGCCCTTCTACCCCTCCTCTACTACAGGCCCTAGTACCAAGGATTTACACATGGCCTCAGGCCCCTGTGGTCATCCAGGTTATCCCTTCTGCCAGGAAGCCTGCCTGGATTGAACACCCCAGCTTCACCCCAGGCAGCAGAGCAAGTGACCCCTGGAGAGTCTGTGGCTCTGTCTGAGACAGGTGTGTATTCTTGGACCAGACTGGGGCCAGAGTGGGGTGGAGGGTAAGGGATGGGACAGGGGCTGCTCCTGGGGCTCTGAGACAGGGAGGATGAGATTTTTGACATTTAGGATCTCACCCATATCCCAGGCCTCCCCCATGGATGTTGGTATTGTTATCCTATTTTACAGGGGAGGCCCAATGTCACCTGGATGAAGGTGGGGATCACCATCCCCGCCTTGTAGACAGGCTCAGGTTCCTGAAGGAGGAGCTGGAATGAACCTTGGACAGTGATGGAACCTGGAGAGGCATTCATACCTGGCTTTGGGCTTAGATGGATGGACACAAGACCCGGGACTTACCTGAGAGGGGTCCTGAAATTCCCCAGGGGCCAGGGAGCCCAGGAGGTTGCACAGGGTTTATAGTGGATGGGGCACCAGCCTAGGGTCTCCTGTCTCTGATACAAGCCAGGAAATGGGCTTGAGAACCAAGGCGGGGCTAGCCACTGATGTGGGCAGCAGGGCAATGTTGCCCACCACCCAGGGGGTATGAACCCTGGCTTTGGAATCCAACAGCCCTGAGACCCAGACCTGGCTCCATCACTTCCCAGCTTCATGGCCTCAGGAGTCATTTAACCCACCTGAGCCTCAGTTTTCCCCCTTTGTAAAATAGTATGTAATGAACCTAGCCTGGGTGTGGCAGGGGTAGGTGCTGCCCTTCTCCTGCCCCAGTGTTGGAAGCACGGCCAGTGGTGTGTTAGAGCTGGCTTGCAGTGGCTCCTGAGAGCCGCCATGCACACTTCTTCCCAATTTTGCACTCAGTGGTCACGTCATGTGGCAGCTTGAAGTTGGCTGTAATGGGAGTGTCCATGCCACATAAACCAGCTACACCTATAGGTTAAATCAGTTGGGATCCTTCCCCCCTGCGGAGATAGAGGAACCCCATCCTCTTTAGCCCCAGAGGGGACCAAAGGGGAGGTGGGGCAATGGAGTGCTGGCTGGGCCAAGCAACCTAAAGTTCAAAGTCAGTGGGCCCTTTTGGGCCTGGGGAGGTTGGATGTAGTCAGAGTACCAGGCAGCCCTCTGTAGACACAGGACAGGGACTGTGGGACCCCTTTTCTCTTCCCACTTCCACTCCTGCTTCCTGGCAGGCTGTGGCTGGAGAAGTAAGATTGGATGAGGTTGAGCTATCAGAGAATGAAGCTGTGCTGGAAGGAGAAATGAGGTTGTACTAGAAGATAAACAAGGTTGTACTGTCAGGGAATGAGGTGGTACTTGGAGGCAAGGTGAGGCTACATTATGAGATAAATGAGGTTGTACTGTCAGGGGATGAAATGCACTTGTAGGAGAGATGACGTCCTGCTGGATCAGTCGGGTTGCACCATCGGAGAACACAACCACACCGCAGGAGGAAGGAGAGCCTCCAACTTGGAGGATAAATGAGGGTGTCCTGCTGGATAAATGAGGGGGCCCGTCAGGTGAATGGAGTGCTGTTAGCAAATGAGGTTGTACTTGCTGGATAAATGGGACTGGGGTGCTGGATAAATGGGGTTGTGCTGTCAGATGAATGCATTACTGCTCGTGGGCGAAGGGTGTCCTGGGAATAGATGAGGGTGTCCTGCTGGATAGATGAGCTGCCGCCACCAAATGGATCAGACCCTGTTCACAAGGGAGACACCGTCAGCAAGGACAAGGTTATTCTGTTCCCACTGGGGCTCCTGGAGTGTCTTCCGGCCAGATGGTACAGGCTGAGGGACCTTGGCGACAGCACGCCCTGGGTTAACCAAGTCTATCTGGGAAGCAGGAGGGGGCAGGATGGGGGCTGGAGTGGGCAGCTGCTCTGTCCGCCCTGTGAGACCATCTTCGCCTCTCAGGGAAGCCCTTACTCTTCTCCGCAGTTCTCACTGTGGACCCCACTCTTCCTGACTTTCCCCACCCCACACTGTCTCTCATTCTGCGTTGTCATCTGTCAGCCCAGTTTGGAGAAACCCCTATCATGTGCCAGCTACTCTGTCCAGCCTCATTAATTCTCCCTGCAACACAGTATCGCCTCCCTCCTCTCTCCCTCTCATTCATTCTACACACATTTATTAAATTCCTTGTATGTATCAAACACATGCGGCACAATAAAAAATGGACAAAAATCCCTCATGAAACTTATATTCTAATATAAGGAAAACCAGACAATAAATAATAAACAGGAGCTAAATTATATATCTACACATACAACATACAATTTATTAATGCATATATTGCCTCAATACATACAAATTATATATTAATTTAGGACGTGATAATAGCTTTAGAAAAATTTAGAGTAGGGCAAGGGGGCCAAGAAATGGCAGGGAAGAGGAGCAATCGTTGAGAGTGGTCAGGATGGGCCTCCTGAAAGGGGGCATCTGGACAAAGACTCAAAGGAGGTGAGGGATTGACGTGGGTATCAGGGTGAACAGTGTCTCCCTGAGACAGAGGCCCCAAGGTGGAACCACGCCTGTGAGGTTGGAGGAACAGAGGGAGGGATGGAGCAGGACAGTGTCTGGGGTGGAGTCTGAGAGGCCACGGAGGGGCTTGTGGTTCCAGCCAGGCCTCTGTTCTTCAGTCTGAGCGAGACCGGTGCATTGGAGGGCTCTGAGCGAGACCAAGGGGTCACTCTGGCTGCTGCCTAGTGGAAGTCTGCAGGGAAGCGAGGGTGGAAGCAGGTGGCCATTCGAGGAAATTGAGGTTAAAGCATCTTACTCCAGGGCCACATTGTTTGTGGATGTTGGAGCCAAAACTAGAAGCCAGACCAACACCAGAGCCCACTCTTTTCCCTGCACCAGGCTCCTCTCTGGTGGGTGAGGCCCCTGGAGGTTGGCCTCCTTGGACCAGGTTCTGAGGGGGAGTGGGATGGGCGTGGGATGGATGGCTACTGTCCCTTCCCTCTGCCCCCGATGGTCTCCCTGAGGCCCTGAATCAGGGAGGTCCTATCTCCCCTGGGAACCCACCCCAGCTCTATCTGGAGGTATGGGAGGTGTGAGGCCCCAGAAGCTGGCGCAGCTTGGGCACTAGGGGAGCCTGGGCATGCCAGGGCATGGCTGTGGTGGCGGGTTGCTAGGTGACTCCAAGAGGGAGCCCTGGTTACTGTTGCCTGGCAGAGGCATCTCCCTCCTCTGCCACCCTCACCTCCTCTGTGGCCTCTGGCCTCCCAGGAGGCCTCACTGGTGAGATGCGATCAGTGCTTGCCATTGGATCTTGGCCCAGAGCTCTGACTGGTACCAGGTGGCTGGGCCCTGAGGAGCCACACTAGCCTGCAGCGCCTGGACTTCCCTCATGGGGCACAGCCCCGGTGCACACCGAGTGTAGAGCCCGGCTCAGCGGTCACAGGCCAAGGTCCTCACCCAGCTCTGGGCCTCCTCCCTGGGGGACCCTGGGCAAGGTGTGGCACCCGTCTAGGCCTCGACTGCCTATCCATCTGGCCTGCAGAATCCCTCCCAAAGGGAAAGTGCAAGAAGGGTACTGAGCAGGCAGGGCTGCAGGCACCCCTGCCCCCATCCCCTGATGACTTATCTGTGTAACACTCAAGTATTGCCTTCGATTCCGTTCACAAAAGGTGTGAAAATTATTTTTAAAGTTTCAGAACCTCTGTACTGGATGATTCCAAGAACTTTAATTATCAAATTGAAAAGGTCCTCAGAGTAGAGATGACCCATCTTGTCAGCTTACGGGTAGGGAAACTGAGGCCCAGAATGGAGGAGAGACTTGCCCCAGGTCGGTGGAGGGGGAAGAGCACTGAGCTAGGGATGCAATTCCCAGCTCTGCCCCAGGTCCCGGGCAACTTTGGGCAAGACCTTTCTTGTCTCTGGGTCTGAGCAGCTGGGGTTTCAGTCTGGAGCTCAGGCATCCAGTGGTACCTGGCTGGGCAGGGGACAGAGAGGGGAAGGATACAAACTTTCATAGGCCCAGAACATTTTTATTTGCATTCAGAAAATTTGGATGTATTATAAAGTACAATGCAAAATTCCCTTGAATCCTAAAAAGGAAGCATAAGACTTGTAACGAATTTTGACTTTTTGACATGCCCCAGTCTTCCCATGATGCCAGCTTCTAGTGAAGGTTTACATGGGAAGTTTAAGAAGCACCGGAGTACTGGCTTCCTAAGGTGCTTTGGAAATTCTCCGGCTCGGTCCTCCCTCCCGTGGTGGAATGTGATGTCCTTTAGACCTAGAGACACTAACCCACAGGTGGCAAACACAAGGACCAAATCCGGCCCTCCACCTTGTTTTATCCAGCCTGGCACCTTGTTTTTACCTGGTGGCCGCGCAGAGCTCTCCTGTAACTGTTAGTGGTAGTTACATTTATACAGTTATAAATTACATTTGGCCCTTTGAAGGCAACCGCGAGGCTGATGTGGCCCCCAATGAAAATGAGTTTGACACCCCTGCACTAACCTGAGATCCATACTTGGCTTTGCCACTTAACTGTGTGACCTTCCTTAACCTCTCTGAGCCTCACTCTCCTCATCTCGAGATAGGGACCACAATCCCTGACTTGTACAGAGTTTGGTAAGTGGTTCCATTAGATAAGTACTTTCAACATCCAGGGGGGAACAGGTAGTATGGAGTTGGGGCTGGTACTTGGTGATGTCCCTCCTCCTCCCCCCACCCCTGAGCACTCAGAACCAGGCTTGCACATAGTGACATTGATAAAGAGGTGTTGCTTGACTGACCTTCAGCTGGGGAAGCTGGGAGGTGGAGCCTTGTAAGCCAGATAGTCCCATATGGGAGAACTGAGGCCTCTGAGGCCCTGAGCACAGGTGCGGGGGAGGGGCTAGGGAGGCAGGTGCAGGGGCAGGAGCTGGGGGGGGGGAAGGGGGTATCTACTTGAGGGAACACCACTCCCTGGGGGTCCAGCTCCCCTTCTCTCAGGTTCCCAGGAGAAGCCAGGCAGGGCAACATTGGGAGGGGCCTTGGAGCCCCAGCTGTCACCTTCCAAGACCAGAAAGTACCAGAGATAGGGCACCCGGGGCCCTGAAGAATCAGGTCAGTACCTGATTCTGACTGATTCAGTACCTGATTTGGGCTGAGGGAGGGTACCCTGGGCAGCAGAAAGGGCCCTTCCTTCTGGACACTGATGGGAAGGAGGCCGGAGGGACAGCCTTCATGGATCAGTGGTTACGCGGCTGGGTGGAGACAGGTCCGTGAGCTGCGTACATCGGGAGTGGTGCCTGGCAGTGCTGCCTGTGGGACCGTGAGCAAGTTACATCATGCTTCCAGGCCTCCACTCCCTGGTCCCTGAAATGGGGTAATGCCAGCTTTCTAGAGTTGTTGGTGCCCAGCACGGTTACACTCGGCGTGATAGAAAGGAGGCAGAGACAGAGCAGGTCTGTCGGCGATGTAAGCGGTGAGGTCTTCTGGACAGGGTGAAGGGTTTAACCGTTTATGCACACCTAGTGAGCTCACCGAACACCCACACATATCTCAGGTGATGACCTAACAGCCTTTCGAGGTGGCTACTGAATGTCGCCCACTGTTTTCAGGGGAGTTCACTAAGGCACTGGGGCTCGTAGAGGTTAAGTCACCAACCCATGGTCAGTCACATGGCTAGGTGGCTGAAAAGAGCCAAACGTCCTGACCAGCCTTCTGAAACCCAAGCCCACGCTCTTTGTCCAGCAGTACCGGAGCCAGGAGGTCAAGGCCCAGGGGTAGGGTGTGACAGGCCCAATAGGTTCCTGTGAAGTCAGTCACCCATGGCCTTCCCTGCCTTCCTCTGTCCCCAGGACAGGCCTGGCAAAAGCAGGCAGTGATACAGAAGCACTGCAGACTGGCAGAAAAGACATTTAGTAGGGGTTGTGTACAGGGGTGACAGAAGTGAAGCCCAGGGAAGTACCCGGGACAGCAGGAAGGGCTGTGTGGCCTCGGGCAAGCCACTTCACCTCTCTGAGCCTTGGTCGTCTTATCTGTAAATGGGCAGTATGCCCCGTGCTTTGTGGAGGTTTGTAAAGGTTTCACCGGAAGGGACTTTGAGGGGGGCTGTAACCCAAAGGGCAGGGCAGAGAGCTGGTTTGGCCTGAAGGCCGGCACTGAGCAGAAGTGGGGTGGGAGACTTCGGTGCCCAGGGATGTGTATGAAGGGGCTTGCTGGGATCCAAGGCCTCTGTAGAGTTCACAGAAGCTCAGAAGAGTTGCGGGAAATCTCTGAAAAGTGTCAGGCCTCCACCTGCTGTGGGGAAGCCCATCCTGTTCTGCTTTCCCTGGCCGGGCCCTCCCAGCAAAGGGTTAACAGTCTTCTCTACCTGCAGTTGCATTTTAAAGACACGAAATTAAAGCAGGTAATTTATTCTCCCCACACACGAAAGAGCAATTAGTTCTAAACAGGGCTTAATCAGTCACCACGAGATTGATTTCTGGAGCCCTGGGTTTTCGGGCTCCTGGCTCCATGCCAGGCTGGGGAAGGAGGGGGGGCGGACAAATGAGCCACAGCGGCATGAGTCCTTACATAATCTGCTTGGGGAGGGGGCCCTGGCAGCCTGGCTAGCCTCAGGGTGGGGCTTGGCTGAGCCAGAGAGGGGGTCTTGCTCCCCTTGTGCAGGCCCCTTAAGAGTAGCTCTCAGGGTTGGCCATGACTCTCGGGAAAAGGTAGGCCCAAAGCTCCGCCCCACCTTCTGGGCAGTGCCTGTTGGGGCGGGGGTGATGGGGTTCTGGGGTCTTAGATACTCTGAGTTTGTCAGACCTGATACTTACACCTCCTCCCCTCACCCCCATCCCCTTCCCTCATTCACTCTTTCATCTTCCCTATTTCCTCCCCTTCCTCCTTCTGGCTCTTCTACCATTCTTTTATCCTCTCCTTTCTCTATTTTTCCTCCCCCTCCTCTGTCCATCACTATCCCATACTCATGGCCTCCTCACTTCCCACTCCCCCACCCATGTCCTTGTTTCTGGCCACAGAACTCCATCCGGCACAACCTGTCGCTCCACACCCGTTTCATCCGCGTGCAGAACGAAGGCACAGGGAAGAGCTCATGGTGGATGCTGAACCCTGAGGGCGGGAAGACCGGCAAGACCCCGCGGCGCAGAGCCGTGTCCATGGACAACGGGGCCAAGTTCCTGCGCATCAAAGGCAAGGCAAGCAAGAAGAAGCAACTACAGGCACCCGAGAGAAGCCCCGACGACAGCCCCCCGGGCGCACCAGCCCCGGGGCCTGTGCCTGCCCCGGCCAAGTGGGCCACCAGCCCAGCCTCGCATGCCAGCGACGACTACGAGGCGTGGGCCGACTTCCGCGGCGGCGGGAGACCCCTGCTCGGGGAAGCGGCCGAATTGGAGGATGACGAGGCCCTGGAGGCGCTGGCGCCATCGTCGCCGCTCATGTACCCGAGTCCGGCGAGCGCGCTGTCACCCGCGCTAGGTGCGCGCTGCCCGGGGGAAATGCCCCGCCTGGCGGAGCTGGGAGGCCGTATGGGCCTGCACGGGGGCGGCGCGGGGATGCCCGAGGCCCTGCTGGACAGCGCGCAGGACGCGTACGGGCCACGGGCCCGCGCTGGGACGCCCGCCTACTTCGGGGGCTGCAAGGGCGGTGCCTACGGCGGGGGTGGAGGTTTCGGGCCGCCGGTGCTGGGAGCGTTGCGTCGCCTGCCCATGCAGACCATTCAGGAGAACAAGCAGGCCAGCTTCGCCCCAGCTGCCGCGTCCTTCCGCCCCGGGGCGCTGCCCGCGCTGCTGCCGCCGCCGCCGCCACCCGCGCCACGCCCCGGCCCGGTGCTGGGTGCGCCCGGGGAGCTGGCGCTGGCTGGAGCTGCTCCCGCCTATCCCGGCAAGGGCGCGGCCCCGTACGCGCCGCCGGTGCCCTCGCGCAGTGCCTTAGCTCACCCCATCAGCCTTATGACGCTGCCCGGCGAGGCGGGCACCGCGGGCTTGGCGCCGCCCGGCCACACGGCCGCCTTCGGAGGCCCGCCCAGTGGCCTCTTACTGGAAGCACTGCCCGGGCCTTACGCTACCGCCGCCGGGCCATTGGGTGCCGCGCCAGACCGCTTCCCGGCCGACCTGGACCTCGACATGTTCAGTGGCAGCCTCGAGTGCGACGTCGAGTCCATCATCCTCAACGACTTCATGGACAGCGACGAAATGGACTTCAACTTCGACTCGGCACTGCCTCCACCGCCGCCTGGCCTGGCCGGGGCCCCGCCCCCCAACCAGAGCTGGGTACCTGGCTGAGGGGCCGCCTCCTGCGCCCCGGGTGTCTGCCCCGCCCCCAAGGGGCTTCTGTCTTCCCGTCCTGATCCCTAGGTCCCCACCCCGTTCCAGCTCCAGAGAGGATCCAGGAGGCAGCCCGAGCCCTGCTAGAGACATCCCGCAGAAGATGGCTGCGGAGGGAAGTGTAGGGAGGGGCTGGGGCACCCCACATTCCTGCCCAGACTCCTGAAAACCTCTCCCCCTACTCCCGGGGCAGGAAGCCTGGAGGTGGAGGCTGAATTCCGGGCTGGGTGGGAGTGGGGAGGAGCGAGGTGGGCTGCGCTGGTCGGAGAAGCCAGCCCGGAAATGGGGCGAGGGCATCTGAGTCTTGGTGTCTCTGAATCTTCGTTTCCCTTGTTGGGGGGGCCCTCGCGGTGGTGCATCTCCCACCTCAGCTCCGATCAGGTTCCCAATCGACACTTTCCACTGGTCTTAGCCTCACCCACTGGAAGCCAGCAACCGCTTCCCAAAAACACTCTCAAACCTACCTATTGGCTGTGCACCCTCAACTGTCCTCCTTTAGCCCTAAAGCCCTCTGACCCTCCACCCTCACGATTCAGCCCCCCCCCCCCCTTGTCAGTCCCAGCTTCTCCCCTCCTCCTTCGGAGTCAGTCGCCCTTCCAGATCCCCCCCCACCCCCACCAGTACAGGCCTCAGCCTCTCCTGTGGGCCTCAGCTCCGGATCCACCCCCTCTAACCCCCAAACCCCTTTCTCTTCTGTGCCAGTCCTGGCTCCTCTCTCCCGTATTTATAAGTGTCGGGTCGGGCTGTGGGCGCGGCGTCCCCGGCGCATATCGTAGGCTGTGTACCGTGGCCGTGCCGTCAGCGTGTGCGTGTGTGCCGTGTCGAGGCCGTGTAGAGTGCATTGTACAGCATATTTTCATGAATAAAATTGTTTTAAATATTTCCCGCGCCTTGGGCTAGCAGGGAGAGTGGCGGGGGAGGAGGGTAACTGGCAGGGATCCTGGGGGCGGGCGTTCCGGTGCCGGAGTCCCTATTGTGGTTCTGCGTCTGAGTGTGTGTCAGCTTTCCCCGATGCCTGTCTGCTCAGCACACATTGGTTAAGCGCCTACTGCGTTGGGGATGCTGGGAATGTGCCTGTGCGGAGCCCTACACCTGTTTCTGTGAACACGTGCTGCAGGAAATTTCTGGCCTGGGGAAATTCTGCCCTGAATGACCCGCAGAGTTGGAAGAAAAGGCACAGATGCTTACTGAGAACCCGTTAGTATCAGGTTCTGTATTAGGTTCTGCACAGATGAGAAAACAGGGTCAGAAAGGGAACAGGGCTTGGGAAGGCAGGGTGGCGTGGAGGAAAGGCGGCTTTTGAAGGCTCACAAATTTCTATTTGAATCCATGTATTCCCTGCTTGGTAGTTTTTTTCTTTCTCCCTCTTTTTTTTTTTTTTTTTTTTTTACCAGCTGTATGAACTTTGGCATGTTTTCAACCTTGGTAGCTTTGCTTTCCTGGTCTAGATCATGGGATAATACCACTCATTGATTGCATGGATTTCTTGTGAGGAGTGAGTAAATAAAAGGTATGTAAAGGGCTCAGCACAGGTTGTGCACCCACCCACTCACTCATTCATCTGGAAGATTTATTAAGCACCTATTATGTGCCAGTTCTTGTGTCAAGCATTGGGGCTGCCATAGAGAGCAACAAAAGTACAATCTCTGCCCTTAAGGAACTTCAAGGCTTGAGGGGGACACATGAGTAAACAGGTGATTATAGATCAGAGCTATTATGAATGGAAGTGCCAGGGGTCTGCTGTGGGAACAAATAAAACAGTTACATTTATCCTGTGCTGTGCCTGTGGGGGAGGGGTGTTGCCGCAGGTGTTGAAGGATGAGTTGGTATTGGGAAGTCGGGAAGAGCTTCAGGCAGAGGGAACAGCAAGGTCAGAGACCTAGAGTCTGATGTCTGATTTCTGGTTGGACAGACAGGACTCTCCCCTGAATGGGGAACTTCCGGGCAGGAGCAGCCCTGGAGAAGATGGTACACTGTGCCTCAGCCAGGCTCAACCTGACTTATGTCCTATGGGAGCATATATACTGTGTGAATGGCATTCCCTGGCTTGGGCAACATGGCATCTGGGAGAGTTTGACTGGACCGTGGGGTCAGAAGCCCAGGAAAGTGCCTGGGCTGGAGAGGGAGGTCAGAGAATCAAGAGCACAGAGGCTGTCATGGAGGTGTTGGAAGTGGCGTGGGGGATGGTGCAGAGTGGGAAGCACAGGCCACTCGGGCCTGCTCTGATGAACACCTTAGAGCACCGTGGCCCAGGAAAAGGAACCGCTGGCTGAGAAGGCGCAGCCGCAGGGAGAGGAAGAAAACCAGAACACTGGGGTCCTAGAGTTTGTGAGAGGAGGTCGGTCCTAGAAGGAAATGCCCAATACACTCAGATCCTCATTCCCCTGGTCTGGAAGATGGGCCAGTGGCATCTGTCTCAGATTGCTTTTGAGGAGCAAATAAGATTGGAGTTACTCTGAGGTTATATTGCTGGCAAGGGGCAGAGCCAGGGTTCCTGCGTGGACTGTGTACCTCCAATGCCTTGACTGTCCTTTGGACCCCACTGCCTCTTGGAGGTGGCTGTGAGAGCAGAGGAGCAAAGGAGCTCGGAGCCAGCGGGACCTGTACAGGTTCCAGGCTCCACTGAGGGGCAAGACCTCACTGGGGTGTGGTACGTGTCCTTGCTGGGTGGGAATAACATGGAGGCTGACAGACCCACCCCTGCAACAGATGCCCCAGCCCCACCCCACAACCAGACTCTGGACAGCCCAGCTGGGTCTGGGCACCATATGGGATGCAAAGCTGCCCCCACCCTGACTGACGGAGGGTGGGCTGCTGGTGTGTGTATGTAGGTCTGTGTGTGTCCACGTAGCCCCATATGCATCCGTCTGTGTGGGCCTGTGTGTGTGTGTTGGGCATGACAGCGTCTCCCTCTCTGAGTGTGCCCACATGTGCACTCAGGCTGTGACGTCCATGTCTGTGTGAGTTGTGTGTGCTGCATGCCTTCCTCTCTGGACGAGTCTGCCTGTCTTGGCACAGACCTCTCTCTCCGGTGCTCCCGAGCTGAGCTGGTGTTCCCCTGCCAGGAGCGTCTTATGGGCTGCTTTGCCGTGGGAGGGGAAGTGAGCAGAGGGACACTCCCAGCCTGGGATGGGCCAGGCTCCTGAGCAGGGAGCAGCGAGACCCCCTCAAAGTAATGACTGAGCTTTGCCTGGCTCAGGCCAGTGGTGATTCCAGAGAAGGCTTTTGTCCTGCTGGGCCCCATCAGAAGAAAGGGGGCAACACCCCTGCCTCTAGGGGTCTGCAATTGGCCCTTCCCTGCCAGCCATGGAGCCCAGCAGACGCACCCCCCTCCATGCCTACTCCCTGGGAGGCGTCTGACACATGATTTATTCATAAAAAGCCATTATTTGTGCCAAAGAAGAACTGAGCTGCTCGCTTTTTAAGTGCTGATAATGCTCTCAGCCTCCTTGCCTCTCCTCCTCTCCTCTCTCCTCCCCTCCCCTCCCCTCTCTCTTCTTATCTTCTGCCTCTCACCTCCTTGGGACTTCCCATCCTTTCTCCTCCTCCCCTTTCTTCCCCCTTCCCCTCCTGGTCTCCCTCTCTAGTCCTTTATTGTTCTCCTCATACCTCCTCTCCTCCCCGTTTTATTCTCCTCTCCTCTCCTCTCACCCACTCACCTCCTCCCCACTTCTGCTCTGCAATTAGGGGTGTGAGGCAGGGTCACTGGAGGCTCCGAACCAGTTGTCCCAGGTTGGGGAAGGCTTGCACCGGCCTGGAGTCCATTGGACCCCACCCTGCACCTCAGCCTTCCCCTCTTCCGGACCAGGGCAAGTTTGGGAGGAGGGGGTAGGCTGAGAAAGGCGCAGGTCTTGGGAAGCTGTCATAACCAGCTCCCCCATGTTAAAGGATATGACTTTAGCCCCCCATCATTAGCACCAGCTTCCCAAATGATATTTCATTTAAATAAAGACAGTGCATGGCTATGCAAATGCAGGCTGAAGGCAAAGTCCCTAGACCCCCTCTTTCCCTCAAGTGTGCCCCCTACGTGCCTCCATGTAGAAATTCTGGAGCCACCATTATTCAGGTGGTGCCAGGAGAGGCTGGCTTCAAGGGAGGCACCTGGGGCCCTGTCACATGATGAGCGCCGTTTCCAGACAGGAGGCAGCAGATGTGAGCATGGACAAGGACACACACAAGGTTCTTAGAAGCAGGCATCACACATCCACCTGTGTGTGTGCGTTCATGTTTGCACGTGCGCTCGCACGCAGGCGTGCACACGGCCACAACACCTACTTGTACAGATGCAGAGTCCTTCCTCCCCTAGCACCTGCAGTGGGGGCTCAAACTCTTGCCTTTCAGACACCTGTTCGGTCATTCATTCATTCCTTCGTTCACTCCGCTTACTTTGCATTTGCACCGATTTTGTGCCAGCACTGGTGCCGGGCCCTGGAGCGGCAGAAACGGACATGATTGGATCGTGGGGAGTCAGGGACTGGAGTGGAGGGGGTACTGCGAGCCCTCCCCTCCGCTCTGGGCTGGGGGTTAGGTGACCAGCAGACAAGGGGTTAAGTCATTTGCCATCCAGAGCTGGAGCCATTAGGCCTCCTAATTATGAAATTATCGAGGTCCTCAGGTGACTGCTAATTTCACACACACTGTTCCTCTCACGGCTAATGAACGCCCAGAGAACCCACGCCTTGTCTTTCCTGCTGAACAGTGACCTGCAGTTAATGAGCTCAGGAAGGCAGACAGGCAGCCGGCTGGGTGGGTGGGGCAGTAGGCCTGAGGAGGGGGCTGCTCGCCCTCCTGCCCTCCTGGCTCCCTTGCTGGCTGCCAGCCCCCAGTGAGGCTTCAGGGCCAAAGCCCAGCCTGAGGTTTCTGCAGGATAGGCCGGGCCAGGGGCTCTTGGGAGCAGGGAAGCAGGGCAGGATGCAGATTTGGGGAGCGCTTCGGGTCACATGATCCTGGAATGAGCATAGAGGTGGGAGGAGAAATGAAATGCAAATGGTGGGGAAAGACCATTTTTGCTTAATTCTGGAGCCAGGTCTGAGACATTTATGAAGGGCCGGGGGTAAGGACAGCTTAAGGGGTGGGATTTGGTGGTGGCAGCTGTCTTATGCTGATGCTGGTGACAGTGATGACTCTGGGGGAGGACAGTGCTAATGAGAGTGGCAATGTCAACTGGGGAGGTTGCAGTGCTGCTAGTTGTGATTTTTTAAAGTTTCAATTTTTTAAAATTAGAAAATAACATAGATTACCCTGCAAAATATGAAGGAAAAAGAAGTAACACATACTGGTTGCAGCCTTAGGTGGGGGCAGTGCAGGAACCCAGGTCTAGTGATCACGTTGCCCCCAAATGGGCACACAGTGGACCCTGCAGGCTGACCGCCAGGTGGTTGGAAGGCCCCATGACCTGCCCGTGGGGGGGCCCTGCCCCTGCCCCTGAACGCCCCAGCCTGGGCAGTGCCGGTGGAGTGGCCGCGTGGTGGTGAAGGAGAGCAAGGGAGTGAGAGTCACAGTCTGGGTCCCAGGAGCCTCTGTGGTAGCTTTTTTCTGTCCTAGTGGCTCTGAGCAGGCTCCTTGCTCTCTGTGAGCCTCAGCTTCTCAGTGAGGAAACACTAGGGTCAGACTAAAGCTGGGCTCACGTGACAGGGCTGGGCTCCTGGGGGGCTGCCCACACTCAGCCTGAGGGCCCGTGAGGGGACACCCCAGGCTGGGGGGCAGGTGAGGAATCCCCTTTGCTCCAGGTTTGTGTATTGTGTGCATGGGGTGCACAAGGGTGGGGTGCACATTACTCCACCCTCGTGAAGCCACCCCTCTCTCTCAGGAGTAAGCCCGCTGCAGGCTGCGACCTGTGACAGCCCAGCCACCAACTCTCACCCACTTAGGGGCCTCCGTCTCCCACCTGTCAAAGGTAGGTAATAAACATGTGCATTCACGTGGGGTGTGACAGATCTCAGAGACTGCAGCTGTTACTGTGTGACTTGGGCCTGACCAGTTCTTTCCCAAGCGCCACAGGGTGTCTTTCATGTTGAGGCCAGGGGAAAGGGTCAGTACCACGACATTCCAGGGAGACAGGGTTCAGAGGGTGAGAAGGAACTCCCCCACCTGCGTGTAGGCGCATCCCCGCATCTTGCACCTTCCTGTTTACCCTCTGTGTGTGTCGACTGGGTCCACACAACGACAATATGAGGTAGATGCTTTTATTATCTCCATTTTACAGATGTGAAAACTGAAGGTTAGAGAGGTCAAG